>NC_089646.1:150504100-151115225 GCF_037042795.1 Molothrus aeneus | reverse complement strand
ATATTTTATTTGTATATTTATATATTATTGTATATATTTTATGTATTTTATGTAATATATTTTAACATATATTTTTTGAAACAGTATTATATTTTTATATAAAAATATTTAATTATCATATTATTTAAAATTAGATATTAGGCAGAAATCCTTCCCTGTGAGGATGGTGAGGCCCTGGCACAGGTTGCCCAGAGAAGCTGTGGCTGCCCCATCCCTGGCAGAGTCCAAGGCCAGGTTGGATGGGGCTTGAAACACTCTGGTCTAGTGGAAGGTGTCCCTGTCCATGGCAGGATGTTGGAATGAGATGATGCTTAAGGTCCCTTTTAACCAAAACCATGTTTCCAGATATTTTCATCTGAGCTTGAAGTGAGCCTCAGAGGTGCCAACAAACCATTACAGTAACTTAGAAAATGGCTGCAGATTCTGACTATTTTGGTTTGGGCAGCTTTTTTTTAAACCCCGGGCTATTACAAAAGTTGGATTTTTTTCCTTGGACATCTATTACCCTCCTTTGGTTTATGTTTATACAAAACTGGACCTGTCCAAGAGGGAAGCACAACAGAATTTTCTCCCTGCCTTGGAGCCAGCTGCAATTCAAGTTGCCAATGGGCCCTTGATATCCTGGAGAAAAATGTTTTTGGGGTCTTTTTATGTCAGAGTATCCAAGTCTAGGCAAGTGAATTCATTCTCCATGACAACAAGAAGCCACTTGATGCTACTACAACAACTAAAAATTGAACAGTTCAAAAAGTGATGGCCCTTTGGTTGAAAAAATCTTAAACAGGTGGTAGGATTTGAGGTAAGCATTTTTCTCATTGTTGTTTGGGTTATTTCTGGGAAAAAATGGAACTGTAGCTAGAAAAATTTTCTCTTAAAAATATTTTTTCAAAGTTCTTTTCTGAGTTGACTTCTAAAGAAGGAAGAAGTCCATGGCCTGGAGCACACAGACAAGGTCCTATAAAAACTTGTCACTGAAATGTTCCTAATGTTTCATGGAAAAATACAGCAATTCCCCCTGACACACACACTAAAACTCCCCAAAAAACACAAACAAAAAAAACACCACAGTATCCAGAAGGCTAGAAGGAGATCTGTAGAATTACTTACTTGGGGAAAGTAAAGCATGTTCAGGGGATATTTCTGAGCACTTTATTGGGAAAATAATCTTTCAATTTCCAGCAGATCGTAGAAATCTTTGTATGTCCTGCAATTCCATGTCCTTCATTTATTCCATTACACATATGAAGGATGAGGAGCACGTCCTGGGTACCTCATTGTACCTTGGCCATTTGTTTCAGCCAGAGTTTCCTACCTGAGTATGGAAAACCTTCAAGCTTCAAGTGTTTAACCCCAACCTGCCACCCGCTCTTCCCACAGCAGTGGGGTGAAGACTGAAATTGCAGAATTCTTCAGAACTTTCCCACCATTTCCATCCTGCTCTCATGAATGACGTTTTTGTTTCCTTCATGCTTTATCTCCTCCCAGTGACCCTCTGCTTCGAAATGCACATTGGAACAGGACAAAAATTCATTCCCAGATAATCACTCCCAGTTCCCAAAGCCCACCTGAATCACCCCAACATCAGTGTCTGTCATGAGTAATGCATGGGATGGAACCATACACAGTCTGTTCCAGGCACTGAAACCATGGAAACGCTCCTGACATGAGCTGCTCCTTGGGATGATCAGAGGAAGTGGTGGCTCAAGGAAGTTTGTCTTGTCTGTCTCTGTTGCCCCAGGCCAGATAATTGCAAAATATGAAAGATTTCAGGTGTCAGACTTGAGCCCGTCAAGGTTGTTGGCAGTTTTTGTTAATAGAAAAATGTAAACAAGTCCAGAAATGGGGAATTGTGGAGTTTCCTCAATGAAATCTAAACACTTTGAAGAGGGAGCATGAAAATTCTTCCCTGGGAGGGTGGTGAGGCCCTGGCACAGGTTTCTCAGAGAAGCTGTGGCTGCCCCATCCCTGGAAGTGTTCAAGGCCAGATTGGATGAGATGCAGAGTAATCCAGGCTAGTGGAAGGTGTCCTTGCCCATGGCAGGGGGCTGCAATGAGATGGTCTTTAAGGTTCTTTCCAGTAAAAACCCTTCTGTGACTCTGTGATCTCTGGTCGGACTCCATGGAACCCAACCACCTTCACAACCTTCAGATGACCTTGGAGGCACAGGGAAGAAATTCTTCCTCATGTCATGTTGCAGACATCTTTTCATTAAAAATCCTTTCCTTAGGATTTTTTCCTCCTGAGAAGCTGAGAGGCCTCAGGAAGAAAATGTAAACAGTGGTTATCTGCTGCTGTGGAATGCAACAGATGGATCTGTGATTGGCCCATCTTGGGTGTTTGTAATTAATGGCCAATCACAGTGAGCTGGCTCGGATGGAGAGTCTGAGACAGCTGCCTTTGTTACCATTCTTTCTTTTTCTATTCTTAGCTTAGCTAGCCTTCTGAGGAGAACCTTTTATTCTATTCTTTTAGTATAATTTTAATGTAATATATATCATAAAATAACAAATCAAGCCTTCTGAAACATGGAGTCAGATCTCCATCTCTTCTCTGAAAACCCCTGTGAACACCATCACAATGTCCTTGTAGAATTTCCTCGGAATCAGTTCCTGCCCCAGTTCTTCTTGCCCTATTGCTGGGCCCCACTGAGCAGAGCCTGGTCCCTCTCTGACCCCTCCCTGCTGACAGGGACAGATGGGGATGAAGTCTCCTCTCAATTGCCTCTTTTCAAGGCTCAAGAACTGTGCTCATGGCAATTAGACCAGTAACAAGAACAGCTTAGATTTAATATCCCACTCCTCAGTGTCCCACTCCCCCAGTCCCAAAATCAATCTTTGCAACCCTTAGGCATCACCTTTTCCATGCTCAGAGAAGAACACCCACTCCCAGTACACCTGATACCTCCCCTATCTATTTGGAAGTGTTTCCTCTGCCCCCTCTACTTTTGGGGCACATTTAAATGATCCAGAACAGCCAATGCATCTAAAATCTGCATGATTTGGCTTGGAAGCAGAAGCTAAAATTAGTCTGTACTGTGAAAGTGCAGAAAGGAGAGAATCTCAGGGTAGATATCCAGTTATTTTACAGCTTCTTGAGTCATCCATGTGAAAGCAGCAGCAGCAGCTGGGTAACATGGAGTGATGCAAACACTGCAGTGGAAAGACCCCAGTGCTAACAACAGCTTACATGTGTGGAGGGTCTTTCACTATCCAGCTTCAAAAGGGATCAAAAAGAAGTAATGCAGCTCCTTGGAGTGCTTCATCCACCCCTTCAGTGATGTGGAAGAAAGGCTGGATGGACAGATTCCAAAAACATTTCCAAACAGGCTTTGGAGAACATTCCTACTCAACAGTGATGAAAGAAAACCTGGAGTGACACCGAAGCCTGAGCTGGTGAACACTGGAGTAACTTTTCTCACCTGAATAGGTCCAGAAGAAGTTGAGACAGAGCTTTAAATAAGCATATTTTTAAATGAGTGGCTTTCAAAATGTTCCTCAGCCATGAAGTCTGGTGATGTGTCTGAGCACAACTGGGAATAGACCCCAAATCCTGATGTGAACCAGTGCAAGGTCAATATTCCTTGGTTATGTTTCACTTCTTACCTCTTTCTTTACCTTCTGTCATGAGAAGGTAATGTCTGGTGTTCATGAGCACAGTTCAACTTCTGATCTCACTCCAGCAAACAAATTATGTCAATTTTCAGTGTGTAAAACTTGAGATGAAGCAAAGCAAGATACAACCCTACTGAATAATGGGCATGCCTAGCAATCATCTGAAGTTTCTGCTCTTATGTAGTTACTTAATACCCAAAAATCTCCACAATTCTTCATTCAGGAGAGGCAGCCAAACAGTGCTGCACGTTGCAAATTATTCCAACACAAAGATGTTTTCTAGGTAATTACTGCTATTTAAATTAGCCTGCATATACAGCAGGCTAATGAGTGGCAGATATTAAAATGAAGAGATGACTTAATAAGTTCTAGTTATCCAGATGTGTCATTCTTGTAATAAGATGAAAAAAAAAGAGTGTGGTTATATTTCAGACTTACCAGGTGTACAGTAAATAAAATTAGTTTATTGCATTTCAAAATCCTCGTAAGCAATATTGCCCCTGCTAGAATTAAGACAAATTACACCAATAAAATAAGCAGATTAGGATATATTGTTTTTAGGTGTTGAATCAAAAGTGTGTGTAATTTGTTGACATGAACATTAAAATTGTTGCGAATTAAAAAATCAGCTCCCATTAAAATCTAGTGGAGGGTGTCCCTGCCATGGCAGGGGGGCTGGAACTAGATGATTTTTAAGCTCCCTTCACCCCAAACCATTCAATGATCCTATGAAAATGAATGATTAAAGAGGCAAAATCACAGTGAATGAGAGTTGGGCAACTTTGAGAGAATGGAGAAAAAAATTCCTGGTACCTGAGTTTCTATTGAGGCTGCACAGCAAATATTTTTAAAACAGGGATTTCAGCTGCTACTCAGATACACCGTAACTGATCCACTGATAGACCTCAAGCAAAGCAAAGACCCAGGGAGTAATGGCATTTTAAGACTCTCTCTTGCAGCTAGAGCTGAGAATTGATCTGTTTTGATCAGTCATGAACACAAGAAAAATAGGGGATTGCTCCTGCGCCTCGCAGCTGAGGCTGAAGCTGGGGAATGACCAGACAAGCTGGGTTTATCCCAGTACAACGTGCTTAGATTTGTCTCATTGCAAGGTCAGGTTTTAACAAACAATGACAACAATAGACGGGGAAGGGGATTGTGCCTTGCAAAACACGTTCAGCCAGGCAAGCAGAGCCCTGCTGAAATGGGAAATGCAGTCTTGGACGCCTGGGCAGGGAAACCCTGAGTGGAGACAATTATTAATGCACCCAGCTCTAAAGCACCATGTCTGCTCCTGCTGCTCCCTGCTCCAGAACAGGCTGAGAAACAGGAATGGGCTCAGACTGAAGGTCTTCCCAGGCATGACCCCAAAAACTGGAGGGATCAGAGAGAATGGAAGAAAAGAGGGATTGGATCATCCATGTTTGGGAGTTGCAAACAAACCTGCACTCCTCTTCTGGATGAGATGAAGAAATTGCTGTTTTTAGGCATCTGAATGGGTTATACAACACCTATTGCCAGGCTGTGCATCTGTTTTAGGGATGGTTTGTTAGAACCACGGAAGGAATCAGATGAGTGTCTCATTCAACACATGCATGGGCATTAGAAGTGAGTTTTCTTCTGCTTTCTCTGCCTGTTTGATGCAATCATGAATGTCAGGGCTAAGAATTTTTAATAGTTTCTTTTGGAAAGTTGGATGCCCTCTTGAGTGGGATTGAATAATCTTCATATATCTCTTTACCCAGAGGGATTGTGGACTCCCCATCCATGGAAGTGTCCAAGGTTAAATTGGATGGGGCTTGGAACAACCTGATCTAGTCGAAGGTGTCCCTGTCCATGGAAGGGGGTTGGAACTGGATGATCTTGAAAGTTCCTTGCAATCCAAAGCAATTTATGATTCTATACATGAAATAGCAGCATCATTTCCACTTAATGCACTGGTTTAGGAAAAAAAATATATATACATGTACATATATATATATATATATATATATATATAGATATGCAAATGATATTTTCACAAGAATTTTTTTTTATCTGAGAAAGTTAGTTTTATAGAATATCAACTATTTTATTCTGGGAAAAAATAAGCAATTTCCCCCCGGTTTTCTGCAACATCATATTTGGCCTTTATTCAGGATTTTCAGGATTGTTTGGGTTCCCATCTTTTCCAGAGCTGGCAGTTTGGGTTTCAGGCTCCTCAGAGAGCTTCAGACATGCTTGAAAAAGATTTAGAGGGAAGCCCTTCACAACTTCCTCTAAACTGAGTGTGAGAGTTCCCATTCCACAGGAGATTAGAGCCTCATTCTATCTCAGAATAATTATCTCTAAAAAGAAAACAGAGGGGATTTTTCAGTGGAATTCCCAGGGAGTTCCAGTTTTGAGCCAAATCTATAGATAGACTCAGTTTATTCTGTGATCAGAAATAAACTGTGAATCTCTCTAGCCAGTATGGAGAATCCCTCAAGACTCCAACTTCATACAAGAGTCCACAGAAATAGATGGGCTGCTCCTCTCAGTTAAATCCTTGGCAGAAATCCCACCCTTATTCCAAAAATGTTTATAGTGAATCCACCCCTTTCTAGATCCCAGCCTTCTCCGGAGGGCAGAGCAGATCTGGCTGACAAAAAGTGTGTGTGTGTGAACACAATTTCCTTCCATTTTCAATGTATTTCTTTGTTTAACAAAGGGTGTCACCTCCACGGGCAACTTATGCCTTGCCTACAACAAGGATGGCAATACTGGGATACCCCATTTGGACAGGGAAGTGGCTGGATTTGAAATTTGGGGACTACAAGACATGGAGAAGAAAGAAGTCAAACTGAGCAGTGCCATCTGCTTCCCAGGCTTAGCAAGAAAGAGAATAGAGAATAGAAGCTTAAAATCATTAAGGCTGAAAAGAACTCTGAGACCATCAAGTCATTGTGCTCCCAAACCCTCAATACCTTAAAATTTAAGGCTTGAAGCTTAAAGAGGGTAGATTTAGGTTAGATATTAGGAGGAAATTTTTCACTGTGATGGTGGTGAGAGACTGGAACAGCATCCAGTGGTGCTCTGGACCCCCAATCCCACAAAGTGTTCAAGGCCAGGTTGGATTAGGATTGGAGCAACCTGGTCTAGTGTAAGGTGCCCCTAACCTTGGTACAGGGGTTGTTACAAGGTGATGTTGAAGGTCCCTTCCAACACAAACTGTTCTATATTCTTATGATTTTTATGAATTAAAAACACCACTAATAAGCTCATGAACCCTAACACTTCTGTTCAGAGAGCTTTCTGGGTTTCTGGAGGTGGCTCTTCCACGCAACCATACTGTGTGGTGGAGAGCATGAACTCTTTCTGCCTGTATTTGTAGTTGGTGGGGGAAAAATTCTCCTCTGAAAACATTCTGAACCAGCACTGTATGTAAATTTTGAGGCCCATCTCAGGAGATATAGATCCAAGATTATGTAAAGCATCATGCTGGTGTGGCTCCATGCTCCTATTCTCCGTGTTGCCTGCGTGTTGTATGAAAGTCTCCTTCAGTGTGCAGGCATTTCCTGGGACAGTTCAATTCACAGAATCACAGAATAAATAAATGGTTTGGTTGGAAGGGACCTTAAATAAAATCTCTTTCCATCCCCCTGACATGGACAGGGACACCTTCCACTAGACCAGTTTGCTCAAAGCCCCATCCAACCTGGCCCTGAGCACTGCCAGGGAGGGGAAGTCCACAACTTCAAATTCCTCTGAGTGTCCTGAAGCCCTCAGCACTAAAATTATCACCTTCAATGCCTTCTGTTGCTCAGCCCTTCTCTGAGGACCTCCAGCCCATTTGTTGCCTCTTAGGGAGCTTATTTGTCTCTCCACCTCAGGCAACAACAACTTCTGCTCTCAGTGAAGCCTCGCTCCAGCTCTCATGTTTCTTCAAAAAGGCGTTGGTAAGGGAAAACTGAAAAAATCAACCGGGCCTCAGTTCACCTCCACAAGAACCCCACCTGGCTGCATCTGTCTGCATTAAAAAGTCATGGAATCTTAGAATCAAACCATTCTTTATTCCACACAGGCAGCGGGCCTGAGTCACGCGGCCATGCCCGTCGCAAGCGGCAGAGCCGGGATGGGATGCAGAGGCACAAACCATCCCTCTGTACTGTATGATAATCAACAAAAATTAGCTGCCTAAGGGAACCAGGAAACTCTGCCATGAATGCAGCAGTTAGAGACTGAGCCTATTTATTTAACAGGTGTCCCCTGATCTGGGATGCCAGGCTCTGTTTGCCAAATTTGCAGAGAGAGGAAGACAGCTTGAATAAATACGGGCGAGAGGAGAACAGTCCTGAAGCCATTTTCTTTGTGGATTGTTGTGTTGTTCTGGGTTGGTTTTTTTTTTTTTTCCCAGCAACTTTTTATTGTAAGAAAGTCTATCCTAGTTCTTGGCTGCGAGTATTTAGACAGCAGGAGCTGTGCCAAAAATCCAGTTTCTCTCCTCATAGTGGTGCAGAGTCCAGCTCAGCCACAAAGCAAAGTTAGCTCTGCTGGATGGCTTCGTGATTGGTTTGTTTGTTCAGTTTAATTAAAATACAGTATGGGGTACATTTTGGATGAGAACCCATCCCAGGCTGTCAGGGACCAAGAGCCAACAACAGCTGTGCTGAAATGATCTCCTTCCCCATTCCTGTGCAGTAGAAACACAAGTTTCCGTGTCTGGTGCTGCAGCACCGAGAGGCCTTGGATTGCATCCGATGTCACAGCATGAAACATTCCACACAGAGCATCTGGGTGGTCCTCGTTCAATGTTTGGAGTGCTTTCACACAGCCTGGAGGAAAGGGATAGAGAAGGACAGAGAGGAACTGCTGCAGGCATTAATTCCAGTACAAAGCCAAGCAGCTCATAAATGGGTTTCCACAGAAGTCACGGAATCACAGAATGGGTCAGTCTAGAAGGGACTGCAGTGGGGTTGTCTGGTTCAATCTCTGCTCAAGCTGGGACATCCCAAGGCACAGGGCACAGGACTGTGTCTCCAGACAGTTCTGGAAAGTCTCCACACCCTCAGGGATTTGTTCAGTGCTTGGGAAGAAGTTCTGCCTCATGACCAGGTGGAAGCCCCTGGGCATCAGCTCCTGCCCATTCCTCTTTCCCCGTTTCTGGGCCCCACAGAGCAGAGCCTGCTCTATTCTCTGACCCTTCCCTGTAGATATTTTAGGCATTGATAAGTTCCTCTCTCAGTTGCCTTTTCTCAGGGCTGAACAGGCCCCACTCTCTCAGTCTGCACTCATCAGAGAGATGCTCCAGTCTTTTGGGGATGCTCAGAACCAAGTGAATCCTGAGCCTCCTCCCTGAGGTCTTCTCAGGGAACTATTTTTCCATATATTTCCTGTTGCCTTCCAGTCATGCCAGAAAGCCAATGCAAGACAGAGGAACCAGCAGACTCATGGAGAGGGGCCTGCAGCACCCCTGCCTGACAACACAAGCTGAAGGCAGTGAGAAGAGTAAACAATCTGCTCATCTGGCAAAAAATGCACAGAGAACATCCCAGACAACCACACCAAAAACTCTGTGAGCAGCAGGGGAAAAAAATACTTTGTCCAACCAGATGTTTTGCTTGAGAAAGGGAGAATTTCCAGACACTGTAGAAATTTTCACTGACTGCTCCTTACAAGCTGTAGCAAATATTTGCCAGCTGCACTGAGAAATAATCTGATAAATAAACAAGATTACACTCTTTTCACTTAATTTTTGTGTACAAGGCATGGCCCCAGCAATATCAGCTACATAAAGCACACAGATCTGGATGATCACAGCCATCTCCAAGCCATTCCTTGCTGATTTCAGTGATGAACAGGGCTGACATTTACATCTTATACAGCCTGGGCAGACATCTGGGAGATGTTCATCCCTGTGGTAAGACAGAGACGTGAAGGTCCTGCTCATTCCTCCATCCTCCAGCAGCTGTGAGCTGAATGGGCACCAATGTGAGCCAAAATCTGCCTCAGGTGTCACTCAGTGGTGGCTGCAGTGATCAGTGTGTGACAGAGGGCAGCTCACTCCAACCCTGCGCCACAAACTTTTGTGCCAAGCATTTTCCATGGTATAAAATTAGATTTTGTCTTTCAGCTTTGATGGGGACACAAGCCTGAAGGACAGGGTTGGATCCCCTCTCTGGAGAGTTTGGAAAAGCTCAGTCCTGCTCTTTAGTGGCTGAGTTCATCCACACATCCATTTGTGCTGCCTCCCATGCTGTGTTGCTCTGAGCAACCTCTGCCACCACCTCTGTGGCAGAAACTTCTCCTCTCTAATCCCCCAAAACAGCTCCTCATGGGTGACCATGAAATCTTTGCCCACCCTGCTCTGGAAGGACAGAAGCCAGGAGAGGGAAACTGCACCCTGTGCTCCTGCCAGCTGTGATTAAAGAAATAAGGATTGAATCATTTGTGTTGCTCCTCCAATTTCTACCCTAAAAACCCAGCAAAGCCTGAATCCTTCTTGAACCTTAGTGCAGGGAAGAGAAATGAAAATGTCTCCATAGGAATAGAAAGCCAAAATAGCTGAGTTTCATGGACCTGGCTGGAATGACATTGCCAGTCCCAATCCACAATCTAGAAAAGGGCTCTGTAATTAATTCAAGACACCCAAAGTATTTTCACACAAATTATCAAGCCTACAGGAGAGGTTTGTGACAGCATTACAAATTCATAGGTCTGGGAGAGAACTCAAGAGGTTGCATAGTTTATTTTCCTGTCCCAAAGCAAGACACAGTGTTTCTAGGTCACTGTTGATGGATCTTTGTTTAAACTAGATTTTTTTTTCCCTAGGCTTCCCATGATGGAGATGTTGCAGGCAATTAATCTCAGTATTTTGCAGTCCTGACCATCAGAAAATCTCTCCCAATATCACAGAATCATAAAATTATTTAGATTGGAAAAGATCTCTGAGACTGAGCCCAACTTTTGACCCATCCCCACCTTGTCACCCAGCCCAGAGCTCTGAGTCTGTTTGTCCCTTGGACACCTCCAGGGATGGGGACTCCACCACCTCCCTGGGCAGCCCCTTCAAATGCTTAACAACATTTTCCATGAAGAAATTCTTCCTGATCTCCAACCTGAGCCTCCCCTGGCACCATTTGTGGCTGTTTCCTCCTGTTCCCTGGAAGCACACCCTGATGCCTCCACCTGTCAGGGAATTCTGCAGAGCCAGAAGGGCCCTCCTGAGCCTCCTTTTCTCCAGGCTGAGCCCCTCCACTTCCCTCATCTGCTCAAACAACCCAACACAGCCGAAAGCAGCTTAAACTTTTCCCCTGGATTGCTTCTCCCATGATAAAAAAATCCCTTTACAGATTTGAACAGCACTACCATATTCCACCCAGCACTCTGAAGGAGACAATTATTTCAATATTTCCCCACAGGTGTTTTTTTCCCTATTGGCTACTCTCTTGGTTCCCACTAGGTACTCCTGAAGTAGGACAAATCTTTCTGGAAATGAAGTGCCCCACTTTACATAATCTCCTCCAAGTGAGGGGTCCCCAGGGGTGAGCAGAGCATCTCTGGCAGGTTACACAGCCTAGAACTGTGCTCATCTTTCTCATGGCAGCCCAAGGTGTTGATTTAGGGGCAGGTTGTGATTCATTACAGCCTCCAGATGTGGGTTTATTTCTTTTTATTTTTTTCTGAGAGCTGATGTCTGATCAGTTGTTCCCAGACTTGAAATGAATTAGGAAATTACTGAAGTTAAACTTCCTGACTAAGGCCATGCTGGAATGAAACCAGGCTATAGGGGGAGTGTAGGAACATTTGTTTCCTTCCTGTAAATTTTACCATCACGGTCAAGACCTGAATCTTCCTTGACCAGCCACAGATCTACTGATAATGGGACTTTGGGGGAAAGTAAGAAAGAGGTTATCAAGGGAATTTCATATTTTCTCAGTGGTTTTGCCAGATTATTCTCAATTAGTGACATTGTTTAACCCCAGCCAGCAAAGAAATGCCACAGAGCTGCTCATTTACTCCTCTCCAGTGGGAAGGGGTAGAGAATTGGAAAGGCAAAAGTGAGAAAACTTGTGGGTTGGGATAAAGACAGTTTAAAAGTTAAAGCAAAAGCCTCACAAATGCAAACAGAGCCAGACAAGAGTTCAGCTGTGTCCAGGAGAGCAGGGCTCTGCACAAATCCAAACCATAACCCCACATCAGCTACTGTGAAGAAAATGAAATTAACAACCTAAAGCAACATCTTCTCCACACATTATTCCATAGCATTTACAGCCTGCTCAGGTCCAACATTATCCAACACATTTTGTTACCCTTCACCCCCCTTCCCATCACTTCATATAATACATAGATATCATTCCTCTAATCTATGGAACAATCCTGTAAAATGTTCATAACATGCCCATAAAATGCCCACAAACACCCTCAAATGTCCACTGAGTTCACTGAGTCCATGACTTTGGGCTCCAGCTGTGATGGTGGTCACTCAGGAAAGGAAAGGTGTTGAGTAGGGTGGAGGTTTTGGGCCCCAAACCCAGTTCACTGCTGTACTTGCTGCTTACAAAGCTTGTGCACTGATTTGGGTGGTTCCTGCCAGAATAATTCCTAAAAACATGCAGCCCAAAACACAATCACAACAATTTTAAGGTATTTCCATTACAATCCCCACCCCTGTTCCTCTTAAGTCAAATTAAAGGGTTTAGTATTGAAATGACCTCCTGCCTTTGCTCTGAACCCTGCTTGGATTTATCCACAGGCTGCAGTCTTTAGGAATGCACCTGCTCCAGCTGGAACCTCATCCATTAGCTATAATCTCTCCATGGTATAGATTTATCCACAGCCCCAGTCCCTTTGGACAAAAACCTGTTCCAGCACAGGCTGAGGTCCATCCAGGGATGTTTCTGCTCCATCATGGGCTTATCCATGGCCACAATCTTTGAGGTGCTCCAGTGGCACAACCACTGATGCTTTGGGATGTTCCTTCTCCAGCCCTGAGGGTTTTTTTGGCCACAATCCTTTCAGAAATGTGGCATAGAAAAAAACCCTGTCTTTGACCCTTCAAGAAGAACCTGCTCTGGTGTGGCACAATCACAGCCACAGATGTTTCAGAGTGTCCTTTTCTCTCATGGACCCGTCCACAGGTCATGTTTTCTTTGGCTTGAATTCACTCTGGAATTCCAGGGTGTCCAGTGAAGCAGCACAGGAGCAGCAGTGACTCCCTGGCCATCTGCCAGGGCAGGCATATCCCTGCCGCTGTTATCAGAGCATTCCCAGGCACGGCACAGGCAGATAAGGAGCAGAGCAGTGCAAGAAAAGAGAGAAAAGAGCAGCCACTGACAAGAGCTGGGCTCAAACAGACACTCTGGCAAACACAGGGGCTGCCAATTAACAACTGAGCAGTAATAACAGCCATAAATTCAATCCAGCACGTCCCATCAAACCTGGTGCTGTCTTGAACCCTTTCTTGGGGGTCACCCAGCCACTCACTCACTCTGCCCTGGTGGGAGAAGGCATCAGAAGGGCAAAAGTGAGAAAAGGAGAGGGTTGTGAAAAAAAGATAGTTTAATAGATAAAGCAAAAACCGTGCATGCAAGGAAAGGAAAACAAGGAATTCATTCCCTGCTTTCCATGGGCAGGCAGGTGTTCAGCCATCCCCAGGAAATCTGGTCTCTGGAACAGCAGCAGTGACTTGGAAAGGCAAACTCCATCACTCTGAATGCCCCCCTTTCCCTGTTTTTCTCCCCTTTATATGCTGAGCATGATGTCACAGGGTCTGGAACGTCCCTTGGCTCCTTTGGGGTCAGCTGTCCTGGTTGTGTGTGGGATCTCAGCACATCATTCCTGATGTTCAGAGATGCCAGGAGAACCCTTGGGGGTCTCGAAAATCCTGGAATGTTGCCAAGAGTGTCTGGTGGCTTGATTTTGATCCATCCACAGAAATAACAAGAGTTTGAGGACAAGAGAATCACTTTAGAGTATAAGGTGTAAAATAGACACATTTAGAAAGTGAAATATAGATTTTAAGGTTTTTTGGGTACAGGGGGGTTATGGAGACAAGATGGAGGGATCAGGGCGTGTCTTGTCCTTCTTCTTCCTTCTTCTTGTCCTCCATCTCCTGTGGTGATGTTGGCATTTGGGGATTGGTTTATGGTGAAGGTGCACTTGCCAACATGGGTGAAAAGCATTGGGAAATAAAGGTAAATATTGTGTACGTAGATATTAGTATAAAAAGACATGACCGCCTCGTGGGTGGTCAGAGAGTGCCTGTGACTGCTTGCAGATCAGACCTCTGTTGAGCAGACAGAAAATTTTGTAGATAAGAAATAATAAACAACCTGAAGACCGAAAAGCTGAAGAGTCCAGACTCATCCTTTAAAACGCGTGCCACCCAAGAACCACACTACTCGTGTCGGGGCAGAGACAGACAGCCGAACCCGACAGTTGTGAGCCCTCCCAAACACCTGAGGACCCCCAGCCACTCGCTGGTGTGGTGAGGAGCAGAAAAGGCTGTGTAAGAATTGCTCAGCAATATCTAAAAATCTCTATATTATCAACACTGTTTGCATCACAAATCCCAACCATAAGCTCGTGAATGCTACTATGAAGAAAATTAAGTGTATCTCAGCCAACACCTGCACAGTTTGGTCTTTAGTTGCTATCCCTGAGACTTTTCACTCCTGATTTTTCTAAACCCTTTTTGAAAAACATTGTATTTTTAACTCCCATGACAAGTTCCAGGATGTGTGTAAATGAAGTTCTTTTTGTTTGCATTAAACCTGCTATCTGATCACTTCATTAGTGTCCCTGTTTTGTCATGGCATGAGAAATAATGAATAGCTTTTCCTTACTCAGCCTTTTTGTGCTCCTCATAATTTGTAGATGGCTGCTGGTGCACAGAATGATTCTCAGCTGCAGTGAGAATTACTATTTAGCCATTCCTCCTATTAAAACTACTCCACTTCTCTGATCATCCTTCTTTCTACCTTTTCTAACTCTACCACATGCTTTTTAATATGGCATGAATGGAAGTCCACACAGTGCCCCAGATTTAGGTTCACCAGGGATTTATGTACACACACACTTTTAAACAGGAGCTCCGTTTTCCGTCTGTTTCCTAGTCAGTTCTAGGATTTTATTCACATATTTTGCTTGTGCTGACCACTGAGATGACACATAAAAGCATTATCTGCAGTGACTTCAAGATCTCTTTCCTGAGGGGTCAGTGCTAATTTAGAGAAGATTATATTGGATAACGTGGATGCAGTTATCGCCTTTTCATTTCCCTCCTGGCTGCTCCTTGGCATTAGCTCAGGCTCAGAGGGGTCATAGTAATATTCTGAGTCACCAAGCATCCTGGGTCCTCCCCCAAAAAAGGTCTCATGCCCAAAGCTGAAGCTTCCTTGTTCATTATGCAGGCTCAGATTGAGCAGTTGAAAGGTAGACATGTGCTGGGTGCTTATGTGCATCCCTTTTTCTGTCATTAATGGAAAGTGAAACCCAGAGATAAGAGAAGGAGCATCTGTCCACAGCCTGGGCCACTTCAAGTCAAAATTGGATCAATTTGGCTGATTTCACTGAGGGGTGGTACTTTTATTACCACTTTCTCCCAGAGATGGGAGAAATCCCACCATCCTGTGCATTTTCTAGTCCAGAGGCCATTTCATATCACTGGGGAACACATCAGGAACAAGCACAGCAAATTTCCATGACTCCGAATCACGCGGCTGGCGGGGATCTGCTGTTCCTGGCTCGAATCAAAAGAGGAAAGAAGCCTCAAGATGTATTCCCTCATTTCCTTACAGTGTCAGTCATAGCCTGCAGAGGTGAGAAACTGGCTGTTAGATATTATTCTGTCACCTCTGAGGAGGTAGGAGTGATGTGGAGGAAGAGGGAGCAAAGGAAAGGTCACATTTACCCAGCAGTCGCTCAGCCCCAGCCTGACAACTCAGAACCACTAACTCCTAGACAATTTCATCATCCCACTTTTTCCTCTGAATTCTCCCTCTCCTGCGAGGAATTCAAGATCAGATGGGTGCTTCTTTGCTCAGCATTCATAAGGGATCTGCCTTTTTGGCTTCAAAGTTCACTGAGTTTTTTTCCTGAGCTCACCAAGTCCTGCAGTACAAGATTTGCTCCTTCCTGGAGGTTCATTAACCAGCCCCAGAGCAAGAAGCCCAATTAGTTGCCACTCCTGGGGATGTCTGTTCTCACAGACACCTTGTCACTAGTGCTGTGACATGATGCCCCTCACCAGCACAGCCTGGCCAAGCTCTTAAGTGCCACCAAGGACCAGGTAAGGGATACACTGAGATGGACACACAGTACCTCCACCAAGCCATGGAGCATGAACCCCAAGGCTGTTCTGGATGCTTTGGGGTGAGATGACTGTCCAAGAAGTTCAGGTGCCCCTTCCCAAGCTGTCAGAACTGACATGTGAAATGTCTCTTCCAACCACATTCCAGTTTTAAGGCTCATGCTGCTGCATAGTGCTGTCTTAAAGACAGCTCCTGAATCACTGATTCCTCTCTGTAGCTGCTGCCAAAAATGGAAGAAGTTCCTTTCTCCATCTATCTCTGATTGCATTTTTGGACCTCCTTGGAGTGGAGAAGAGAAGCTGAACTACATCTGTGGTTGTTCTCTGTGACTCTGGGCATTTTTGCACACCCACCATGGGGAAAACAGTGTCTGACATTTCTACCACTCTGACTGTGAAGAGCCACACCACAAAGACAAATCTCAGACCTAGAACCTAGAACATGTTGTCATTGCTTTTTTAATAGTAATTTCTATACTTTTGCAATCAGTTTTTTGCTTCTAATTGCAAACAGATGGGGGAAAAACAGTGTGTAATACATGTACAGCAAAGCAATGAGTCCTGGTAGAGCCAAGGTCTCTTCAATTGTATGCACATCCCAAAAAGCATTTGGACAATGGTCTCAGGCACATAGTAACTCTTGAATTGTAGGACCAGGAGCTGGATTTTTGATAATTCTTGTGGGTCCCTTCCAAAGAAGGATATTCCATGATCCTAGATTTGATTTTTTTAAAGAAAAATCATCATGTTATTTCCATTTCTGAGCATAAGATCCAGCCGTGAATTTTGAAATGCCAACACAAAATCTACCAGTGTTAAAATGATGTTGAACATCCCTCACTGCCCTGGCTTTTTGTATATTGAGAATCTCAGCTGGGATGTTAATGACCTCGTTTGCTTTTGGAAATTGGGCCTTTTTAGCCAGAATCCCTGCAGCTCTACAGAGATGCAGCAAAGATGTCCAGGGAAACAACTGTATTGTTTAGGAACTGAGGCTTGTGTGATTCCTGGGATCAGAGAATCCCCTGAGTTGGAAGGGACCCATGAGGACCATCAAAGTCCAAATGCTGTGCAGGACAACCCCAAGAATCCCACAATGAGCCTGAGAGTGTTGTATAAACCCTTATTGAGCTCAGACTTGGTGCCTCTGACCACTTCCCTGGGGAGAAGGGACAGCCCTCTGGGGGAAGAACCTTTTCCTAAACATTTCCTGACACAGCTCAGACCCTGCCACTGTTCAGCAGAGAGCAGAGATCTGTACCTGCCCCTCTGCTTCCCCCTGTGAGGATGTTGGAGACTGCAACAAGGTCTCCACTCAGTCTCCTCCAGGCTCAACAAACCAAGTTACTTCAGCCACTTCTCTCATGCCTTCCCCTGCAGACCCTCTTCATAATCTCCTCCTGATGCTTTATAACAGATTTATATCTTCACCATCTTCATAATCTCCTCCTGATGCTTTATAACAGCTTTATAACCTTCTTTTATTGTGGAATCCTAAAAGGTGACCTGGGTCCAAAACAGGATCCCTGGCTGGAAAAGAGGGCAGAGACATCACAGGATCGAATTTTGGGAGCAGATCGGAGCTCAGGGGAGAGAAAGTGACTGGAGTGTCCCAGAGAGACAGGAGGGGATAAAATTTGCAGAAGTGCTTGAGTACCTGAGACAGGAAACGGTAATGGGGAGATTTAGCATCTCCTCCTAACTCTTTCCTGGCAAGAGGCAGTGAGCATCAATCAGTCATGGCATTCATCCCTCCTGGGCCTCTGCATCCCTGCCTGGCAAAAAGGGATGGTGCTGGTCTTTCAGGGACCTCTGCTTGCTCACTTTTCCCCTGATGGAATGCTCTGTCAACAGTCTCAATATGAATCTGAGCGATCTCTTTTCCTTTTCAAATAGACAAGTTCTATTCTCTACCCAGACTGAAACATCACCGTGATATAAGACAGCAGTAGCACAGAAAATTAACTTAATTTCCAGGCTGAATCCAAAGAAAAAAACAGTTACAGCTGTGCAAACCTGAAGATGAGCTCCAGCTTGTGTTAAGACACCGTTTTCTGGTGGTGAAAACTCCCCTGTGCAGAGCTTGAAAGCAGATTTGTATTTCTCACCTTTTCTCTGTCAACAAACACGGAGAAACCTACATCCAGATCTCTCAAAAAGTCAATTTTCCAGGGCTCCACGTTACAAGAACCCAAGTGCATCTACCCGTGGGTGTGTGGACGTAGGTGGTAATTTAAGGGTCTCGCCATGAACAACTCTTCTGAGAAAATTTAAAATACCATCCTGCTGTGGGTGGGGAATGGAGGACCTTCTCCAAGCAAATTAGAAGCTTTTTTTTCTTTCGGTGCATGAGTGGGTGGTGAAACTGGGCTCACCTTCGGCAACTTCGATGTAAAAATAAAACTTGTAAGACACTTAAAATCTTCAGAGAGGATTTCAGACCTTCCTGCAGACAAATTAGCAATGAACATCTCACGCATATGTGGAATACACAGCGATACAGAGCTGGCTATTATTAGCACAATATTAATATCTCTGGAGGTTCAAACTTAGACAGAGGTGTTGGCGTGCAGGACACTGCAGACACCATAAGTGGGATTAGCCAATTTTTATTTTAATTTAATTTGTTTTTAGTTTTTTGTACCTGCTGATTGGCTTTTTGCTTATTCTTCATCCCCGTTACACATTGCCCATCTAACTTTTGGTCTCACACTGACAAGCTTTATAAATCTTGATCAAGGTTCCAGATTATTTTAAGTAAAATAAATAAGTAAATTAGAAGATAATGGAACTGCCAATCTTCTGCTCAGCAGCTTGTTGGGAGGGGAAGATCCTTAGGGGTCTGGTCATGGGGACATTTATTTCAGTAGAACTTCTTTAACTCTTGTGCTGGATGATGCAGACATGGCCCAAGTACAAACACAGAGCCCAGATGGTGGTCAGTTAGAAAGAAAATAGAGGAAATATTGAATATATAAGCTGCAATTTTAAATAATAACTGAATTCAATCATTCCTGCATCACTGGCACAGCACACCTAGGGTTAGTCAAGAATCCGTCTCCCATATAACACTGCTATTGGAAGTTATTTTTCCATGAAAAAATTTCCAACTATTTGTATTTGAGTCACAGTGAAACAGGTGAATCACTTTTTGTGTGGCTCTGGTGCAGCTTCTTACTGACTAATTTTGGTATTTAAAGGTTTAGAATGATAATTTTGAAATATATCAGTGATAAAAGTCATGGCTGAAAGTTATGGTAATGCAAAGAACATGGTAAAAGCAATGTTAATTAATGTTGATTTCAATGATAGGAATTTGGCAGAACATGTTTTAGGAACCAGAATTGAATTATAGAAAGTTATCCTTAAAGGATTCAAATCAAAATTTCAAATCCAGCCTTCTTTCTCCTTTTGGGGATTTTAAACTTTGGACTTAAACTTCCTATTGAAGACCCATTTAGAAAACTAGGAACATATATTCCTTAGTCACTGGTCAAAATTTAATATGGCTCTAGATCAGTTCCTAAGTGTGGAATGTATTATCCAGCACCCTGGATGAGACTCCCATGCCGTTTTCCTATGTAGAAAATCCTATGAGAATTAAAAGCAATGCAATGCTGAAAACACAACCCATTCCTCCCTCCTAAGCACAAACCCTCTGCCCATAAAAGTGCAGAAATTCCTTTCTAGAAGAAAAAGCTCACTCAAGGTGGATGCTTGTGCAAAGAGAGGGCTGGGGGAAGAGGAGTGGGAAACCAAAGAGCTTGGATTGTGTTTTTTGAGACTTCAATTGTAGAATTGTTTGGGTTGGAAGGGACCTTAAAGATCATCCAGTTCTACCCCCTGCCATGATCAGGAACACCTTCCACTATCCCAGGTTGCTCCAAGCTCCATCCAAAGTGACCTTGAACACTCCCAGGGATGGAGCATCCACAGCTTCTCTGGGCAACCTGTGCCAGGGCTTCATCACCCTCACAGTAATTTCTTCTTAATATTCCATATAAATCTTCCCTCTTTCAGCTTAAAGCCATTCCCCCTTGTCCTATCACAGCAAGCCCTTGCAAAATAAATCCCTTTCCAGCTCTTTTCAGGTAATGGTCTTCTCTAAGGTCTCCCCAGATATTGGGACCCTGACTGCTGCTGAGAATTTTAGACTTTCTGTGCTGACAGGCACTGAGCCCCAAGAGAACACTGCATTTGACCTGAGGCTGTGGAGAAGGCTTCCAAAATTGAGTGATAGAACTGAGATTGTGGGTGTGGAGTTTGAATAGAAGTGTGTAGTATCACATGGTAGAAAAGCAAGATGGAGGCTTCAGGGCAGAGGCTGGTCCTTCTTCTTCACCTTCTTCTTCACCTTCTCCATGGGTTTGGATGGTTTTGTGCAATTGGATAAAAAAGTCCACATTGCAGGGCACAGGTGATTGGTTATTGGGTTAAAAGTAAAAATAATTTAGGTGTCATCTCTTAATTGGACAGTTCATCCTTAAAAGGCCTTGTAGGAAGAGAGATAGGTCTCCATTTTTTAGTTTATTAGAGTGAAGTGCTGTAGAACTCACAGTCTGTGAGACTGTAATACAGATAAGAACTAATAAACATCTGAGTTTGAGCAAGAAATACCATCTCACACATTTAATCCTGACCCTGGCAAAAAAGAAGATGAAACTCGACGCCCAGAACCTTCTCTTCTCCAGGCTGACCAATCCCAACTCTCCCAGCCTGTCTCCAGAACAGAGGTGCTCCATTCCTCTGTCATCTTAATGACCTCTCGGACTGGTCTAAGTCTTTTTTTGGGAGGCCCAGAGCTGAACACAGTTCCAGGTGGGGTTTCACCAGGGTAGAAGGGCAGAATCCCCTCCTTTGACCTGCCGGCCACTCTGTTTTAGATGCAGCCCAGAACAGAGCTGGCAAATTACACCCTCAGATTTGTTGGCAGATTACCTTTCCCAATTCCCAGTTATCCCAAGGTTATTATAGAAATGGAAACCTCTCAGTGGCACAAGACCCAACATTCTCTATTGCCCAGAGACAATTTGGAAAGTTTGAATTCCATTCTCATTCTGGAGATCATCCTGTTGACCCCAGATGAAATTCCCCCTGGACAGGCTGCTGTCAGTGCTTCTGCCTTATTTTGCATCAGCCCTTGCTGGGATTCCTCCAAACAGCCTTACATTTTTAACCAGCCGCTCTTTTTTATTGTATTTTTTAAAATTTAAGGCGCAGAGAGAGATGTTTTCCAGTGGGATTTGGAGTTTCTGACAAGTAGAAATGGGCAGGTAATGGGACCATCTTTAATACCTTTAGTCTGCTCAGCTCTTATCCCTGAGCCCACAAATGTCCTGTAGCTACGTGCTAAAGCTGAATGCCCAAGTCTGGCTACCCAAGGTGACTCCCAGCTCTGCAAGGGGAAGATCATTTCAAAGCAAAATGCTTGCCTAACATTCCTGTGAACTCCAAGGTTTGAAGCCAGAAAGGAGAGGAAAGGCATTTCCTTGAATTTCAATGGACACTCTGCTAAGCTCCAGAGCTTCTCCTGGAGGATTGTCAAGGTTTGCTGTGTCTTTGAGGTGCAGAAGAACAACAGTGCCTCAGCTTTCTGCCCATAATGTAGCTTCCAGTAAAATCAGTTTGAAATTCAGGCGTGCATGGCATGATAAGGTCTATTTCTCACAGTTTATTTTTCTTCCAGATACATTCCTGGCAAATACAATTAAATAAATCAGCTCCTCCTAACAAAGAGAAGTATCATTAATGAAGGCAGTTACAGCAACTGTAGGAAAAAATGGGATTTCAGAGGCTTTTGCTTCATTGTTAAAAAAACCAAACAAACAAACCTCAGAAAATACTGGCATAAACAATGTCTCAGTATTTGGGAAGGTGGGGGAAGGTAGGGAAGGAGGAAGCAGAAGATGATATTGACTCCAGAGGACAATAACATAACTTGGAGGAGGAAATGAGTGACAATATGATAGTGCAGATGGCTTGAAAATTATAATTTTTATTAAGTTCCCTTAACTTTAGCTCTGTTATCCTGGGCTGCATCCAAAGCAGTGTGGGCAGGAGGTCAAGAGAGAGGATTCTGCCCCTCTGCTCTGTTCTGTTCTCCACCTGCAGAGCTGCCTCCAGCTCTGGGATACCAACACAGGAAGGACATGGAGCTGCTGAAAAGAGTCCAGAGGAGGCACCAAGATGATCAGAGGGATGGAGCAGCTCTGCTGTGAGGAAAGGCTGGGAGAAAATTGGGAATGTTCAGCCTGGAAAAGAGATGGTTTTGAGATGGCCTAGTGGCAGCCTTCAGGTACCCAAAGGGAACTGACAGGAAAGATGGAGAGGAGCATTTTACAAGAACCTGGAGTTACAGGACAAGGGGGAATGTAGGTGTAGGTGGGATATTAGGAAGAAATTCTTCCCTGTGTGGGTGGTGAGGCCATGGCACAGGGTGCCCAGAGAAGCTGTGGCTGCCCCATTCCTAGAAGTGTCCAAAGTCAGATTGGACAGGGCTTGGAGCATCCTGGAATAGTGGAAGGTGTCTCTGCCCATGGCAGGGGGTTGGAACTGGATGATCTTTAAGGTCTTTTTTCCAACCCATTCTATGATTCTAAGTATGAGCACCACTTAACTACTCCAATATTGTCATTGTCAGTCCCTGTTCCTTGCTAGACTCAACTGTTTGATTGTACAATTGTCTGTACAATCTGTTCTCATGCATCCAGATGAGAGACTCCTGAGGATCAGCGTGGCTCTTCTATTTTTCTGAGCATGCCATTGCTTGTTTATCACATCCCTTACCCACCTGGTTTCCAGAAAAATGTCTGGAAAACATTAATCAAAAAACCCCAAAAGATGCTCAAGAGCTGTTATTTTCCATGACCTGTTACAGACAACTTGGCATCCAGCAAAGTAGTTGAGCTTGTATATAAAAAAAGAAATGTGATTTATTTGTGCCTACTAAGATAAGCCATCAATGGAAAAAAATTAGGCATAGAAAAGAATTGGAATTATATTGCTAAGTATATAAATAACTTTTGAGGTCCCATGTTCCTAAACCAGCATCAATTTAGGACACTTCACATCAGTCACCTAAAAAGTGAACTGTTCCCAAAAAAATCAGCATTTTTTAAATGATTGAAAATCCCTTGGACAACCCAGTATAAGTCAAAGTTAGAGGCAGGGGATACAGCAGGGAGTTTGTTCAGGATGAAAGAAGAGATAGAGGCAGAAGAAATGAGGAGCACAATTCATTAATATTTCCTAGGACGCAGAAGACTCTTCAGAAGTCAATCTATAACAAAAAATATTTTATTTTCATGTGTTGGCAGCTTGTTTCTTGTCATGGATCTGTTCTGTTACACAACAACCCCTTCCACAGGTTTTCCTTCTTCTGGATTTCTGACCAACTCCTTTCTACTTCAAACTTGTTTATCCCTTCATGTCCCTTTGTTTTATTTTTATATTCTGAAATCAGGTATTTGGGGAGAGAGCTGAAGTGTCTGCAGTGCTGCATCATCTCATCTCACCTCCACAGGTTTTTTTGTCCCAGGAGAGTTTTCCCACAAAAAAACCCAGAGTTTTCATCTCCTTCTTCTTCTCACCAGTTTATGAATCTGATGTGCACAAGCTCCAGTGAACAAAGAGCCCCTTCCCAGTTCAGTATCAGAGCATCATCCCAGTTAACCCTGGGTAAGGAATGGCCCCAGTGCTCCTGACGTGGCAGCCAAGCTGCTAAAATGGAATCATGGAAATGATTTTCCAATCATTTTGATTGGAAAAGTCCTTTAAGATCACCAAGCCCAACGTTAACCCAGCACTGCCAAGGCCACCACCCACCCATGATTCCACACCCATGGAGTTTTAAATTTTAAATCCCTCTAGGGATGGTGGCACCACAACAGGTTTGGACAGCATGTTCTAACATCGGACAACACTTTCAGGGCAGAAATGATTCTTAAGATCCGATCTAACCCTCCTCTGGAGCAATCTGAGGCCATTTCCTCCTGTCCTATCTCCTGTTATTTGTGCATGGCAAGGTACAAACCCCACAGCACCCACCTGGAGGATTTCACAGAGCTGCTCCTCAGGTTCCCCCTCCCTTCCTCATTTGCATATTTGTGTGTGAACTATTGGTCCCAACTTCTGTGGGGCCTGTTTAGAATAATGATTTCAGCCAAACTTGTCTGTAATTACATGTTCTAATCAATGCTCCAGGCAAAGCACTCAGAATAAAGGACAGTGCTTTGTTACAAGAGGTATTTTAGGGAAAAACTGCTTCTGTTAAAGTATCAGGTATTTTCCTCTAAAGTGAACCTTACATTGCCCTGAAATAGACCACTGAATGATTACAAGCTTCACTTTTCTAAATAACAAAAGGTCTCTAAGATATTTCATAAAACATTAATTTCAGAATCTATTACAATTTTTTTTACAGCAATGATGGATTTAACTTTAATATAATATGTATTTATCAGCTTCAGGAACTTGTTTGCTTGCATAAAGAAAAGACACTTTTCCTAGCTGCTGTGAATAAATCAAATTCCACAATATTTAAAAAAATGGGAAAAAAGGTTCTTTGAAGAAAAAACATTATTATTTCTGAGTGGATGTTTCTTGAGGCATGTAAACACACTTCACTTGATCTTTCACTTCATTCTATCCTTTTGCTGATCCCACTTATTTCATAATGTTTATGACATCCTGAAACAGCAAACTTTTTTTCTTTAAAGAACATCAATAAATTAGGTTAAGAACACAGTGTTCCATGAAAAATAAACATTGGGTGTTTCAGAAGTAGAAGTTTATGTTGCTGAATAAAACTTTATTTATATATTTATTTCCTGTTTGGCTATCACAGTCATTGCAGGTAAGATACAAATATATGACCAATTTTTCAGAATAATTCCTAAGTTTTCTATTAGTTCCCATGTTCTGTCTACACTTTAGTGCAATTCTAAGCTTTAATGTTGAACCATAAAACTCAGATAGACTTTTAACACATTTCAAAAGACACATTTAGAGTGACTATGAGCAAGTCTGTCCTCACTTTTATCTTCTTTAAAGAACTTAGAAAATTAAATTAGCCAACTTTACCCTAACATGCAAAAGAAGGGGTTTATGGCAGGCAAGCACATTGAAATCTATCACAAATAATGAAAAAATGGATGGATGTGTGTAAATGGTTTCCTGGTTTCAAGAACCATATGATAAAATATGTCCTGTAAATTTTAAACTCCTTTTGAAGAATTGAGAAAGGTCATTAAGAAATCCTGTTCAACATTCAAAGCCAGGTCGATGTGATTCAAAATTAAGTGATATGGGACATCCCTGATAACTGAAAAAGACTGATCTAATAAATCACCAAAAGTAAGTAAAACACAGCAACAACGATAGATATTATAATGAAGAAAATATTAGAAAGTATAAGTCACTCCAAGTCACTCTTCTCTCTGGAAAAATCAAGGAGTTCAACAGGAAGGGCAAAGTGTGATTGAGGGCCCTAATTGCCTTCTATGACAGAATTGGATGGCTGGTGGGTGAAAGAAGATTGGTAAATGTCATGTCTTGTGCTTAATGTGACTTTAGATATCACCTCCCACTGCATTCTCCTTCGGAGGCAGTGGTGGAAGAACAGGCTGTCAAGTAGGTTGAAAATTGGCTGGATCACCTTGTTCAAAGGACAGGGATCAAGGGCTGAGTGTCTGTCAGGCAGCTCATAACAAGAACAGCCAGGGCTGACATCATCCTTCCCCTTCCTCAGTGTCCCTGGTGGTGGCACACTGCACCCTCAGCAAATTTAAGGATGGCACTGAACTAAGAAAATCATCAAATGGTTTGTGTTGGAAAAGGAAACTTACAGATCATCCAGTTCCAAACCCTGCCATGGGCAGGAACCCCTTCCACCATCCCAGGTTGCTCCAAGCCCCATCCAGCCTGGCCTTGGACACTTCCAGGGATGAGGCAGTCACAGAATTCCTGTAGAGCATGTGCCAGGGTCTCACCACTCTCACAGGGAAGAATTTCTTCCTAATATCACATCTAAACCTTCCCTGCTTCATCTTAAAGCGATTCCCTCTTGTCCTATCATTGCTTGGCCCTTACTTAACCCCAAAACAACCCCTGTGATGCCTTGTGAAGGCTGACCTAGAACAGAGGCTGGACAGAGATAAAGAATAAAGCAGGGATTCATTAGAAAGCCTTAATGGATGCACCTTGGGCAGCACAAGAGCCCAGCCAGGGCTACACCCAAGATGAACCCAAAATGGTCACAAAATGCACAACCAGTCACAAGGTCTCACACTTTTATAAATTCTGGTCCATTTGCATACTGAAGTTAATTGTCCAATTACAGCTCCAGCCCTTGCAGTCCCATCCTCTTGTTTTTCTCACTTCAGTCCACGTTGTTTCTGCTCTTGGGCCTGAGATTTGGGTTCGTTGTCCTTGGTCCCCAGCTAGAGAAGGAATTGTTTTGTCTCCCTACTCTGTGAACAGAGCTCACCTTCCCCTGAAATGAAGCTCAGAACTACACACTAAAGCAGTAGAGACTCTGAAAAATATAAAAGCTAAAACCTGATGTGTCACCTGCACTAAAAAAGCACTGAACCTGTTTTCTAAAAGGTCATGGAGGTGTCAAGACCCAACTGGGAGAAGTCATTGGTGACTTGATCTAACGCTGGCAACAGCCCTGTTCAGGCAGGAGGCTGCATAAATGCCTTCCATGAGTGCCCTCCAAGCAACATTTATGTGAAATTCTCTGGCAATCCAAGACTAAAATGAAGGCGAGAGCCTTGAAAACCAAAGTTTTCCCAAAAAACTAACCTAGGGATAAATTTCACAAGTGTGGTTGTTAATGCTGTTGAATATTCACTTGAATATATCATACTATTTGTTGTCTCTATCTTAAAAAGTTTCACTGTTTAGGAATTTTCTAGAACTCAACCTTCAGCATTTTCCATGAATTATGAACACCCTCTCCCTATGTCCAGGAGATGCCAATCACTTTATGATCTGTCCTGCTTCCCACATCACTCTGGCTTGATACTTCCAAGCTTTTCATCCCAATACTGGTTAAAAATTAAAGAATTTAACTTTGAATAATGATTCCCTTCTTTTATTGAGCTTGGCAGGCTGCTGATTCCACTCCCTATTTGAAGACTTGGTGCATAAAAAACTCATATTTTTTGCTTCTTTATTTTTCTTTTTCCTCATTTACATCGCAGAATCACAGAATCAGTAAAAGACCTTTAAAATCATCAATTCCAGCTGTCAACCCAGCAGCACCATGTTCAGCACTAAACCATGGCTTCAAGTGCACATTTTGAACACTTCCAGGGAACATTCCACCACAACTATTCCATTGTTTTTACAACTCTTCCAATGAAACATTCTTCCTAATATCCAGTCTAAACCTCCCCTGGAGTAACTCGAGGCTGTTTTCTCTCATCCTGTCCCTTGTTCCCTGGGAGCAGAGCCTGACCCCCACCTGGCTCCATCCTCCCATCAGGGAGCTGTGCAGAGCCAGAAGGTCCCTCCTGATGCTCCTTTTCTCCAGGCTGAGCCCCTTTCCCAGCTCCCTCAGCCATTCCTGGTTCTCCAGACCCTTCCCCAGCCCCATTCCCTTCTCTGGACATGCTCCAGCCCCTCAAAGACTTTCTTGCAGTGAGGGGCACAAGAAATATCCGCTTGTCTAAGAAGGGATTTTATCTCTGACTGAGAACTTTGTTTATTTCAAATTTCCCTATGACCAAGGACCAAGAGCAGCACTCCTCCCGTGGAAGTCAGTGTGAGCTTTGTCATCCACAAATGATGACACGTCGTGAAGCCAATTAACTCTAATACACTTCTTGCAATTTCAAGCATTTCTAATGAATTTTTACTCTGTTATTAAAAATAATTAAGCAGACAATAGATCACTTCTGTTTCTCCTGTACAGGAATGAGCATCTGCCAGGAGCGTTTTAACATTTCCATGGTTTAAAGCACCAGTGGCCACAGAGGAAAATACACCCTTTTCAACCAAGCCTTTAATGATTCTTTTGATTGAAAATGGAGCTAGCATATCACTTGAAACAGGCAATGCTTTTATTCTGCCAAGATATATTATTTAACAATGGGTGAATTTTTCAGAAGAACTCGTTTTAATTTGTTCTTTCAATCTAATGACCCATAGGAATGATGGTAGATACAATTGTATCACACGAGTTGCTCCTGTCAAAGTGAGAATGTGCAATTTTCTTCACATCTTCATTAAGGAAAATATCTCAAGTGTTTCAGCCCTGTACAAAAATTCTTTATAAGTTGGTTTGTTTTCATGTTGCCTTATTTATGATGGTCAAGTAAGGAGAATTTTCTCAGTCACAGGATCATGGAACTATTAAAATTTGGAAAAGATTTTTTAAATCATCAAGTACAGACATCAACCCAACACCATCACCACGTTCACCACTGAATTGTGTCCTCAAGGGCCACATCCACACATTTTTTTAACACATCCAGGGATGATGACTACACCACTTCTTTGGACAGCCTCTTCCAATAATTTACAACCTTTTCCATGAGAAAACAACAACAAAAAAATCATAATATTTTATCTATACCTCTTTTGGTGCAGCTTGAGGCCATTTCCGATCATCCTGTCACTTGTTCGCTGTGAGAAGAGACCAACCTGGCAACACCCTCCTGTCAGGGAGCTGTTGAAAGCAATAAAGTCTCCCTGTGACTCTTTTTCTCCAGGCTGAGTCTCATTCCCAACTCCTTCAGCTCAGACTTGTGCTCCAGGGCCTTCCCCAGCTTTGCTGCCCTTCTCAAATTGTTCATGCCAGACCTTGTGTCCAGACTTTCTCAGATATTTGAACCAAGATCACTTCTTGATGTAGTTCAGAGATGTTCCTGCTGCTCCAGGCTGGAGTCAGACACATTTTATGTTGCATCCACACTGGAGTGAAGACCCAGCAGCTTCTGGGCTAGGGAAGGATGTTCCCAGAGACAGCACCCATCAGGAAGATCTCACTTGCCATCACCTCTGGAGGCTTTAACCCACAGATAACCTCACTGCAGCCTTGCAGAGAGACTGATCTGCACCTCTGGTGAGCATCTGCTGCCTTTCTTCTTGCTGAGCTGCTGATGGGCCTTCCACAGATCTGCTTCCTTGCATGCAATTTCTCCACTTGAGTAAAAAGTGAAAAGGAGGAGTTTTTATGGGGTAATAGCACATTTTGACAGGCAAAGTCCATTATTTTTATTTCAAGTGTGTAATTCAGGACTGCAGAGGGCAACATGAATGGGCTTTTCTTAAGAATAATTTGTCCAGGTTTGGGCTCACTTTTGTTAAAAGGTTTCTCAAGGCAGGTTTTGCATTGAAAAGTGCCATAAACAGCCACTCTGCTTCAGCTCTGTCCTGCAAAAATGTGGTTGATGATTTAGCTGATCTTTTACTTACCTAGAAGAAATGGATTAAAAAGAAGGTGTCCCTGCCCATGGAACTAGAAGATCTTTAAGTTTTCTTCCAACCCAAACCATTCTGTGATTCCATGATTATTTCAACAAAGAAAGAGCTTGTCATGTTTAGATCTTTCAGAAATAAGGGATAACCACTTAAAAACAGGACAGTTAGTCAAGTTCATGTCTTTTCCCTTACTAAAGTCTCCCTAAACATATAACAAAGTATTTTATTTTCAAATACCATCTGTCTTGGAGGAGTAGCAGAAGGCTCACAGCCTGTGTGATGTGTTGTACCCACATGTTTCTCACAAGAGTCCCACCTCAGGGGGCATTCCATAATTGAAAATATAGAATCACAGAATCATGGAATGGTTTGGGTTGGAAGGGAGCTTGAAGGCCATCTCATTCCATCCCCTGCCATGGTCAGGGACACCTTCCACTGTCCCAGGTTTCTCAGAGCTCCATCCAACCTGGTCTTGGACACTCCCAGGGATGGGGCAGCCACAGCTTCTCTGGGCAACCTGTGCCAGGGCCTCACCACTCTCACAGGGAAGAATTTATTCCTAATATCCAATCTAAACCTACTCCCTTTCATCTTAAAACCATTTCCCTTTGAGCTATCGTGTCCTTATTAGAAGTGCCTTTCCAGCTTTTCTGTAGTCCCTTTAGGTACTAAGAGGCTTCAATGAGGTCTCACCGGAGCCTTCTCATCTCCAATTTGAATAATCCCAATCCCCTCAGCCTTTCCTCATAGGAGAAGTGCTCCCTTTCATCATCTTTGTGGCCCTGACCATCACGGTTCACTGCTTCTTTGGGAGGGCTCTGAGGATGTAAATTCTCCTTAAGCCCTCCTCTTCATCAGCAGCTTCCCACAGATCCCTTGAAGCATCAGGAAAGCCAAGGAGCCTCTCAGTAAGGCCCTAATTCCCACTGATGCCTCAGGTTTTATATTTTATATTTTTCAGATTCTGTGCTGCTTTAGTGTGTGGGTCTGAGCTTCATATTAGGGGATGGTGAGCTCTCTTCACAGAGTAGGGAGACAAAACAATTCCTTCTCTAGCTGGGGACCAAGGACAAACAATCCAAATCTCAGGCCCAAGAGCAGAAACAACGTGGACTGAAGAGAGAAAAACAAGAGGATGGGACTGCAAGGGCTGGAGCTGTAATTGGACAATTAACTTCAGTATGCAAATGGACCAGAACTTATAAAAGTGTGAGACCTTGTGACTGGTCGTGCATTTTGTGACCATTTTGGGTTCATCTTGGGTGTAGCCCTGGCTGGGCTCTTCTGCTGCCCAAAGTCTATCCAATGAGGAGAATCCTTTCTAATAAATCCCTGCTTTATTCTTTATCTCTGTCCAGCCTCTGTTCTAGGTCAGCCTTCACAAGGCATCACCAGATGCAGCCCTGGCTGTGTCTGTCTCGGCAGCTCCTGCTCTGTTTGGGAGCCCCTGGCTCCACTGGCATGGGATGAGATCATCTCTGTGCCTTTGCCATATTCCAGAGTGCCTTGCAGACCACCCACACTCATTGCCAAGTTCTTCCAGTGACTGATCTGTAGAGGAAGGCGCTGAGGAGCCCTGGCATGACTAGAACATTTTGATTTTCATCCAACAGGACTAAAAGCCTCTGATAAAAGAAGCAACAAAAATAAACCTTCTTCAGCTTCTGGGGTTTTTTGGCTTTTAGATTAATTCAGGTCCCACCTTCCAGCCTCTTTCACCCACAATTAAAATTACTGGTTTTGTTTTTATTTTATTCAATAGAAGCTGAGTATGTAATAATTTGGTTTTGAATCTCACAAGAGGCAGGATTTTATCTTGACAATTGGCAATGTTTTTATAATAAAAGCCCCTGTGCTCAATGGGGTTTGGATCTGATTCACAAATAAGATGGAGGATGTGAACATTTAAATTACAGGGCATCTAAACTTTAAGTATATTAATAATATAACTGGCTCAAATGAGCTGATAAACAGTAGTTGGGTCCTTGTTCTTCTAATCAGTATATAAATATATTTTTGAAAAGATTTTTTAAAATCTGAATGACTCCTTCATACTGGAGCTAATTAATATTGTAGGTGGAATGGTTTGGCTTGGCTTGATGTTTTTTTTCCTCCTTCTGTCAACAAACCAGCTCATATGCCAACTATGATTCCCTTTAACAAACTAAAATAGAAGCAAATACATTGGTATCATAAACTATGAACATGTATAATATAGGCTTTAATCAGGGTGTGTTTAACATCTCTCATGGACAAACGATCACTCAAATAACCTAAACATTTTCACTTTAATGCCCCTTGTAGCTGGGGACTGAATGTGCCATTCTGAACCCTCCTGGATCTTGAATTTGGGTGGAAATTCCTCACTTTGGATAAAAGAGATCCAACAGGTTGATGTTGTGGTGGTAGCACCTGGATTTGGACAGGTCAAGATTTCCATAGATGACTGAAATGACCAGGAGTGAATCCAAGCAGGGCAATGCAAAGTTTAATGTGTGAGGCATTGAGCCTGGAAGAAATGTGCAGTCACACCCCAGATAAAGCTGACATCCATGTGGGAAATAATCATGATGAGAAATATAAAAATATTGTCAGGTGCTAAAAAGCCATGTTTTTATAGGAGGGAATCGATCTGATGATAACATTTAAGATCAGCAAATTTTGCATGAGCAGAGAGACAATGTGAGTTAGGAAGATGAAAATATGTGTTTCACAAGTTTTTTTTTTTCCTTAACTGATATCATCTTACCAGTGATTAAGTCATTCTGATATACATCAATGCCTATCTGTGCTCTCTGAAATGAAAATTTTCTGGAAAGCCCTAAGAGATTAACATCTTGTAAAAAAAAAGACAGGAAAAAAGAATTTCAAGTGTAAATTAAGTTTCCTTTGGATTTCCAGGCAACTAATTAACTCAGATGGAAAATGGGAACCTGGACTGGAGGGTCAAAAGTGACTAGATGGTGTGGTAACACCTATTAATATGAGCCAAGGCCAGTGGCACAATGGGATAACCTTAAACTAAAGAGACCTTTGCTTTTTATTGCATTTGACCACTGCAGCTTCAAAATACTTTTTATTTTTCCTTGATTTGAGTTTGCCTGAGCAGTATAAATATGAAATTTCTGTGGCAGGGGGGCTGGATATAGATAATCTTTAAGGCCTCTTCCAACTCAAACCATTCTAGGATTTTGTGATTCTGTAAAATAAGTGACTGGTCTTTTATTTGGTGACCTCAGATGACAGAGGGAGTGTCAAAAAAAAGAAAACGAACACCAAAATGAGGATGACAGTGCTTGAATTGTCAGGAAATGGCATGTGCTGGCATGAAATTCTCTTTGCTGGAATTGTAAAGATGAAGATGAGTTTGGGACAGCATATTTGGATGGCTATGCAACACTATATTGAACTGTCTGGGAACATCCTCAAACAGCAGAACACGATCCATTTATCTCAGAAAAAGTTTGGGGAGGCCCTTGGAGTGCCTTTGGGGCTCTCCAAATCCCTCCCAGTCCCACTCCAGCATCAGTGCCTCCCAGGGCTCAGGCCCACTTGGCACTTTGCATCTCAACAAGTTCCTAGCACAGAGGAAGCTTGGGAGGTGCCAGTTGCCCTCATTGCACAGGAAATTTTCCAAGCATATTTGATTTTTGAGCACAGACAGAGTCTCCCAGGAAAAAAAAAGAGCGCATTGCATCTGCAGCTTCTGCCTCTGCAAGCCAATGGAAATTTCTGCTCTTGCTTTGCTGGTTGCAAATATCGGCAAGGAGCCCTAATTCAGGAAAGCCTCTGTTTATGTGCAGTGTTAAACCCCAGCCCACAGCTCATACAGGTTAAAGCTCTCAGATATTACCTAACCTTTTTCTACATATTAATGGCAACCTGAATTATTTTTTCCCCCTGCAAGAGCTGACAGTAAAACTTGAGGCATGAGAGTCACAGAATCATGGAACAGTCTGGGTTGGGATGGAGCTTGAAGGTCATCTTTTTACAAACCCCCAGCCATGGGCAGGGAAAACTTCCACTAGGCCAGGTTGTTCCAAGCCCTCTTTAATCGGGCTTAAGCACTTCCAGGAATGAAGCATCCACAGCTTCTCTGGGCAACCTGTGCCAGGGCCTCACCACCCTCACAGGGAAGAATTTTTTTCCTAATATCCAATCTAAACCTACTCTCTGTCAGGTCAAAGCCATTCTCCCTTGTCCTATCGCTCCAGGCTCCTGTAAATAGTCCCTCCACATTTTTCTTGCAGGCTCTCTTGAGGTCCTGGAGGGACACAATGAGGTACTCCAAAGCCTTCACTTTTCCAGGTTGAAAAAACCAAACTCTCCTAGCGTTTCCTCATAGGAAAACTTCCCCATCACTTTAATCATCTTTGTGGTCTCCTCTAGAGTTGCTCCAACAGCTCCACGTCCTTCAGAAGGCTAAGGATGGTGGGCAAAAGGGACACTTGCAGACACACCTCTTATTTTATTTATTTTACTTATTTTACTTATTTATTTTACTTGCTTTACTTATTTTACTAATTTCACTTATTTAATTTCCCCTGTTGTATCACACTCAGAAAGGATCAAATCCCAACACTATCCTGAGGTTGAGCAGGACTTTAATTAGTTCCACAAGACTTCTAGGAATAAAAAGAACCATTCAGTGAAAGCACAGGTATGTCTGACCCAGGGCGGTGATAGTGAAACTTCTTCAGAGGTAGACAATCAGCTTTATGGGAGCCCAAGGTTGTGGTTTCCATCCTGGCAGAGCCCTGGATGTGCCAGCTGTGACTGACACACACAGTGGGTTACAGGACCTCCTCTGAAAATAGAAGCTGAGGTTTCCCAGCCTGCAGTGGTGACCCACCCAAACTAATGAGGGAGATTTGCTCAGCGTGTGTAACATTTCTTGTTCTGTGATTAAAGGAATGATTTGGCAGTAAATGTGCTGTGAATGAGCTGACAAGGCTCTGAACCAACCAGCAAATGACTGCAATATGCTGTTTTTATTAGAGCATGCGTCAGCCAGCAATATTTATTTAGAAGTGGATTTCCAAGGGATGCAATGGACATAAAGGTCGTCGACTCCTGAAGCTTTTGGATTTTTTAATTCTTCTTTTCTAGAGCAGATAAGTAACCTCTCTGCTTCACTCTTCTTCCCAAATTCCCTGGAAAATTATTTTGTTCTAGTCTGGCTGTTTGCATTGGTTAAAAGAAAGGAGGCTGGAGGTGGTGTGTGTTTGTTTTTCTTCCTACAGCTTCAAAAATAGAGACTTTGGGCATATAAGCAGCAAAAAACAAGGCTGAAAGTAATTTTCTGGGGCTTCTCACCTTCTCAGGTACCTTCTTTTTTCCCAAATTGTGAACCTCTGTCCTAACCCCCTCCTCTGCACCGAGGCAGAATCAAGGACACCTACACCACTCCACAGTTTGTGTGCCTCGGGTCTCCTGGTAAACATCCAAGGAGTTTTCATAGTCTCTGCAGACAACATTCACTCTTCATTTTCTGTTCTGGCATTTAATTTCTTTTCTTTGCTGGAAGTGGAACAGATTTTGTGTTGTTTTAGTCACCAAGGGCACAGAACTATTGATCTTCATAGCCTCCCTCTCCTTTGTTGGAAGAACACACACCTGGCTTCCTTTAGGTTTCTCTTTTCTAGGCTAAACAAATCCAACTGTTTCACTTTCTCTTCACATGTTGTTTTCACATCCTCTTCTCATTTTCGCTGTTATTCTCCAGAGGTTTCTCAGTACCTGTGGACTCTGTATTTGTACTGTGCCTTTTCAGCCACTGCTGAAATTCATCAGCCTGCTGAAGTCTGTGGCTTTTCCATTATCCAGTGAAAGGAGCAAAAAAAAAAAAAAAGCCATACTGACCTCCAGGGATTTCTGAAGCTTAATTCCTAGAAATCACCTCGAAGGAAAGAGAAGATAATTCCATCTCACTGGCCTAACTGAGCTGGAAGGGACACACAAGGGTCATTGAGTCCAGCTCCTGGCCCTGCACAGGATAGCCCCAAGAATCCTACCATGGGCCTGAGAGTGTTGTCCAAACACTTCTTGAACTCTGGCAGATTTAATGCCATGACCACCTCCCTGGGGAACATGGAAATTAGGCTGAGACTGAAGAGAAAAGAACTCCTGAACTCCCAAAAAATCAAGCTGTCCCATCTGCTTAGCTCAAGAGTCTTGGGGAAATCCCTTGCCCCTGTCCAGCAAGGAAGCAAAGCAAAGCTGGGATGGGGGCAGAGTTCTCCAGCACAGGGACAGACACTGCCCAGTGCCCATCGTGAATTCTCCCAGTGCCTTCTGTGCCCAGTGAGTGGGATGGAAATTCTGACCCTCCTCCTGCTTCTGCCCTTCAGGGTCTTTGTGCAAAGACTTTTTTGCCTTGAGAAAGGCTGAGGGACTCACAGGATTTACTAAACCAATGACCTGAGGTCTTTGGTGGGTCTCATGTGAAATGGAACAGTCATCTGGGCCATCAGGTCAGGTAGTGCAAGGAATTATTCTGCATTTTGATGCCCAGGTCCATAGCTGCACTGAGGCAGAGATATCAGTCTCCGTGGCACCGGTCCAAATTTGAAGATTCCCTCCTTTGCAGCAGCAAAATCTGGGTGGAAAGTAGAGTTACTTGGCACTCCAGCCCAGATCCACTCCTGCTTTTAGACCCAGGGGGCAGCCTACAATCCATGGGAGAAAAAGGTGATGCTTTGCCCATTTGAAGGACTTTAAAGGGGAAAAGCCAACTACAATCTCATCCTGCCACCACAAACCCAGCCATGCCTGTGCCCAATGCCCCTGTGCCAACAGAAGCCTCGTCTCACAGTGGGTTCAGACAAGCTGGAATGCCAGGAAATGAGGATTTTTTTCTTAGCAATCCAGGTTTAGAAGAAATCTTTAGGGGAGTAAAAGAAAATGTTGAGGGTAAAAATAGAAGACAATTTTTTCTCCAAGATAGGCATCTTTTCTAGAGCATCCTGTTTGGTACTGCTTTTGAGATACAATGGAGGAGGATATAACCCTCCAGTTAAAGCCCTGAACACCTTTTGCTGGTTGCTGGCTCAAGCCCACTCCTTGTATTCACTGTCTTTTTTGAGTTATAGCAATTTATGTAAGAGGAGGTCAGTTTTAGAAGGGAGATTTTCAAATCCTATTCCTATCTTGAGGGGAAAAAAAAAAAGGAGACAAAAAACTTGACAGAAAAACCTGATCATGAGTGGCATGAAGATTTTCTTCAGCCATCTGGAAAAAAGAAAAAAAAATCAGGTGTGCCAGCTGTTTTAAGGTATGAATCTAGCATGATGCTATTTACAGCACTGAAAACAGTCTTCCTAAAACTTCTCTCAGATGCTGACACTGAGCAACATTAATAAAATTCCTTGCCCAGATAATTTTTCTTTCCTCCAACCTGACACAATATTTCTTCTTATTAAGTGCTTCAGAAGAGAGTGCTATTATCCAGGTAAAGTCAGCCTTGAGGTACGGAGAGGAGGAATAGGAGCTGTTGATACAGGCAGTGAACCATGATGGAGATGTCGTGTGCCAAAGTCTGAGATATTTATTATTCTTCTAATTAAATCCAGCTATGCTCTGCAGATACCATTTTCTTCCTCTGATTACTGGACACAGATTTGTGTCCCAGGCATCAGGCAGCACTAAGTGGGGATGGTTTCCAGCACAGCCACCTAAGCCAGCAGGGAACATCTGGATCATGAAAGTTTTAGGGAGATAAAGATCATGAAAAGTGACAGAGTTGGAAAATAAGTGTGCATCCCAAATTCAGAGATGACAAGCCCCGGTGACAGCCCAAGGCTGTGATTCACAGAGATGTAGGGATTTAACCTCCTTCTCTCCACACAGCACAGGGTAGTGGGGCTACACAGGTCTGGAGGTTATGTAGGGTTTTGTCCCTACAAGTGAGGGACAAAAAAAAAAAAAGAAAAGAGGAAAAAAAAAAAAGAAAAAAGAAAAGCCACCACATTTTTAGGAGTTATCCATAAAATGTCTTTTTAATAATTGGGGTATGTCTGCATCTGGTATAAAATTCCTGTTCATTCCTTCACGGCTTCACTAGTGGGTTTAAACTGAAAGAAGGTAAGTTTAGATCAGATATTAGGAAGAAATTCTTCCCTGTGGGAGTGGAGAGGCCCTGGCAAAGGTTACCCAGAGAAGCTATGGCTGCTCCATCCCTGGAGGAGTTCTAGGACAGGTTGGATGGGGCTTGGAGCAGCTTGGGATGGCAGAAACCCATGGCAGGGGATTGGAACTGGATGGTCTTTAAAGTTCCTTCCAACCCCAAACCACTCTATGATTCTATGATTAACCCTTAATAAGAAGCAAAACTTACGTGATGTCCATCAGTCACCTGAGTTCTCAAATGCTTCTCTCAAATTGCCGATTTTTCTGGCAATTCCTACAAAATCCTTTCCCAGAAACAAGAGCTGTATTGCAAGTTAGAGAGGTTGGTTTCTTTTTGGGGAACTTGGACTGAGCTGTAAACTTTTAATGGGAATTTAGAAACAACCTAAAAGTGGAACTGATAAGATTGCTGTTCTGGGAAAACTTTCTACTCACCTTATAATTACAAAAAAACCAAAAAAAACCAAAAACCAAAAAACAAACAAAAAAGAGCACAATTGAAGTCAAGCAGTTCTGCCCCCTTACGGAGCACGGAGGACACTGTTATTATAATGAAAGATGAAGTCTTAAGCTTTCCAGCAAACATATAATAAATCAATGTCCTTTCCCTTGTTTTAATTTCTCACCCAAGATTTATGAACCTGTATATTTAGACTGCTTATTTAGAGCTCTGGCATGCAGGCTACTCTTGGCACAATAAGAGAGCTTTCTCTGAATGGATTCTCAGACGCTGCTTTGATTTGGCTTTATTTTAATGATTTAAATTTAAGAATCCATCACTGCTCAAAGTTACCAAGGGCACAGGCATGTTTTGTGTTAGTCTCAATTCTGCTGCAGCATCATGTTTGAGCTATATTGATGCTATGAATGGAAAAATCTCTCCTTTCTTTACCACATCCCTCTGTTTCTTCACTAAACCTCAGTCCTCTGTTGGTCTTGATCCCCTCTCTGCCCTCTGCTCTTTTTTCTCCTCTTCTGCAGAGAATTATTGGCTTGCAACCAGGTGCCACCTTGGAGATGAACCAGGAGAAAAGAGAACTGAGCTCTTCAAGTCCTCCCACCAAAGAGCATCCCTCACCAAAATCAGGGTTTGACTCACCAAAACGAGAATAAATATACATGTGTGGACAGTTTTTGAATCACTTTCGAATTTCTATCATTCCCTTTAAATTACTAAAACTCTCTGATAGTGGCTCTCAGCCTTTTGTGTATCACGAACGTTCCTTGCTCACACACACCATGGATACCAGCAAGGGCTGTCCTCTCCCTCTGTCACTATGGGAATACAAGGCAGTTATGACGGTTTTCTCCTCCACAAACCTTCTCCTCCAAACAAGGGCTGATATTCCTCATTGTTTCCAGCCCCACTGCTCAGTGGATCACTTCTTTCCATATGACATGTCCCAAATACAGGCTGTATTAATATCGCCAACTGTCACTTGAGTGTGGGCTTCTGAAAAAAAAAAAGAAATAAATTGATAATTTCTAAATAGGGAGTTAAATTTATTATTTTTCCTTTTTAGCATTTTCCTTTTTCGCACTCCACGTTAAAAATACATCCTGATTTTTTTTTTTTTTTTTGACTGTTCCATAAACCCTTCTCAGATCTTCCCAGGATAACTGTGCTGTCGCTCTCCCACTTCACTCCCCCATGGCTGTGTCTGTCAGGTCACAGTGACCTGGCAGCACCCGGCTTGCAGAAGCTACAAGAGAGATAATTCCCTTCAAGAAGCCTCAGGTAACACAGCAGAGCATTCATTAACATGAATCAAAAAGTGACACTTTGATTTCTGTAACGGGGGGAAGCCTCCTCCTTTCTCACAGCTGATCCCACACAAGGAGGACTCCTTGACTGGGATGAACTGTCAAGAGCAAGGAACAGCACATTGCTCTTAACTAACCTGTGGAATACATCTTTGATGTGGATAAGACACTGCAGTGTAAGGAGACATGCATTAAAATGATCTAAAAGAGAAAAAGAAGCTTCTTTTATAAAATTCTCTGTTATTGTTACGTTTTATTGTTGAGCAAACTCTCAGAGCCTTAAAGAAATGTGTTTTCCCTTTATCATGGCAGGGATTTTTGTAATTTCAGGAGGGCATTGAGGAGGTTGTATTTGGTTCCAAGTGAGACATTTAACCTTCTATTGTATTTCACTCACTCAGTAAACTGTGTAAATTATCCTTTACAAGAACCAGAGAGCAATGTCACTGCTGAGTAAGGTGTCCTGCCTGGTTCTGAACATTTCCTCGGGATACATGGTGTGAGTGAGCATCTAAATGGTTTTGTGCAAGTACAGCAGGTTGGCCTTGTACTGAAAAACTTTGTGTTCTGCTAAAACATTTACTTAGAGGAGCTGTGAAAGGACGGCTCGATAAGGACATGTCCTTCCCTCTCGACACAGAAATGTCCCCCAGTTGCAACTGCAGTCCTGTAATGCTTTTCTCAATTCAGTAGAAATGCACAGTACAAATGAGAGAATTTTTTTCTCTTTCCTTACATAGGCCTGGTCTGGTCATTAATAATAAAATCATGGAATGGTTTGGGTGGGGAGGGACATTAAAGGTTCATCTATGTCCAGCCCCTGACCCTCTGCCATGGGCAGGGACACTTTCCACTACCCCAGGTTGCTCCAAGGCCCATCCTACCTGGCCTTGGACACTTCCAAGGAAAGGATAGCCCCAAATTCTCTGGGTAACCTGTGCCAGGCCCTCACCACCCTCCCAGGGAAAAATTTATTCCTTAAATCTATATCTACTCTCCTTTATTTTAAAGACATTCCCCCTTGTCCTGTTGCTCCATGCCTGTGTGAAAAATCCCTCTCAAACTTTCTTGCAGCCCCTTTAGGTACCAGATGGGGCTCCAAGGTCTGCCTGGAATCTTCTCTTCTCCAGACTGAACGGCTCCAACTCTCTCAGCCTGTCTCCATAGCAGAGCTGCTCAGCCCTCATGGCCTCTCTGGACTTGCTCCAGCAGATCCACATCCTTCTTACTGTGGATCCCGGGCCTGGATGCCGTGCTCCAGGTGTGGTCTCAGGACAGAACAGTACAGGGACAGAATTCTCCCTTCACCTGCTGCCCACACTGCTTTGGAAGCAGCTCAGGACAGGGTTGACTTTCTGGGCACAATTGCCAGGTCATGTTGAGATCCTCATCAACCAAGACATCCAAGTTGTTTTCCTCCTGAGTGGCTTTGATTCATCCTTGCTCTTTTTTGGCCTGATGGTAGTCTTTAAACTAAAATAGGAAGCATTCTGGGCTCCCAAGTTTCTCCATACAGAAGAAGATTCACCTTGAGAGTGTGGCTCAGCTCATTTAACCTCAGGATTATCTCCTTTACCTAAAGGTGGGAAAAAAAACCCTTCATGCCAGGAACCAATAGCAGACCTCAAAGCCTAACTCAAGACTCTTCTAAGATGGGTTTGCACCATGCAACAGAGAATGACAAAAAGGCCCCAGGTCTGCCAGAGTGAAGGAAACATTTGGACAAAGCTCTCAGGAATAGGGTGTGATTCTTGGGGTGTCCTGTGCAGGGACAGGAGCTGCACTCAATGATCCTTGTGGGTCCCTCCCAGCTCAGGATATTCTTTGAGTCTGTGATTCTGTCAGAGACACATAACTGTCAGTGCAGCATCTTCCTATTTTGGGACTGAGGGTGACACAGCTGGGCTCAGAGCATCCAGGGTTTTTTTCTGGGCAATCAAGACCCATTCTGTTACAACAGCTGGTGATATCTTCCAATTTCTGCCTCATAAATCTACCTGTAAGTAAGGTGTTTTGTTTCCATTATTGGCATTAGGACACTGTCCCAGACCCTTCCATCTTAATTCTTAAGGCTTCCCAGATTAAATTAATCCATGTCCAATATATAACAATTTATTCTTGCATCACTCTTGCACCATTCTTGCATAAGGGCTCTGAGCATCCTGATCTGCGGGCGGCATCCCTGCCCATGGATGGGGTTTGGAGCTTCAACATCACTTCCAATCCAAGCTATTCTATGATTATATGGTTCTAAAATCACAGTTCTCCCTCTGCTTAAAGAATCCTTCTTTGTTCCTGGAGTTCACTTTTATTAAAGAATAGCCATATTCCATCTGAGCTGCCCCCATCCCAGGCTGTATAAAACACACACACCCCGAGGTTTTCCTACCTGGTGACCTCTCCATGCCACTGGTGGTTGGTCCTTCAGGACCGTCTTGAAGTCACATTTGTTGTTTGTGGGAGCCAAGAATTTTGTACCCTTTATAAGAGGCCTCATTTCAGTCTCTCCAAAGGCCTCTCCTGGGAATCCCTCTGCTGAGGCAGCCTTGGGATGTTTGCTTTTCCAGGGCTGTATCATTCCGTGATCAGCAAACACAACGTGCCCTTTTTACTCCCTCATTTTCCACTGCTCCAGCTTCAAAGCTGATTCTCTTGTTATTAATCCCCACACACACGACCTTACTCTTTGTCCCATTATATTTTTCAGTTCTCCATCCAATTCACCTCACTAATACTCCAATCCTCTCCTGAATTGCCTGTAACTCCCAGCTTTGTGCTGTCTACAAAAGTCATCAGTAAAGATCTATTTTTAAGGCAGGGTCACCAATGGCAATGTTAAATAAGATTAGTCTGAAGACAGAGCATTGTGAAACTCCACTAAAAACTGCCCTACAAACTACAAGTTCTCCTCTCTTCAGAATCCCAGGTCATTTCTCTTTAGTAGTTACTTACTACATTAGTAGTTTGGAAATGATCCATATTTTCTCCAGTTAATAATATCCCATGTGGCACAATATTGATATTCATTGAAGTCTAAGTGGATTATGTCTAAAGCATTTTTCTCATCTATAAGAATTGGTTATCCTTTTTAAGGAAAGATATCAGACACAAACAGCCTTTGATAAATCTGTATTTCCTCCCATCTTGATTTATTTTCACCTCCTTTGGTCGTTCCTTTTCTTTAATTATTCATTCATTTTTGTTTTCGGGAAGATTTATTCTAAAGCTTGCACATTTCTTGGTCTGGGTGGTTGCTTTTCTGTACTCATATATGGACGCTATATTTATTATTTGACACACAGATGGAGCCACCCCCAAATTCATACATTTATTAAAGAGCTTTGAGATGGAGCACTGATTTCCTGAGCCAGCTCTTTCAAATATCAAGGATGCTGATTACCCAGCTCTGTATCTCCTCCCTTCTCCCTGGCTAAATGAAACTAGTTTAGAGAGTTTTGTTTCCACTTCGGTGATAGAAATTTCCATGTCCACAGTCTCCTTCCCATTAATCATCTTGTCTTTTCTTAGCAGGTTCCACAGCAGAGTCCTAACAAGAAACAGAGCTGAAGTAGACCTTAAACTGCAGGGTCATATTTCCATTATCTTCAATGTCTGCCCTGCATTTCTTATTCCATGTTTTCTTTCTGGTTTCATGTTTAAATGCTGAAGAATGCTTGCTCTGTGTTTTAATTTTCCTTGTGAGGATTAATCTGAATTAACTTTTAGGAATGCTTGTGCTAGCCCTGCACTTCTGAACTCTAAAATGCAGCTTCCTCTTCTGTACTTTTTGCTTTTTGTAAGGTCTCTGTTTAATTCCACTTCTCTATTAGGGTGACTTCAGTAGAAGTTCCCCTTTTGAGGAGCCAAATAAATTTCACCTTTGCAAAACACAGGTTGCGAAACAAATGTGGTGGTTTTTGGTTTTTTTTACCTGCCAGAAAACCAGATTTTGCTGAACCTTGAAATTGTTGCCTAAAGGACACACCTCCATCCTCTCCCATTATATTATCCCTTAGATTTCACTAGTCGTATTCAAATGTTTAAAATAGATTCACAGAATATCCTGAGTCAGAAGGGACCCACAAGGATCATCAAGTCCAACTCCTGGCCCTGCACAGGACACCCCAAGATTCCCATCCTGCTCCTGAGAGCATTGTCCACACACTTCTTAAGCTCTGTCAGGCTTGGGGCTGGCACCATTTATTTGGAGAACCTGTTCCAGTGCTCAACCACCCTCTGGATGAAGAATTTTTTCCTGATATCCAACCTAAACCCTCCCTGACTCAACTTCGGGCCATTCTTCCAGGCCCTGTCCCTGGTTCCTGGTCCAAGCTGAACAAGCCAAGTGACCTCAACCACCCTTCACATGGCTTTACCTCCAGACCCTTCACCATCTTCATTGCCACTGAATTATTTCAGAAGCAGGAATCACCTTGAAGACAAAAAGAAAGCAATCCCTGTTTTTACTTATGAACGTATCATTTTTTATTTTTCCTGAAAAAAGTTACCGCTTCACCATGGAGGATTTCCTAATTACTGAACTTTCCATAACCACAGGGGGCTATGGTGCCATTCAGAGTTCAGGTTTCATGTCACTCTCTCTTGGTCCAGCTCCAGGCTGCTGCTGGAAGTGATTCCTGTCCTTTCTGCTGCCCCCACCTACAGAACTGCCCAGCCAAACATGGGAAGGCACAGGAATGAGCAGCCAGGGCCGGCTGGGAAATGGAAGGAACAGGACCAGCTGCACTTGTGGTGGCAGCCCACACTGGGAACAGAGTGTAACACAGATCAGAACACTAAGAGGAGCATTTAAAACACTCCCAGGTATTGTATTTGCAGGACGCCCCGTGGCAGGAAGGAATGATGAATCTGACTCCATGTTCTCAGAAGGTTAATTTATTATCTTATGATACTATATTATATTAAAGAATACTAAACTAAACTATACTAAAGAACACAGAAAGGATACTTACAGAAGGCTAAAAAGATTATAATGAAAACTTGTGACTCCTTCCAGAGTCCTGGCACAGCTTGGCACTGATTGGACAAAGAGTCAGAACAATTCACATGAAACCAATGAAACAACCACCTGTTGGTAAACAATGTCCAAACACGTCCCAAATGAGCAAAACACAGGAGAAGCAAATCAGATAATTATTGTTTTTCTTTTTCTCTGAGGCTTCTCAGCTTCCCAGGAGCAAAATCCTGGGCAAAGAGATTTTTCAGAAAATATGAATGTGACACCCAGGCCCATGGTGGGAGTCTTGGTGTCCCATACAGGGCCAGGAGATGGACTCAATGTTCCTTTCAGATCAGGGTCCCTTTCAACTCAGGATATTCTATGATTCTGTGATATTCTATACTCCCAATAAATGTATTAAGTTGCCCACATTTAATTCTGTTGTGTTTGAAATTATTTCACTTTAAGATTAAGAGGTCTGGCTCATTCAAGCACCAATTCATTAATATCTTAAGCTAGTGGACTATGAAAAACATTTTCCAAAGTTAATCATTTTCCTTTTTTTGCATTTATCATGCTGATGAATGCAGGTATCCTCTCTCCATTTCTCTAGCCCAGCACAGTATTATCTCAATGCCCTGCAGGTGTGTAGATTTGTATCTTATTTTATCAAATCTGTCTGAGAAAAATAAAAAGAATACACTAACTCATTAAAATTAGAGTGCCGGCCTCACTCTGATTTCACATTCTTTAATCAGGCTGATCAATAGACTTCAGCTCCAATCTCCAAGCAGATAAATAACCAAGTAAAACAATTTCCAAAAAAAGTTTTATTCTGATGATATGCAAGTAAATGAAAACACTAATTTTGATTTTATATAAAGCCTTCAGGATACATTATTCAAAAGCACTTTGTGAACTGACATAGGAAATTGATCCAGGGATTATTGACTCAGTAGAAGTTCTTCCATTGACTTCACATTAACTCCGGACCAGGATTGGAATGCAGCTGATCCAGGACTGAGGTGAACCAATTCTGATCCAGGGTGGAGGTGCTACCCAACAGCATAAAAACAATTGCCCTGTAAAATTTTGGGGCATGTTGTGTTAATAATTTATGTAGTGATTTGAATTCTTGGTGAAATTTTAGTGGGCAGAATAAAACTCTTCAGCTTGTCACTCAGCCTAAGACTAAGACTAAAATGTCCTTTCTCAACTATCCTCATCTGTTCTGCTGACTACAAGTGATTATGGAATAGTTTGGGTTGGAAAGGACCTTAAAGATCCTCCAGTTCCAGCCCCCTGCCATGGTCAGGGACACCTTCCACTAGACCTGGTTATTAAATCCCCATCCAGACTGGCCTTGGACACTTCCAGGGATGGGGCAGCCACAGCTTCCCTGGGCACCCAGTGCCAGGGCCTCACCTCCCTCACAGGGAAGAATTTCTTCCAACTATGCCATCTAACCCTGCCCTCTGACAGTGGGAAGCTATTTCCCCTTGTCCTGGCACTCCATGCCTTGTCCAGCCCTTTTGTAGCCCCTTTATCTACTGAAGGGTTCTCCAAGGTCACCCCAGAGCCTGGAGGGGTGGGGGAAAGGTGTTTTTAGGATTTGGGTTTTTTCCTCATTATCATACTCTGATTTAATCAATAATAAATTCAATTTTTTTTTGCCAAGTTGAGTCTGTTTTGCCCATGATGGCTTTTGGTGAGTGTTTTTTCCCTGACCTTATCTCACAGCATGAGTCATTGCATTATCTCTCCCCTGCCCAGTTAAAAAAGGGGAGTGACACAGGGACTTTGGTGGGCACCTGGTGTCACCCAGGGTCAGCAGAGTGCTCCAGGTGGGGTCTCACCAGAGCAGAGAGGGAGAATCACCTCCCTCGACCAGCTGGCCATGCTGCTTTGGACAGAGGGAACTTTAACTAATTTGGGATCCAGGGATTCCCTATAATGCAGCGTCCTTCCAGCCACAAACTGCAACATCTGTTCAGCTTTGAAAGAGAAAGCCTTACCTTGTGGATGCCTTTTTTTTGCACCATCCAGACTCTTCCTTGGAGATCTGCCATCAGTGACAGCTTTGAAATGGCTGAATAGCCAGGATATTTTAAGGAAGTAAATGTACTGAAGGTGGGGATGATGCACTAAAGATGCCCAGAGACCACAGCACAGACCCAGGTGTAAAGTGCCAGTCTCAGTGCGTCTCTGTGTCCTCTCCAGTCAGAAGCACTTCACAGACCTGTGCTCATCTCTCCCACTCACATAACACAAAGAACAAGGCTATCCTAATGAGAGCAGGGTTTATTTGCACTTAGCATTTATTTCCCTTTAGAAAAAGGATGCTCAGGCTGAAAAGAATCAGTGATAAAACCTCTCCTCTGAAACATACAGCTGCAGCTCACTACAATAGTTAGTAAAAGCTCATTTTTAAGAAGAAAGGCAAAGTAATTTTCCAATTCCTGGGCAATCTATTCAAGAGCAGGGATGAGGCTCAACAACATTACAAAGGCCATCCACCAAGGGAGGTAACCTCTATTATTTCATCGGACACCCTCTAGGAAAAAAGGTCTTCCATATGAGGATTAGTGAAATTCAAACAAATTGCCTTTCTTTATCACGTCAGACATGAGTGTTTTGTTTAACCTTAAAGGTGTTCTGCAGTATATTTTTTACACCCTTTTGATGCTCTCCCCCAAGAGGTTGCCTAGGATCCCCTCTTTCATGAGCTGCAATGTCATGTTGCTTTTTTGGCTGTTCCTTCATTGGGTTTATGGAGCTTTAGGGCCCTTTTTCCACACAAAAGCACAGCTTTGCCTAGCAGGATAGAAAGCAGCTTTAACCCAGCTGCATGATTAGCACATTTTTCTAGGACATGGGAATGGTGGATTGGAAACTTCCCAACCTGTGAGACTTGAGTCCAAACCACCCACTTCCAATGCAGGGAAGATAATCTCTATAACACTGCAAAAAGGACAGATTTTGAATTTTCAGACAGTCAGGACTGTGTCATTGGTGATCATTACATGCACCCAGAACATGATTTTGAGATGAGCTTTCCTGGGGTGTTGGAGAAGAGAACCAGAGTCCTGAATCTTATGAAGTGCTGGGAAGAACTGCTCAGCTCTGCAGAGGGAGAGGTGTGCCTCTGGATATGCACTAGAGAAAATTTTAGATATCCAACCTTTAATACTTCCCATCCCTGGAATCCCTATCCCTGGAGCTGTGTAAGATGAGACTGGATGGGGCTCTGAGTAATCTGGTTTAGTGGAAAGTGACCCTGCCTATGGAAATGAGATGATCTTTAAGGTGTCTGTAGAAGCCTAGAAGATAAAGGGGGCTGATGTTTATCCCTCAAACACCAATAGCTGCATAGCAGTGGAGCCAGCCAAGGATTTTTGTGGCTGGGGCTAAATGGAGGTAGGGCAGCACTTTTGGGGACAAATATCCTTGTTCTGGGTCCTGGAGATCAGGACAACTCAGCAAAGTCCAAGCACAGGAATGAGGTTGAGAATTGGTGTAAGGAGGGCCAATACTATCCAAGATCCCAGAAGCCTCTGACCCATTTCCAGACAGGTCTAGAAGAACACGTTATGGATGACAACAGATTTGCATAGAAAGTGAGAAATTTATCTCCAATATGGAGAAAATTTATCTATAAAAATGTACCCCCATGAAGCCTGGGTGCCTGGGCACCCCAGGATTACTCTGGTCACCCCATCAGCTGGATCAGCACTGAAGCCAGGACCAGTGATTTCCTTCCTTCCTTCCTTCCTTCCTTCCTTCCTTCCTTCCTTCCTTCCTTCCTTCCTTCCTTCCTTCCTTCCTTCCTTCCTTCCTTCCTTCCTTCCTTCCTTCCTTCCTTCCTTCCTTCCTTCCTTCCTTCCTTCCTTTCTCCCTCCCTCCCTCCCTCCACTCTACCCATTTATCCAGAACCCACTGCCAGTGCTTACGCAGGAGATCAGGGAGTAACTTATATCAATTTCCACACCAAGTCTGCAATTTACCTATAAAATTTTGTATACTTTCTCTGACTATTGCTGTTCCTTTTGCCCAGGACCATCTACAAATACTGAGTGGTCCCTTTCCCTTAAGGATGAGATGTCACACTTCCTTCCAACATTAAACATTATGCAATTCCAACAGGAAAAGCATTGGCATTTATGGACAAAGATGCCTAAAAAATCCCTAAGAAATCTTTTCTCAGACAGTTTTGCAGAGTAATCATCCCAACCTTCTTCATGAAACAGGACCTAATTGCTAAAATTTCTTCATTTGGATCTCATTTCCAGTGCTAGAAAGCAACCAGAGATCCAATCAGTATTGGCAACCTGTACTACAATCACCTTGTTAGCCAAAGTGCCTCGTGTGGGTCTTGGTGATATCTTGTTGTCTGATTTCTTGCTCCCACTATTGCTATATGCAGTCACGACACTGAGAAATTTTAGGAGGAATTTTAGCAACATAAATAAGGGCAAAGGAAAGCATATTTTCCTGATCACAGACTATCTCCCAGCCATTCAGATGGGAGGGGAGGAGCTGATTTAGGCTGCTAAATTTAATTAAAGCATATGTTCTTGGGCTCTGCAGTGGGATATCCTCAAATCTCCCTTACCTTGTCTCCTTTCCAGGTCATTACAAAGTTTAAATCACATTGAAAGGTTTTTGTTTCACCACAATATTTTTTCTCTATTTCCTCCAGAGAAATCATACAGAAACCCCTAGCAATAAGATATTAAGACCATTTGCAAGAGGACAGCAAAATTAAGATGCTTGGAAGATCAATCAGGAGAGCAGTTATTACTTATTAAAGGTATTAAGAAATATAAGATGATACCATTTATTGTTAGAAGACATAAAGGTAGATGGAAGATTAGAAGAGACACATGAGGAGCAGCCTGGGGCCACAGCCCAAATGGGCATCAATGACACAGGTAAGGGAGGTTCTGTGTGTGGAAAGAAAAATTAGAAACCAAAAGGAAGGTGAAGTTCTATGAAGTGCGTCCTTATCTCTTGCAGGTCCAGAGAGACTGGTGGAGAGGCAGAGTATGAATGCAAGACAATTTCAGGCTCAAACAACATGTGTAGAGTGTCAAAATCCAGCACAGGAGAGACAGAGTTCACCTGAGGCATGGTCATTTAAAATCAAGGAGGCTGTGAGGGAGCTTTTGGAGTGGGGAGTGAGGGAAGTCAAACCAGAGCATACGGTTTGCAATGACATTTCTAAAGATGAAGACACAAAGGTAGGTGCCTCTCAATGAAGAATAGGTCATGGGAAGTAAGTAGTCAAACAGAAAATGGAAAACAAAACGTTTGACATTTGAAAAGGTTGTCGAGACAGGAGCTAACGTGGCAGTTTTACTATGTAAATGCTGGAAACCTCAGAAATGCAGGTGATGGAACTGGCCTTTCTGAGCCTGAATGAGGAGATGGAAATACACAAATCAAAAACTTGGTGGAGGGAAAACAATCAAAGGAACAATGTATCAAATAAGCCAGATGCTGGCAGGAGAGAGGAAAACAGATCAACAAGAACCTCTATGAACTGAAACTCCAGGCCAAGATGGAACAACACACCTTTGGGCCAACAGACATTCCTACACACGTGTACAGTGGTACTGACTGATGTAAAAAATCCAAAAATGTAGGAATGGCAGGAAGGGTAACCATAGAATCCTAGAATGAGTGGGGTTATGAGGATCATCTTATTAAAGATCATCTCATTCAATCCCTTTGCCATGGGTAGGGACTATCTTCTACTATTCCAGGTTCCTCCAAGGCACATCCAACCTGGCCCTCAACACTTCCAGGGATGGGGCAGCCACAACTTCTCTGGGAAACCTGTGCCAGGGTCTCCCTACCTTCATGGGAAGAATTTCTTCCAAAAATCCAGCCTAAATGGCTCATCTTTTAGTTAAGAAGATTCTATCACAATAGGCCCTGATAAAAAGTCTTTCCTGTGAGCTCCTTTAGGTACTCTAAGGTCTCAACAGAGGTTTCTCTGCTCAGCTGGGCTGAACAATCCCAAGTCTCTCAACAGCAGAGCTGCTCCAGTTCTCTGGGCATCTTCATCTCCTCCTCTGGACTCGTTCCAACAGGTCCACATCCTTCTTATCTTGGAGTCCCAAGCGCTGGAAATAGAAGCTCTGGTAGGGTCTCACCAGAGTGGGGTAGAGGGGCAGAATCCCATCTGTTGACACTCCAGCCACACACTTCCAGGACATGGCCTCTCATCCACCAGCATTCTGAGGGATCCTCCATGGAGATTGAGCAAAGATCACGTCTGAGTCTGAAGCAGCAGCTGGTGACTGATCCCAGAAGAAGATACACAACCCCTGGGCTGCTATAAAAATCTAGTTCAAAACCTCATCATGAAGTCAGCATCCTGCAGCAAATTCCACCACATACCTTGCATCAACATCCCAATGGGAGCAAATGGGCCGAGCATTCACCAAAGCTCTGCTCAAATCCAGCAGCAGGACTGGGTAGAAAAAAGCTCTTAAAGAAAAGTTAAAAAAGGGAAGTGAAAGGAATTAAATCCCTACAGGTGTTGACAGTACCATTAGGGTGTTGAGCAGGAAACAAGTCACTGGTGTGCTGTTGGTTTGCTCTTGGAGAAAAAAATTGAGTGAGTGTGGTTGAACAGGAGGGTAAAACTGATATTAGAAATAAGAAAGAAATATAGAAGAAACAGGGTTGATAAACATCCCAGACCTGCTTTGAGAAGATGCCTGAAAAAAAAAGTTTGGATTAAAAAGACAGAATAACCACAGACAAAACAGCAGGGCTGGATATATTTACCCAAGAGTTTTAGAGCAAATAAAAAATTAAATATCTGAATTATTAACAACAATGTGCAATGTTTCACTTAAAGTGTCCCTGGTATGTGAAGACTGGAGAGGATCCAGGACAGATCCAGGGAACTGCAAACTTATAAACCTGACATCTGAACCAAATTATCTGAAACTTTGATGAAGGAAGGTAAAAAGATTTCACTTCTGGTTAATTGCACCTTAAAGAATTCTTGGGTTTTTTTAATGGACTAACAAGGTGTCAATAACTCAGAAAATAAAATTATTTTGGATGTCCAAAAAAAGTTTTAACAAAAAGTATTTAAAGGAAATAAGCAGCCTTGGGATAAGATCATCCTCTTATCTGGTCTTGAGTGATATAAATAATCTTTTAAAGGCAGGATGCAAAGGGCGGGAGCAACAGTTTGGTTTATTCTGGTGCAAAGACTCGTGTCTTTAAATGAAGGTAATGGGAATTAAATTAAAACATTCTTCATGGAGCAGATGTCAGTCATGAAAAATATAAATGGACATTTTTATGGGCTAAAATCTAGGTGGGAGCTGGAGGATGGAATCAGCAAGGATCACGACAGGGCCAGGAAATCTCAGAACTGAAAGCAGCTGGAGATTGGCAGAGTGGTCAAAGAACCATCCTGTGCTCTTTCAGCACCCACTTTTGGTGAGGGGAGAAGATGGGTCAAATATATGTGGGTCTAAAACAACTCTGATTTTTAAAAAAAGAGTTTATTTTAAAACAGAATATGTTTGAATTTCTTATGGGCTTAATCTATCCAACCCATCCCACTGAAGAGGGAATTGATTGCCCAACAGAGTAGATTGTCCTACATAATGCAGAGGCTTCAGGAAACTCTTTGGTCCATTCCCAAATCATCTCAACCATCACAAAAAAACCACTTCCACCGATGATTTGTGATTCATTCTGGTTTTGAAAACTTCCGGCAGCCAAAATTCCAGGCCCTCACAGGTAGTTTGTACAAGTGCTTTACAAACCTTAATACCAGATAGTGGTTACATATCTAAATTAAATCTTCTCCCACCAATCCATGCCAAGTTAAGCCAATGGCTTCTTGACCTATCCTCAGTGGGCATGGAGAATAGTTTTCCTGTTTCTTTTTGCAGCAAGGCTTCATGTATCAGAGAAGTTATTCCCATTTCCCCAGACCTTCAATTTTATAGATTCACCAAGCTCATCTCTTTCAATCTTTGTAAGTAATTACATTGTCTAGATCTTGGATCATTCTTGCTGTTGTTCTTTGTTCTTTTCTCTCACTGTCTTATAGTGTGGACAGAAATTTCAACATAAGTTCTGCTCAGTCCTTGTAAACACTGGAAAAAGCACATTTGCTTTTGGCATTGAATCCCCAAAACTTTATCTTCAGGCATTTTTTAAATTTTCTTTAGGAAATGGAAGATTTTCTCACATGTCTCAGACCGGTGTTACTATTTAAAAATGATTCTGCAGTGGCATGTGCAGTTTGAACAGAGTTATAATCTGTTGTGAGAGATGTATAAAATCATAAAATCACAGAATCATTAAGGTTGGAAAAGACCTCCAAGATCATAGAGTCCAAGTGTGGAGCCAGCATTGCCAAGTCCATCACTAAACCATGTCCCTAAGTGCCCCATTATGTAGCACAAATGTGTAGAAAACCTTTTACCTTTGAACATGTGTAATTTGGGAGAAAAAAACTATTAACTGGATGAGAGCAGAGGCAGGAAGAATAATTCCTGACTAATGAGTGGCAGTAACTGCAGCTTTAATAATAGTAACCAAATAGAGACTTGATTCTGGTAGAGGTAATTCAGCCTTAAAAACAGATGATGAACTAAACCAGAATTAGACATTTTAAATCCAGATGTTTTTCTTTTTTTCTAATTTTTTTTTCCTATTTTCTTATTTTCCTATAGACCCACTCATATTTCAGGTGGTCCTTTGTCATTATTTCACAAGTGCAGCATAAGTTTTCAGTTATGATCTGGATACTTTAGATGCCCCAGTGTCACTACAGGACACGAAATAACACGACACACACACACTGTTGTTCTCAAGGGAAAAAAAGGGAAGTTTATTTTCGGACTCTAACATTTATAAATTTCTACAAGTGACAGTGGATTGGAGGGTGGCAGTGCCACCTCTCCAATGACACTGGACAATCTAACAGTCTATCAAATTTCTCTTCTTCTATAAAAGAATGCAAAACAATACGTTATTTACAGAAAGTGTGTGAGAAAGTTTGTTACAAGAATGTAAACATCAGAAGGCTTAGAAAATCTTAAAAAATTAGGGTGACACTCCAGAATGGTTTGGGTTGAAAGGGAGCCTAATATTATCCCATTCCACCCCCTCTCCCATGGGCAGGGACACCTTCCACTAGACCAGGTTGCTCAAAGCCACATCCAAGCCAACCTTGGGGAAGAATTGTCATAGGGAAGGAGGAGGCACTGAGACTTGCAGAGCTGAAATCTCCCCTCATTCATGTCAGGACCCAGGACATCCCTCTGGCTGTCCTGAGCAGCCAAGACCCCTGCCAGGGGGCTCAGAGACCCTGGCAGAGAGCCCAAAATGCCTGTGGTTTTGATTATGACCATGGAGCAAGTTACCAACCTTAGATGAAGATCTGCAAGCCACGACAAATTAAGCAGAATGATAGTGAATTTATCGCAAGGTGAAAAAGTAGTTTTTTGGGTTTTTAGAATGGGGATTCAGGGAGGGCAAGATGGAGGGATCTGGGCATGTCCAGCCTTTCTCCTTCTTCTTCTTGGCTTCCATCTTCTGCTGTGATGTTGGCACTTTTAGATTGGTTTAGAGTAGAAGCTCACTGTCTAACAGGGGTGATAGGTATTGGAAAGTAATTGTAAACATTGTATACGTAGTTTTTAGTATAAAGACATAACACTGCCCCGGGGGCAGGCAGAGTGCCTTGGACTGTCTTGCTGAACAGACCTCAGCTGGACAAGAGAGAGAATTTTATAGATAAGATACAATAAACAACCTTGAGACCGAGAAATGAAGACCCCTGACTTCTTCTTCAAGCACTGGGCCGGGAAAAGAGATTTTCGAACTTTTCTCGGGGTCACTCTGACCAGCTAGAGACCCTGACACATTTACTCTTTGCTGTGCTTTCCTTGCATCCTTCGTACCTGCAGCTCCTGGGCCGCAGCTCCTCTGTTCCCTCCAATTTTTCCTCCTGATTATCCAGGTGCAGCACTGCTGAACCGAGCGAAAGATCGCCGGTGTTTTGTCATGGAGTTAAGTGGAGTGAGGGATTTGTTCCAACCTCTGAGTTTTCCTTGCCACCAGCCCGGTTGAACCCCGTTCCCCCACCGCTGTGTTACATCTGTTGCTCTCAGCACGGGCTCCTTTAGCTCTGTCAACATCACTTTCAGTTGCCACTTGTCATCCCTGCGCCGAGCTCAATTTAATATCTCCAGCTTCCATAAGCAAAACTGATCACCAGGATTACTGAGAGTATTGGGCACGCTTTATTGATGAGGTGATTGACTTAGCACTGCCTCAAAGTTTTTTACATTGGCTCGTGGCTTTTATTTTCCTAATTCAGATGCAGTCAGATGTCTCCAGAAAAGGAAGGGTCAGATGTAGCAACGCTCAGATGAATCCAAGTGACATGTCACTAAAATCCACAGCTATTGCAGCTATAACCAGATGTAACTGATGCAGGAATACACAAAGTATTGAAAATCATTTCTTTATGGCTCGTGATTCTTCCTTGTGATGTGCCAGACCTGCCAGGTGGTCACTAGCTTGGGACATGTATTGCTGCCACTGTGGTACTTGATGTAAACATCTGTTTTATGCCAGATTTTGCTCGGTCCTGGAATTCAAGTCTCTCTTGGACTTTAAATAGACTGAAATAAGGTTGTTCAGGGATTAGCTGGCTTTTTCCAGACTCCTTTTATTGTTGCTATAATATCTTTTTTATTAAATTGCTCACAGGTAGCAACATGCGGATGTGCTGTGATAAGCTCTCTGAGCTGTGCTGTTTTCAGGGAATCTCAGGTCACTGGATGAATGTCTGGAAATAGGAAATATAAGAGTCATCCTTGGTTTTGTGAAGCATTCAGGCCGACTTGTGTTTCTTGCCGTGCTCCTTGCAGTTGACTGGCTTAGTGTGTAAAGCATTTGAGTGGAAAACGGCATTTTTATCAAAGAAAAAAGTGCTTTTCCTACTGTGTGGTTGGCCAATTAATTCAGCATTGAAAAGTTGAGTACTGCTAAAAAAAAACAGCTTTATTCTTTCCAGCAGTCTTCAGGAAAGCCACAAGCCCAGCCTAATAACTGAAAAGAGCAGGAAAAAAAAATAGTAAAAGAAAGTAGGAATCTGGGAAGGAGAGGGGGGAATAATTTCAGTTTAAATCTGAAAAGAAACTGGACCAAATAAAGAAAGAAACTTCTGAAAAGAAGTTTAGTGGGGTTTGGTTTGTGTTCTGGTTTGTTTGATTTGTTTGGTTGGCTGTTCATTGTTGTTTTGGGGGGTTTTGTTTGTTTAGGGTGGGGGGGGTTTGTTGGTTTTGTTCATTTTTTGTTTATTTGTTTTTTTTAAGTGGAGACTCCTTAAGCACAAATGTAAAACTACCCTAAATAAATAATTCCTAGAACATTTTAAAATCTGGAGAAATTTATTTGTACCTACTCTGGACAAATATCCAGGCTTTCTCCTTCTGATTGCAATGATAAGTTGTTCTTTTTTCTTTTCTGCCATGTTTACATCTGTGTCCTAATGGGATAAATTAGGCACTCTGTGACACTTTCTTGTGACATATTTTTTATTTACCTCACTCTTCCCAAATTTATCAACAATTCCAGTCAATCCAATACAGGAGAGAAGTAAATAGCACCTTAGACAATATACCTGGTGTTAACAACATAATCCAAATTATAACCTAAAACCTGCACTTTATTTAATGCACGTTATTTATCTGGGCTCTCCTGCTTTGTAGAAAAGTCCTGTAGTATAGGAATGAAACCCCAGTGAGTTATTTGTAAGGATGTAATAAGGTGTAATACAAATTGTTACAGGGAAGCCAAATCCACACAGCTCAGGGAAAAAGTAACCAAGAGGACAATTGGATTACCTTTTCATAAATACTTCAATAGCCCAGCTATTAAGAGATTATGATTTAAGATGATTCACGAAAGAAACCTGTGAGCCAAAAGGAAACTCCTTCCAAGGAGTGGGAGAAATCCCCTAAAGACACAGCCACCCTTAGCGGGGAATCATCCCAGCAAGGATGAGGTGAAAGCATCACAGCTGAATTTATTTAAATGCTGTTAGAGATCCTCCATTTCATCTTCACGGAGGAATAGGGGCAGTTTTCCAAAGCAGAAACCAACTGACAACTTCACCTCCAAGTCACATTTCCCAAACCCTTCCACATTCAGGGTCTGACCTCCAGGAGTTTTGTTAATGTGGAATGAAATCGCTGCTTCCGCCTTGGGAAACACCACACAGCATCTGGGAAATTGGCAACTTCCTCCCACTCAAAGATGAGGAACATTAAGATTAAGCTGTTTTAATAAAATTTTGGCCCCTGGAGCTTTTGGTTCCCATACAGCTGACTGTATATTTTTCCGATTTATCACTGTGGGATGGAACAAAGCTGTTAATTATATGGGGTTTTTTTCTCCTGAATTTAGAGAAAGCAACATCTTAATGACGCACAACGCCTTGCTTATGTAAAAGACCTGACTTCCACACCATGCCAAAAACCCACCCTCAGTCTTTCTAAAAGCTGTTACAGATCAATAAGCAGCTGTTAATAACAAGGACCAGCCCTGCTGCACACAATGAGAAGGTTTGCAAGAGCTCAAATTCCTCAGAAGAAAAATGTCCCATGAGAATGTGCAGCATTATTATTGTATGAATAACGCACGTATTGATTAAGCAGTATTTCTCCAGCTCCAAAATGCAAAACCAGCAAGATATAGCCTGCAAACCAAAGCAGTCATATGAGATTTATCCCACTGTAATTTTTATGATTGCTGTTCCCTTGGAATACTTGGGCTGTTTTATATTGGCACGTGTTTATATATTTCTTTTCTTATTTACTTTCATGAGGCTCACGCTGGAGGTAAATATGATTTGTACTGAAAACTACCGCAAAATTTTCACGGTGGTTTTTGAAATGTAATCTATGCTTCTTGCAGGATTAACTCGTTCTTCCTTCCCCCTCAAAAAAAAAAAACCACCCAGCAAGACACAGGGCTTTGCACATGCAGCTGTAGTCAGAGGATTTTGCAGACGACAAGCAGACAGCTGTATTTTGTTATCAGTATATTTTTATGTCCCTTCTCCTAAGGGATTTTCCTCAGAGTCCACAGAAATAAATGATTATCAATGCAGCAAAAGATGGAGGCAACTGCTCTGATAGCAGCTCGGTGCTGTAAAACCCTGAAGTTTATGGAGGCTCAGGTGGCCCCTCAGCCCTTTTAAAGCTTTTTTTTAGCAGGGCTACTGGTGCAGAACTCCATTTCTGAACAGGCAGCTGGCTTGTCAGTCCCTTGTTAAAATGAATTGTTGGTTAAAGGCTCTATCAAGAAAATCCTCTTTATAACTCCTTTTGCAAGCCAGCCACCACGTAAAGCTGCTGTCGCTTGGCAAATAAAAAGCGAACTCCTTGCAGGTACAGTTGTACTCCAGACTGCTCTATCAAAGCACTTGGGCTGGGTGAACCTCCAGTCTCAGGCTGCAATTTGTGGTGTTTTGGAGAGAATTAGTGGCTTTAGTAGCAGCTAGTTGGTGGGGTTTATTCATTTATTTCTGTGAGCAGTGCCCTGGGCACTGTGAGGCTATGAAGGAGGGCATGGACCTGTCAAGGAATCACAGAATCACTAAGGTTGGAAAAGACCTGAAAGATCACTGGGTCCAACCATTCACCCAGTACTGCCAAACTCACCACTCAACCCTGTCCCCAAGCACCACATCTACACTTTATTTGAGCATTTCCAGGGAAAAGGTGAACCCACTACTTGCCCTTTAGAATGCTTGGCCAGCCTTCCAGTGAATAATTTTTCTTAATATCCAACTTGAATCTCCCCTGATACAACTTGAGGTAGTTTCCTTTTACGCTATCTCTGGTTATGTGGGAGAAGAGACGACTCCCCTCATAGCTACACCCTCCTGTCAGGGAGTTGTAGAGTGATGACGAGCCCCCTGAAACCCCTTTCTACAGAATAAACACCCCCTGCTCCCTCAGCCATTCCTGAGGAGGGGGAAGATGGGGAAGATAGGGAAGATAGGGAGGATGAGGAGGATGAGGAGGATGAGGAACAGGGAACATCCCCTGGAGCGGCGGCAGCCGGGGAGCGGCTACTGAGGGGCGGCTCCGGGCCGCGCCCTGAAGAGGGAGGTGCTCAGAGGTGGGCGGGGCCCCTCCGGCCGTCCCCTCCGCCGATTGGTTGCCGGGTGAATGGGACGGAGCGCCGCGTCGCAATATACTCTGGGAGTCGTAGTCCAAAGAGTGCAGCGCGGCCGACAGCACCAGCGGGATGTGGACTACAACTATGGGGGGGAGGGAGTGACACGTGGTCGCGGTAGGCGGGGCCGAGGCGGTCACGTGATGTTTGGGTGCCGGCGGTGACGGGCGCGCGGCGGCAGGTGAGGGGCGCGCGGCGGTGCCGCTGAGGGGACAGGGGGGGTGACACGGGCTGGGAACGTGGGACAGCGGTGACACTGGGGCTGTGTGAACGGGAACCGGGCTGGGCTGGCATTGGGGGCTTGTGTGATACGGGGACAGGTGTATGTGTGTGACATGCGGACAGGCATGGCCTGGCGCTGTGTGTGGGCGTGCGACATAAGGACAGCGCTGGCCTGGCACAGGTTGGGTGGGGCGGGTGTGTACATGGGGATGGGGCCGGGCTGGCAGTTTGCGGGTGTGTGACATGGGGACAGGCTGGCCTGGGTGTGTGCGGCACGGGCACAGGTGTGTGTCACTTGGGGGGAGGGCTGACCTGGCATAGGGGGTGTGTCACATGGTGACATGGGGACAGGGCATGGCACAGGGTGTGTGTGACATGGGGACAGGGCATGGCACAGGGGGTATGTGTGTGACATGGGGACAGGACATGGCACAGGGGGTATGTGTGTGACATGGGGACAGGCTGGCCTGGGTGTGTGCGGCACGGGCACAGGTGTGTGTGTGTGTTTGTGTGGCTTGGGAACTGGGCTGGCACAGGGGGGATGTGTGTGACATGGGGACAGGGCTGGCCTGGCACAGGGGGTGCGTGACATGGTGACAGGGCTGGCCTGGCATAGTTTGGGGTGTCCATGTGACATGGGGACAGGGCTAGCACAGGTCGATGTGACATGGGGACAGGAGTGCCCTGGCACAGGGGGCAATATGTGACGGGGGACAGAGCTGGGCTGGCACAAGCTGGAGGGGTGTGTGACATGGGGATGAGGATGGCACAGAAGGGTGTGACATGGGGACAGGAGTGCCCTGGCACAGGGGGCAATGTGTGACAGGGGGACAGAGCTGGGCTGGCACAAGCTGGGGGGGTGTGTGACATGGGGATGGGGATGGCACAGAGGGATGTGACATGGGGACAGGAGTGCCCTGGTACAGGGGCAGTGTGTAACATGGGGAAAGAGCTGGACTGGCACAAGCTGTGGGTGGAAACTGGGGACTGTGGCTGCTGTTGCACAGCGTTTTTTGTGTGTAATGAGTGATTTGGGGACAGGGCTGTGAGCAGGGAGGGACACTTGTGAGGGTGCTGTGAACCACACCTGTGTCCCTTGTCACCAGTGACTGGGTGAGGATGGGATGTCCCTGCACCCAGTTTGCCACTGTCCCACAGCTGCTCAGGAAGAAACCCTGATTTATCAATTTCCAACACAGTGACAATGTTGGGAACTGCTCCTGGCTTGTTACCCGCCAGGTTTTTGCTCAATTTTAACCTCACAGAGGGCATGATGTTTTTTATTTATCACTTTTTCCTCCTTCCAGGCTAATTCAGGAGCTTGAGGCAGTGGGATGGCTTTGGAAGTACAAGGAGAGGAAATAAAACCACTTTTAAATGTACAAAGCGCCGCTTTCTGCGGTGGCCCTCAACTGACTGTAGAAACTTTTTTTTTTGGTTGCTTTTGTACTTGGAAAAGTGTTTGTGGTTTGAAGCTTTTAATAAAAGCTCCCCTGAGCTGTGGGGTACAATTAACCTCCGGCATCTGGCGCTGGAGTGGACTTTGCTGGGGAAACCTCGTGTTCCCATGGAAGTGCTCGGTGTCTTTGTGTGCATATCAAAAAGCAGAGGGTTTGGAGAGCTAAAAGCACGTTTCATTCTGCCACCAGCACGCTGAATATGCCCTGCAGAACCCTCTTCTTGTTAGCATTTGAAGTTGTCTGTGACATTTTGGAGCTTGAGGTGCATCCTTGTGTCTGGGAGTGCTGCAGGAACAAGGAGATGTTTGTTTGCAAACCCTTGCGTGGGGTGGCCGCTCCAAGTTTTGCTTTGTGCTTTATTCTGCACAGAGGATTTAGGATTCAGCAGACTGAATCCTAAATTTTTACTAGCTCTGTGTGTGGAGTGGGAAGGATTGATTAAAATATGAGGGTTTACCCCCACCTTTTTTTTTTTTTTTGTTAGCAATAAGGTTTATGCTTTATTAAGCATTTATCCCTTTATCCAGGCTGTTTTTTTCCCTTTCCAGTGGGGCTGTGGACATACAGTGCTCAGTCCTGCCCTGCTGGGCTTTGCTGTGGTCCAGGTGTCCCTGTCCAGGTGTTTCTGGTCTTTAAATCACCACTGGCTCAGCCCAGATGCTGTCTGACCCCTTGACGCTCTCCTGCTCTTCTGTCTGCTCCAGCTGTGATGCCCTTTTCCATCTCATCTCCAGGCTGAGCTCTGAGTAGAGTTGTCTGGAGTGTTAATCATGGAATGGGTTGGGTTGGAAGGGACCTTAAACACCATCCAGTTCCACCCCCCTGCCATGGGCAAGGACACCTTCCTCTGTCCCAAGTTGCTCCAAACCCCATCCAACCTGGCCTTGGGCACTTCCAGGGATGGGGCAGCCACAGCTTCTCTGGGCAGTCTCTGCCAGGGCCTCCCCACTCTGGCAGTTATGAATTTCTTCCTAAAATCCAATCAAAATCTACCCTCATTTAGCTCAGTGATATTCCCCCTTCTCCTATCACCCCATGCCCTTCTGGAAAATCTCTCTTCTTTGTGTTGATGCAAATTCAGGTTTTTAAATCTCTGATGTGTCAGGGCATTGCTGTCTGACCCCTTGCTGCCCTCCTGCTCTGCCATCTTTGCCAGCTGCAACATCCTTTTCCCTCTCATCCTCAGTCTGGTTTCTGGACTTTTTCTAGGGTGTTAAATGTGCTGATTCCCACTTTCCAGTGGTCATCCATGCAACAAATCATCCTTCTTGTGCTTTCCAAGGCCTCCCACCTTAATAGTTTGCTTTTGTTTATTAATGCAACTAAAAATTAGCTTGGCCTTTAATGCAGCTTTGATGGATGTGGGGGAGGCTGATCAGTGCAGCCATGTGTCCTGCTTGATCTTCTGATTCAGATTCCATCCCTGTTTCCGCCTGTTATTGTGTCTAAAGCAAGAGTTACAGGGTGGTGAGGCAATGAACCAGGCTGCTCATAGAAGCTGTGGATGCCCAGTCCCTGAAAATATTCAAGGCTGGGTTGGATGAGACTTGGAGCAACCTGGGATAGTGGAAGGTGTCCCTGCCCATGGCAGGGGGTGGAACTGGCTGAACCTAAAGGTCCCTTCCAACCCAAAGTGTTTTGTGATTCTGTAAATTATTTAGTTGAGACTGGTTGAGTTTAGTTGGCCAAAGAGACTGATAGAACAGGGATTTCAATATTACAATATTTTATTCCCATCCTCTCTTGTGCAAGCAGCCTCATTCATTTTCTCACAGCTCTCTTGATTTATTTGTTTATTTATTTATTTATTTATTTATTCAAAATATTTAAAACCTCTTATCATTTACTCCTCATCACACAACCCTCTGGTGTGACCAGGTTTCCCTTCCTGCTCTGGGTCTGGAGAATCTTTACCAGGAGTGGAGGAAAAATAAATACTCGGTGTCTTGATAAATTTGCACATTGATATTACAGCACTTAAAATGTAATTGAAAAGAAAAATAAAAGAGGGAAGCTGAAAATGAATGAGTCTGTGCTTCCCTTTCCTTATATATATATATGTATATGTATTTCAAATGATATTTTGAATTGTTGGTTCTTCTAGGATTTCAGGAATATTTAAATACCAAGTGTGAAAGGGCAAATAATATCAAGATAAAAATAACACTTTCGATTCCCTGCCTGTACCATAAACACATTCTGCTCGATGAAAGTGGGATGAACTGTTAAAAACTTGTAATTTACTTTTCCCATCTTTATTATCCTACTGCCTACAGTTCACCTGCTTTGGGCAGTGGGATGAGCTGGGTGACTCTCACTTGGGTTTTTATGGACCTTCCAAGTGTTGCTGGTGCTTGAGAGGGCTGGAAATTGGTGAGACCTGAGGGTTTTAAGTGGGCAGGAGGAGCCTTTGTTTTATTTAGGGTTGGAGTTGTCATTGTCAGGGCAAAGGCTGATTGCGCTGGAAAGGACCTGTGTGTCCAGGTTTGGTCCCAGTGAGGGAGGAAGGATGGATGGATGGATGGATGGATGGATGGATGGATGGATGGATGGATGGATGGATGGATGGATGGATGGATGGATGGGTAGATGACTGAATCTTTGCACTCAGGGCATGGTTGGTCTTGTGTTTCTACCTCTGGTATCTGGGCTGGGGGATGAACAGATTGAAGGCACTTCTGTGGAAAAGGACTTGGGGGTGCTGGTGGATGAGAGGCTGGACAGGACCCAGCCACTGCATGTGGAGCTCGAAAACCCGAGCGTGTCCTGGGCTGCATCCAAAGCAGGATGGGCAGCAGCTGAGGGGGTTGTTCTGCCCCTCTCAGGTGAGACCCCACCTGCAGAGCACAGGAAGGACATGGAGCTGTTGGAGCAAGTCCAGAGGAGGCCACCAAGGGGTTCAGAGGGATGGAGCCCCTCTGCTCTGGAGCTGGGCTGGGAGAGCTGGGGTGTTCAGCCTGGAGAAGAGAAGGCTCCAGGGAGGGTATAAAGTCCCTTAAAGTCCCTAAAAGGGCTCCAAGAGAGCTGGAGAGGGACTTTGGACAAGGGCCTAGAGTGATACAACAGGGGAAAATGGCTTCCCACTGACAGAGAGCAGGTTTACATTCAATATTAGAAAGATATTCCTTATTGTGAAGGTGGGGAGGCACTGGCACAGGTTTTCCAGAGAAGCTGTGGCTGCCCCATCCCTGGATATGTTCAAGGCCAGTTTGGAAGGGGCATGGAGCAACCTGGGATAGTGGAAGCTGTCCCTGCCCATGGCAAGGGGGTTGGAACTGGATGATCTTTAATGTCCTTTCCAGCCCAAATCATTCCATGATTCCTGACCATTAGAATGTGTGTGTTTTCATATGACATGATCCCCTTAGTCTAAATTTAATCCAGCTGTTTAAGCATGAGCCTAACTCACAACTGGAGAATCAGAGTGTACCTCCATGATGGTGTTTGTGAGGGAAATGCTGCAAAACTTCTTCCTCAGCAGCATCACCAACCTTCCAATGTGCATTGTATTTTTCAGAACGCTTTTTGCCATGTGCAGATCCAAAGTGTGGTCCCAAACTGGCCTTGGTGTTTTTGGCAGTGGCACTGGCCACCTCAAGGCTGGAGGAAAGCTCTGCCCTTCACTTGATCCTGAGTGAACAGAAAGCTTCATAAAATATTGGTGCTTTTTTTCCTACTGCAAAACAGCCAGAAGTGTCTGTATTTTGCTGTCAGAAAGGCTATTTGTGGTTTTTAATAATACACTGTATTTCCCAAAGAATATGGTCAAGATAAGAATCTTACTCCCTATTTTTTTTTCTGCTTGCCTTGCAAATGGTGGCATCTAAGATTAAAATAAAGCAAGAGTTAAATTAATCTGATTTAACACTTGCAGGGAGGTTTCTATTTAAAACTCTTTTTCTTCGAAGTGTCACTAGTCAGGAAATTCAGTAGGCAGGTGCCATCTCTTTGTTGCAGTGCATGGGCACATCTCTGCAGTGTTTCTGATGATGGAAAAAATAGCATTTAACTAAAATAAAAAAAGGGGCAGGATGGATTATCTTTTTTATTTTTTTTATGTCCATTTTGTGTGTCCATTAGAAAAGCAAAGATTGCACTGATAATCAGTTGCTTTTTAAATATATCCTGAAGATTGGTACAAAAATAAGAAGACATGGTATATCAGCAGGTGTTTTTTTTTTTGGTTTTGTTTTTTTTAATGGGATGCAGAGCCGTAGGGAAAAGCTCTCCCAAGGGTCATTTAGGGATTTTGTCCGTTCATCTGCTAGGATGCTGCAAGAAAAATCTGGAACATATTTTCCAGCTACTCCTTGAATTAAGTCAAACTTGGCCACAATACCTATACTTACTATTTTTATTTTTTGTAAAATTCCTTTTTTTGGAAGTAAATACTGATGTTGGGTTAGGTGATCTCTTCACACTCTCTCATTTCTTTCTTAAATAAAAGCAGAAAATAACTGCAGAATGTTTGATGTTCTTCATTGTGTAGCGTTTGTTTTGTTCTTGCTCTGCTGTCCCCCCTGCTGCAAAGCCAGGCATTGCAAAAATAAGATTTTTTGAGGTTATTGAAGACTTTATTAGTCCTCCTTCACCTCTCTGCATACATTTATTGTCATTCTGGTCTTGAATAACTTGGCCATGTATTTTTTTTCCCCTTGTAGGACTCCTCCATCATCTGGTGCATGGAGTAAAGGAGTGCAGGAGACAGCCGTGCTGTAGGATTTTATTCCAGAACTGTTGCCATAGTTCTTATTTCTGTAAAATAAAACATTTTCTTCTTCCACGAGAGACTTTGATCATGCTCATTGCTGAAACCTGTTGCTTTTTTTCCCCATTTTTGATGAATCTTTTTGTGATGCTTCTGCGTGGAGGAGGGAGGTGCCTCCTTTGTTTTTCTACATGTGAAAAACCAGGCAGATTTGGAGGTGTTATAACCCAGATTTTTGGATTAACCCATTTCTGGGCTGCATGAGATGCCAGAGACTCAAATATGGTATGAGGGAACTCCCAAACTTGCTATTAATTGCTGTTTTGTAAAAAATCCCATACAAAGCCAGGAGTTCTGTTTTTCTTCATCCTTCTTCCCCAGCTTTGAAATTCCCTAATTTTTTGTGAGAGGAGAAGAGGGAATGACTTTAAGCTGAAGAAGCTGAGCAACCTGGTCTAGTGGAAAGTGTCCCTGATCATAACAGGGGTTTGGAATGAGATAATTTTTAAGGTCCCTTTCAACCCAAACCATTCTGTGATTCTATGATTTACAGACATGTGACATCTCATGATTGTCACCACAGTCCTCATGCAATGGTGCTGCCTTCCCATCTCACGTGCCCCAGTTTTTGGGGTGTCTTAGAGGAACAAAATCCTCTTGGGCTGTTCAGGGAAGATTTGGATGATGTCTCACTGGGTCTACAAGTTGTGAAATAGTCACTTTAATTTTAGATTCATTGGATCATAGAACAGTTTGGGTTGGAAGAGACCTTCAGGATCATCTCATTCCAGCTCCAGCCATGGGCAGGGACACCTTCCATCAGACCAGGCTGCTCAGAGCTCCATCCAACCTGGCTGTGGACACTCCAGGGATGGCAAGTGCTCAGGATCACAGGAACCAGTGGTTGCAACTCACTTTAGGTAATTGCCATTAGGTTTGAGCTGAATTATTAGCAAATTCTTTTGCAGCATCCCATATCCCAGCATGGAGATGTTCACCATGCTCCAAGTTCTTCTGATTTTGGAGATAAAAATGCTGCTGTGCATCTGGAGATGGGGGAGGGTGATGAGGCTGCAGAAGTGCTGGGTAGCACCTTGTTTCATATAACCTTGTATGTGACAGAAATTCTTGTTGGAAGCTGCAGGGCTTCCGATTTTCCTTTGTGTGAACTGAATCAAGAGCTAAACCTTAATACAGCTTTTTACTGTATTTTTCCCCACAAAAACAATTGATTTGTGGTCCCTTGTGACACGATTCGCTTTCTAGACCCTCATGAGAACCTCCTAATTTCTAAATACCTGATTTATACAAATTTAGACATAGTGTTACATAGCTTGAGATGTGATTTACCTTCCCCAAGTGTATTGAATGTCTTCTGTTGTGTGCCTGGTAATCTCCAGCTGCTCCCTTACCTGAGGGCCTCTTGCTGCTGGGGTGACCCTGATGTCAGTCCCATCAAATATTCTGCTGCAGGTTGTGGATGCTCAGGGAAAAAGTATGAAAAATTAAGCTTACAAATATACCTATGTTATTAAATCAACAACTAATTTCTGTAATATAGTGCATAAGACTATATATATAGAACTCAAATATATATAATAATACTGGATGTAGTTTTGTTTGGTTTTTTGTTCTGGTTTGTTTTTGGCCTTTGTTTTAAGGAATTTAAAATTTAAGTCTCTTCTCTGCCAAAAGTGCTGTGGGATTGATGTGGGCAGGATGAGGCTGTGGTGAATACTCATAGCTGTGATCAGGAAAGTTTGTCCAACATCCTGATCCTCCCCATCCTCTTGCAGACCATCCCATGCAGGTTTTAAAGCAATCCAGAGCTGCAGCGATAGTGAAAAATCAAGTCATTTTACTAAATCTACTTTTATTAATGATAAATATGGTAAAACTCTAAAATAATTAAAATAATGGTGCTTAAATTGTGTTGAGGTTACTGCATGTTAGAGGTTCAATTTCTCAGTGTCAAGGACCTTCAGCTTCCATTAACAGCAAGTGCTCAAAGATGGTAGTAGGTGGTAAAATGTGGGTGTGGAAGCCGGAGAAATGCTGTCCAAAGCTTTTTGACACTTCTCTTTTAGAGAACAACTCTGTGCTTTACAAAACCCTACTAAGTTTTGATCACGCACCATGGGGAGGTTTCATTGCTATGGGTTGGTGTTCTAAAAAAGTAATGGATTCTGTCCTAGCCAAGTGCTGAGACATCTTAGCAAGTGGTGAAAGTAAAACAGGACACCTTTGAATTTGAACAAGCAAACTGAGACTCTCACTACAGGAATTTTCCTGTTGATGATCTTCAGAGCTGAAGCAAGTGGGTTTCATAGGATCCTAGAATTGTTTGGGTTGGAAGGGACCTACTTCCAACCCTCTGCCATGGGCAGGGACATCTCCCACTATCCCAGGTTGCTCCAAACCCCATCCAGCCTGGCCTTGAACACTTCCAGGGATGGGACATCCACAACTCATCTGGTTTCGTCTCCTTTGTCCCAAACATAGGGCAATCATGTGGAATTCTGACTGGAATTCTGGTGGGTTGGTTTTTTTTTTCCTCTTATGGGAATACTGGCAAATTGTCAGTTGTCAAGATCCTCTTCCCTGTGCATGGAAACCAAGGTCTGCTTTTTTATTTTATTTATTTCTATTTCTTTGCACATTGTTCAGGTGTACCTTTGTTTCCTTTCATATATAAAGATATCACACAGGCTCTGAAATCTTCAGGCTTGCTCTTCTCTCTTTGGCCAGTTCTTTTCCTACTGCACTGTGCTTGCCTTCCATTTAAAAAATAATTATAATTTAAGTGTAATCTCAGAAACAGAGTTGGGCATCCTAGTCCTGTTTGTGAGGCATTTGAGCACAGAATAGAGTGTGCAGAAAATAGTCTGGAGATCCTGCTGTCCCCAGGGGCACTTACTGCCTCTCTGCCTGTACTTCCTGAATTTGACCATCTCTTTTCCTTTCCTTCCTGGTGAGACCAAAAAGAGTTTTTGAATTTTCCTCGGTGACTGTTTTGTGGGTTTGAGATGCTTTTGGCTCCTTCACCCCATTGGGGTGTGAGATCCTCCTGCTGGGACAGTTTGGTTTTTGCTTCTTTCCTCCACCAGCAGAAAGGAAATTACTTTTCAAAATTTGTGGTTCTTCCTGGATTGGGGCAATAATCCAGGTCCTTGGAAGCAAGTGGTGGCCTGCAGGGTAAGGGGATGAGTGGTCTTCACTGGTCATTTACATGCAGATCATAGAAGGGTTTGGGTTGGAAGGGACCTTCAAGATCCTCTTGTTCCAATCCCCCTGCTGTGTGCAGGGACACCTTCCACTAGACCAAGCTCCATCCAATCTGGCCTGGAACAGTTCCAGGCAGATGAGTCCCTTGGCTGCTTTCCTCTATAACAACCTGGTTGAAGGAGACTTATGGGTTGATGTCCTCCTTGCTCCTCTCCCACACCCCAGAGAGGCAGTTGGTTGTCATCTCGATGCACATCATCTCAAAGCCTACCAGCATCATGATAAATCCCTTGTTATTGGCTGGAGCAATGTCCTCAGGTGGTTCTCCACCCTCTGTTTCCATTAACTCACCATCTTGGGCGGACTGAGCCTCTGGTTATTTTGCCTGGCTGTCTGAAAGAACACTTTGCAAAGTTCTGAGCAGACCAGGGTGACCTTGCACTTGCTGATTTGGTAGCCGGGCTCCGATGCCGATTCCCTGCGTGACATCTCATAAATAGCTCCAGTTTTCAGTTTCATTTCCCAGACCTGTTTACACCTTGCCAGAAATAATTACAACCTCTGAGCCTGGGGTTTGCTGGGCGAGGGGGAGGAGGGCAAGGAGAAAAACCTGCAATCCATGTTTTTTCATGCGCTGTCGTCAACGTGGTGCTGCCAGCGGGATTGGGATCTCCCTTCTGGGGCATGAATCAGGCTGTGCTCGCGTCCGCCCGGCATCGCTCCCCTTCTGTGCTTGAGAATTTTTCCCCTTCCTCTGTTCAGCATCATCTTAAATTCAAATCCCAGGCAGTGCCTCCCTCACCTGCTTTATTACCTCTTAATGTGTTTTCCCAAGAATGTCTCGCACGCGAATAAACCTCTCCCGATGCCCTTGTAAAACCAGTTCTTTCTGTGCTCTTCCTCTTCCAGCGCCTGTGCATTTTTCCTCCATCCACGCAGAGCTACTTTTCTCCTTCTTGCCATGTTTTTTTGAGCACCTTGGTGCCTGAGCATCCTCCTGGAGAGGCGGGTGGATGCCATCACTGCCGGCTTTGCATCCAAGCCGGCGCTCGCTGTGGTCATGTGTGGAGCTGGTGGGGAAGGCAGGAATATTTTTAGCCTGCACTTCTGTGAGCTGCTCAGGGGGCCGCCCACAGCAGAGTATTAAAATAATAGCAGGGACATTGGGTAAGCTCTGCAGCAAAATGTTGATATGCAAATTGCCATCTTAAGAGCAAACCTCAAGGCGATTTTTGGCAATGCATGCAAGGCTCCAGAGCGGTGTGTTTTGAATAAAGATTACAGCAAAGGGATTTTGCCTGGAGGCCATGCTCGTCTCATTTATTCTGAAGCTTAGCAGAGCTGGTAATTCAGTGTTGGAAGCCAACAGGGTGAAACGTATGCACCTTTAAAAAGGTATTAGATTAGCATTGGTGAAACAAAATGTCACATCACCTCTGTAACTGAAATTTCCAGGCTTTCAGAAGCAATAAATTTGGTTGGATTTCATTTGCGAGCAGTTCCTGGGCGCTCTCCAAGGAAGAGGCGGCTCTGATGGCAGCAGAGTTGGTTTGGGAGGTTTCGAGGCATTACCTGGTGAAAAAATGAGCTTGTGCCAGCTGATTCCACACTGCTTGGACTTTTCTCTTCAACTTGGTAGTGGATGGCTTGGCTGTTGGAAACCTTGCAGTAAGAAATCAGATCACAGATGAATTCCTTATTTTTGCTGGGGTTTTTTTTGTTTATTTTCTTGGCTATTGAGTTCATGTTGGCACTACTAGGAAGGAAACAGCAGTAAATTTGTAGTATGTTAGAACAGTTTGAGTTGGAAGGGATCTGAAAGATCATTTTGTTCTGACCCTCTGCTGTGGGCAGGGATGCCTTCCAGTAGACCAGGTTGCTCCAAGCCCTGTCCAGCCTGGCTTTTGACACTTCCAGGGATGGAGCAGCCACATTGCATTTATAATGTCATGTTGAGCTTCCCATCCACCAATATCCCCAAGTCCTTCCTCTCCTCAGGGCTTTTCTCAATGGAAGATTTGAATTCTTTCATTTATTCCAGTTCTTGAGGAGCAAGGATGAAATTGTAGGTGTTTTCATTATTCTTTGTTTCCTTCACCCATCAATGCCTGGGCATTGATAGGTGAAGGAAAAGTTCATATCACAACAAATATATTGCTCTAGAATTGAAAAGTGGCAGTAAATTAAAACAACATGTGAGTTTTGGTGGTTTTATGAAATCTTTTCATTCTTGAAGATTCTTACAAATCCATCCCTTTTAGAGGCTGGAGAGGGATGATTTTGAGTGGGAATAAAAGTAGTTGGTAGCTAATTTTTCTCACTTTGAACGAAGCATGGAAGAGCCAGGTGGCTGAGACTCTGTGGGAACACATTCTGACTTTGATACAAGTTTGTGTTGATCAGATCTTAGTTCACTTGTATGCTTTTACTTTAATTACGTGTTCCAACACCATGAGACTTTTAAATATCAGATTTTGAGAATGTTCTCTGCCAAAACTGCACGCTCTAAGTGCAGATCCTATTGGCAGGCATCTCAGGAGCTGTTGACTTCCCTCTTTTGTAACCTTATCCTCTCTTGCTGATCTTTTTCCCTCCTTAAAATTGTATCATTTGATAAAATAGCAAAGCTCATGAGTGTGTAGCCCTGTGAAGATCACTGTGTCCTGCCTGCATCCCAACAGAGCCAAGTGAGAACAAGAAAAACATCTTTTGAGTTTGGTTCAGGCACATCTTGGATCTTGTTTGTGTCTGTCCTTTGGTGCATCCTGCTTCTGCCTGGCCTTAAACACAAGATGCTGGTTTAGTCTTCTCATGCTGCCTTGTGCCTTGATGAGATATTGATTCTTCCCTCCAAGGTGATGGAACTCTGCTCCCGAGTTTGAAATGCTCCATGTCTCCACCTCTCCATTATTCTTCCTTCTGGATTATTTCATTTGCAGGAATGTTCTTAATTTTCCCCGAAGCTTGTTTTTTGGTGATGTATCAGGGAACATCGCAGCTGACTGTTATGCCAGTGTTTTTGTCTTTCCAGATTGTGTTTCCTGAAATTTCCCATCAAATCTGTGTTCAATTCCTTCTGCGTTCAGTCTCCTATTTTAAGGTCTTTATTGCAGGAATTAACTCCATAGTCTGTATTTATACAACGTTTCATGTGATGCAGATGTGATTCCAGTGTGGTGCCTTTGATAATACCTTTAAAATTGTTGTCTTAGTAGTTAAAAATCTTGAGAATGCTGTCATCTTGCATAAACATTTTTATTTATATAGGTCAGAGACAAAAATTAAGACATATTAAGACATTGTAGCTGTTAATACTTAAAAATCAAATACAAATAATTAAAATATACATGTATTTTTTTTTTCTGGCCCTACCTTAGTTCCTTTGGTAGTTACGACACCAGCTGCTTTCTGTGGGGCAGCTGGAATTCTGAACTCTCATCTCAGCAGATAAGAAATATTTTTGTAAAGCTGTGCATTTAGACTAATTCTGTCTGCCGTAGAATGTGCTGAGGATTTGTGATCCTCAGCAAGCATTTGACAGATCTTAACTAGTTCTGCTCTGTCTTGTCAATCAAAATTAAACGCCCACCTCACTCCTTCCTACTTTCTCTCTCTTCCAGCCTTTTTATTTAGGTTGGTCATTAAAATTGCTCATAACCATAGAAACGAGGAAAACCCGCCCCTTACTTTCCAGAGCCTTAGAGTGATATTCCTGTACTGACATCATGTGAGTTACATACACGATAGCTTAAAAAAAAACCCCCAAAACCTGCAGGTGGGCAGAGTTGTCATTAATTCCTCCCTAAAATGGAGTTGTCCCAGTGGATGCCAACCAAGGATCATGTCCCTCTTGCATTCCTGTATGGAGAATGCAAAAGGGACACAAAGGAGAGGCCCTGCTGAGGAGAAACCACCAGAAAAAGATAGAATTGGAGACGAAAACATCAATTTGGGGGATGGAACTGGTGGAAGGATAAGGAGAAGATGGATGGGCAAGAAGTCTCATGTGCAATGTGGGGTGGGTTTGATCATTCCAGTATTGGTTTCATCCTCCTAGGGCTGCCTGGGTGCTCTGGGAGAAGGGCATAATGATATATCTGGGAAATTGCACCTCCAGGTTTCTGCACTTAAGGAACTGAATCCCCACTTGGCAGGATGGGGTGTGCCATGGCTTAGCTTGTTCTGGAAAATTGAAATGACCACTGGTTTTTTGCTTGTACAGGCAGTTTAAAAATGCTTGTCCCAAGGCTACATGAGGGTGATAAAAACTCCTACCTTAGCATCCAAGAACATCCTGAGATTTCAGTGCTGGACTCTGTGTACTGCACAAATAATTCTGTTTTCATTTGGAGCATGACTGCCTCAGTTTGAGACAAATTTTGTCATTTATTTCTCCCCACCTTCAATTGCAATAAATCATATGTAGGAAAATCTCCAGGATGGAGATGTGGATTGTTCCTGAATTGGTTGGATGTAAAAGTTTCACCACTCTTTTAATCTGAAGGCTTGTCACTTGGGAAGAGGAATTTTGACCTTTGGCCAGAGAAATAACAAGGAAGAAGTGTTGTGTGATGTGGCATGACAAGGTGCTGCTGAGCAACATCTTTAAATTTAAAGGTCTTCCTTATTTACCCTGTCTTTGAAAGCTGGTTCTGGGTACTGTACTTTAACTTAAAGGCTCTTAATCATTATTTTTTCCCCATGTTTTGGAGGTGTTGGCTTTTGAAGGTGTTGAAGTTGACTGTGTAATCAAAGAGAAGGAAAGGGTAATTGGATGGTTTTTCTAAGAGCAGAAAAACTCAAGGCAGGAGCTCCTTAGGCATCCTTTGTTGCTCTCTTTGGCCCTGATGTCATCCCATGTGATTTTACTTCACCATCCCATCATAAGGAGGGATCAGAAGGCTTTCATGGTTAGTCTGGAAGGCTGTCTCCTGTGTGGTGATGCTCCTCTTGCTTAAAGCAAGCCCAAAATATCAGAATTTTCATTAAAACACTTTCTTTGAGGATTAATTGCTGTAAAAACTCTGTAATATTTTTATTTCTGTACTTTGCCCAGTGTATAAGTGCCTCTACCTGAGTTGCCTAAGACCTTCTTTTTCTTCTTTTCTCTTTTATTTTTATTAAAGCATAATAAACTGTGTTAAAAGTATCTTAAATTCCTTCTGGAGCATTAGTTTCCAAATTTGGGCAAAAAAACCCCCACAAGCAGTCGTGAAAGTGTGTGTGGGAAATTACAGTCTCCAGAGTTATCTGAGTTTCTGGATCCTTATGGATGCTGTTCTTGATGAGGGGAAATGGCCTCAAGTTGCACTAGGGGAGGTTTGGATTGGATATAGGAAAAAATTCTTCACTGCAAGCCTGGTCAAGCATTGGACAGAGTGCTGAGGGAAGTGATGGAATCACCATCCCTGAAAATGTTTAAAAGTCCAGTGCTGGGTCCACTTGGTTGTCTCAGTGGTGTGGTTCTCTCTCAGCAATCCCTATATTTGCACGGGCTTTCTTTTTGTAGGAAATGCATAAAAATGTACTAAAAACATAATAAAACCAGTTTTACTGGCTAATACTGACTATAAAATATGACATGGCTAAACGGGGGGAAATGACAATAATGTGAAATCACAAATTGCAGAAAATGAAAATTATTTGCTGTGTTTCACTAGGCATCCCCTAATGTTTGCACCCTGAAATGAAAGGGAAAAAATGTTCTTTTGTTTCCTTTTTTTTGTGTGTGTTCCATTGTCAACAGACATTGTGTGGGCCAAAAGCAAAGCTTGCCTAATATATGGATATGTTTAACAAATTCACAGGGTGTGAAAACTCCCAGTTGAAGCTAAAGATACAGCTAAAACCTCAGTCTTGGGAATCCCTGAGCTTCAGGCTGAGGGAAACAGAGCAGATAAAAGCCTGTTTGTGCTTTTCACATCTGATTTTCTTTTTATTTTCCCTTTTATCTAAACAGGAACTATACTGCTGAGCTGGGCCTTGGGTCCATTGGGTTATTGCTGCCAAGTTCCCAACAAGTGGCTCCACAGCACAGCAGACTAAAATTGTGGGTGAGGTAATTTTTGCTGCTTTCTTTCCTTGATAATCCTTCTCATTTCATTTTTTTTTTCTTTGATTTTGGTTGGTTTTCTCCATATCCTTTCAGCTCATTGGAGGTGATACTGCATGTTGTGGAGGAGGCTGTGGAGCTGGGGTGTGCTAGGAATGCTGTGGGCTTTGCTCTTGCAAATGTTCCCCTCTGGATCACATTTTCTGCTCTTGCAGTAGTAGTTTCTTTGTTTTAACTGGTTACCACTGGGCGATCTCCATCCAGATTCTCCCCCTGACATCTGATCTTGGCTGTACATTGAGCTCTGGGATGTCCCCCTGCTCATGGTATGTTGACTTGGAGTTGGGCTTTCTGGCCAAAGCCAGAGTTGCTGGGTGTTCTCTGCTAGGAACAGATGGTCAGTGAAAGTTCCATTTTTCAAGGTGCAGCAGACTGTGTCTGTAAAACCTATGGAGTTCTTTAACAGCAATTACAGTTTTCTTAAACTGCAATCTGGTTTTCCCACCTGGAATATCGTTAACAGTAATTTGTATCATGGCTGGAATGGTTGTTTCATGGGCTCCAGCTTAATAGGAGGAAATATGTATTTTCTTGGGTATTTTTGGTTTAGTGTCTCTTTTTCCTTGTTAGGATGTTATAACAGAATTAGTAAAATGGATGGATTCTGATATATCTAAAATGATATATCTAAAATGATTCTGATATATCTAAAATGGATATAGTTATCTGAATTCTTTGGTTATCTTGCACAGAGAAACTTAAGATACTGAAGAAATTTGAAACAACTCCTAAAAAGGTTGCTTTTTTTAAATTTTTAAGAAATTAAAAAATGTTTTTAAATTTTAAAAAGTATTTATCATTTCTCTACTCCTGTTTTTCATAGCACTTGGAGCCTTGGCTTGTTCCAGCCCCAATTCAAACGCAGAGCTGAAGAGATTTTGTAACATTCAGTAAATAATATGCATAAATATGTGCCTATTAACGTTCTGAGTAATTACCAACAACAGAGTAAATTCGAGGTTAATGAGATTAACGGGGCAGAGGAAGGAAAGCTCTGAGTGCCCCTCCCGGTGGCCCCGGAGCCCAGGGTGGCCCCGTTTCTGTTGACAAGCCCAGCATGGCTGGAGCTGCAGCAGTGATTTTGCTGCTGTTCCCCAAACAGAGCCTAATGAGTTCCTACTGCTGGCATTCTGCTTTAAATGCTGGATAATATTATTAAATCCCACTCCTTGTGAGGGTTGTTTTTAATAGTTGTGTTTAATAGTTTTGTTTTTTCCCCGGGTTGCTCTGGTTCTGGGGCTCAGGGATAAAGTGCCTGGTTAGCCCTGGTTCTCTGACATCTTCTCCCAGACATCTGGTACCCTCCTGGATGTCTCATCAAGGCCACCAGAGGAACTGGCCAAAGTCTTTTCATGTTACTGTCAGAATATTGTACCCAGAAGTATTTTGAGATTAACCCTTGTTTTCCTATCCTAAGATCCATCCTGGCTTGATTTCATTTCTTCTATAATAGGTGAGGAGGCGTCTTGGAAGTTAAATTGTGAGTGGTTGGCCATGTTTGGGTGGAGATGTGCTGGGTTTTCACCTGCAATTTAGTCTTGACAAGCCCATGTAATTATTTTACTAACGTAACATCTCTTTATGAGAAAGAAGCATACGTGGTCTATGCAGTTGGCTTGAAACCAACATATGGGGGTTCGACTCCTTCCTTTCTTGGACTTGGACAAAGGCAGGTTCTTTGAAGGTGTGGAATGGGGGTGGAACGTGGAATTTTTCCCTCTAAGAGCTCTTCATTAAGTCTATGCTCTCCAGTAAGTCTAGCAGGGACAGAAAGTCTGATTTCCAAGCAAAACATGATTATTTTTCTACTCTAGTATCTCTCAAGCCCTCTCTCTTTTCCAGGTTAGTGGGTTTTCTGCTCTCTGTCCATCATCTTCCAGCATCCTCTGGCAGTCTTCAATGTTTTATCAATGTCACTACCTCAGAATTGTTTATTTGAGTTTTCTCCACCCAAAACTGCATCTGCGTGGTTCCCTCAAAGCTCTGGGCACCGACTCCCCTTGCTGGTCACGCCACAAACTGCAACCTATTTTTTTTTTTTTTTCTGTTTTAAATGAAAATGCCTTACCCAGAGACCGATTTCGTTTACTCAAGATAAATGTTGTACTTATGACTCTGGTTTTTCTTGTTCCGGCAGTTCTGATTAAACCATGAACTTTCCATGTAAACAATTCAGGTAGAATAGGTGCACTGCACATTGCCTGAATGAATTATTCACCTCTTAGCTTTTGTTTTCATTTCTTGGTTATTCGTTTTTCTTTTTTGTGTGGGCTTATTTTTTAGATTTATTTTATTATTGCAAGTTGTTCTTCTCGTGTTTCAATTGTGTAGAGCAGTGATTTCTCTCTCCTCTCAGTTCTTTTATGTTTTGTTGTGAGGTTGACTGGTTAAGGGATCAGAAACACACGTAGTGTTCTCCTCTACCCTTCCAGTTGTAGGGAATGATGAGGAAGAACCAGGAAGATCCAGTAGATCAATACCCGGCCCTGAGCCTGGTGTCACCCGCAGATTTTTGGGTTTTGTTATCATGGGGTGCTGTGTGAGTGAGGCCCTTTGCTCTGCTGTCTCAGTGGAGGCAGGGGATGGAGATCCCTGCAGCAGCAAAGGCAGCAGGGTTATTGATGTGTTCAAAACCATGAAAATGGCTCTGTAGGAATTAGGGCTCCTTTCCCAAAAAGAGGTGTGGGAACAGTAGCCCAGCTGAAGTTGCACCACAGCATGGGCAACGAACAGGGGCAGCTGGAAGCCCCTCTGCAGCTGGAAAAATATGGCAAAACTGCCATGAGAGAAACATGGTGGGATGAGTCCCACAGCTGGAGGGACAGGGAGCAGAATGAAGCCCCCACAATCCAAGGGGAAATGGTCAGTGACCTGCTGTGCCACTTAGGCCATTACAAGTCTCTGGGGCCAGATAGGGTCACAGAATAACAGAATAGTTTGGGTTGGAAAGGACATTAAAGATCATCCAGTTCCAACCTCTCTGCCATGGGCAGAGACAGCTCCCACTATCCCAGGTTGCTCCAAGCCCCATCCTGGCCTTGAACACTTCCAGGGATGGGGCATCCACAGCTTCTCTGGCCACCCTGTGCCAATGTTTCTCCACCCTCAGTATAAAATATTACTTCCTTAGAAGCTATGATGATGGGGTTTTGATGGGAACAGTTCTTCCCTTGCCCTGTGCAGACATGATAAAGGACATTTTGAGGGAGAGTAAAGTAGATCTTGAGTTTTTTTGGTGGGGTGATCTCTCTCCCTTTTCCCCCGCTCCCCATTGGTAACTGGGGGAGCAGTTGATCTGAGAATTGTCTCTCCATGCCAAGGCTGTGGCCATGAGTCCCATTGCTGTTCAGCCTGTGGGGAAATCCTGCTGGTGCTTCCAGATGTTGCAATGCAGCTGGACAGAGAGGTTGCTGAGCTCCAGGACAGTGAGACCTCCGTAAGTCGAGGAACGTGTTAAATCATAACATCTTAAATGGCCATAGTTTCATTGGGATATTTTTGCAAATAGAAAAGTGATGGAAGCAGCAAATGTGTGTGTGTGAGTGCAAGGGAGGGACTTGCACATATTTCTCTGTGAGGGAAGGGGAAACGACTCAGCTTGCTGCAGCTTGTTGCTAATATTTGTGTCTGAGTGCTTAAAATTTCACAAGAGATATTAAGACTTGAGAAATGTGTCTTGCTGACTTGTAAGTGTATGATTAAACCTTCATCATTTTCTTCTTTTTCACTGTGGGAATCTTTAAGTCGTTATGCTTGTTTTCTTCAGGCATCATACTGAAAGCTAAGAGTGGCGATGTTATTTATTTATTTTTTGGAACATGCTCCTCTCTGCCTGTTTTATGCAAAAGCACTTTAATTGATCTTGCAGACGGTCGAGAAGAGGACAAAGAAGAAAATATTTAATGCAGCGTATAATTCTTTCTGGTTTTGCCTCAAAATAAAAAGCCACTTTGCAAGGATTTATGTATCTAAACACGTTTTATGTAGATGGAACAGCTACATTTTATCTGCCTACTGCAGGAGGTTGATGCAAAGAAATGCCTTGATCAAGGGTATGAACCAGTTCTGGGTAACTCCCAAACCATTCCAGTGGTAATCACATTGCCAGTTTCTTGCCACCTTGATTACAATTGTTGTGTCTTTCTATATTTGTGATTTCCTTGACTATTTTAATTTAATCTTTTTGAACATTAGAAATTAAAATTATGCAGGTCCTTTCCTTGCTGTGCTGTACTGAAGCACAGTAACATCCCTTTCAACCAGGAGTCTTTCCCTGCATTTTGCAGCTCCATGGTGCTTTGGATGAGGTGAGAGGACTGTGGCTTCTCTTTAATTCTCCTGCTGCATCCAGAGCTTAGTCAAGCCTGGAAGTTGAACACAGATTGCCTGAACTGCAAAGCATCACTTCAGTGTCAGCACCTCCCTTCTGTCTATTTAAGGTGAAGCAACTGCAGGGATTCAATGCTTTTGTTTGTTTCCCTTCAAGGTATGAAGGCTGAAAAAAGGCATCTTCAGTGCTGGTGGAGTCAGGAATATTTATGGGCTGGAATCACCTTGCTTTGGCTCTGTTGTAGTCAAAGGTCAAATTTAAATAGTGTGTCAGGTCCTGTTCCGTGCTTGTGATTTGTTCTGGCTGAGATGTGTAATGCACACACGAGTTAATGCACACACCCATGGTTTGCCCCTTCAATGCTAAAGATTTCTGGGCATATCTGGACATGGCCTGCAAGAGTCAGCTGAGAGACTGCCTGAAAGCTCTCCCTGAAATAGTGAGCTCTGGGAAACCCTCTGTAGCCTGGGAAGACTGAAATGTGGGCCATGGGCTTGTTGTCACCTTCCTGTGCTGGAGATTTTGTCAATTTAATTGAGTTAAAATACTTGGAAGAGATTAATCGTTTTAGAAGTTGTGTCAATGCCTTGAATGTCTCAAGTAAGTGAAAATCCCTTATTGAAGTAGCTTTTTGATAGTTTGGAGGTTTTCAGTTGCATTCATTTGAAATATGCCTTGTGCCATGACTTAAGAGGGCATTTTCAATATATTTTTGGGTTTCTTTTATTTAATATTAAGCTTGAGAAAGAACAGCCCCTGTCAGCCACCCTCCCCCCAAAAAGAAGGATGAGTAAAAGCAGGAAATAAGCAAGAGGAGCTTGTCATTAAACCTAAATCCACTTACAAACATCTAGTAAAAAGGCATCTTTAGAGGCTCATTCTGTACTTTTATTGCAAGGATGGTGTTATACTGCTGTATATATCAGAGAACTGGGTAACAGCACGTCCTCTGTCCTCAACAACTGCTTAGAGCTGTAGGTTTTTGTGCTCAAGATGATGAATATTTTAGCTTGATGTCTCCAAGGTAAAATGAAGGAGTAGCTGCTCTGAGGGATTAATACAGAATGAATTAGATGTTTGTAAAAGGCATTAAAAGTTGCAGTGGCTGTGTTGAATCCCAGCATTGGAAATGTGAGGTGAGATGCTGTGGTGCACCCCCCTGCTGCAGAGGGACATCCATCTGGAATCCAGGATGAAAACATCTGTTTTTTTTGTTAGTTGGTGCTTAGATGACATGAAAAAAGGGGAAAAAAACTTACTCCCCACTCCCTCTCCTCTTTCCCAGCATCAATCATAAAAATAGTTGTAAGAAACCTCAGGGATGTTCTCTTTTCCCTCACAGTTTCAGCCAGCACCACAGGCTGAGTGCTTGTGGGTACCATAAGGATGATGTTTCTTGATCCTAGAAGCTGCATCCCAACTTTTTCTCCCTGTCTACCAGCTACAAGGCAGGAATAGCATAGCCCAGTGGGCAAGGAGATGCCCAAGGAATAGCTCACAAGAAAGGGTGGTGGTGTTCTCTGAATGTCCTGCTCCTACAGCATCACCAGGATGGGAGCCAGGCACCATCTTTGATGCATGTAAACACTAACAGGGGGTATTGAGACCTGTTTTCCCACTTCCAGGGTTATCCTGGAGCCCCAGCAATGCTTGGAGCAGCCCAGCTCTTGTTCTGCTGGTTGGGCTCGGGGCTGTTTATTTTGCCACCTTCTCAGAAATCGCTGTCAACTCAGCTCGCTTATTTTAGAAATGTGCTTTCATCATTTGTGATCTGAAAGGCTCTCCTGCAATGGAGGAGGTTTGGGCTGTTATTTTTAACTGAATGTTTCATTGATCTGATTTACAGGACTAGCTGCTGGTCCCTTGTATTAGCAAGAGAGCAGAGAGGCAGCCGTGGTGTGGGGCAGGGAGGGAGTGCTGTGGAGAGGTCTTGAGTTCCCTCGTCAAAGCTAATTCATCACAGAGCTGCCGCCCAAAGATGACTTTTTGCATCATTTTAGGCCACTAAAAGTCAGGGCTCCACTCTCTTGGAAGTGGATTCATGGATTTCAGCCCTGTCCAGCATTTTGGTCTTGGTGTCTTTAAGCCAACACCAGAGTCTGATGCATTCCAAACAAAACCCTACCAAGAATAATTTTAAAAAATGCTTAGATTTTGTATAGGTAAGATGCAGTTTCAACTCTTATGAAGCAGCTTGTGCTTTTTCTTGGGTTAAATTAATCCTGCTACATTCCCAGCTGAAGGGCCTGAGTTTCAGCTACTGGGACATGGTGAGACCTTGGCTGATGTGGTAGGATGGAGGGTGATTTCTTCTGGGCCGTGTCATTCTCTCCTGGAGAAATGGAGGCTCAACTTATCACTCTCTACAGCTACCTGGAAAGAGATTGTAGTGAGGTGGGTGTCAGTCTCTTCTCCCAGGTAACAAGTGACAGAATGAGAGTAAATGGCCTAAAGTTGAGCCAGGGGAGTTTTAGATTGGATTTTAGGAACAGCTTCTTCACTACCAGGGTTGTTAAGCATTAGCCAAGGTTGAACAGGGAAGTGGTAGAGTCACCATCCCTGGAAGTGTTCAAAAAACTTGGATATGGCACTTGAGGATGTGCTTTAGTGGTGAACATGTTGGTGGTGCTGGGTTAATGGTTGGACTCAATGATCTTGGAGGTCTTTTTCAACCTTAATGATTCTCTGGTTGTCTGTGATGTGGAGAGCAAAGCCTTCATGGAGTGTAAATGGGAGCTGGGAGCACCTGAAACCTTCAATGACAGGTTTGAGTGTTCAGCTCAGTCCTAACCAAGTGTGTAAATAAAGCTGAAAGCCTCAGGAGTAGGTTATTTTTCTACTTGACGAGCCAGAAAATTAAATACAAAGAGAATATCTGGGGCCTGGGTCTAAAAGTAAGAGCAGATGAGCACCACTGGGTTGTTTACAGAAATATTTTATTTTTACTTTTTGATAGTTTGAAGTCTCTCACTTCCTTTAAGGCTTTCTTCTGTTAGTGTCTTTCTGGCTCTTCCGCTGAAGTAGTTTGTTGAGTTAATCACATCAGAGGGAAAAAATACAGTTCACTGATTTTCTCCTCCACCCAACCATCAATGTATGTATTCACCAAGCACGTAAGGACTTAATATCTCAGTGTCCTCAAGGAAAACTCAGGAAATTCACTGACTATCTATTTTTTGTTATCACACAGTCAATCAGTTAACATGTGTCGAGGTCTAGATTATCCATGTGGGTTGTGTGCTGCCTCTCTGGATGCTTTGGAGAACAAATTGAGGCATGGATGGGTCCTGAAGCTGAGCAGGGGCAGTGTCCATGGATATAGGGAGGGTGTGGAGAGGTTGTGACAAAAGCATCATGGGGATATGGAGTAGGAGAACAGGGGTTGTCATGGCAGGAAGCTTTTTGTAAGGGACATGGGTGGGGATTCACCGTTGATTTCTGCAGTCCTAAGTGCTATGCATGACAGAGATGTGTGGGTTTATCACTGCTAAGCCTTATGTTGACCATAAAAAGAGTAGAAGGGATGTCTTTTTTTCAATATGTTCTGAAAGTTGGACATTTGGGACATTGTCCATAATCTTCCGGATGCAAAATAACTGAATTACTTCACATTCCATATATTTGGTGTATGCCCTCTCCTCCCCTGGATCTGATGAGAATGTCAAGGAACTCAATTATGAAAAGTAGCACCTCTGTGAGGTCAGGGTGGCTACCTGTGTTTTAGAGATCCTCGGGTGTTTCAAGGCAAGTGTGTCCATGTGGATAGTCCAAATTTAGAAAGGAAAGTAGAGTGAGATTCAGCCTGTCCTGCTAGGTTGAGCTTCTTCATATATTCACAGAATCTTCAGGGTTGGAAGGGACCTCTGGAATTCATACAATCCAACCCTCTGCCAAAGCTAGGTGACACAGGAACACATCCAGGGGGGTTTGGAATGTCTCCAGAGAGGGAGGATCCATGCCCTCCCTGGGCTTCTGTTCCACCCTCTGTGAAAAGAAGTTCTTATTCAGGTTGAGGTGAAGCTGGCTGTGTTTTAGTTTATGGCCAGTGACCTTGTCCTGTTGCTGAGCACCATAAAAAGAGCCTGGCACCATCCTCTTGACTCCTGTGTTGGAGATATTTGTGTGGATTGATGAGATTCCCTCTCAGTCTTCTCTAGACTAACCAGGCCTGGCTCCCACAGTGTCTCCTCACAATAAAGACCTTTCTCCCAGCTGGACTTTGAACCATGGAGAATCCACTGCAGCCAGTGTGTGTCAGTTATCTGCTGATGACATAGAATCATGGAATCATGGAATGGTTTGGGGTTGGAATGGGATGGTCTTTGACATCCCTTTCAACCCACAGCCATAGACAGGGAACCTTCCACTAGACCAGGCTACAGGCAGTGCAGACTTCCATCGTGTTCTTCCAAAAAAACAACTTAAAGAGCCTCTCCTTTACTTGAGAAGCTGTGTTTTCATCAGATGATAATGTTCAGGAGGGAAGAAGTGAACTCTTTACGTTGCTTATCTCCTGGATCTCAGTGCTTATCTCCTGGAGCATTCACAAAAAGGCTGAAAGCTGAAGCGTAGCCAGCTCAGGGCAGCAATCCCCTGCACTCTGCTGCAGGGAGATCCTGGCTCCCCAGACTTCTGCACCAACAGGAATGAGCCATCTGGGAGCCAGGAGATGACTCCAAACTGTTCTGTTGGTATGGATGACTTTGCCAAGGAGGAGGTTCCTGTCACACTGGGTGCTACTATTGATGGCACTGATGCAGATCTTGTGTGCTCCATCATGAGCACTGGAGATGAGCTCACTCCTCTGCCTGGAGTGATGGAGGCTCTTTGCATACCCAGACTTTCTCTCTGGTTGCTCTTTTCCCTGAGTGCCCAAATAAGCACATTTTTTCCCCTTGAAATGTTGTTTGTAAACTTTTCTCTTATCTTCTGCTGCTTTCAATTTACTAATGACCTTTCCTGCAGCCTGAATGCAGTGCTCCTGGTACTGTGAGCAATGTAAGCTGTCTTAAATTATACCCCTTGTCCTCCATCCATCTCAGTTTGGTTTTGCAGGGAGATCGTGCGTTATCACTTGGAGTTTGCTTTCAGAATTGAGGATGGTGATAAATAAATGCTGCTGGTAGCAACTGGAGAACGTGGACTGCTTTAACCAGCTCAATATGTGGAAAAGAAAGAAGAAGGGCTTTTTAATTTTATTTTTTTTTTCCTTCATGTTTGTCTTGTATAGAGCCCTGTATATTCTTCATCCTAGGTTTTCTAGGGTTATAGACAAAGATGCTCCTGTCAGCTGATTTTCCTGCCTCACATCTGGAAATGCCAATTAGGGTCATTGCAGTAAAGGCAGCTGCACTAATGCCAACTCTGCTATCTGTGCCTTCCTTTGCATGCTTCCTCTGCACCTGGAATTGTTTCCCTCTCCATGAAATAACTTTTGATTGGACACCTACAGGTGTGTTGCTGTATTTTCCTTGGTAATCTCTGACACTCCCCTGATTTTTACACGGCAGTTTAGCGGAAGGGCTGTTGAGATCCAGCTGTGTTGGCATTCATCAGTTTTGCTCTGACTTGACTGCAAACAAGACCCTATGCTTTGTTTGCAGTCAAGATGGTGAGAAATCCTTAAAATAGAAAGGAAAATTCATGCAATGAATGATATAGATCTAATTTTTGGATTAAAGTGACTAAAATCAGGCCACTGTTTAACTGAAGGACACTTTCCTGTTAATTATGGTCCAAATTTCTTCAACAATGGGAGAGTAATGTGGTGAATCCATTTGTTGGAGTACAACAGATTTATGTTGGAAGCAAACTGTGGCATTTGCTGGCTGGGCACAGGATACTTGGGAAGCAAGAACAGAGTCTTTGAGCCTCTGGTTGTGGGACACCTGCTTCTCACAGGGGGTTTTTGGGATGCAATACATTGATATTCTGGTTCTTGTCAGCGTATGTATATAAAAGTTAGGGAATCACATAATGGCTTGGGTTGGAAGGGACCTTAAAAATCATCTTGTTCCAACCCCCTGCCATGGTCAGGGACATCTTCCACTCAACCAGATTGCTTCATGCCCTGTCCAGCCTGGCTTTCAAAACTCCCAGGGTTGGGGCAGCCACAGCTTCTCTGGGCAGCCTGTGCCAGGGCTGTACCATCCTCACAGGGAAGAATTTTTCCTTCCTAATATCTAATCTAAACCTGCTCTATTTAAGTTTGAAGCCATTCCTCTTTGTCCTATCACTCCATGTCCCTCTCCAGCTCTCTTGCAGACCCCCCTTCATGTACTGAAAGGCCCCAATTTTACGTCACCCTGAAGCATTTGCTTCTCCAGGCTGAACAGTCCATATTCTCTCAGTGTTTCCTGACAGAGGAGGTGTTCCATCCCTCCTCATGGCCCAGGTCAGAATTATAGAATCATTTTGGTTGGAAAAGACTTCTAAGGTCATCAAGTCCAACCTTTAACATTGTACTGCAAAATGAAAGTGACCAGAGAACTGGAGCATTAGTGGTTGACTCCATTACTTTTGGTTACCACCAAGACTGGCCTTGCTGTTGATGGGGACACCAGCCAGGATGTCACAAAAGAAATGGCTAAAACACGATCCTGAGAAGGAACATCTCCATCTGCTCTCCACACTCCATCTGCTGAAGAGCAAGTAGAAGGCCCCTCATTTTCCACAGAAGTGCCTTTCACCTCCTGGCACTTCATCTACCACCTGCTGTGTCTACTTGCTCCTTCTGCCTCAGGAGAAACCATAAACCTGGTTGGTTTCCCATCTGTTTACTCATAGATAATCCACTCACTGGGTATTTGCTGCAAGTGTTGTGCTTTGGTCTATTTCTCCACCCTGGTGTTTAATTATCCTTCTTTCCTTGAGTCATAGAATCTCAGAATAATTTGGGTTGGAAGGGACCTTAAAGACCATTTTGTGTTCCAAACCCCTGCCATGGGCAGGGACACCTTCTACTATCCCAGGTTGCTTCAAGCCCCATCCAATCTGCCCTTGGACACTTCCAGAAGCATCCACAGCTTCTCTGGGAAATCTGTGCCAGAGCCTCACCACTCTCACAAGGAGGAATTTCTTATTAATAATGAATCTAAACCTGCTCTTCTTCAATTTAATTAATTTCCCCTGTGTCCTATCACTTCATGCCCCTGTGAAAAGTCCCTTTCCACCCTTCCTATAGGCTCCTTTTAGGTATTGGGAAAGTCTCTAAGGTCTCCTGTCACCTTGTCTCCTCCACACTAATCAGCCCCAACTGTCTCAGCCTGTCTTCATAGCACAAGTGTTCCTACCCTTTAAATTTCCCTTGATTTTCAGGCTGATAGTTATGATTTAGGATTTTTTAAATTTATTTTTCTTTTTTCTCTGATTTGTTTAAGCTTTCCAACAGCTTCAAGTTACAGGAGCAGCTGAAAAGGCAGAAAAATGGGACCAGTAAAAGGGATGTTCAGCACAGGCCTCTGATGATTCTTGTATCACTGTCATTCTTTGTGATGATCATCACCATGTTGCTGGGGAAGGCTGAAAAAGTGGCATCTGTCACTGCACAGCCATGGGGCCATTTTGTTTAAACATATCAGAAAATTATAGGATGAGTGTCTGGAGGCAATGCCAGGGGAACAAGTAGTAAAGAATTCTCTCTCAGCTCAAGAAGATCTCTTTCCTGGAGGGCAATGTCGAGAAATGCATCTCCTGTGACTTCTGCATCCCTTGTGACACAGCATCTCTCTTGACTTTTGGTAGCCTATTTGTGGAAGTATTCAGAGAACATATTCTCCTACATATTCTCCCATCTGTCTTTTTCCCAAACTCACTGGCCTTGGTGGATGCTTAAGAATAGATGTGCTTTCTGCGTTATGTTGAGAAGGCAGTTAAGAATTTATTTTTTGACCTTTCTGTGTTTAGATGATAATATTTTTAGTATCTTCTATGATGGCTGCTTCTGAGTTTATTTGGACTCTCTTTTACCATTTAAATGCAGAGGAGAAAACTTGATCAGTGTCTTTGTCCAAAAGATACTTTGAGTTATTCTGCCACCTGGGCCAGGCTGTGCAAGAACCCTTTTCATGGCTCTGAACTGTTTTTTTACATTGTTCATAAAACTCTTTTTTGGGAATGGATGAACTGTGCTTGTAGCATTTACCAGTTCCTAAGAATGTGCAGTTGCTTGGCTGTACAGACCCTGAATAAACATGCAAAAAAAGGGAGCCCAAAATATCATCCTACCATCAAAAAAGTGTGAAATGGGAAGGAAGGAATTGTTTCTCCATGTAAACTTTTTTTTTTTTAATTGGCTTCCTCACCACATCAATGTCTTTTTCTTCTGTTTGCCACTTACTTCATCTTAAGCTTGCAAGCAGATGACTCTGGATGGTCTTTTCTAAAGAAAAGGGATAATACAGGCGAGAAACTCTCAAAGGATCTTAAGACTGTGAGATATGGAAAAAGCTTTCTATAAAATGACATCTGTTGGGGATGTGATGTATCTCTTGAATTCAGTGTAATTAGACCCTGCTCAGCTGTGTAACTTTTGACATGGATTGGCATCTGCTTCTCTGAAGGCTTAATGGTGCCTTTAATTATAAGTAGTCTAGGAATTGCCTAGAGAGCCACAGGCTTCATTTAGTTCAAGAATCTCTCTTTTGGATGGTGATCAGGAAAAACGTGTTGAAAAGAAGAGCAAGCAGTGTCCTTATATGCAAATGTGGTGATGAATCCTCCCTGGGTTTCTCCTGATGGTAAATCATTAAGGCTTGGCTTCAGCATTTCATGTTGCAACCTAGTTATGACAACTTTGGCTGGTCTCATTATGTGCTTCCCTGTGCCTTTGGATCCTGGAGTTCTTGGCCTCTAAAACCTGTGCTGTATGTCAATTATTCAAAAAATTCACTTATCTTTTGAGTATTTCCTGACTTCTTTTTTTTCTTGAGGGAGATTTCCTGAGTGTTTTTTTTTCCTAGTATGTTGTAGGAAGCTGAGAAATTCTTCTCTAAACTGTTCCTTGTTGAGGCTTTTTCTGCTGTGTTTGGTGCAGTTTCTAAATCAAACTCACTCCTTCAGTGTGTCTTTCTTCTTCCCAGTCTCCATGGGGCAAGAAGCATTTCAGGTCTTCATCTCTCAACATTTTCTGAGCTGCTTCTCTATTAAAAAGATTAAGAATCAAATTACTCTGCACCACCAATTTTACCTTATAATTTTCATAGAATTCTACAGTGGTTTGGGTTGGAAGGGACCTAAGGATCACCTATTTCCAAAGCCCCTGCACTATCCCAGGTTGCTCCAAGCCCCGTCCAACCTGGCCTTGGACACTTCCAGGGATGGGACAGTCAGAGCTTCCCTGGGCAACCTGTGCCAGGGCCTCACCACTCTCAGGGTGGTGAATTTTATGTTAACGTGATCTATGATATTTCTATTTTTCCTTAAAATAATCTTGATATTATTCTGTCGCTTTTCCTATGCATCCCATTGCTCACTTGAAAGGATTAGCTTTGGGCAAAGTTTCCTTTTGAGGTGCCAGTGGTGACATCCAGTTCCTTTCATTGGCTTCAGCTTCTGCTAGGACTGTGCCTGCTACAACACTTCCTCTCCATCTTTGTTTCACATTTATTGGGCCTGATGCACGTAATTCTAAGTCTTATTGAAGTAAAATTTCTGAACAAGAGAAAAAAATCAACTTGCATGCTCAAGAAGGCAGCGAGTTGGAATTTTGGGGACCATGAGCTGCTGTGAGGGTCTTAAGGTGTCATCCCCCTTCTTTGCCCATCAGTTGATGTCCCCCATGATCCCAGAGTCACAGAGTGCTTTGGGTTGGAAGGGACCTTAAAGGTCATCCAGATCCAAACCCCTGCCATGGGCAGGGACACCTCCCACCAGACCAGGTTGCTTATCCTGGTTTTGTTCATTTGTATGGTCAGGCTCAGACAGTGACAACAGCAGTCCCAAAGGACTTGAAGAAATTCCTGGAGACCTTTGACTCCTTCCATGGTCAAAGGAGCACCTCTGGGTGGTTTTGGTCCCTTGACTGTAGAGCTGGATTCATAGAAACAACACTTCAGTTACGTGGGTGAACTTGGCTTTTTCTCCCTTCCGTGTTCTTTAACACATTCAGGGAATTCAAATTGAATCCATGTTATTGTTTACCATTTTCAGATGTGCTCAACTCAGCACTCTGGCTGCTGTTCATACCCCTGCAAGCCTCTTCTTGCACATCCCAATCCTTTGAACAATCAGAAAATCTTTGACAAAGTATTTAATTAGGTGTGTTACAGACTCACTGCCCAGACTTGGCAATATTTGTGATTCTGCTTGTGTTTGCTTCCTCCCTAAGTCATGACTGGAAAAAAGACAGCTGTGCATCCCAGTCAAAGCTCACTGGACCTGGGATCCCTCTGAGCTCATGCATCACCCAGGGAGCTGTTTTGAGCTTTCATCTCTTGCTGTTCATGGTGATTTTTCCACATTAGAGAAACTAAGGTGAAATTTTTCTACCACTGGAAGCCCTAAAATCAAAGCAGAAGCATTAACTGCATTCAGAGTTATGACTCAGAGCAGGTTGCCATAATTTTAAATCTTGTGTATTTAATTCCTTTGCAGAAACATCCCCTTGGTACAGTAATTCGCAGCCCAGATCCCACCTAGAAGATGCAACATCAACTGCTAAGGTCATCTTTCCACTTTGGGACAAACATTGGGATTGTCACTTGAAGGATCCTCCTTGTTTCTTTGGTGCCTTTTACTTTGATGTGGGAGCACTATTTTTTTTATTCAGACTCCTGGCATCTTTGCAAGGAAGGGAGGTATTGAGAGAAAATTATTTACAGGGCTTGGTGGCATGGTGCCATTTTGTTACAGTGTAATCACGCTTGAAATATTCAATAGAACATCGTTCTGGAGTTAATGGGGGAGATTGTTCTTGGATTATATCCCATGTGATTTTTCTTTCTGTGTGTGGAGAGTTTTCTTGCTGCAAATGAGATAAATAAAGGATTATATCTACATTTTTAATAGCTGGTATCAGAAGTGAAGCGCTTCCAATAAAGTGTTCTTATATTTTCTTCCCACATAAGACTGTTTTACAAGCTTATGTCCTTCTATTTTTTTACCCTCGTTAAATAATCTTAAAAATCAGGTTAGAAATTGTTTCCCTTTGCCCAAACTCTGGATAAAACATCTCTTCACAAAAATAGCAGAATGACGTTGCATTTTATTTGTTGCAGGAAGAAAAACAGTGACTTGGAGGTGAACAGAAGAGCGAAAGTTCTTTGAGAAGATGGGAATTGCTTTTTCTCTTTTCTTGTGTTTTGGTGGTTGTTTTCAGATCTGCAGCAGTGACCTGGTGATGCTGTGCAGGTGCTGCAGCTGCTGGAGGGACAACAGAGAGAGGGCTGTAAGAGCATCAGCAGAGTATTTCTGGGTGTCAGGAGGCTGCAGGATTCATCTTCCCATCAAAGCAGGGCTGAGAGAAATTGAAGCCCTTTAGAGAACCATTTCAGGTCATTTTCACTATCAAGTCTGGAAAAATCAAAATGTCCTTCCATACGGGTGAGATAAAATAAAGTTAGTTCAAGGGAGCTTGAATCTCTCTGTTTTTCTCAGAGACTTTCAGCAGATATTGGGATCCCTGGATGGTTTGGGTTGGAAGGGACCTTCAAGACCACCCAGTTCCAACCCTCTGTCATGGGCAGGGTCAGGACCAGGTTACTCAAAGCCCTGCCCAGTCTTTCTGCTTTAAAAACTGGTGATCTTCATGGGTTTTTTTTGGAGATGTGTTTACAGCACCTACTGCCCTGTTACTCTTAGATTTAGTATTGACAGCAGTTTCTTCTTCAGTGTGTTGTTCCTTGTCCTATTTTCTAGGGAAGAAAGTATTCTTGACAGTCACAAAGGACACTGGAGTAGATAAAGTGTTATTGTATGGTAATTCCTGTACTCCAAAGTTACAAGGAACCTTTGATCAGTCCTCTGCATGATTATCTTAATATCATGAAGGCTGATAATGTAAATGGAGATTTCAAGCTTGACCTGATTCATAAATAGGATAAGTTAAAATGATGAACGTGATTGAGTTATTTGCTGCAGCTGCTTCCAGGGCTGGATTGATTTGAATTTCTGCTGACAAGGCATTGAGACCTCTGGGAAGGACATCCCTGAGTTTATTAGCAGAGTGCTGGGGAAGGAGGAGTTTTGGGAATGTGGAGGGTGGGTTGGCTGGGCTCTGAAGCCTTGGGCTGATAGTGAAGTCTTTTGCAATAATTTGGTCTGGTTTTAGCAATTTAATATAATAATTTTAATGGAATGGTGTGTTCCTGGTACTGCCAGTGCAGTCAGTGCATCTCAGTGATGGTTCCTGTTTTGCCTGGTACCGTGGGCTCCTGATTGTTGCTGATTTGGAATTTGGGCATTTAAACAAATTCTGACTTGTTGATCAGGGGGTCTCTTCTGGTAAAAGCTTGTAATGGCAAAAGATTCTCCGTTCCTTGTTGAGATTTTGTCTCAGAAGCTGTGAAATCAGTGGGGTGAAAGACCCAGGCCAGATCTGTGCTTTGAAAATATCTCTTCTGCAGCATCTCAGATATATGAAAATATCATCTTCTGCAGCTTATCTGAATATCAGACTCAAATCAGTTTTTCTTCCCCTGTCTTAAGACTTCACGTGTGTACAACTTCCATCAAAGTTTAAATTGGGTCTGGAACCTTTGACATACAGAAATTTCTTGTTGTGGATCTGTCTATAAGGTTTCTGGCCTCCTGGCTCTTGATGAAGAAGGAGCATCTCAGTGGTGTCACTGTAGACTTGAGGCAAAGGTTCCTACTGAAGACTTGAGGCAAAAAATCATGGAGTTCAGCCTGGAGAAGAGAAAGCTCCAGGGAGACCTTGGAGTCCCTTCCTGAACCTAAGGGGGCTCCAAGAGAGATGGAGAGGGCCTTTGGACAAGGCATAGAGTAACAGGGCAAGAGGCAATGTCTTTAAATCGAGCGCAGACTTAGATGGGATATTGGGAAGGAATTCCTCTCTGGGAGGGTGGTGAGGCCCTGGCACAGGCTGCCCAGAGAAGCTGTGGCTGCCCCATCCCTGGAAGTGTCCAATGCCAGGTTGGATGGGGCTTGGAGCACCCTGGGATAGTGGAACCTGTCCCTGCCCATGGCAGAGGGTGGAACTGGATGATCTTGATCCTCACCCTTCTCCATATCCTGGGTGTGGGCAGGGAGCTGGCTGTGTGCTCTCCTGTGCTCTCCCATCTCCAGCTGGGATGTGTTTGCTCTCTAGATATGCCCCCCCATCCACATATCTCATCTACCAACTCTCCTTTACTTAACCTGCAAAGATTTGAGGCACTTAATGGATGGAGGCTTTGGCAGCATGAATTGAAAGCCTTTTATAAATCAGTGTTTGGTGGTCTTCACCTCACTATTTAAAGGTAAAAAGGGACTGTGTCTCCTTCTGCTGCTGCTTCAGGGCTCTGTCCTTGTGTTAAATCCTCCTTCTTCCTGTGTTTCCTCTGTAAATCCTACAGGTTGTAACAGTCCCCTAAATCTTGCAGATTGCTGTAGAAAATATCTTTTGTGTTTACTTGTTTGTTAGTTTTAAGAGAGTCATTTGTATTTGACAAGCTTTACATAACTCTGTGTGTCTATAGATATATATACACACATAATACTTCATTCCTTACACAAATCCCTATATATATTATATTTTTTTAAATTCTAAAGAGCTGGGTAAACTTCCTCAACCTGTTGTGAAGTGATGCCTTATTTTTATGCGAGTCAAGATCTCAGTGCACAGCAGACGACCCCACAGAGGCACTGCAATACCTGTTCCCATTTCTGCACCTCATTTATACAGCACCTGAGATCATCTCATTGTCTTTAACTTCTCCCACATCCCAGCAAACCTGGTGTTGGCAAATGTAGCAACTCAGCTGATGTGCACTGATTTGAAAAAAAAAATAGGTTTTCCTGGTGCTTTAGCTTTGGAAAGGGGATTTTAGTGCATCTGCATTTCTACAGGCATCTGAATTACAGCCCCCTTTTATATTTTGCTTTTTTCTCTACATTTTTCTCCAGCACTGCTGCTTTTTATGGAACTTTTTAAAAACAAAAATAGTGATTTTTTTTTTTCCAACTCAAAGATCAGTGTCTGATGCTGGAAAGAGCTTTTACAAATGCAGCACAGTGCTGCTGCTGGGAACAGCCTCCCATAGCAACCTTCAGCTTGAAAGCTAAAATCACATCCCCCCATACGACAGTTTTATTATTAGATTGGCATGGGAACCCTTTGGAAGGGGTCTAGGTGGCAGCAAAAAAGTTCCTCTAGATTCTGTATTTAGGAGGATTTTTAATATATTTTAGATTTTGTGGGGGCTTTTATCACTTTTCAGTTTTGCTTTTGTTTTTTTTTTGTTTTTTTGGTTTCTTTTTCTGGTTTAAATTTTCTTTTTCTCAGATTGAATAAATGTCAGAAAAGTGAGAGACACCATTCTAGGGAAGATAGAAGATCTCTGCCATGGGGAATGACACATGATCATGGCTGTCACCAGAGCAATTTCACAGAAAAATAGAATTATAGAATAATTTGGGTTGGAAGGGACCTTTAAGATCAACTCATTCCAACCTCTGCCATGGGTAGGGACATTTTCCACTATCCCAGGGGCTCCAAGCCCTGACCAACCTGGCCTTGAACACTCCCAGGGATGGGGCAGCCACAGCTTCTCTGGGCAACCTGTGCCAGGGCCTCACCACCCTCACAGAGAAGAATTCCTTCCCCAATATCTACTTTGTCCTAATATTTATTTCAAGTTTTCTACTTCTGCACATGGACAAGATGGGAGTCCTTGCTGGAAGGCTGGCAGCAGTGGATTTGGGGTCAGGTTGTGATTTTTTGGGATTCGAGTTTATTGCAATGACAATTCCATGCGCCCTTCCTGTTGTTCAGCCACTTTGCAGACTTGTGTCGCATCTCCATGCTGGCTTTGCTTCCTCAAAACTTATGGTGGGAGGACTCATCAAAGGGCCTTGAAAGCCAGGGGAAACTCCTGACAGTAGTTAGGAGACCAAATCAGGATATTCCAGATCCAGTCTGAGCCAAGACTGATGATGGGAGGGTTTGTCTCCTGAGGTTTTCATTGAGCTGGGCATCTCTGATCTGATGGATTGGACAGACTCTTCCTCTCCACTGGAAATCCAGATTGGGTGGAGCTTGGAGCAACCTGGTTTAGGGAAAGGTGTCCTGCCCACGACAGGAGACTTGGAACCAGACCATCTTTAAGGTCCCTTCCCACACAAACCCTTCTGTGTTTCTGTGAGTCTCAGAAAAACTATTGCAGAATAATTGGACACGTGTGGCTCACTCTGAGCTGGGGCTTCTCTGGCTGCCAGGGTGAGAGCCATGAAATGCCTCGTGCTGTCAATAATGCTAACTGGTATCAATCCCCCCTGGTCATATTTCACTGGTGCAGGGAAAGCCACATCCACACTTTTGAGCCACCAGGTCCATGAGAGGAGCAGCATCACTCCTGCTTCAGGTTTCTCATCCCAAGTTCTTGTGGGGAGGAAGAAAGCTCAGTGGAGGAGAGGGGGTGGTTTTCTGTGCTGGCTGAGAGTGAGGAGACAGCCAGGCTTAGACCCTGGGAAAGCTCTGCTGATAGAGAATAGGGTTTGGGGTCCATGTGAGGAGTTGCCTCTCTTTATCTGTCATTCCTTCAAAAGCTTTTCAAGCTTCTCTAACAGGCTTTGTGAGTGTCTCCATCCTCCATTTAAATCCTATTTCTTTCCATCCCTTTGCACTTCATAGAGAAGCAAGAAGTGACTCATTACACAGCCTACGAGGAAGCCTTAATGAATAAATGCATTTAAGAAAAAGAAGAAAAGAAAAAATAGAGTTCTGTCTGGGGCAGACTGGTGCTTTTGCTGTCTTGAACTCTGAAATAATAAGTTAGGCTGCTTCTTTTTTGTTTGCTTTTAATTAATTGAGTCACTTTTGTGCTGTTGTTAAGACTAATAGGACTTTGTTGGGACTAGAACTGTGGGTTTGTGGGTTGCTTTTTCTATTTTGGGGTTTATTTGGTCTTAATTTGCTTGAAACATCAAGAGCAAAATTTGCAAATCTCCCAAGCTTCTTTCTTTTCACTTTCCCTTCTCCTTCAAACCTTGTTGCTGGCAGCATTGCATGGGGAGAGGAGCAGTGAAGTGCCCCGTGGTGCTTTATGCCCATCTTTGGCACTAATTGGGGCACAACAGTATTTTTTGAGGCACCTGCAGTGTTTTGGAGGTTGGTGGGCTCCCCTTGCCTTGCAGAGGAGCTGTGCTTTCCTGCCAAGTCCCTGAAACAATTCTGTTTATTTACCTTTCTTCCTTTGCTGCTCGGATTGCTTTTCACTTTTTCTCCAGCAATAAAATCACCTCACAGACCTGCAGCTTTAAAGCTAGAAATTGTGCATCCCCTTTCTTGCTTCTAAATGTTCTGTTCAGGCTGGAATCTCTGCTCAGGACTCCTGAACAGAGCAGGGCACAATGTACATATATATTTATATATGTCCTGCATTGCATGAATTAAAAATAAAGATAAAAAACTTTTAAAATTTATGTAATTCATTCAATGCATGAATTTTGGAGTGCATGGGAGCAATAGGGGCAGTTGGCTGGGTCTGGTGGTTGTAACTGGTAGTTGCACTTGTTTTTATTTAAAAAAAGGGAAAAATGTCCCTGCCCATGCCAGAGGGGCTGGAGCAAAATGATCTTTAAGGTCCTTTCCAACCTAAATGATTCTTTGATTCCACAATTCTGTGATTCTTCATTTTGAAGACTCTTCTTGAATTCAAAAGCTCATTAGGGCTCCTCTTCTCCCTGAGCTCCAAGTCTGGGCTGTTTTTTTCTATTGTTTAAATACAGCAAAGCAATGTTTCCAAAGGGAGGGAAGAGGGTGAGAAAGAAGTGTGGGTGCTCCTCGGAGATCGAGCCGATCCATTTTTGTCTTGTTATATATCATTTTAACTTAATGCTGTTATATTATTTCAGCTGTGCTTGGTTTTCAGATTGGGTGCAGATATGAAGTTGCTATAACAACATGATGATTCATACAATGAGAGCAACAATCTGCCTGGATTTATTTTTCTATCATGACGACTTAGATGTTTTTGATGGGGATTTCTGTCTATTTTCAGATAGGCCATGCTGTTATCTCTCTGCAGTGATTTGTGTTGGATTACCTGGGCTTGAGGTGGTAACACCTGAGCTTGTGTAACAGACCCAGAGGTCTTAAAGCCCTTCCCAAAGGTCAGGGCTGTGGTTCAAGATTTTGGGTGGGAGATGGAAGCACAGAGGTGTGGAGGGGTGGTCCAAGCAGCTTCAGCATGTCAGGTGTGCAAAATCAGCACCTGGCACCTTGTACCTGTGCTCAGGTGGTTTTCCATCTCACTTCTTGCAGTGATAGAGCTGCCAAACTGATGATTTCTGAAAGCCTCCTGATGCTGTTGTTTAGAAAGAGAAGCATAAGTTGTTTTGAATTTTTCCTAGAAATAATCTTGTCAATGTTTCTGTTGCCACCTAAAGGTTCTCTAGAATCACTGGAGAGTTCAGGGGTAGATCCAAAATTCATTAAAGGACTCACAGAATGGTTTGGGTTGGGAGGGACCTTAAAAATCACCCAGTTCCATCCCCTGCCATGGGCAGGGACACCTTCCACTATCCCAGGTTGCTCCAAGCCCTGTCCAACCTGGCCTTGGACACTCCCAGGGATGGGGCACCCACAGCTTCTCTGGGCAGCCTGTGCTGGGGCCTCACCATCCTCATGGTAGAGAATTTCTTCCTAAATCTAATCCAAATCTTTCTGCTTTCAGCTTAAAGCCATTGCCCCTTGTCCTGTCACTCCATGCTCTTGTCCAAAGTCTCTCTCCAGCTCTCTTGGAGCTCCTCTAGGACTGAAAGGATGCTCTAAGTTCTTCCTGGAGCCTTCTCCACTCTGAACAGCACCAACTCTCTCATCCTGTCTTCATAGCAGAGATGCTCCAGAAGATTTAATTAATAAATCTGTTTCTTTTTATTTTTTTTTTTTTAAATTGCAGTCTGCAATAACAGAAATGCTTTATTTAGGTCTTTTAATAGAAAAAAAATAAATACCTAGAATTAGGGATAATTGATTTTTCTGTGAAAGATGGCAAATTATATAGAAATATCTACTTCCTGCCAATTTCAGGTTGCTTCTCCTTTGAAAGGGCAGTCGTGATGGGAAGTGTTTCAAGGTACCTCCAGACACTTTGTCAGCTTCTGAATTCTGAACCTTGAGCAATGGAAATGAAAACCTTGGGCTTCCAGAAGCCTCACACTGAGAGCTTTCCCCTTCTCTCTCTCCTCTCTCTTTTCTGACCTGATGTTGGGAGTTTCAGATAACGCAGAGAATCACAGAATCATGGAATGGTTTGGGTGGACAGGGACCTTAAAGATCATCTTATTCCAACCTTACTGCCGTGGGCAGGGACACCTTCCACTACCCCGGGTTGCTCCAAGCCCCATCCAACCTGGCCCTGAACACTTTTGGGGATGGGGAGTCCTCAGCCTCTCTGTGCAACCTATGCCAGGGCCTCACCACACTTACAGTAAAGAATTTCTTCTTAATATCTGATCTAAACCTGCCTTCCTTCATTTACTTCCTGCTTTATTTACGTCTGTAAATGGAGCAATGTGCCCTGCTCAAGCAACTTTCTTGGAGTTTTGGTTTTCACCAGTTTTAAATATGAGGTTTTTAAAAATTAATTCTTAATTTGTATTTTCTTGCTAACAAATACAGGATTACTTGATTATTTTTTGGCAATTTTTTCCCCCTTGTAGAGCTGTAGCAGGGCTTGATGCCTTTTGGAAAAAGGCTCTTCCTCCTTGCACTGTCCTGTGCTGATCTGAAAACCATCCCGAGATGAAAACAGGCTTTTGTCCAGCCTGTCTGTTGAGCTGGTGTCTCTTTATTTCCCCTGACAACTGGAATGCAGTTGATCCTGTAAAATGTCTGGGCTTTCTGTCCTGCCTAATTGTGTTAAGCTGCATTTGCATCCTAAAGAGAGCGGCTGGGAGAGGATGTTGAAGCCTTATATACATTTTTAAACTCATAAATGCCATCAGTGAAGTCTGAAACATCAGATAACTGACTCTGAAGGCCTTGCTGAAATGCACTGGTGCCTTTATGAGTTGTCTTCCCCTGCACAGAGTCTCCAGATCCTACATGTGCTGCTGTCAGCTGTATTAGGGATAAGGAGGAACCATAACTGTGAAAACAGCCCTGGGGGCTGTAAATATCTGCACACCATCAAGTGAATTTTGCAGTTTTGCAGGGGATCATGTTCTTGTTCCTATGGCAAGACTTTTGTTGCAGTGCAAGAAGATGTTTTCAGACCTCTCTTCCTGCATCAGAGGAGCCATCTCTTCTCCTGATGTTTCTGAACATGTGCCCTGCCAGCCCTCACTCCACCTTTTCAGCAATTAAATATTTGGGCACCACAATAAAAATGCAGCAGAAGTGGAGACAATGGAAAATATATTCCAGTCAATCACAACTTTTTCTGGGGGTATGTTCCAAAAGTTTAAAGTACGTGAAGAAGGCAAATCAGCATGGTAGATGAGATACTGTGGGTATCACTAAGTGTTGTTGCTTTCACTTTGCTCCTGGGCGTGGTTTTTATCCCTTGACCACATTGATCATCCCGTCCTGATCCCACACAGCCTCTTCCGTGCAGAAAGTTGTAGATTTTTCCTCCTGTGACCTCCTCTGCACATGGGATGAGGACTTTCATGTTTGGCTTGGTGGTTTCTAGGAGGAAACCTCTTTCTGTTGATCACGGCCGTGCAATTTTAGCCTCTGGCTCTTGGTGCTGTTGCTTCTTCTCTTCCCCGTGTTTTCTTCTGGGCATGTGACAAAGCTTTGCCAGTCTGAGACCATGGCCTGGGACAAAAGGCTGTGTCTCACCCAGCTCCTTGAGTGCACGTGAGCATTTCTGTGATGGGTAGAAGATGATTCTCCCTCTGAGTCATGCAATTGCTGTTCCCTTCTCTAAGAAATCTGGTAAAATCAGTAGAAGTAAGGGGAGGGAAGAAATGGAAAGTGTCTCTGCATTTCAAGAGAAAAAGCAACAGCTCCCCCAGGGTGGTTGTTTTGGCAGCAATCTGCATCTCAATTTCAACCCCAAAATTGCCATCAAGGGCAGGCAGCTGTGTCTGCTCTCCCAAAAGGTGTCTGAGAGGGTGTTGGTTTTCTTGCTGTGGTCCTGATGGTGTGATGAGCCATGAAGGAAATGTCCGCCATGTGCATGAGGAAAAGAAAAATCAGTTGGGGTTTGCAGAAAGACCTTGGGAATGTCTTGACTCGCCGTGTTGGTGCCTTGCTGCTGAACAGGGTTTTCACAGTGAGTTCAGGGCTGTGAGTCAGGGTCTGTCCCTCTGATAGAACTGCTCATTTGAGCTGGAATTGCAGTGTAAAACCAGCTGTAGCTCAGATATCAGGGTTTGCCCTGGTCTGGTAGTTCAGTGTTAGGTCTTTGCCCCAAACCTCTCTGTTGATGTTGCATTGAGGGTGGAGATGTTTCCTCAGGGAGTTCAGAAGGAGGGCCACTAATCTGATCATGGGACTGGAGATATGGAGACAGGCTGAGGGAGTTGAGGTTGCTCAGCCTGAAGACAAGAAGGCTACAGAGAAAGCTGAGAGCCCCTGCCAGTGCCTAAAAGGATTCCAAGAGAGCTGGAGAGGGAGTTTGGACAAGGGCATGGAGGGATGTAGCAAGAGGGAATTGCTTCAGACTGAAAAGAGGGCATGTTTCTATTAGATATTAAGAAGAAATTCTTCCCTGTGAGAGCTGGGGACACTGGAACACGTTGCCCAAAAATGCTGTGGATTTCCCATCACTGGAAGTGTTCAAGGCCATGTTGGACAGGGCTTGAGCAACCTGGGGCTTGGACCAAGATCTTCTTTAAGGTGCCTTCCCACCCAAACCATTCTGTGATTCTGTGATTCTCAGAAGCTTTTTCTCCTTAGGGATGCCCAGCCTCATGAAGTGTCATTGTGGTGTTGTCCCTGAACTTTGTGTTTGCTCTCACCTGTCCCCTGAGGTTTTTGCAGAGATTGAATGAATTCTCTTCTGGTTTATGTTTTTTACTTTTTTTACTGACTGTGGCACAGTCAGAACACTCATGAGCTCTTCAGCAAATTTTTCCTGAGAAAACCTCATGGTTGCCTTTTCCTTCTCCAAAATATCTGGAAACCACCATTCCCCTGGTTCTCTCATAGCCATGTGTATTGGAGGATGATTGTCAGCCCAGTGGTGGAGGAAGCTGCTCTAAAAGCACCTCTGCTGTGTCTCAGGCAGGGAATGGTCTGCTGGAGCAGATATGGTGGTGGGGCTAGAACCCTGCCCTGAAGCCTGGTAGCAGCTGGAAATTCAGTTTTCTATTAACCCCTTCAGCTGTTGGAGTCTTTTGATGTGACACAGGGAAGTTTCTGCCTGGTGGATTTCAGGGAGTGAGGCGAGGGCGGGTGTACATTTTAATTTTAGTTCTGCATGATGGAAGATGCTTGCAAGCCCATCATATTAATTTCAAAACTCTTCAGGATTGTGCTTATTTTGCTGTAGTAGTGCAGTGGGTTGGCTGGGGAATAAGCAATCAAAGCAGGAATTTGGAGAATGGTAAAACCAACCATGCAGACGTGAGTTAGTCTGCACAGCCTCTCCGTAGCCACCTGCATGTCTTCCTTGACTCTGTTCCTACCCCTAGAAAAAAGGTTCTGACCCCCGAAGGATCTTTGCATCCTCTGTCTTTTGGGTGGGAGTTACTGGATTGGAAGGACTCCAGTTGTGCAGTTCATCCATCTTCCACCGGTCCCATCTGCTCATTCACCCTCCAGGAGAAGCAGGGTGGATGTGATGCCAGAAGGAGCTGTCATTAGAGGGGAGGGCATGGAGAATTCCCAAAAAGGAGCTGAGTAATGGAAGGTGATGGCTCCAGCTGGAGCAGAGGCATCTCCACAAAAAGGCTGCTCTTCCTCCTCTCTAATTCCCTTGCAGCTGAGCTTTGACAGCATTAAAACTTCAGGTGACCTCCATGTGAAGGCCTTTGCTTGCTCAAAAAGTGGGAGCTGGTTGCAATCCAGGGATGCCATTTTGGGTTGGGAGGAGGAATAGTGCAGGACCATGGGTCTGGATGTGAGGTGGCTCAGCAGCAGGGAGTGAGGAAGCCTGGATTAATCTCTACATATCAAAAATATTGGTACAACAGAGGTGTTCAGGGAGTGTTTTTGTTGATTTGGCTTTGGTACTGTCCTGATTTCCACCCGAGAGGCTCTTTAGATGTTTGGAGTATTGGATATATCACTGTGGTGATGGATCTGGGGATATTCCTGGAGAACCCAGCAGGGAAATTCCTCCAGACAGCAGCTGATTCTACATTGTACAAGTGAGATGCAATCTGTGCCTCCACCTCATGAGCTGTGTTGTTGCTATTTTTATTTTTTTTTAATAAATACTGTGTTTGTGCACTTGGATGACATTTCTCATTCAAAAAATGGAGGGGAGGAAGGAATGTGTCACCCACACCCAAGGTGCCAGGCACATAACTCAGGAGAATTACTCATAAAGCCACAACCTCATTATCCAGCTATGAAGGATTTCTGCCACCAATTTCCTCAGTCTGGCCACAATCCTGAAATTAATCTCACCTAAACAGTCAGGAGTGTTTCCTCTCAGTGCAGGCAGAAATTGTTTTGCCCCATGGTTGAATGCTTCAAACAAACACGAAAATAGGCAAAGTCCCCCAAAATGCCCAAAGTGTAATATTTAAGCCGGCGCATTTGGAGTGTTAGAAAAGGATGCTCCCATCCCAGTTCCAAGCAGATGATGGAGTGCACAGCATGGATGGAGCAGACTGGGGAACACTCAAAGCACCAGCTGGGAAGCTGAGGTGGTTTTCCCCTTGTAAACATCTCAGGAGGAGGGATAACATCCTCTTTTGCGGAGCAGATGGGATCTGGAATTTCAGTGACCTTGTGGGCACTGGTATGATGAGCTGGTTTTTGGATTTTCTGAAGTACCTGCTGCTGTATTTCTTTCTCCTGCTGGAGTCACCTGGGTTTTGGCTACTCTGAGTGATATCCTGCAGGAAACAAGGACAGCGAGCCTGTGATGGTTAAAATCCAGACCTAAATGCACCTCTTATATGCTCCTCATAATATTTTTTTTTTCTGGAGCAGAAAAAAATGGCCTGTGAAGTCACAAATTCCCAGCTCTCAGCCCCTGGTTTTTGTTTTTTTTTTTGTTTTTTTTTTTTTGTTTTGTTTTTCTAAAGAAACAGGGTGAAGGAAAGGGGCTCTGGAATGTCCAGGAGAAAAAGCATCCTTATAACCAGAGCAGTGATGGTGTGGCTCAGCAAGAAGCTGGAGCCAGGATGTCCTGGGCCAAGCCAGGGGTCAGGCAGGCTGCACATCACCATGTCCTGGCCACTCTTCCCAAGCAGCAAGTGACAGGACAAGAGGAAACAGTCTCAGTTTGCACCAAGGGGGTTTAGATTTGATCTAAGGAAAAATTTCCCCACTGAGAGGTTTTTCAAGCATTGGAAGAGGCTACCCAGGGACGTGGTTGAGTCACCATTCCTGGAAGTATTTAAAGATGTGTGGACGTGGCACTTGGGGACATAGGTTAGTGTGGCCTTGGCAGTACTTAGTAGTTGAACTAATGGATCTGAAAGGTCTTTTCTAACCTAAATTATTCTGTAACTCTGGGAAGCTGAGGGCATTTCTTCTGTCAGCTGCTGGCTATGACTGGTGGCTGTAAAAAGTTTGTGTTTTTTCCTTTTATCTTGCCAAAGGACATAGAAGTGCTGCTGGGCATGTCCCAAGTGTGGGACACTGAAGGATGAGGTGGATTAGCACTCATCTGCTGATGGGGACCACAGCAAACAAGAAGGGAAGGAGTGGGAGGATTGAGCTGAGTTGCCCCGTGGTGATTTCCATAGGTTAAACGGGCAGGTCAGTGGGAATTACATCCTCCAGATGTAACAACTCCATAAGATCAGTGTTTACAAAACCCCTCACACAGTTGGATCCAAATCTTGATTAAACCTTGAGGCTGATTGTCCCCAGCCTGCTCAGTAGCACACACTCACTACTTGCACCACCTTTTGATGTTTCTCACTCCAAGCAACAAGAAGCTGCTGCTCTGGGAGGGGAAAATCCTCTGTCACAGAGTGTAATTGGCTTGGTGTGTTTGCACAGAGGTCACCAAGGGCTGGGATTGCTGCTCTGCTCCTCTGGGCAGATACAAATCATTGCTGCAATTTTATCTCTGAATTTTTCTCTCTGGGGAAATTGCTTTTTTTTTTTTTTTTTTTTTTTTTTTTTGTAGATTTTTTTCTTAAGTGAGCTTTCTGTAGAGAGCATGCATGTAGGAAGTACAAGCCATTTGTATAGGAAGTATTTATAAATGCAAAAGGATTATTAAAGTGTTCAGCCCACAGTGACCAGAGCTGCAGGCAGTGTGTGAAGGGCTTGCTCGGTGGTGTTAATTGAGCAAAGCAAGTAGGAGTATTAATTAAAAGGCCTTTTGTGCTCTTGAGAGCTGCCTGGTGCTCGTCTAATGCAGGACCTGCCCCTTGGGGTTCTACCAGTGCTTTTTCCTGGCAGCAAAATCGGCCTCTTTTGTAACCAGGGGGTGTTGTTTCTAGAATAAAAGCTAAAATTGGAAATTCTTGGAAGGTAGGAGTGTGTGTACGTGTTTGAAGGCCAGCAGGAGAGAGAAACAAGCAGCTGGTGAGAAATGCCAAGACCTTGATTCAGCAGGGTTCTCCCTCTTCTCTCAAATCTGACACACTGAAATGCTTAACTGGATTGTGGCCAGAGTGCTCCTCCCACAGCAGGTTTGGGATCTTAAAGAAGACTGGACACTTAAACAAGTGATTCTCCTTTTACATTGAAGGTTTTAATTTGTTATTTATTAATTTTGCAGGTGTCCTGCAAACAATTACACCCCCCTACTTTAGTACTGTTGCTAATCTGGAAATATTGAAACCTTCTAGGAATTTAAAGATTCATATCAACTCTCTTTTGAAAAGGAGATGCTGTTCCCCATGCTCAGCAGTGATGTTTTGAGGAACCAACAGCTGGTTTTGTACCTATTCCTACAGCTCAGTTTAGAATGTGCCTGGATATCAGAGCTCTTGGTGTGCTGATGGTTGCCATGTCCTTAACCATAACAGTGAAATAGTTTTTTTGGTTGTTTTTTTTTTCCCAGTACTTATCAGTTGTCTTACTTTTTCTTCCAGATTAGAAGAAAGTCTTGTGTGCCCAGGAGAGCAGGACTTGGGAAGCAGCTGGTAAGAGCATCTCTTCAGGAGAGGGTCACCTGAACATGGCATTATGGGGCTCAGGCAGATGCAAATAAAATTTTTCCCTTGAGAAACTTTTTTTTTCCCCGTGACTTTCATTTTATAGGAGTTTCACTCTGTTTTGGACTGAGTTGCCAAAAGGGAGAGCTGGTTTATGGAACTTTTTGCTGGTGAGGCTGGGCAGGGAGTGCTTTATCTTCACTCCTTATCCAAGCAACCTTATCTAGGAGTTGTCTCAGAGCTTTGGCCGTATTTTCATGTTCTCCCTGTGTTCTCATTGTGCTGATCCTTTGCTGGTTCCATGTCTTTGATCTCTAGAGCAAACCATGCACAGGAATAAAATAAACATGGAGAATGCAGTGCTTTGAAACTTGGGTGCTTAAGGATGCCAGGCAGAATTTGAATCATGGAATAGTCTGGGTTGGAAGCAACTTTTGAAGGTCATCAAATATAATCCCCATCAATGAGCAGTGAGATGTCCAATGATGGGACATCTCCAACTTCATCTGCTTGCTCAGAGCCTCATCCCACCTGGCCTTGAATCTTTGCAGGGATGGGGCACCTGCCACCTCTATGGGCAACATTTTTGTGTCTTACCAAAATGTTTTATCTCCCCTGAACCCCTACCTGCTTTCAGTTTGAAACCATTTCCCTGAAACTACAAGCCCTACTAAACAGTCCATCCCCAAATTCCCTGAAATCACTGAGAACAGTATTGTTCCATAGATCTTCAGGTTTAGCTTCATGTTCCTCATCTTGGAAACTCCTGCCAGGATTGTAAAGCCTTGTTGGTCTCCTGGGCAGTGTGAAAGGCAAGCAGGGGAGTGCTGGTCCATGTCACACTGGTGGGATGTTCATGTGTCCCCTCCCAGGGAAATTGCTTCTTGCTCCAGCAGCAGATCCAGCTGTGGCAGCTCCATTTGTGGGCAGCACAGCCACAGCCAAGTTCCACTGGCTTTTTCTGGGATTATTCTGTCCCTTCCACCTGGTTTACCTCCCCTTGGAGGCATAGGGAGATTTATAGGACTCCTCCTCAGTGACCCTGGAGACAGAAACTGATTCATCCCCCACAAGGCTCATGTTTGGGGAGGGAGCAGTGCTTTGTGTAATTTTCCTGTCCCCTGTGGCAGCACTGGTGCTGAATCAGTGTGATGTGTGTCCCCTTTGATACAGGTGATGTTTCCCTAAATCCCAGTGCTCATTCCCCTGGATCTGCTCTCAGCAGGACTGAGCAGAGAGCTTTAGTGGTGTTACTGCTGTCCTGAATAGTCCCCAAGCACCACATCTGGCTGGAGAGAGAGAGCACAAATTGTCCACCCACGAGGGTCTGGACTGAAAACCAGAGAATTTGGCTTTCATCACCAGCTAGTCATGCCTTAAACAAATTTTGCTGAGGACATCTTTTATCAGCTTTATGGTTTTCCCTTCCCATCTCTTACTTTCACGTGCAGTTTCTTCTGTGTGGCAGAAAGGAGCAGGTACAGGGGAGTGTGGCCTCTGGGAGCAACCAGGACCAATGGGTTAGAAAGCTGTAATCAGCCAGGTGATGGAGCAGATGGTTTCAGCAATGAGGGGGAAAATAGCTGTTGTGGCATCTCTGTGCCTGTCTTGCTCTTGCTGGACCTGGAGTCACCCAGTGCAGGGCATTGATGGTGGTGGAGTGAATTGTAAAGAACACCAGGTGTGATGAATGTGAAAGTCCTGTGGTGTTTTGGGAGCTGCACTGATGGTGTCAGCCAAGCTGGGCTCAGGATCTCTCTCCCCAGCTGTCATGGTGGTCCTTGGCTCTATTGACAACATTTTAGCCCCCGTCAATTTGTTGACCTGTCAGTCCTGTCACTGTCCCTGTGTTGAATTTGTGCTCTTGCACACTTCTTGGTTGCCCTCTCCTCACCCCATGTGTACCAGCGGTCTGTTGCTCTCCCTGTCTATCTGCTGCATGATGAGAAAAGTGGATAGAAACCCTTTGGGAAGAGTCACACACTCTTAAGTTGGATGTGGAATGCTCTTGAAAATCTCGCTGTTTGTTAGCCACAGGTGGTGCTTTGGGAGCAAAGCTATAGAAGGACATCATTGCAGCAGAGAGTCCAAATCTCTCCCTGCTCAGATTAGTTCTTCTTCACCTCCTGATACCCTGCAAGTCCAGGCAGTGGAGTTGTTTTTAGCTTTTTCGTGCTCTGTGCTGAGTGAGCACTGGTGAAGGCACTTTTGCTGGAAGGGCTGCACAGGGCACAAGCACAAGGTGCTCCCTGGCCCCAGCCCTTTCGTCCACATCACCAAGTGTTTGCCAGAGGCTGCTGAGGTCTGGAGAGGCCACTCCTTGCTAAGTAGACCAGCAGGTTCCCCCTGGGGACTTTGTTCAACTGGGCTGACCCATGCTTCAGCCATTCAGGTGATGCAAGTAAGAGAGGTTGACTGGGGCTAAGCTTGTGCCTGGATTTGTGTCCAGCATCAGCTTCACTGCTCAGACTTTTTGTGTGTCACTGAGGGGTTTTCTGTCTTTGTCTCTGGCTGGTCATTGGTGCTTTCAGTTATAGGCACAGTAACTGGAAAAGCTGTGTTTTTATCAGTCATAAATTTACATCTGTGTGCACACAACTATCTATAAAATAAGCCTTTAAAACAAATGGAGGTGTAACATCCATGTGTTGATGTCCTCATTGTGCCCAGGTCGTTGCTAGATCTCATTGCATTTTCTCCTTGTCCCCATCTTTCTGATCTTTTCAGGTGTCAGTGGTGAACCCCACAAGTACTGCTTTTCATGAACTGTTCCATCACATGCTGATTTTGTCCTTAGGGATGTGAAGGACCTGGGTGCTTTGTCCAAGGGCACATAGAAGGGCTCAAAGCTGGTGATGGGACAAGAGGAAATGGCCTCAAGTGGTGGCAGGGTGTGGTATTTTCTGAGTACCCCAGACGGAGGAGGAATTGAGAATCTGACTCCATGTTCTTAGAAGGCTAGTTTATTATTTTATGATCTATATTATATTAAAGAATGCTATACTAAACTATACTAAAAACAGAGAAAGGATACAGACAGAAGGCCAAAAGATAATAATAAAAAACTCATGACTCTTTCCAGAGCCTCAACACAGCTGGACCTGTGTTGAGGCTCTGATTGGTCTTAAGTCAAAACAATTCATGTGAAACCAATAAAACAGTGACCAGTTGGTAAACAATCTCCAACCACATTCCAAAGCAGCAAAACACAGGAGAAGCAAATCAGAAAATTATTGTTTTCATTTTTTCTCTGTGGCTTCTCAACTTCCCAGGAGACGAAATCCCGGTGAAGGGATTTTTCAGAAAATATGACAGTGACACAAGGGGAGGTTTAGATTTGATATTAGGAATAATTTCTTCACCAAAAGAGTTGCCAAGCATTGGAACAGGCTGCCCAAGGAAGTGCTGGAGAGATTTAACAGGTGTGTGGATGTGGCATGTGTGGTGGTGTTCTCAGGGGTCCCAGGACGAGGAAAGAGATGAGAATCTTGACTCCATGTTTCAGAAGGCTGATGTATTATTTTATGATATATATTATATTAAAAGAAAATGATATATTAAACCTGTACTAAAAGTATAGAAGAAAGGATTTAATCAGAAGGCTTGAAAGGGAAGGAATGGAATGATCATAAAATCTTGTGACTGCTCACAGCCTCCACACAGGTGGCTGTCATTGGTCATCAAGTAAAAACAATTCACATGCTGGGTAAACATTTCTCCAGATCACATTCCAAAGCAGCAAAACATGGAGAAGCTGAAGCTTCTCAGTTTCTCAGGGGAAAAGATCCTGGTAAAAGGGTTTTTCATAAAATATGTCTGTGACAGGCACGTGGGGACATGGCAGAGTAGTGGCCTTTGCAGTCAATACTTGGTTAATGGTGGAACTTGGTGATGTTAAAGGTCTTTTCCAACCTAAACAATTCCATGATTCTTTGTGGACTCCTGGTGGAGTTGGCTCCCCTTGCAGCAAGCTGCTCCGTGTGCTCACCACGCAGGAGATCCCTGGTTGTGACACTGCTCTGTGGGATGCCGCTGAGTGTGTGTGGAAAGGAAAAAGAGCCATTATGCAACACCCTCGTGTGGCTGTCCCAGCTGCCAGCGTGTGATGTGAGCACTGTGGTGACCCAAAATCCCTTCTCCCTGGGTGGTGGGTTAATCTGGTAACTACCCACGCCTGCCTTCATGGGGATGTCCTGGCATTCAGTGCACCCCCCCTCAGAGCAATGGGCAGTGTCATCAGGCTGCTGGCACATTTTGTGTTTTCTCAAACCACTTTCTTGGCCAGCATTCCAGCGCTGGGGTGGTTTCTGGCCGGAATTCCTCCATGTGGTGGTCCCTGCTCAGTGAGCAGAGCTAGCTTCGCCTCCACAAAGCCTGCGGCTCCCGTCTTGCTGCTTTCCCCCTGCATCTCAATCCTTGCATTCCTGCAAGGGAACAAGATAATCTCTGTGCTGGTTTTGTAGCAAACTCTCCTCAAAGTGACAGCTGTGGGCAAGGCTGTGTGGCTGTGATGTGCTGGGATTGCTGATTCCCTGGGCCGCCCTCCTAATCTCCTTAGCACTGAGAGTTGCTGCTCTGAGCTCCCTCACTTGTCTTCCTTGAGAAGTGCTGCCTCCAAGTAACCAGGGATCTGCACAAATTCCCTGGCCTTCCCTGAACAAGTAGGAAGGTGTTCTCCCACTTGAGCAGCGTGCTTTGTTTTCGGCAAAGCCGAGCATGCAAATGGAAGGAAAGTTTCCATTGTTGGATGCCAGCGCTGCTGTCGGGCTGTGGGAGGTGTCTGCTGTGCACCACGTGGGAAGAGGGTTTCTTGTGGTTTGGGAATGCTCCTCAGATGGGGAAAACCTGGGTGTTAAGGAAGGATTTCTAATCAGAAGGCTGGAGCACCTCTCCTAGGAAGATGGGATGGAAGAGTTGGGGCTGTTCTGCCTGGAGAAGGGAAGGCTCCAGTGAGACCTCAGAGCCCCTTCCAGTGCCTAAAGCAGCTCCAAGAGAGCTGGAGAGGGACTTTGGATAGGGGATGGAGGGACAGGACAAGAGGAAATGGCTTTAAACTGACAAAATGGAAATTTAGAGTAGAGATTAGAAAGAAATTCTTCCCTGTGAGAGTGATGAGACCTTGGCACAAGCCGCCCAGAGAAGCTGTGGCTGCTCCATCCCTTGAAGTGTCCAAGGTTGGATGGGACTTGGAGCAACCTGGATAGTGGAAGGTGTCCCTGCCCTTGGCAGGGGGTGGAACTGGGTGATCTTTAAGGTCCCTTCCAACCCAAACCATTCTATGATTTTATAATTTTATGATTTTTTTTTCTTTTCGATGTAGGGGAATACAGGGAAGTGAAATTGCAGTTATTGCAGTAGCTAAAGGCAGCTTCTGGATGTTTGTAATATTCAAAAATTGAGATTAATTTCCGCTGCATATTAAGGGATTGATGGAAGCTTTCCTGTGCTGTGCAGGTGTTTGGATCAAGCACCAGCACCTGAAAACACATGGATATAGAAATTAATGTTGTTCCCACGTCTCACACTATGGCAGCAGCTCAAGTGACCTCTTTTCCAGCCTAAAAATGTTCTCTTTTTCTTCTAAAGTGTGATGGGGGAAAGATGAAACTGTCCTTGCCCTCCCTCTATCAAATGGCTGCCAACTTATAGTTGGGATTCTGTGATAGAGTTGAGGATTTAATTTGATTTATTTATGCATCAAGTTTTTAAAGGATGGGGATTAATTTTTCTCTTTTGACCTGGAATTTACAGAAACTCAGGTCCCAAAATCAAGAGCAGGTGCCTTGTTGTCTTAGGGCAGAGACATCTGTGAAGCCACCTTCCTTTCTGCAGCGAGCTGCCAGTGAATCTGTCCCGTGTCAGGCCAGACTTTTTGGCTGCAGCCTCCATTTTTCAGGGCCCATCAGTATATTTTGAATTATCTGCATCCCTGGGCCTTGCAGCTTTCTCTTTGCTCCCTATTGCCAGATTTGGATTTTTTTGGTGTGCTTTAAAAACATCTCCCCCTCACACAGGCAGGTTCCTGTGCTGGTTTGGGATGACAGCCTAGAGCTGTTGTTGTGCAAGGTACCAGCAAAAGAGGTAAATCCAGATGTCCCTTTATTTTCCTGAGCAGAAAGGAAGAAGCTGATGTGAGTTACTTCTGCCTTTAGAGATCCAAAAGGCTGAATGTATTTCTGTTCAGCTGAATGAAATGGCAGCCCTCCAGCTTGCTGGCTGCAAAATTCAGGGTATTTTATGGAGCCATAGTTGGGATCTTTCCTCTTTTTCCCTGTCCTTTCACAGTATGTAAAGATGGAGATACCATGTAAGGGGTCGTGTTAGAGCAGCCACTCTGGGAATCACAGAATCCATAAAATGCCTTGGGTTGGAAGGGACATTACAGATCTTCTTGTTCCAACAACAAAATGCTCTTCCAGACCAACACACAGTTCAACATTGTGATCAGCATCCCTCGGAGATGGATCACAATGTTGAGCTGTGTGTAGGTTTGGAAGAGGATTGTGTTGGCAGCTACGGAGCAGAGGAAGGCAAACAAGCAGTGATTGCACAGGAATGATCTCCAGAGCCCAAAAAAATATTCACCCAGCATGAAACAGTAAGAGGAGGAAACCCTGTGGCACTATCCAAATCCGTTGTATGAATTCCAAGGGAAAGGACATCACTCTCTTCTAAAATGACAGGTTTTCTATAAAATTTGAAATGTTGATGAAATTTTGAAATGCTTCGTGACTTCCCAACTCAGTTCTGCTTCCCACTCTCATTTTCCAGATAGCTACAACCTATAGTAGGGCAGGAGAGATCCTAAAGTCAGGGAGGGTCAGGATAATGAAGGGGAGAGGCCATGGCATAGTGCCTGTCACTTACGGAGAGTATTTCAGCATTTCGAGATCTTTTGAATCAATGTTTGTGGTTTTAAAGTTGTTTCTGCGAGTTGGTTTATGCCATCTATCCCAGTCTCTTCAGCAATGTAATTGCCTGAGATGATCTGCTCTGGCTCAAGCTGGCCAGCCAGGAAAGATCTTGTCCTGGGCACCTTTGAGTTAGGACTGTATTTTAAGTTAGAAAAAAGTGTTCTCTGTCTGTTTAGAAAGAGCAGCTGGGAAGCAGGTAAAGAAATCTATCAATTTTGGTTTTTAAACACAACATAAAAATAAATGCAGAAATAAATAAAGGAAACCTGCAAGCAGAGGATTGAAAAAGTTCAACTTCAATGCTGTTCTGTGTGAATATTATTCTAAAGGATCAGAGCACCTTTGCCAAATGAAAAATATTGTCTGTGCCTGCTGGCATTGCTCATTCCCAATAAAGTGCAGTTGTTCAGTAAGTGGTTACAATTTTGGGGGTGAAATATTTAGAAGTGATTAAAAAGCAATTTAAAATATCTGTGCTTTCCCATTAAGCTGTTGCCAGGGGCATTGAACAGTCTGTATCCTCCCCTGCACTTAGAACCAGCCTTTTGTCACACTGGAGGCATTTTTATAATAAAAATACATAAAATTACATCATGTATCGACCAGAGCTCAGTTAACTTAAGCATATGCAGGGCCTCTATTAGGAAACAAAAACCAGTGGCTGGGGACATTGATTTTTGTAGGAATTAGTAAATTTGGCATATCACTGTATTTTTAAATAGCTCCATACCCTCCCAGTGCCAGTTAAGGAAAGATGGTATTTCCATTTTTTCTCTGACCCTTAAATTGGACAAGAAAAACCCTGGTTTTTTTTTCCCTTTCCCTCTTCCTTTCCCCATCCATTTCTCTGTCCTTTCCCTTCCTTTTCCCATTCTTTTCCTTTCCCTCATTGTCTACAGATCTGCCTTTTTTTCCCTTTTCCTTTCTTCCTGCCCTTCTGTTTTTCTTCTTTCCCCCTTCCTTCTCCTTGCCCTACTGTGCCTCTACAATGAAAGCAGGCTAAACAAAGAAGCTCAGTGCTGTAAATCTTTACAAGACACAAATCATGGAATAGTTCAGCTTAGAAGGAGATGTTAAAGGTCACCAAGTCCAATGATCAGGGACATCCTCAAGCAGATCCCATTGCTCAGAGCCCCTCCAATCTGACCTGGAATGTTTCCAGGGATGGGGTATCCACCACCTCTCTGGGAAGCCTTTTCCAGTGTTTACCACCAACACTGTAAATAGTTTTGTCCTAATATCTAATTTCAATCAACCTTCTTTTAGGTTAAAGCCATTTACCCTTGTCCTATTGCAACGAGCCCTGCTGAAAGGTTTTCCCCACAATTCTTTTCAGGAAAGTGGGGGATTTTTAGAAGAAAAGGGTTCTCAGAGTGTTCAAGGCCAGTTTGGGTGGAGCTCTGAGCAACTTGGCCTGGTGGAAGGTGTTCCTGCCCATAGCAGGGGGTGGAACTGGATGATCTTGAAGGTCCCTTCCAACCCAAACCATTCCATGGTTCTAAATGCTGTTCCTTGGCTGAGGTGAAATTTTTCCAGACCTGCCATGTAGAGGCTGTTGGCCTTGACTGGGCTGGTTTCTTCTCTCACAAATGGCAATTCAGATAAACAGCCTCAAATTGCCTTTTAAGAATTAAAATTCTGTATTTATAATACATTGCATAATCTCTGCTGCTGCTATAGGGTAGCCATAATTAAAAGGAAAACTTTACTGTCTAAATTAGCAGATAAGTATGGTGAGAGATGGCTATGGGTGGGGGAAGGACATTCTGCAGGCTGATGGGATATTTGCAATGTACTCTAAAAATTTAGCTTTTTAATTATTTCTTAGGCAACAAGGGGAGGAAAAAAGTTGGGTGGTAGAGAAGTTGACTCATGATATTGAAGTGATAAACAATTTTCTCCTTAAAAAACCCAAAAGCCTGTGTTTTGCAATAGCTTTTGAAAGTTAATATTTACAGGACTGGAAGTTGATAGACTTTCTATTGTGTCTTAACTGATTTTGATGGGGAAGAGATTTCTGACTGTGTCACTGCCAGTTAGATCAGCTTTGGCAATGCTCTGACAGGGTTTGCAAAGATCTGATGTTATCTAAGGAGAAGTGCACTGGCACAGACACGAGCTGTGAACCCACCCATAATTTTTTCATGGTTTCTGCAGTAGCATTTCCCTCTAATGAGGGAAAAACAAACAAAATCCCAACTTTTGAAAAGTCCTGACCTGGATTAAACTAACCTTGGCTTTTCTGTCTTTTATTATTAAGTTCTCCTGTGGCTTTGTTTTTGTCCTGTTTCTGCCTGCAGATGTTCTGAAGAAATCCTGAGCTTTGGTACAAAATATAACTCTGTGTTTTAAAAACTCTACCCCTTTTTACTTAAAGTAATTGCACCTTTGTTATAAGACATAAAATAGCTATATGTCCTGCAGATCTTCAGATAACATAATAGTTTTACTGGTGGCAATTATTCTCATTTCTGAGCAGAGGTATAGCTACAGGGCCACTTTGTTTGTACATGTGCTTGGTTGTATGAGATTTTCAATCCCATTGCTGAAATGGAAAATTGGGAGGGTTTGTCCCAAAGGAAGGAAAGGAAGGAGCATGTGAGTCAGGAAATTTGCGATGTTTAGTGAGTACCCACTCTTATTTTTTAATTGGCAAGAGTTTGGCACTGTTTGGAATTGCTGTTAGAGAATTTTTTAAGTTGTTGGCAAAGTCTCAATTTCCCTCGTGTCCTCAGCCAGCACCTTGGATATCCTGTATTGGGGTTATGATGAAGACAGAGCTATTTCAGGTTATGCTGTTGGGGCTGCATCTCCAGGTCCAGATCTTCATATCTTTCTTTTTGGTTTAGCCGAGCTCATGGGAAATAATTGGGCTCTTAATCACAGAATGGTTTGGAATTGGGAGGGACCTTAAAGATCATCTCGTTCTGCCTGGTTGTCTGTGGCAAAATGTTATTTTATGAGCTCCTTTGCCTTTGGCTCGTGGCATTGAAGTTTGCTTAGCCTCTGCCACATGTTGGCTCCATGTCAGGAGTTTTTCATCTCCTTCACCTGAGGAAGAACGGGCTGAGTGAAGTGGTTGGAGATGCTGAGGTAGATGCTGCAAGCTGGACATGCAGTTGGACACCCAGGAATCTCCTGAGGGCCTGCTGGAGCCAGGAAGGACTGCCCAGCCCTAATTCTTTCCTTCAGACACAGGCACAGTGGTGTCTTGTTGGCTCAATTTCCTCCTGCATATCACAATTTGGCCACTTCTGCCTTGCAGCTGGACACAACATAAATTTGTACAAAGGAGGAAAGAACTCAACTCCTGTGGGAGGTCTGAGGCTGTGGATTTTTCTCTTTCTGAATAAATTCCTAGTTTGCAATCCTCTAACCACTGTCCAGTCTTCCCTGTGGGCTCAGCAGGGATGTCTGGACCACAGCCTTGTTTTTCTTGGCTCTTCCCTCAAAGTAATTGAGGAAGTAATATGAGTCTCTAGGGTGTCTGGGAAAGAGAAGATGGAAGCTGCTGCCTTAACTTTCAGTGCTGGTTTTTCAGGACTGGTGTGTGTGTTCAAGAGTTCTTCAATACATCTGCAGGCACATGGTGGATTCTTGAAGGGCAAGGAGATGGATTTTGATGATCCTTGTGAGTCCTTTCCTTTCCAACTCAGGATATTCTGTGATTCTGTGATTCTACTGCTATGGCTTGTGTGGTCCAACCTCCTCTACCTGGGCATGATGGTGGGGCTGCTCATCCTTAATTTCCATTGTATCCCATTGTTTTAATGCAGAATTTGCTCTTCCCCTTGAATTGGGATATGGGGGTTTGCTAACCCATTACATTTGGGAATGCCTGCAGCAGAATTGTTCCAGGATATCAGGTGGTTGTTCACAGTTGGGTGTTTCTCTGGCTATTAATGGGATGACCTTTGGTGTTTAATCCTGCTTGAGCCCTATTTGAGACCTTTCTGAAGGACTTTGGTCCTTTGGTCAAGCCAAGGGTATAACTTTGCTGCTATAGTTGTGCCACACAGCTCTACTGTCAGTTGTTGATGCAGCACCTTTTGAAATATTCACATTTAATGGCAATACAAGGCATGTCTGAGCTCTGAAATGCCATGGAGAACCAAAGGAGTGGAAATAGAGTGGCAGCAGAGCTAAACACTTTTTGGCTTTTGTTTATGTTGAGCTATCTGGGTTTTGTGCATTGACTGATCTGCTTGCTTGGGCTGCTGACATTCATCTCTCTTGACTGTCAAATTCAGTGTAGTGGAAATGTTAATCTGGCCACAGCCACAATGCAAAGAAGCATCTTCAGGTGAAAACACACATAGAAGCCTTCTTAGGAATCTGTTTAGGTCTGAAGAACAAATCTGTACATGATTCTGGTCATGTTTGCTCATGTTGTGCAGTGAAGTCCCATCCCTGCAGCCTGTGGGAGCTGCTTGGTGATGTCTCCTCCTGCACAAGACAAATTCAGGGATCCTCCTCTTTCTTAGTTCATGGAACAGGGCTCCCACTGGGATCAAAGGGGTTTCAATGGTGCATATCCCACCACATCTCCAGTCTAGGCTAACCAACATCCCAATATTTAACTGTGCCAAAGGCCATAAACCTCTCTGAGATTCCACTCAAAACTTTGGAACATGGAGATGTCCTTTATTTCCAGGCCATACCTGTGTAGGATCTAAGCCATAATCACAATCCTTTGAAGTTTTAAGCCTCTGTCTCCTTCTGTCTGATCTCCTCTGTGCTGTCACATCTGCCTGCCAGGCTGTCTCCTGCTCAATTGGGTTCCACATTGACACAAGATTTTCTGGTCCCCTTTCAAAACACCTTATCTCCTTCTCCCTTTGTCTTTTGCCTTTCAAAACACCTTATCTCCTTCTCCCTTTGTCATTTGCATGAAATTAAAGCTGTTTCTTTTTTTGGTGGCTTTCCTGGGAGCTTGGACTCTCCTTTGCTGTTCTCTCAAGTCCAATTCACTCTGGGAAAGGCAGACCTGGAGGCAAAGTTGCTGTTGCTTTCTGAATTTTTTGTCCTTTTTATCCAGGACATGTTTGTAAATGCTGACATTCTGCTGTCTCCATGCTGTATGGAGAGCACCAGAGCTGTCCTGCCTGTGGGATTGTCCATGAAAATTTGGCTAGGTAAATGATCCTGACATCATTTATCTGTTCAAAGCAGTTTGGGAATCACTGTGTGATCCATAGGGCAGGACTTTTCTGGAGGAGGAAAGTCTCAATGCAGCAGAGATTCCTGTGCCAGAGGTGGGTGTGGAGTCTCCAGGAAGGACAAAACCCCAACCAGCATCTTGCAGGATGGTTTTTCTCTTGGTGTATCTGGTGGGGATGCAGGGAATGTTTTTGGTTGTTTAATTGAGGGACCATTCCGGTGAGTTCTGCCATAGGGAGGGGAACAGGGGCTTCACCTGCAATTTCATCCAGGGTGGAAGTTTATTTTTTGTCCTTGCATTTTTCTTTTTACTGCTTTTTGGGTGGATGGGCTGGAGGACAAAGAGTCAATGGATACTGTGTGCTTGGAACACTATGCTAAATTTGGATATCTAATTGTGAAATTAAATTCTTCCAGTCCCAGGACCCATTCGTGCTGCTCTAGTTGGGTGATGATCTGACTCCCAGGTGATGCTCCAGCTCTGGTTCTTCTATCCCAGAGAGGTCACAGCCTATAAAACTGTCTCAGTTGCTCTGGATGGAGCCTGAGCATGTTGAAATAAAGGTTTTCCCCCCAGGGAAAGCATGCCAGGCTCGTGGTGGCACATTTGATGTGTGATCCAACCTCTGCTGCTCTTCTGCAGAAATATTTTGTCAGGATTTCTCCCCCTCCCTTTATTTGTTGAATGGTGTGTGAAATTCAGCACATTTGAAGGAATGATAAGATTTACCTCTGAAATGGAGCTTTTGTGTATGAACAAACCTGTGTGAGGATAGTTGGAAGGAAAGCTCATAATACCACCAAAGTCTTTAAAAGCTAGAAGCCTGAGCCTGCTGTCCTCTCTTCACCTCAATTTCTCAGGTGTGACAAGCTTAAAAGCCAGAAACCTGTCTCTGACTGCACACTAGGCATGACACAGTGAGTATATTTTTGGAAAATGAAGAACAATTGGTGTGTAACTGAAGGAAAAATACAACTGATGCTACTTTACTGAAGGAAATCCCACTGCTGCCTCTTTTTTTCTTTTTTTTTTTTTTTGTCCCCTGGAAGCTACAGAATTTACTACACTGTTTATGTGCTGAAAGAAAATGGTGATAAATTAGTCCCTGTAGCCAATCCTACTGGTACCACAGAAATAGTTGTATTTATGGAAGTGGTCAAACATGCAGTAGTGTCCAGAGATGTATGGCAATGTTTACCCCAGACCACAGCATTGTGTGATTTATCACAGGGCACAGAGCAGGCCATAATGTGTGTCCTAATTAGTGTAATGTACCTTGTAATAGCTGTGAAATAAATTCTGCACCAAAGCTTTTGGCCCAACAACACAGGATCTAATGCAGATTCCATTAAGATAAAAGGGGAAAAAAAACCAAAAATGACCCAATGTTGTAAAGGCATTTGGGTGAAGTCTGAAGTATATCTGTACATAATCACAGAATGGTTTGGGTTTTGAAAGGGACTTTAAAAATCATCCAATTCCAACCCCCTGCCATGGCAGGATCACCTTCCACTGGACCAGGTTGCTTCAAGCCCCATCCAACCTGGCCTTGAACATTCCCAGGTTGGATGGGGCTTGGAGCAATATGCAGGTGTCAATTTTGTGGGCAAAATGTGTATTAACCTTAATATTAAATGTGTGTTAACATAAAAATGTGTGTTAACCTTGGATTGCTCACCCTTTCCCTTCCATGATACAGAGCTCTCCTCTGTCCCATGGGCTCACTCTCCCTCTGTCAACCCAAGGGAATTGTTTATTGATTAATGCATTAATCAGCCCCACATCTTTGCTTGCACCCTCTTGGTGTGGCTCTTCTCAGCACTTGGTAGTTTTAGAGAGAGAAGATGAGTGATGATCGTGTTCTGAAGCTCTGTGAGTGTCTTCCAGTTCCTTATCTCTCTTGCAGATGGTATTTAAGTGTGCTGCAAAACATAATTCTCATGTGGGAGTGGATCTCCACATGGACTTGTGGGATTTCTTCTGGTGTATTGCTGAATGATGCAACCAAAATCAGCTTTTTTTTTTCCTTTTTTTTTTTTTTTCTCATGGAGCTCCTGGAGGGCTGTCAAGTACTGATGTTACCAATTCATAGAGAAGGAAACTGGCTCCCCAAGGGCTTTTGCTGTGAAGTGCTGTCAAGAAGGACTAATTTGAGACCTTTGAGCTTTGCTTCCCAGCTGAGCTGCCCTCCAAGGGCTTGGGACAACAGAGTTTCTTAGTTGGTGTAGGATGAAATTTCCTTCATTACTTGCTATCTCTCTATCTAGTGTAAAGGCTTTTTTTCTTATTTTTATTTTTATAAAGAACTTTCATTATTCAGGTCTTTATTAGGACAGATATTTATTTTTGGGGCTGGTGCTGTGGCAGTTTGCTTTTTTGTTTTTTTTTTCCTGTTCTCTTTCTGTTCTCCCCTTATCTGGTTTTTCTCTGTAGATCATGAGTATTTGATTGAGGGTGGAAGAGTCAAACCAACACAAATTTATTTGCTCTGTCAAACTTCCTCTTTGTAATATTCTTCTCTGTGTAAAAGATGACACAAAATCAATCTCCTGGTTGGCATCGTCATTTCTCTTCTGGCAGCTTTTGCTCAGTGATCATTATTTTTTGTTTGGCCGCATTTCATTCTTTAATGTGTTTTCAAATACATCATCAGATAACAATTGTTGAGATCCTCCTTCCCTTTGAAGGTCTGAGTGCAGATGTGAATTTGTGTGGCCTTTTCCTAACCTTCTGTGATCATGTCATGCTGTTTTGTTTCAGAAGGGATACCAGGGGAAGGAATTGAGTGCCAGTCAAGAATGAAGAATGAGGATATTATATTGTGGAATGGGACTTGGCTTTCATAATCTTTTTCAAGCAACACATTTGTGGAAGATTCTTCAAAATATTTTTTTTTTTGTGCTCCAATTCTCTCAACTTTTCCCCCCCCATCATGCTGCCCTTCACTTTTTCAGGTTCTCCATCATTTTTTGGGTGACTGTGAATGCAGCTGCCTGGTTTTAAATGAAGTGAACCAATATATGGATTTTTAAAACTACCGTTTCAGTGGTGAAATTATTTTTCTTCTTGAATATTTTAGTTCAGTACAAGTTCTTTCATACTATAATTTTTTTTTGTTTCAACAGATTTTTATTAAAACCTTTATATGTGTAGAATTCTGTATTCAGAGGGAAAAAAAAAGAAAATAAAAGCATATGGACATAGTTGAGCTTCTAATCTGAATTGAATGAACTTTTAATATTTTTTGTAGTCAAAACTCTGCAAGGCTTTCTCTTTCCTCCCTCCCACGCAATAAAGATGATTTATGAGTTCCATGATCTGAGGAACTGGTCTGTAAAGACTGGGGAAAGTTATTTTTGTTGAGAGAGTATTGAGAATGGCAAAGAGTGATGACCAGGAGGACTCAGAGCCAAGGTGAGCCCCAACAGTGAGAAGGCAGAGACTGGTGATTTAACCTCCAGCTGATTTACTGGAAGATCATTCTTTGCCCAAAAATCCACACTGGTGAAATTTTAAGTCCAAATTTAGTGAAGGATGTAAATATAAATCTGAATGTGATTCTCTTTGACTCTGAGTTTGTCTTATCTTAGGGGAGAATGTCAGGGAGTTCCTTCCTACCCCATGAAGTGGATCTGCACAGATTTACCCCATGTTCAGCAGGAAACTGCAGATTTCCAGAGCACCTCTGATGGCAACTGTGAAATTAGCCTTGCAGTTCTGCCATTAAGCTGCTGAAGAGATTTATTTCTTGAACAGCTGTTCTCAGATGGGAATTTTCATTTCTCTAAGTAGGATTGGAAGCTGGGAAGAAAATTTGGCTGTTAGGTTGATGAGGCAACAGTCAGAAAATTATGAACAAAAAAGGAGATGTTTTCTTCCAAGAGTTTTGCAGTAAAATTATATTTAATGCTGTCTTCAGCTGTGTCCCATTGATCTTTTTGGTGAAAGCTGTTTGACACATTTGAATTTATGTGTCTTAACAGCTTCTTATGATGGTTTGTTGGGTTTTTGTTTTGTTTTACCCTAACACAAAAGGGTGACAGCAGTTTCTCTAAAAAGACAAGCTAAAATCTTGTAAGTTACCATTTTTTCAAGATGTCTCAGCTCCTGAGGAGACAAACTGCTCTCCTAAAGGTGTTACAACTCACTTCTGAAACCTCAAGATTTTCTTAAGATGCCTCCCTTCTCCAGCAGTGATTAATTGCTGCTCCTATAACCTAGTGGATGGAGTGGCCTGGTATAAATCCAGACACATGGAGACCTTTGCTCATCTTTAATCATCTGCTGTCCAGTGCCACAGTGGAATAAATTATTATTGTTGTTATAAAAGCTGCAATTTATCTTCCATCAGGCCTCATGGCTAAATTTTTAATTTTTTGTTTTGTCTTCCTTGAGGCTTAGTAGATTTAAAAATTTTTTTTAATGTCTACCAATAGAAATTAAATTAAGAGCATTTTAATGTCCATCAATATAAATGAAATTAAGAGTATTTGCACAGCTACTGTGGCCACACAGTTACTGCTCATCACAATTTGATTGCAGCGATTTCTCTTCAAACTGACCCAGAATAACTCTGGGTGTGTTTCCTTCTGCTCTTGAATATTTGATTCCCAGGCACACAATCCTCCTTTCCCTTTCTCATATCACTTCACTTGATGCATTGGCAAGGGCTGGGTAGAACAAACAGGTATTTTGTCCTCATGAGATATTTGGCAGCTCTTTATTGGCTTTCTCAGCGCCGTTCTCCTGATGTGAGCCGAGGATCAGAAGCTGGGTTTATTTTAGGCGACTTATAAGACAAAATATAAGCTGCTTCAGCTCCTTTTCTTCCTCTGTGTAGGCACAGGCTACACTGTGGGAGCCACTGGAATTATATCTCTGAACAATGCAGCCTTTCATCTTTCTCAGACTGCAGTATATATATATAATCCGACTGGTTGGTTTATTACATTTTTATTGCTGTCAAATTTTTCCAAAGATTAGACTGGGAGGAAAAATGCCTTCAGAGTGAGATCTATGAAGGTGTGAAATGGCCCCTGAGGAGGGCCACTGGGAGCACCACAGCTTGAGTTATTGCAAGGCAGGCAGTCCAGAGGATGGGAAAATCCCCCCTGGAGGTGATGGTGCCTGGGTGACCTGGCTGGGATGGATTAACACGTGCTGGGCTCACCTTTCCACAGGGTGGGTGGGTGGGTCCTGCTGGGAGCAGAACTGGCTGTTCCCTATTGTCACAGACATGTTTTATGAAAAATCCTTTCCTTAGGATTTTTTCTCCTGAGAAGCTGAGAGGCCTCAGGAACAAAATGTAAACAATGGTTATCTGCAGCTGTGGAATGCAACAGGTGGATCTGTGATTGGTCTCATGTGATTGTTTCTAATTAATGGCCAATCACAGTCCAGCTGTCCAGACTGTCTCGGTCAGTCACAAGCCTTTGTTATCATTCCTTTTCTATTCTTAGCTAGCCTTCTGATGAAATCCTTTTTTTCTATTCTTTTAGTATGGTTTTAATATAATAGATATCATAAAATAATAAATCAAGACTTCTGAAACATGGAGTCAACATTCTCGTCTCTTCCCTCATCCTAAGACCCCTGCGAACACCACCACACCCTATGAGTCTGTGGGATTTAAAACATCTCTGAGATGCATTTCCGATGAAACAGCCAAAGTTTCTGTGTGTTACTGGACTGTGTTTCTTCACACTGATGGCTTCTGAATGGTTAATTCCAGATATTCTCTCACTTGTTTAAAAGTTTAATTGCCCTCCCCTTTACTGGAGCCTTTCAGTACCTAAAGGGAACTCATAAAAAGGGGATGTGGGGTGCATATTGTTAGGAGAAGGGGTAATGGATTTAAATTAAAGGAAGGTGGATTTATACTAGAGATTAAGAATCTCTAGTTTCTAATTTTTTTTTATAGTGAAGACCTAGCACAGGTTGCCCAGCTGTGGCCTCTCTATCCCTGGAAACTCTCAAGGTGATATTGGACAGGGCTCTGAGCAAACTGGTCTAGATGAGGATGTCCCTGCTCAGTGCAGGGGATTGAAATTAGGTGACCTTAAAAGGATCTTTCCAGCCCAACCTAATCTATGATTCTGTGATTTCATTTTTAGGTCTGAATAGGACTCCTGAAGAAGTACAAAGGGTTGAGCAGGTGGTGGTCTTAGGGCTGAAATGAAAATTAAAGGACCAAATGCTGATTGGTGCAATGGAACTCTTGAAATCAAGAGCTGATGGTTATTTTTCACATTTTGAAAGCTTTTTTGATGGGCCTGCTATCTTTATCTCAATTTTTTTTCTAATTTTTTTTTTTTTTGGTAATCTGTGCAGACACACTCCCATTCTGCTTACCAAAGCCCCCATCCTGCAAAGATTGACTTTCTTTTCCCATTTTGGAGGAAAGAATATCTTTTCATAGCCAGTGGGAATGTGGGGAGGAACTGCTGCAGCATAAGATTTGAAAACTTGTCTCTATAAATGGTAAGGGCAAATTCAGCATTTTGAAAAGAAATAATATTTTTAATGTACATCTTGGTGGAGGCTTGAGCTTCATTTGCATGGCTGTACGAATGCAAGCAAGAAACCAAGTTATTTCTAAAAAACTCAACAGCCCAACTTTGCTTTTTCCCCTAGAAAAGCTACATATATTGTGCAGTGTGCAAGACCTCTGCTTCTCTCCCCCAAGGAAATTTCTGTTCTTTTACATTCCTCCATTTTACCACAGAGGGCTTCCTTTGAATCAATCAAGACTTGATTAATTCCTTATCCCATATGGATGTGAGTCCTGGCTGGATCAGCTTCTCCTTTTATTTTAAGCTAATAATTTGAGCTCCATGCAGGTTATCTCTTGGGGTTCTTCCAGAGAAGAACCTTGCCACGTAAAGAAGTTCCTTTTGCTTTTTGTGATTATTAAAAGATGTGAGGCACCATTTGCAGGAGTATGTCCTGAATAGTTTTTAGAAACTTATTTTCAAAAAAAAAAAAAAAAGTATTTTCCAGCTCTCTGTATTATTTGATCCGTTATCTGTTACCTTCACTGTAGAAAGTGCCTTGCTGCATTTCAGTGATAACCTTATTGCTGTGTATCTGAGGCGGTGTTTAGGTTTCTGTAGTGCCTTTCATTGTGGCATCTCCAGCAGCTTTGCAAGTGGGCTGGAAAGTAGGTCAGTGTTATTCTCATTTATAAAATAGAGTCTGAGCCTTTAGGTTTTTCTGTAACCAATTTTTTTTGTTGCTCGCAAGTGGTTCTGGCTGTGGAGAAGTTGCTGACTTTTCCTCTTCACTTTGCAGTTCTGAACCTCCCCCTCCTTTCCCTATACAGCTACAAAACCACTTCTGGGATGCTGAGAGAGATCTGCCAGCATTGCTCATCCCAAACTTCCATGTTGAGCTTTCCTTCCTCCCATAGAATGGTTTGAGTTGGAAAATACCTTAAAGCTCATCTCATTCCAACCCCCTGCAACGGGCAGGGACACCTTCCACTAGACCAGGTTGCTCCAAGCCCCATCCAACCTGGCCTTGAACAAATCCAGGCACTGAGCAGCCAAAAATTCTCTGGTCAACCCTTCCAGTGCCTCACTACTCTCATTTTTGTCCTTTCCAAAATCCCTTCATCTGCATCTCCAGGAAAGCTCAGAACTGCACACAGTGGGAAGATGAATGTGAAAATTTATCTCCAATGCAGTGATTCAACTTGACCTTTTCTTGTGTTTTAGTTTAGCATTTTACAATTATTTTTTATTTTACAATACCATTATTAGCTTAGCATTTTAAAATTATTTTTTTGAGTTCTTAGAGTTTCCCAGGCGAGGTAGATCCAAGAGTGGGAGGCAAAAAACCATCAGTCCCTGTTATGCTCTTATTGAATTCATTGAATTCATTGAAATTGAATTCATTGCCTTTAACAAAGTGTTCCAAAAATAATTTTGGAGGGTTTACCTAGAAGCTTTCTGCTTCCCTCACGTTCACACCTTGAAGTGCTCTTGTCACAGAATCATGGAATTGTTTGGGTTGGAAGAGACCTTCAAGGTCTTGTCATTCCAACCTCCCTGCCATGGTCAGGGACACCTCCCATCAGACCTGGTCATCCTTTGAGTTGTCTGAGCTAAAATCAGGTGTTCCTCTCTCTCTATACATGAAATAAACCAGTAATTGCCTTTCCTTGGAGATCACAAGTGAAATATTGGAAAATAACGTTCCAGTGGCAGGTACCATCCCAGAAGGGTCAATATTCCTGAATTTCTCTTGGATCCCTGCAGCTTCTGTGATCCCTGAATGTTTTTTAATCCTAATGGATGTGTGAAGGGGGGCTTTGGTTTATTGAAAGATGAGATCTGTGGTGCACTCTGCACTGGTCTCTGGGATGAGCAACTGGAAAACAGCATTTTTGGTGTATTTGGCATTTGGTTAAGCAAAATACATGGTGTTTTTAGGAGTAGTTTTGAGTGGTCCTTGACTAGGCAGACAGAAAAGCTTCCAGGCAATTTGCGGCAGTTTAGGCTGATTTTTGTAGCAGATTTGGGTGATTGTATCCCATTTTAAGCTCCTTTTATGACGTTTTGTAGAACATTTGATGGCTTTCTATAAGAGCCATCCACAATATCATCTACTTCTGTGGCTCTACTCTCATTCTGTCCTTTTCCACCCACTAAATGCTACAAACCACCCAGTTTACCCTGGAGAAGGAATGCCAAGAGCATTTCTAAGGGTCCCATGGTTTTGTGATAACAGAGATTTTGTTAGATGGAGGTGTTCAGGTGAATTTAGAATACGGGTTGTGCAATCAGCCCACCCATCTCTCACTGTCTGTGAAGTGTCTGACTCCAAATCTGGCAGCCAGAGAGGATTTATACGTTTGGATACCGCCACTCTTCTCTGACTGAACTTGGGATGTGATCTAGAGGAGCTGTGTGGAAGTCCCTTGGAGTCCATGATGCCTTTAAAATGTCATGTTTGACAAAAATAAAACAGGGTTGTGATGTCCTCAGTAAAAGGCAAAGTCCTCCACAGAGTATGGGCAGGAAAATGCTGAGCAGAAGGAATTGGAAATGAAGGAGAAAGCACTGAGTGCTTTCAGTAAATTTTGGTGTAGGCCGCTGGTGCCTGTAAATAACTCTGTGCCACTGCTTGCAGCAAGGTTGGGAAGTTGGGCTCTGAGTGCCTTCCTGGGAAGCAATCTGCTTTATTTTCCAGCCAAAAGATATCAACATCTAATCCATTTTTGGTCCATTTCTGCTGCTCCTAGAAGCAGTGATGATGTGTTGATTCCCACAGCTTGTATTTACTGTGGATTCCAAAGGTGTGACATCTACCGATGCATCAAAATGTCCCTGTTAAGCATTAAAATGTGCTTTGTTTGGATGTGTGCATTAAAGTTGGTCTTCTCCCCTTTTTCCTCAATATCAAAAAGCTTCAGAGAGTTACAGGGTTGTAAACAGCTACAACTCTGTTCATGAATTAAATGGCAAATAACTAAATCTAGCGAAGTTTGCTTTTCTCTGCCACAGAGTTGTACTTCCTTTTGGAGTGGGAGCTGCCAGCAGTGTAAATTAAGAAGTTTCCAGTTATTCCTAACCTGATTTGAAAATTAACGCGTGAAAATAAAAAAATAGAAGTATCAGACTCTTTTGAGGTTGGTACTACCCACAGTCCTCTCCTTCTGTGGTGTGGAGTTACAGTTTTGGACAAGAAAAGTTGTCCAGAGTAGTAGATCTCAACAACAAGGCTAGAAGGGATGTTTAATAAATGTAATATTATATGTGTGAAGGTCAGCAGTGCTGCACTGAAAAGAATTCAGATCATGCTGTTTCGAAGGGCTGAAAGAGATGCTGCAAACTACAAGTTAGGATTTATTCCTCTGAAAATAATTATCATCCTTGCAGGCAAGAGAAGGTGCCTGCAGAGAGCTTTGTCCATGGCAAATGTGCTGTTTAAAAGACTCTGCACTCATCTCAAATAACATCATTCCATGCCAAAAAGCTACTGCTCTTAGGTAGTTCAAAAGTTGCTTCTATTTTTACCTCTTTTTTTAATCAATTAGCAGAATAAAAATGTCACTGCTATATATGGGTTGTGGAAAGTCAATGTTACTTTTTGACAGGATGCTCCTGTAGGAGACCACAGCTAAGGAACGCAGCTATGGATGCTGAGCTGCCTGTTGGAAATAGCACAATTCAGCCTTTGATTATTATTTTTCACCATATTACGTCATTTCTCCACAAAATTCAATTTCTCTGTCCTTTGTGTGCTGCAGATTGTCACTGGATTTAAATAGCATCCACTTTGTGCTTGGGGAAAGGGGGAGGCTGAGAGAGTCCCTTTGAGTTGTTTCTCTTTTTTAGAGCAGGGATGTCTGTCAGGAGGGATGTGGGTTTGGTGGCTGACTATAATATATTTTAATTATAATATATTTATTTTTTAAGTTTGTAATACAAAAGGCTTTTTCCTCCAGCTAAGCACGTGCTGTTTTGGCAGTTTTGGTGTGACAGAATGCAAATAAACCTCGAGGGCAGGCTGTGAGGCTTTACTGCAAACAGATGCTGCTCTCAGCTCCCCAGAATGTTCTCATCCTGCAAAAAATTGTGGAATCACAGAGCAGTTTGGGTTGGGTGGGATCTTAAACACCATCCAGTTCCACCCCCTGCCATGGCTGGGACACCTTCCAGCGGACCAGGCTGTTCAAAGCTCCATCCAACCTGGCCTTGGACACTTCCAGGGATCCAGGGGCAGCCACAGCTTCTCTGGACAACCTGTGCCAGGGTCTCACCACCCTCTCAAAAAGAAATACACAATTTCTTTCTAATATCCGATCTAAATCTCCCCTCTGTCAGTTTGAAGCCATTCCCCCTTGTCCTGTCACTCCACCCCTTGTCCAAAGCGCCTCTCCAGCTCTCTTGGAGCTGCTTTAGGCACTGGAAGAGTCTATAAGAGTCTAAAGGATTTCACCAGAACCTTCCCTTCTCCAGGCTGAGCAGCCCCAGCTCTCCCAGCCTGGCTTCAGAGCAGGAGGGCTCCAGCCCTTGGAGCATTTCTGTGGCTTTCTGTGGACTAAAATTTCACTTGTATTCAAAATGTGATCCTGGGTCTGTGGGTGTTCATGTGCTTATGGGAAAGATTTTGTTTCCCACTTGGAAATGAGATGATTTCTGCTGAGGAGATCAGATTGATAATGGACGGGCTTTGAGAGATGCAGCTCTTGAGCCCTTCACCTGCTATTCCACCACCCCTTTGCCTTGTGCCCTTTTTTTTTTTTTTTTTTTTTTTTTTTTTTTTTTTTAATAATATCTACAAGTAGATAAATATAAAAATGGGAAATAAGTAAAACAGTTTACTGGAACATAACCAGCTGTTCTCCACAGCAGAAAGGATTAAAGTGCATCTAGCTCTTAGCCCCTCTATTGTCTGGAAAATGATTCCTTTTATTCCAAAGCAGATACCCTAAATAAGGTGCTTGACTCCATCAAAGGTTGCAACCAGTGGAATCAAGCAAGGAATGCATGATTTAAACTACCTGATACTATTCACCTTCTGCTCTTGTAGTTGTAGACCAATGTATTTATATTTTTTGTGCTGGGTGGTGCACGTGAGGGGTTATTCTGTGAAATAGTTCCTTGACAGAAGGAGAAAAATGTCTACAAAAGGAACGTGCTAATGCTGTTTCCATGTGGGATGTTTTTATGGTTATCCCACCCCCACCAGCACACACACACACATGCAGAGCCCCAGTGAACAACCAAAACAAATGGTTTCAGCTTAAAAGTCAATGTGGCATTTATTGACTCTTTAGGGAATAAGGAATCTGATGGTCTGGTTTTGGGTGTTCCTATTGCATCAATGTCCTTGTTACCCCAGGGATTAAATCCAAGTGGGACTCAGCTTGAGGAAGAAAAATAGAAAACAAGCTTTTTCTATTTTCAGTTTGTGCTTTTTTGGTGGTGTAACTGCTGCCTTGGTGGGAAAATTATCTCAACTTCAGGGCACCCACTGCAAGTCAAAATATTTCTGATGGAAATAGGACTGAGGCCAAGCGTGTGTCCTCTGATTGCCATGACTTTCCAGCTGGGTGGTGCCTGTGGACATCAGCTTTTCTCTCAAGGAGATTCCAGCTTGGTTTCTGCTGCCTGTGGGCAGTTTTGTAACCATCAGCTGTGATGGCACCACAGCTGTTCTCACCTGGTGAAGCTGCTGAATGGCCCATGGGGTAAATCATATACAGGGAGGAGTGTCTTGAGATGGAATGATAGAATCATGGAATCTTTAAGGTTGGAAAAGACCTTTAAGATTGTCAAAGTCCAACCTTTGAACAAACACCACCACACCCCCTAAACCATATGGTAAAGTGGCACATCTGCTCATTTTTTGAACACTTCCAGGTATGATGACTCTGCTGCTTCTCTGTTCCAATGGTTTACCACTCTTCAGTGAGGAAATTTTCCTTTTATCCAACCTGAACCTCCTCTGGCATGACTTAAGGCCAGTACCCCTTTCCTGTCACTGGAAGCCTGGAAAAAAAGGCTGACCCCCAGTTCACTACAGCCTCCTTTCAGGTAGTTCTAGAGAGCAATAAAGTCTCCCCTGAGCCTTCTTTCCAATTTAGACACCAGCAAGATGATGGTGATTGCTGGAGGACAACATCATGAGCTCTCAGGACTTTATTGTTCAAGTCAAAATAGGGACAAGTACTGTGTATGATTGGCTGGGTGTACTTTATTAATTTATGGTTTATTTGTTGTTTTCCCGAGTGTGAATTGGCAGGATTTTTCTTTAAGCCTTTTTTGAACTTGGTTATCCTCAATTGCTTCCTCTAAAAATTTCTCTGAGCTCATATCATGATCCATTATTTGTGAGCGCTTCACTGCCGGTAGCAGAAATCTGAAAATGGAAACATTTTGCCTGGAAATGAGAGTGATGCTGCACACTTGTGTTGCCTGGCTGGACAGACAGGAATTGCAGTTCTAGGTTGCTCTTGACCTTGTGGTAGGATGTGCTTTGCTGTTTACTGAACCTTGGTGTTGCTATGCATGATCCCACTACTAAATGAATTTGGGAGAGTGTTGCAGGAGGCAGGGTGGCAGGAAGTTTCCAAAGCAAGGCAGCAGCCCTTGGGGATATTTGCTCAGAAATTTTGCCCTTGCTTTGCTTTTGTTGTTGATTTGTTTGGTGTGTGTTTTTATTTCACTCAGAGCTGATTGAAGGCTTTGCTGGAAGAGCCTCTTCAGCCATAACCTTTAAAGCTGCCAGGTGAAGTACAGTGGCAGTCAGAAAAGCCTCTCTCTGGAAGTGACATGGTGGCACACAGTCAAGGATTTCATCCCTCCCCCTTCTTTTTTTCTGCAATGAAAATCTGAATTCGATTTGTAATTTCCCCACTCCTTTCTACAATGTCAGTGCTCCACATCCACCCTGAGATCATGGTGGTTCTTCCCATGAAGTTCCAGGAAAAACACCTGGAACTTCCCATCTCCTTCTGGCATTCAATTTTTTCCTGCCAGTTTTTTTTTTTTTTTTTGAAAGGAAAAGTTAATTTCTGTGACTCAGAGGAGGGGCAAATGCAATTGGTAAATACGTTTTACACAGCCTTGCTTTTGGTCACATATTTTGAGTGACACCAGCATCCAGCCAGCCCTAAATCCTGCAAAACTCACCTTGATGTGTTTATCAGTTCTTCTCCGATTAAAGCCTAGCTCTGCTTCACCTGCATCACTCTTGGCCAGGGGGAGCAGGACATCTTTCCATTGCCCAGTCAGATGGATGCTCAGCACAGGGAGCTCCTGCTCCTGGTGCTGGAGGTGTTGGAGGCTGGAGCTGAGCTGGTGAAGCCCTCAGGAGCAGCAGGAATTATTCACAACAAGATCTCTCTGTCCTTGTCCCCTGCAGCTCTGTAATAGATTGGTTTAGGTGTTATAATTGCATTACACTTCCCCACCCCTTCCATTTCCCTCTCTGCTCCTTCCACCCTTCCTCAGTGTTTAATTTATGCAAGTTCTGCTGCAAAGGAAACTTGGAATAAAAAAAAAAAAAAAAAAAGAAAAATAAGAGGTGGTAGAAACAGGAAGGGAATCCCATTGCTCTTTGCATCATCCCCACCCATATTTTGAGAAAGGATGTAAAATCTTGCAGTTAACCTTGCTGTTTTTAGCTGCAGAGCAGAGCCCTCTAAATGCAGCCAGTGAATGGGGTAGGAAGAGAGCTGGGATGTTCCCTTGCACTGTGGCAGCATCCCAGGTGACCAAGGATGAGGGGGAGTGGGGAGCAAGGATCTGATCAACCTGGTTCTCGAACCATTAAACCAAACATGTTCAATTGGAAGTTACCAAATTATGTATTTCTTTTTTGCAGACATTTTATTTGTTATATATAGGGTATCATAGAGTGGTTTGGGTTGGAAAGGACCTTAAAGACCATTTAATTCCAGCCATGGGCAGAAGGCATTAAATCAGGTTGCTCAGAGCTTCATCCAACCTGTCCTTGAACACTTAAAGGGATGAAGCATCCACAACCTCTCTGGGCAGTAACATGGCTTGCATTGTTTCTTCTGTCTCATCAGCAAGTTTTTAATTAATATGGAAAAGGTCCTAAATAAGGCTTTTTTTCTATTTTTTTTCCCACTCCCCATTTGTCAAACTAATACTGGTGAAAGCTTCAGGCCATGAAAAACACCCAGAAGACTGGGAGGATAGCAGCTGGGCCATGGATGGGAGTTACCTCTTTAATTACTTCTTTTCCATCTCCAATCTTTTGCATATTGGTCCAACACCTCTGAGAAAATCCTGCTGCAGTGTGTTTATTATTTAACTCAGAATAACCTTTAATAATCTCTATCATTTTATATTTATGTGCTACATTTTATTTGGCAGCATCCTGTAACTCACGTATCACATACAGAAATGGTGATTTTGTCACGGAAAGAAACAACACACCAAAAATTGGATTTTCTTTTTAATTGAGGTGTCTAACCTTAATTACAGCAGGCTGTTGGTCCAGCAACGTTTTTGCTTGAGGAAGAAATCCATCGACAGCATTTTCACCTCATTGAAAGACATAAAAATGAAACCCTGGGTATTTTGTTCTTGTTTGCTAATGCAGAGAAATAACAACTTGGAGTATGAATAATGTAAAAGGCATGCAGTAGGTTTGTGGGAGAAGTGAGTCAGTTCTGCTTGCTGAAGCAGGCTGGAAGTTCACCCAGAAAGAAGCACCTCTTGCTATGAATGAATGAAGGAAAAAAGTGTTTGGAGGTTATTTTTAATAACAGACGTGACATTTTTGAGCTTCTGGATGGCCATTTGGGAATCCAAGGCGTGTGCAGACAGACAGAGATTGTGAAATGGAGCTGTTCAGTAGTAAAAAGGTGGTCTGAAGTTCTGGAGAAGTTCTTATGGAAGTGAAATAGCAAGATTTTGCTTTTTTTGATTATACTGCTACTGCATCTTCCCACCAAATACAGTGGGTTGGTTGGATTTTTTTCCTGGGTAACTGAGTATGATACATAGAAAGGCTGATAGTTTTATAAATCATGAATTTATTGAGTATGACTAAAACTTGTGATTTTTTTCAAGGACAGAGAGGAAAGAGGGATGATGCAGTAACAACCTGGGGAGACTGGAAGGTTGTTCTTTTTCTTTTTCCTTCTTTTTCCTTCTTTTTCCTTTTTTTTCTTTTTCCTTTTCCTTTTCCTTCTCTTCCCCTGTTCTGGAGTGCTTGATCCAACTGAAAGCCTTCCTACAGATTTAAACCATTCACTTTAGCTGAACATTTAACTTCCACAGTGCTGTCTTGGGTTTTTTTTAGAGCATTAAAGGATGGTAAAACTACTAATTTTATTGCATGTGCTTAATTATTTGAACTTCTGCAATTAAATTAATTTTGATTGAAATGTTGTTCTATACACGGTGTTGTTTGGTGATTTCTTCATGATCAGAGTTATCATAAAATCCCCTTTTCCTTCCTCTGCTCTGTGACCTGGTTGGTGGCTCTGGGATGGAGACAATATCTGTAAGGCCAAGTGGGAGAGTAGATAAATATTGTCAGGGGGATTCCATCCTGCTTTTATTTTCTGTTTCCCTTGCTCTTTCTTTCTTCTTTTCCTCCCTGGGAAACCAGGTGTAGATGGAGAAGGCTGTGCACTTAGAGGCTCTTGGTTTAAGGGACATAGGATGGAGCCGTGTGTCACACATCCCTCAAGCAAAAAGGACAAGAGGAAACAGCCTCAGGTTCTGCCAGGAAACATTTCTATTGGATATTAGGAAAAAAATCTTCATAAAAAGCCTTGGAAGAGGCTGCCCAGGGAAGTGGTGGAGCCACCATCCCTGGAGGAATTTTAAAGACACGTGGATATGGCACATGGGGATGGGGTTTAGTGGTGGCCCTGGCAATGCTGGGTTAATGGTTGGCTTGAAGATCATAAAGGTCTTTTCCAACCTAAATTATTCCATGATGTGAGTGTCATGCTCTGGTGGTGTATGGAGGCTCAGTGTGGGTAAGAGGAGGATTTGGGGAATCCTGTTTTGAGAAGGAATTTGGGAGGACTGGTGTTAATGGATGAAACTCCTGATGGGGATGTTAAAACCACTGCACTCATTTACTCAGCAGAGAGTGAGCTGATAAAAGGTGACTGGAAGGTACCAGGTGGCAGAGAAGTGAGAATTTTTAGTGGAGTCTGAGCTGAAAATGGCAAGGTTTTGTTTGCTATGAGCTGGGTTTACCAACCGTCCCCTAATGCTCTTTCCCATCTGGAGATTGCCGAGGACAGGGAAATCAAAACAGGTTATGAAGCTTTTTTTGGTGGTCTGCAAGAAACAAACAAAGAAACAAACCAAAACACCAAAAACACCCTTCCCCAACCAATCAACAACCCAACCCAAAAATTTACTTCTTGTAGCCAGTAATAATTTTCAGTGGTTTCCGCAGACTGTAGGCTACCACATTTAATAGGGAAAATGTGTTACAACCCACGCTTGTAATCATGTGCTTCCTCATGCTAGAGAAATAATCAAAGCATAAAATTACACAGAAATATGGATTCAGAAAAATAAAAAAAAGGTGATGGTGGTATCTTGGAACAGGGAGAGAATAAATTGCCAGGAGAGAAAAGGTATGTGTACACCTCCAGCAAATGAAAACCAGTAGGAAAAATTGGAGGAGGAATGAATGGATTCAGTAATTCCTGGTACTTTTGCATGGACATGGACATTCCTCTGGGAGAAACCTTGTGGTCACATAAATAAGTTAAAAGGTAGTAAATGGGAATTTGACAACTTTTTGATGTTCTAGAAGAGAAGAAACTTATTTCTTTCTTTTAAATTTATGAAATTCTGGAGTTAAAATGCCTGGACTTACTTCTCTGGAGCAAAGGACATTGTCCTGTAGCTAAAATGGCACTTGAATAACTTGTTAAATGTCCATGTCTTAAGAATCCAAAGTGGTGATTTTGAGTGCATTTGTACCATGGCCCATATCATCACTTACAGGGAAATGTAACAGAGATGAATAATAACATTTTTCTTATTAGCTTTCTATTAAGGTGGGTGAATCTGAACTTGAGCAATTTGCAGCGCGGCAGATCTGAGCAGTCATCATTTCCACATTAATAGCTGAAATCACAGCTGGGGTGAATGCAGATTGGTGGAATTAATTTCATTGTTTATCAGATCTGCTTGTTTCTGCTGTTACAGTCTTTCAGGTTGTTTTTTTTTTTTTTTTGGTGTCCAATTCTTTGTAGCTCCATTTTGCCATATTTTTTTTTTTAATAAGCAACTTGGGGATCCCAGGGGCTGCGCAAACACAGGGAAAAAAAATAATTTCAGATTGTGGAGGAATGTTTTAAAGGGTGCTCATGTGTTGAATATTTTGGTGTAGCAAGAGAGGAAAGGATAGGTTGGAAAATAGCTCTGCAAGAGGGAAATACTGTCCTGTAAGGAAACGTGGAGCAAGTGGAAGAACAGCAGTGCCAAATCTCAGGATAAAGAAAGAATTCCATGAATGTGTGAGGCCAGGAGCAGGTCAGGAGAAGAGTTACAGGGACAGGGCTAAGCCTTTGGATGTGGTTGGACCTGAACTTTCTAATTTCACTTTTGAGCTGCTGTGTTTTACACCTGTTGCTGCCTGGGGTGGATCAGCCTCTGCAAACCCACCCAGCTGCTCATTCCCCCCTTCCCAGCTACATGAGAGGGGAAAAAAATGGGATAAGGGAGCTGGTGGGTCAAGATACAGACAGGGAGATCACTGACTAATCACCCTCATGGGCAGAACAGACTTGACTTGAGGAGAATTAATTTATTGCAATTTTAAATGCATTTGGGTAGTGAGAAATAAAGATGAAATTAAACCCACACCTTCCTTCCATACCCCAGACTTCTTCCTGTAATGAAGAAACCCAGGAGCTGTTTCAAGTCATTACCTAGAATAAAATCTGTCTCTCCAAATTTTCTTATTTTCTTAGTTTCTTAGTTTTCTACAGATTTACATCTGTAGATGTAAATCTCCTATTCTAATATTTTGTTTTGGGTACTGTGTGGGTTTTTTTTTAAATTTATTTTCTTTTTTTTCCCTTCAAGTGCTCTACTTACTTCACTACATAATGTTAATGGTCTTAGGTATTCTTGCCTTAAATATATTTCTTTGTAGTTCTGCTTTCCTGGAAGAAATACCCTCCAAGGTGAGATATCAAAAATATTTTAAACTCCCATTATTAAACAAAATTTTGTGCAAAGACAAGAAATAAATGTTTGTAATACAATAATTTAGGCAGAGCAGCACTAATGCAAAGTTGAACTCGGTTGTTTCCTTGCATTCTATTTCTAAATTAAAAAAAAAAAAAAAAGAGGATCAAACAGCAGAAAAGAACATATACAAACAAAAAATTCCTTTTAATATTTAATGGAGAAGAGTAAGGCTGTGATGTATCCGTATAATTTAAACACTTCTACAGAGAGAGAAACAAAAATGGAATGCAAATAGCTTCTGGGGAAGAGGATGATTCTTGATTCTTTTTTTAAGGATCTCAGACAGCAAAGCTGAGGTGTTGGTGACACTGTTGTGGACTCCAACCACTGGCTCAAGACAAGTCTCCAGATGAGAGCTTATTGATTCAGGGAGGGTGCCTTGGAAACCCTGAGAACCTCAGTGCCAAGAGAAAATTTTTTTCCTGGATTTATGTGACCTAATTCATCATTTTCTGCTGAACATCACTTTTCCACTTAAATTGTCCTTGGTGCTGCTTTCTTTCAGGGGCTTCAGTTTTTGCATGCCAAGGGAACAAGTTCTAAGAATCACGGAATGGTTTGGGTTGGAAGGGACCTCAAGGATCATCCAGTTCCAACTCCCTGCCATGGACAGCAGGGACACCTTCCACTATCCCAGGTTGCTCCAAGCCCCATCCAGCCTGACCTTGGACACTTCCAGGGATCCAGGGGCAGCCACAGCTTCTCTGGACAACCTGTGCCAGGGCCTCACCACCCTCACAGGGAAGAATTTCCCCCTAATATCCAATCCAAAACCTTCCCTCCTTCAGTTTGAAGCCATTCCCCCTTGTCCTGTTGCACTTGTCCAAAGTCCTCCTCCATCTCTCTTGTAGGCCCTCTTTCCTCTGGATCCTCTTTTGATGCTTTGTTGGTGTTTCATCCAATTGGCAGTAGAGTTGGACAGGGCAGACAATTCCAATGCCTAATCTACCCCTGTTGGACTGTTTTGGAAACTCACCCCACCTCTGGAATAGGCTTTCATTAATTATGGCCTGATACCTTGTGGTTGATGGGTTTGTTAACTCTGGGACACATCCATTTTCTTTGGTCACTCAAGGTGATTCTGTCCCACAGGTTTCATGTCATCAGTGTGATGTGGTCTTGTGGATGAAAACATTTCCTAGGGTTCAATAAACCACAGCTTCCATAAAACCATGCTGATTTGAATATTTAATAACTGTCTCTCATGGCTGAGGTTACCAACAGATGGAGAACCAATGCACTGAGCTGTCCCTTCCTTGCTGGTGAGAAAGAAAGTGTTAAATTGCCTGTTGCATCCCAAAATTAAATAATTCTTCTTTAATAATTGAGACCATCATCAGCTGTTTCTTCTTCTTTTTTTGTCTTTCCTTTCATTTATTTTTTCCTCTTTTTCCCCTGGATTTGTTGTTGGGCTGGCAGGCCATTAATGAGCCCAGCATTGCCTGCTTTACCCTTTCACTTTGATTCCACGTTAGCTTTTTTTCTGGAATCCCCTTGATTCTCTCCAAATGGTGTTACAAATCAGCACTAATGAGCCAAAGCGCTGCTTGCCCTGCTCTTTCACAGTGTTTGGTGCTTGTGTTACCCAGGCTTGCTGGATTTAATCACATCTGAGCTGCTATTTTTGGGCTTTCCTGAGCAACCGATGGGGTGGACATTAATTTCCACTGACTTCTAGTTAAATTTTGTTTTTGAATGTTTTTCAAATATTTTCCAAAGGTGGAAATAACTTACAAACATTCCCGATTTATCTGAATTGTTCCTGAGTTCAGTCTCCTGTCCTGTACCAGCTCCACTGTGAAAATTAATTTTTGCCTCCACCTTTTTCTTTTTCTTAGTTATTTGGGTTTTTATTTTTTGGGTGTAGATGTCTTATCACTTTTTTGTGGTGGCATGGGGGAAATTTTTCTGGATTTTTTCTCTAGTTGATTTGTTTTCATTTTTTTTCCCAAAATACATATGCCAACATAAAGTTTTGTAGTGTTTTATACAGTTTTTACCCTCTGTATGAAGGGCTGCCATCTTCCCTAGCTGAGAATTGTGGATATTCAGGAAGGGATACCTTTGAAATTCCTACATGTTGTTATTTTTATCATCTCTTACACCCTACTATTTTTTATAATTAAATACCTTTTTAAAACAGGCCTTTTAAACTAGCAAGGTTCTAGACTTAATTTTTCTTTAATAGTTTTTGAGGGTTTTTGTTTTTGTTTTTGGGGTTTTTTTTAAGTGAATGAGTCATGATTACCCAAGCAGCCACTAATTTTCAGTTCTTTGATCAATTCCTCTGTATCAAGATGGAGTCTATCACTAAATTCCCTGGAGTAAAGAACAACCTTTCTGAGGTAGGAGACTTGTCAGCTGTAATGTTTAATAATTCCAAGGGTGTTTCAGCACTGACAGCAGGAGGCTACAAGCAGATGCCACTTAGGAGTCCCTTAAGAAAAAATTTTTCTTTACATTTCCTAAATAAGTGCTGGTCTTTGGTGTGTTTGTCAGTGGTGGAAGTGCTGTCATGTGTGGGTTTTAATTCTCTTGCTTTGTTGGTCACTCTTGAAGAGGTTAAAACATGGAAAAGTCATGTCCCAAGTATGCAAAGGCCTCCAGGAGTTTTCAGGCATAAAATTATTGAATTGTTTGGGTTGGAAAGGACCTTAAGGACCATCTTATCCAACCCCCACCATGTCAGGAACACCTTTTTTGAGGGTATCCATCCATATGTGGCTATCAAAGCTCCCTTAATGGGAAGACTTTGAATATTTTGACCACCAAATGCTCTTTGAGGAGCTGGTGGTGAAATAACTCGTTCCTGTAGGAAAAGTTGTCACTGATATACTGAACCAACCCTTTCTTATGAAGTTATTTCCTCTTCTGGTGGTTGTACTGAACTGTAATGAAGTTTACATCCCTGTCTTCCTCACTGCCTGAAAAGGTCTGGGTTGATTTTGTCATGAAATGCATCAAAGAATTATTCAAATGCTATTAAATTTTACTTCAATAAGAAAAAAGTTTGACACGTTTCTGCAGAAGTTGGTGAATGTGGTTTCTGTGTTCTCCCATGGGTAAAACAGCATGAGAGGCTGGGCTGAACTGTGATAGTTGAGAGTTCTGACAGATTTAGGAAAGGAAGAAGCTCTCTTGAGACCACAGCTTGAAATTACTGATTGGAGTTCACTCTCTCCGGAGGATTTTGGGTTGAGGTTGACAGTCCTTATCTTTATTTGGGATTCTCGTGTCTCTGTTTGGTTAATTACAAACTTGTTTTAGAGAGGATCAAATAACATGGAATTACATATTGAGACTCACCTGACAAATCCAAGTATTTTAAAGACATTCTAGAAAGTGTCTCATCTTTGAGTTATTTTAAAAGCTAATTAAAATATAGAATTGAAATGACTGTAAGGGTGTATGTTGCAATTTTCATGGAATCACAAAATGGTTTAGGTTGGAATGGGTCTTAAAGATCATCTAATCCCAATCCCCCTTTCCATGGACAGGAGCAGCTTCCACTAGACCAGGTTGCTCCAAGCCTCATCCAGCCTGCCCTTGGACACTTCCAGGGATGGGACATGAATTTAAAATACAGAGATTGACGTACACGCAAAACTGAATGTTTTTTTTTTTGCTGATGGAGAAACTTGAGTGTGCAGAAGTCCTGGAGAAGAGCTAGAGAATGGAATGTCTGAAAACTCATCAGGTCTTCTTCTTGCAGGAAATGCAGCTTTCTCTTTTTTCTCTTTTTCTTCTCCTTGCAGGAAATGCAGCTTCCCCTCTCCGTTCCACCCTTGTGAGACCCCCTTGAGTAATTTATCCAGGTCCAAGGTCCCCAACATAAGAAAGACATGGACTTGTGGATGTGAGTCCAGAGGAGAACATGGAGATGCTCCAAGGGCTGGAGCCCCTCTGCTCTGGATCCAGGCTGGGAGAGCTGGGAATGTTCAGCCTGGAGAAGAGAAGGATCCAGGGAGACCTCACAGTCACTTCCAGTGGCTAAAGGGGCTCCAGGAGAGCTGGAGAAGGACTTGGGACAAGGACTTGGTGTACCAGGACAAGGGCAAATGACTTCCAGCTGAAGCTGGGAGATTTAGATTGGATATTAGAATTTTTTTTTTCCCTGTGACAGTGGTGAGGCCCTGTCACAGGATTCCCAGAGAAGCTGTGACTGCCCCATCCCTGGAAGTGTCCAAGACCAGGTCGTGAAGGGGCTTGGAGCAACCTGGGGTAGTGGAAGGTGTCCCTGCCCATGGCAGGGAGGGCAGGGCTAGATTTCCAACCCAAACTCTCCTATGCTTTTGGGGCTTTGTTGTTTGTTTGGGTTTTTTCTTTTGTTTGTTTTTGGGTTTGTGGATTTCGTAGTTTTTAATAACTTTTGAGCCTTTAACTTGCAGAACCATCAGCTGAGCTTGAAGAGTCTTCCATGTATCCATCAGGCACTGTTAGCTCTTGTACCTGTTTTTGGTAGTTGAATAAGCACTGAAGGAAGGCTGTGCACACTCTTGCAAACCACTGTCTGCAACACACAAAATATCTTGTTCTTGTATTCTTGCTCGGACCAGCATGGAAAGAAACACCTTGAGGGTTTATCTGTGTTCTCTTTATTCCTCTATATTTATAAATATATACACGACTGGGAAGACAGGAAGAAAGAGCAGGTTTTTTTCCAGGGAGTGAACTAAATCACAGAGTAACAATACCAGTGAGGAACACGAGCAGAAGCAGCAAGGGTCAGCCTGCCTTAATGAAATTACACCGTTTGAGGTTGTTATTTTAAGAGCTTTTTCATCTCGCTGTACCTGAGCACCAGTGGCATGCTGTTAAATCTGGGAGGCTGAATTGCTTCAGTGTGCTCTGGGACAATGTCCTGATACAGGAGGGAGGCTGTAATGGTTCAGGTTAACTCATACCTGCGATGTTTGACAGCTGAAGTGCTGTTCCCTGTGCTCGTCCTTCCCTTGCATGGGGGAATTTCAGGAGCAGTGGGTCTGTGGTGGGGATGTTCTGAATATTGCTGTGTTTAAACAGTGGCTGCTGTGTCTGGGTGTGAACCAGTGTGTGCCCAGGTGGGCACAAAGGCCAAGGGCATCCTGGATTGTATAAAAATAGTGTGGCCAGAAGGACCAGGGCAGTGATTGTCCATCTGTGCTGTCCACTGGTGAGGCCACACATTGAGTGTCCAGTTCTGAGCCCCTCATTTCAAGAAAGACACTGAGGAGCTGGAGCATGTCCAGAGAAAGGAATGGTGCTGGAAAAGGGTCTAAAGAATAAGTCCTATAAGGAACAGCTGAGGGAACTGGGAAGGCTCATCCTGGAGAAAAGGAGGCTCAGGGGGGACCTTCCTGCTCTCCACAACTCCCTGACAGGAGGGGCATCCAGGTGGGTGTTGGTCTCTTCTCCCAGGGAACAAGGAACAGGAGGAGAGGAAATGACCTTGAGCTGCATCAGAGCAGGTTCAGGTTGGACAGCAGGAGGAATTTCTTCATGGAAAAGGTTGTTAACTGTTGGAAGGGGCTTCCCAGGAAAGTGGTGGACTCCCTATCCCTGGAGGTGTCCAAGAAACAACTGGATATGGCACTCAGTCTGGTTGACTAGGTGGAGATCAGTCAAAGATTGGACCTGATGATCTTAGAGTCTTTTCCCACCTAAATGATTCGGTGATTCTGTGAATTATGTTGTTCATAAAGTACTTAGTTAAACTTGCTGCTATATTTTTCCTCCCCCCCACTGCTTTTTTTTTTTTTTTCCTCTCTGAGTAAGTGATGGTTTTGAACAAGTGCACTTGAATTTGGTTGCCATGGCATGTGCCTGAAGTCTGGTACAGCTCCTAGAAAGCGCAGGCTTGACTTTGAGAGTGGATGTCACAGCTGAGATCCTGGGTGGCTGATTACAGTCTGCATCTGCCTGGAGCATCTCTGGGAGCAGGATGCTCTCCTGAGGATGTGGTGCACTCCAGAATGGGATAAAGGATATCTCTGTGCCTTTCTGAGGAAAGCCAGCGCGGGGAGACATCTCTGTCTCTGTGTAATGCCTCAAGATAAAGGCCATGGAAAGCCGGCAGTGCTGGATGAATTTGCTCTGCCATATGCTTGTGGAGGAGTGTTTTTCTGAAGCTTTTATGTATGACTGGTAATCATAGATTGGTTTAGAGAGACATTTCTGAAAGTGTGAAGGGAAAGGAAGGGCAGCATGGTAATTTGAATTAATTGTAGTGTTTATCAAGTCAACATCCAGTGGGGACCAAATCATTATGTACTCTCTGATTCTGTTTGTAAAAAGCATAATAACTGAGTAATGAATCCAAGGTCAGATTGAAAAAAAGGGGTACACCTCCAACATCTAAAACGTTTTAAGTTCTTATCTCATGATACGTGAAATGGCTTTGGAAGCAGACCACAGTGGGGTGGGTTTTGCTTGTTTGCTTGTTTTTCCCTTTTAATCTGCAAATAGATATGTGGAGATAGTTCTTTGTGCTGCACTGAGCTGAAAACAGCCAACAAAGACAGAAATTTTGGGCTAGCACACGCACCAGGAAAAATTTCTTCACTGAAAGAGCTGACAAGCATTGGAGCAGGCAGCCCAGGGCAGTGGTGGTGTCACCATCCCTGGAGGGATTTAAAAGATGTGTGTATGTGGCGCTTGGGGACATGGGTTAGTGGTGGCCTTGGCAGTGCTGGGGGAAGGGTTGGACTCAATGATATCAGAAGGCTTTTCTAACCTCAGAACGTTCCATGATTCTGTGATTGTTGTGGTAGAAATAAATGTTGTTTTAAGACCTTTGTCTCCCTTACTGGAAGTGGGGAGAAGAACAAAGAAACAGAGCCTTGAGCAAGAAATCGGAGAGCCATGACCTGGACCTTTATCCCCCTGGTTTCAGCCCACTGTTATTTTTACCATCAAATCCAGAGCTACCAATCCATGCCTGGATCCACACCCTGGAACAAAAGAGTTGAGCTGATCGTGTTCAGTCACATCCTTCTCCAAAAGTCCTGCCAGGGCTGATGGGATAATTGGCAGTTTAAAGGATTGCTCTGCTTCCCTCTGCTCCATCACCTATGGGACCACAGCAAACAGAAAGTCAATCAGCATGTCATGTACATATAAACTGCCCCCTCCTCCTCAGGGAGCTGAGCTCTGTCAGTCTGGCTGTTGGAAAATGGAATGTACAGATTTAGGAGCAGAAAACTTGGCTGGTCTGAAATGAAAAAGTGGGTATTTTACCCTTATGACACATGATGAAGTATCTTTTGGTATCTAGAGACAGCACTGTCAGGGGACTAGGCTGTTAATTTATTATGTGAATGATGGTGGTATCGGGCTGTGCTTATCCAAGCTAAGCCTATTTTAATGATCAAAACCTTGAACCTAGAATTCAGGGAAAAATTTTGAACTAAATTAAGCAAAGGGACAATCTCTCTTTTGTATAGGATTTGTAGAATCAACATTGATTAATTGGAGTTGCAGTAATTATCCACTGATTAAAGTCAGTTGGGTTTTGGTAGTTTATTTTGGTTTGTTTGTCTTGGGGTTTTTTTGGTGTTGGTTTTTTTTTTTGTTGTTGTTGCTGGTTTTGGGGGTTTTTTTGGTTTTGGTTTTGGTTTGTTTGGTTTTTTTTCTAAATAACTTTATTATATCTTCCATGAGAGTTTAAAACCAAAAAATAAAAATAAGACAGGTGGAGAGCCTTTGGTTTCCACCTCATCAAAAAGAAACGTAAGTTTTGGTGACAGAAGATCTGTAAATATTTTATAGAATTCAGACAGGAATCCATCTGGACCAGATTTCTTTTTTTAGCGTTTCATTCTCTTATAATTTGTCTTAATTTTTTCAGCAGAGAGCAGCTACCTCAACTTTTTGAACTGAGTGTTTGAAAACGGATTTTTAAACATTTCCCTGCAAAATAATGTCCTGGTTGAGGCAGGTGTTTCCTTTGAGCAATTTAGAGTGGGACTACCCCTCCCTGCTGGGGCTGCACACTCTCTTTTTTTGCAGTGAAATGATTTATTCTGAAAGATCTGCAATGTGTACAGTGCCTGGCAAAATTTAGTTGATGCAGTTTATGATACCCACTTGAAATAACAGCAATACCTTCTGATTTTTATGGGCATGTGATCATTAGGGATCAGATTCTCATCTCTTGCATGGAAAACATTTAATCCTTGGATTAAAGCAGCACAAAGAAGGAGGCACTGCTCAATTTGAATAAATATTTCTGGTCTTGTTGTGGAACCCTTTAGATACAACTCCCTACACCCTCCCAGTGCTCCCATGATCTTAATTGCCTGAATTGTTTGTGATTTTATTTGACCTTAAACTATTTCCTTTATGCTCCAGTTGCAGTGTTTTTATTTTCCTCTTAATAGTGAAATTAGTGGTTGATTTGAAAGGTACAACAGATAAGCTTTTCTATCTTCTTTAAATTTAAAGGCAGTTTGCATTTTTGCATAGCTGATGTGTCTTTTGAGCATTATTTTTTTCAAGTTAAATGTCACTTAATCAGGTTATTTACCAAGGGGAATGCAAATTATGGAATGGGTTTTTTTGGGTTAAAAACTCATCCATTTCCAGCTCCCTTGTCACAGAAAGGGACATTTTCCACTGGCCCAGGTTGCTCCGAGCTCCATCCAACCTGGCCTTGGACACTTCCAGGGGTGGGGCATCCCCAACTTTTCTGGGCAACCTGTGCCAGGGCCTCACCACCCTCACAGGGAAGAATTTATTCCTAATATCCAATCTAAACCTGCCTCCTTCAGTTTGGAGCCATTCCCCCTTTGACTATCACCTCATGTCCTTGTGAAAATATTGCAAAGGAGCCATGAGCTTGGGAGTGATTTTGGAAACAGAGAGGTGTCCTTGGACTTCCCATGATTTTTCTTCTTCTTCAGAACTTTATGTGCTCAGGGATTCAGCAGCCACCACGTCCCCTCCCCTCATCCCCTCTAGACCTCTTGGATCCTCCAGTGACATAGGAAGGGAAGCAAAAACCTCTGGACAGGACAAAAACTCTTCCAGCTTTTGTCCAATTAATTTTTGCGCAGGGCTTCTTTCATTGGCTTTGTCACTTTATTTTTTGGTGGTGACAAAGCTCCTCAGTTCACCCTTTATGTTTTGGACATAAAATTTGGATTCTTTTTTTTAAATTATTTTATTATTTTTATTTATTATTTTATTTTGTACATATGTTTGGACTCTTCCTGCATAAGCTGTTCCATGATTTTCACCTCATCCTTGAATCTTCAGTTTCATTTTTCCCCCAGCAAAACACTTTTTGCTGTCACTGGCACCTTGCAGCTGTAATTTCCATGGATTATTTTGTGCCTGTGCAGGTTTGGATGGCTTCCCAAAGCTCTGAATGTAGCACAAGTAAATGGTGCAATAGAACATTTGAAATACAAGTTATTTTGGTCCATGTCCCAACTCCATCTCAGAGGTCTCCTTCCTTTTGTGTTTTATTTATTTTCAGAATGGTGCTTTTTTCAGGCTGAAAAAGGTTTTTGAGTCAAAAAAATATCAGTTAAAAACCTTTCTGATGGCTACAAAGGGCAGGAGGAAACAATTCTCAAATGTGGATTCTTTTGTTTACATAGAATCAAGTTGCTAAAAAACCAAACACTAAAATAATGAGCCCAGTGAGATTCGACAAGTGTGGATAGAGGATATAAAAAATCAAATGTGGGTGTCTGCATTTCTACTCAATATTGCATCTCTGTGTAGTAATGTTGGAATAGGAATTCCTGGGTGGTGGAAGTTCTGTAGGAATTGCTGTCACCAGCTGAGAGCAGGTATAGCAGAGCAGAGTCTCTCTCTCACCTCACCTCACCTTATTGGGACTTAAATATTTTTATACCTTATAACCACCTTCATTCCCATTCATCCCTAACAGGGATGCAATTATATGATATAATTGCAGTTCTCCTGCTCAGAGCAGCAAAATGAAGCACAGCACAGATGCATCTTTTGCTCTTCATCAGGTGTGAACTTGGCAGCAGTTAGTTCCTTGTGCCCATTCCTGCCTTTAGTCTCCAAAATGTGTTTAAATAAATTCATAAATTCACAGATGGATTATATTTTATCTGCCTGGACACGGAAGGATGCTCAGCCACGAGCCTTTGGGATGTGATATGTCTCTGTCAATGCTCTTCCTTTCTCCTTTCTCCTTTCTTTCCTCTCTTGGGTTATGGAGATCTGGTTATCTTCAAACCTGGCTCTTGGGGCTGGGTCTAACCTTGTTTAATAGTCAAGACTTCTCCCAGTGTTTTCCCATGTTCTTCAGTCAGAGGTGGTACATTCAATACCACACAATGTATTTTTGTTCTTCCTTTTTTCCTTCCTTCTTTTCATATTCCTGTTGCATTTTTAAGCCTGTGTAAGGTTTCAGGATGCACAACAGCCTGTGGCATGAAGTTCTTGCTCAATTAGACTTTATATGAGGGTTATCTTCTTTCTTACTTTCATTCCTGTGTCCTCCTGGATTTAATTCATTACCCCACAGTTCTTGCACTGGAAAAAAACAAAAAAAAAAAAAAAAAAGGGGAGGTTTGCTTTTTCCAGATGACTCAGGAATCCATGGGGTGTTATTTTATGGGAATTCCCTGCACTCCAACATTCTTTTCCCAGTCTGATGAGACATTACATTTTTAGTTCTTCTACTGTATTGGGAAGGAAGTGGTAGAATTGGATAAAACATTGAAAAGATTGATTAAATGATACATTTAAAGGTAAATTTTCAGGGATTTTTAAAATCTGTTATATATTTAAGGTTCCCAGGAGCTGCAGACTTCCTCCACTCCCTCTCTCTACTGAAAAGTAGGTACCTCCTGTGTATTTTGACTGAGTCTCCACTTTTCACTGGCTGTACTGACTTAAGTCTCTGCCAGTAGCTCTGGGAGCACACTGAGAAGTGAGGGTCAGTCTCTTTTCCCAGGTAAAAAGTGATAGAAAAGAAGAAATAACCTTAAATTGTGCTAAGAGAGGTTTGGATTGGCTATTAGGGAAAATTTCTTCACCAAAAGGCTTGTCAAGCATTGAAACAGGTCTCCCAGAGTAGTGGTGCATTCACCATTCCTGGGGGAATTTAATAGACATGTGAATGTGGCACCTGGGGACATGATTTAGAGGTAGCCTTGGCAGTGTCTGGTTGGACTCAATGATCTTAAAGTTCTTTTCCAACCCAAAAAATTCTATGATTTAGGTGACTTAATTTGAAATTTTCCCCACTCTTCTGCCAGCCCAGAGGGCTGTGCATCACCAGCCAGGTGTCCCAGCCCCACCCAAGCCTCACAGGACATCTGAGATGTCATTTGGCCCCCACATTTTGACAAATCCCCCCCACACTGTGCATCCTGTCTTCACCAGGATCTTACATACAGTTCATAGTGTAAAAATACACCCTCTTTCTTGGTGGAAAAACCAGCAGTCTGCATTTTTAAGGGCAACTCTTCTCTCCTGTGCAGGGTTTGACACTGAGCTGTTTTGCCTCAGCTCGCTCGGGGCTTGAGGTTCCTCTCGCGTGAGTCACGCGCTGGAGCCGAGCTGCTTTTCCTCCTTGATATTTGCTCTCGGTTCCCTTTGGTGCCATCATGTGCTACAAGAGCTCTGCAGCAGGAAGGAGGAGTCCTCCAGTGCCTGCTGAACTGTGAAATTGGCTGAAATGGGGCTTTTTAGGGTCTCTGGTTCGTAACTGATTGGAGGCTGTGTCAGAGCAGACCTGACCGATGCTTTTCTCAACATGAGGGCGAATGTACCCCAAAATATCTGTCTGTCTCAGTCTGAAAAGACAGGTGTCTGCTAAGGAAGGCAGGAGCCTCCCTTGAAATGGCAAATGTAAACCCGCTCCCTCCAAATGATTATAACTTTGAAATTAAGAGGCTCTTAGAAAAAGATATGGGAATAGGAATAACAGTTTTTTACTAGTAAAACTAAAAATACAAATGTAATAGTACAAACAAAACAACACTGACAGAGTCAGAACAGGAGCTGACACCCTGTGGGTCAGGGTGGTGGCCGCAGTCCCATTCCGTGGTGGCTCAGCCCTCCTGCAGTGCCAGCTGTGGTTCTGTTGGAGCAGGGATCCTGGAGAAGGGTGGAGTTTTCCTCTGAAGCTCCAGTGGTGATGTGGATGGGCCTGGTCTTCCTCTGGGAATGCAGTGGAGAAGAAAGCTGCTCCTCTGGGAATCCACTGGGAAAAGACTGCTGTGGTGTTCCAAAACCTCAGATTAAATCCAGGGAGGAATGGTTGGCTCCTCCCCCTGGGTGGAGCACCTCCCAATGGGATGATGGAATTTTATCAGCCATGCAGTGACACTCAATGGCCATGAACAGAAGATATCTCCCCAGAGGGAGGATTGGTTGGAAGAGACAAAGACAAAAAGAAAAGTGCCCAATTAACAGAAGATAACTGCCCCACCTCTAACTGATGGCAAATAGAATACACACCCTCAACTCCATCTTTCAACCCAAGGCACTGTCATGAGGGTGAAAGAATGATGGGAAGGGGATGAATTTAGCTCTCCACAGGCTGCCTCAGGCTGGTAGCTGTCTCTGCTGTCTCACAAATGCTTTGTGAGTGCAGCTGGTCTGGAGAAGACAAGCTCCATTGACAGCACATATTTACACGTCCAGATGTTCTGTGTTCGCTGTCTTGTCATCCTGGCCTGTAAAGCCTTCAAAGGAGGTGAAATCTCTTTTCTCCTGCTATGGTAATCCTGTGCTCTCCTACCACGTTCTGCTGCAAACAGAAGATGTGGCGGGAGGCTCAGCTCCAGCTCATGCTGGAGCATCCCCAGCTAATGAGGGTTGGTTGTTAGTGTGATTTCCAAGGATTCGTTGCTGTGTTTTTCTGCTTTGTCCCTCTGGTGAATGTCTGTGCTGAAAAACATCTCTACTGCTTGTTCCTCTTCAGTCCATGTTAATATTCATCCTGTTGCCTTGCTGCAAGCAACCCCAGAAATTCCTTGCCTCCCTGTGACTTTGCTTCTACTGTGGAACATTCCTTTACTTTTCAAACTTTTTTTAAAATGTTTTTTTGTTTGAGGAGAGAGAAAGTTGAAATAAAGATAATGATGGTGCTCACCTTCCCTCTTGGCTTAGGGAGATTTTGTTGTGGTTTAAAAACACAGGCAGAAAGTCTTTCTGTGAACATCAGATTGATGGAATATTGAGAACCACTTGAAATAATTAAGGGATCAGCCATGTTCTCTGTCAATGAGAGGTTGTGGGAAAACTGAATGAGTTGGAAAATTGACCATGGTTGTGTTTCCTCAAATATGTGCAATAGCAGGTTCACTGTAAATTTTTTAGCAAATTCACTTTAGTCTGGTAGGAAAATTGGCTTACAGCCACTGCTGACTCTGGGCTATGATTCATGAAAATTTCTTCACCAATAGAGTAGTCAGGCACTGGAACAGGCTGCTCAGGGAGGTGGTGTAATCACCAACCAGGGAAATGTTCAAAAGGCTTGTGGAAGTGGCCCTTGGGGGTGTGGTAGCTGACATCATGGTGGTGCTGCATTAATGGTTGGATTCAATGATCTTAGAAATCTTTTCCATCATTATTCTGTGATCTGTTGATTAGATTTACACTGGACATAACTGGCTTGGATCCTCTCCCATGGTCTTGGTAGGAAACCTGAAATGAAGATACCAAGTTGTTTTCTGTCTCTTGATGAATCACAGCCAAAGATAGAAGATTCTTTACTTCCCACTGGGCACTGTATCCTCGCCAGACCATGCTGCTTCTCATTTACCCTTCTGCAAGGTTTATTTATAATGTGACTGGTAGTAAACACTGGTGGAAGTGAGAGCATATTCTGATTGTGTGTATTGAATAACAATATTTCTTCTTTGGGAAGTGGAAACGAGTTATGTTTGTTGATGGGGGAGCAGGATCCTGGGATTTAGGGATCTATTACTTTATTAATTCACCCATTTTGCCCTGCATCTTCCTTCCCTAAGCAATTGCAGCTCTGTCTATCAAGATGTTCCTGAGGACTCAGAATTTGTTGCCATCCTCAGATGCATTTTTCATTATTCTGTTGAAATCCAATATAAATTTATAAATGCCATTTCTAATTTTGTTAAGCTGACCTAGTGTGGTGCAGTTGGTCTCTGCCCATTCGTGCGTGTACATCTTTTATAATTAATAAGTTTACTCTAACGTCAGAGTAGCAAACTAGACACCAGTTCCCTCTTTCCTGTGTTCCTCCTCCCTGTTTTTATTACAGCAAATAGACATTAATATTCATCTTTTGTAACCAGTGAAAAGGCAGATGAAACCTGGATTTTGAACTGACTGGAAATTTAATTTTGCTGTTCACTGAAATATGTAATACTTCTGTGTTTGTCTAGCATATGGATAGATTGAGACTGTTCTACATGCAAGGTTCACAAAAAATAGACTGCATGGCACAAAACAGCAAATAGAAGAAGGCAATGCAGGTAAAAAATAGAAAGAAAACCCTTGAGGTAGAAGCAACAGAGTTTTGGATCATTTGTACTCGGGCAGTTCAGAGTTTGAAGCTGTCTAGATCATCTTCTTCAGGAGCCAGAAGAAATGTTTAACTGTTGTATTAATGTCAGTTTAAAAAATAGGAAGGGTGACATCACATCTTGATCAAAATGAGCTCAGAGTGCCCTGGCACTAAGTCATGAAAGCACTGCCATGGTATGGCCTGGAACAGCAGAAAACATTACACACAGCTCAGTGCCCAAAAGATCTTTGGTCTCCCAAAGAGTCAGGAGGCTCCTTTTCTCTTGATCTTGAATTCCTCAGTATCAGGGAAGCCTGATTGCTTCTCCAGCAGTAAAGATATTTGGGTCCTGAGGGCTGGCCTTGCCTGTGCCATCACTCTGTCATTTATCACCCTCAGCTGCTGCTTTGGGGAACCAAACTGTCTCAGGGTGTGCTGCCTCATGCTCTGAGGATGGAATGCATCCTTCTTTCCATGGCATCTGTGATCCTTTTGGTGGAAGACTTTTTCTGGCAGGTAGTTTTGCTCTCCAGAAGTTTACCTACCTTAAAGGGGAGGGAGTGGGAGGGTCTATGAATCTGAAATTCCCAAGGTAAACAAAACATATCCAGCCCTCCTTCTTGGCATTTGCCTAAGGCCAGCCTGTCTCTGGTGCAGGATTTGAAGCCTGTCTTCTGTTCTCTTGTGAGAAGACGTAAAGACAGGTAGATGTGGAAGGAGAGTCTGTTCATTGAAGTGGCAGCTGGGACTGACATGAAAGGAGGACAGCAAGCTTCCAGATTGCTGTCCTTGCCTCTGTTCTTCGTGTCCGATGTGCAGACGTTGGTGCAACGTGAAATGTGTGCAGACAACTTGCATCCACCCCTTCTAAACTCTATTGCTTGTGGTTTCCTTCTGCTTTATGTTTTGTGTCAGTCCATCAGATGTGAAGCCCTCTGACATCAATAGGAGATCCTGGGTGAAGGCATCCAGAGCTTGGTGGGGTTGGAGGTGCCTTCTGATGGACAGGAGAGAATCTGTTCTGCCTGATGGGTGCTGCTATAGCTGCAAATCTTGGGGATGACTGAGTGATGAAAGAAGGGGTTAGACAGGAACTGTTCCTGTTGGCTTTGCGTGGTGTTGCTGAGCTGGGTGAAAAATGAGCTTGAGCAAAGGCTGCAATCAGATGTGCTGGGAACAGCCAGAGCTCTTGGTGTCATTGCAATTAGAGGCACAGTGAACCAGCTGTCTCTGCTTGTGGCTCAGTGTATATCTCCATAAAATGTCATGGGTGTCTTATCTCGCAGCCTGTCCTGATTCTATCTGTTCCCGGGACAAAATGCTCTGCTCCTGGAGACATCTACAGTGGCAGCAGGGAAGAGAAATCAAATCCATTGGGAAGCAATCAGGTGCTTTCCTCAAATAAGGCCTTTGATGAGGAAGAACTCAAAAAAAGAGAATTTTTGTCATTCTTTCTGAGCAAATCTGGAGAAGAGCAGGAACAGCTCATTTCTGAGATAATCTCTGCTGGTTTTACTCTGCATCTACTCCACGATGCCTCCGTGGGCGTTCGCTTTGCTCTGCCGTGCGCTTCAGTGGAGGAGGGGAGGCAAGAGCACACAGTTCAAGGGATTGAGTCAGGCTGTTCACAGTCATCGGTGATGTCACGCCAGTCAAGCACCACAGAAGAGTCTCTAGAAGCTTCTGGAAGCCTGTTTAATTTGTACAAGATTATGGATATGATGCCCTGGGGGTTTTGTTGTTGTTTTTTTGTTGTCGTATTTTGTGTCTTGTCAGCCTAGGCTAGACAGTGAGGTCCTCAGGCTGTGGGGACAGAGATGACTTCATTCTCCAAGGACCTTCCATCAGCTTTAGAATTCATTTGGGAAGCAAAGTGTGAGGAAATATCTGCACTGCTGCACTCCCAGCCCTGCTGCAGGCTGGGCATTGCTCCTGACCACCCTCCTGCCAGGCATTTCTGCAGCTCCTGAGCACTGCTCTCCTCTCCTTGCCTGCCCAAAGCCACCCAGGGAAATGGCATTAATATTAAAAGCTCCACAAAAGATCCAGAAGGGAATAAATTACCTCAAAGGCCCAGGGTGAGAAAGAAGAAAGTCATCCTCTCCAGCCACTCTGATTGAGGCACTTGGGGATTTGTGCAATGACACCAACTCAAAGCTAAAACCATTGAGTAAAAACCCAACAAAGCAAAACAAGGCAATTCAACAGCAGAGCTTGTTCAGAAGTTCGGGCTCTGGGAAAAAGAGGAAAGAGACATTTTCCCAGGTAAACTCCAGGTTTATTGAATTCTGGTTTTAATAATTGAGAAAAAAACCCTAAGGAAAGAAGCTGGAAAGCAGCACATCTATGACACAAGTGACAGAGTCTACCCTAAGTAGAAGGCTTTGCACATATGCCCTGTGATCTCATGACTTCAAAAAACTTCCATATTAACCAAGTTATTTCTGGCTGAAGATGTCCCAGCTCATTGCAGGAGGGTTGTTCTAGAGCTTTAAAAGGTCCCTTCCAACCCAGATTATTCTGTGAGCCTCTGGTACTCTGCCAACAGGAGAGCTCTGCATCTGGCTGTCAATTTTACAGGCAGGGAAGGGGAGGCAGCTGTATGGAAAGCAAGGAAATGCTGAGTATTCTTCCTTGTGGCTCCCGTGTAAACAAAACCCCCAGTGAGAAATGAAAGGAGGTCAACCTGTTTGGTTCATCAGAGGGGAGGTTAAAAGGCAAAAGAGAGATCAAACAGCAAAGTTCAGGAGTTGGGAAGACACAGCTCTCCTAACGGAGTGGCTGGGGATCGTCCTTCATTAACTGGAGCCTCAGGGAGGTTCTTATGGAAAGAGTGACCTGGGCTGGCCAGAGGCTGTAGGGGTTGATGTGTAAAGATGATTTATGTGAAATTATCTGCAAGCTCCTGATGAAGGTCAGGCTGGTTGGTCAAAGGGTTTTATCTGGTTGAAAAACCTCAGAAAAAATATGTCTCAGGTGGGTCATCCAGAAATGGAGGTGTCCTCATCATTAATGAGTTCTGAAGCCCCCAGTGAAGGCACTTCTCCATCAGCAAGGTGGTGTTAGAGCTGGGAAAGGACACAGAGGAGGGGCTGTGTGAACCCAATGAAGGTCAACAAGTACAAGTTCCCGCACCTGGGTCAGGACAATCCCAAACACAAGCACAGGCTGGGCAGAGAATGGATTGAGAGCAGCCCTGAGGAGAAGGATGTGGGGGTGTTGGTGGATGAGAAGCTCAGTGTGACCCAGCAATGGTGCTCTGGCAGCCCAGAAGGCCAAACCGGTCCTGGGCTGTGTCAAAAGCAGGGTGGGCAGCAGGTGAGGGAGGGGATTCTGCCCCTCTGCTCTGCTCTGGTGAGAGACCTGGAGTTCTGGGGTCCTCAACATAAGAAGGATGTGGAGCTGCCTGAGTGAGTCCAGAGAAGGCCACAAAGAGGATCAGAGAGCTGGAGCAGCTCTGGAAAGAGGCTGAGAGAGTTGGGGCTGTTCAGCCTGGGGAAGAAAAGGCTCCAGGCAGACCTTAGAGCCCCTTAGAGAACCTAAGGGGCCTCCAAGAGAGCTGGAGAGGGACTTTGGACAAGGCCTGAAGGGACAGGACAAGGAGTAATGGCTTCAAACTGAAAGAGAGCTGTCTTAGATTTAACATTAGGAGGAAATTCTGTATTCAGAGGGTGATGAGGCCCTGCAACAGGTTTTTCAGAGAATCTGTGGCTGCCCCGTCCCTGGAAGTGTCCACAGCCAGGTTGGATTGGGCTTGGAGCCACTCCTCTGTGGTGGGACAGGCAAACTTGCTGAGGACACACTGCCCCATCATTCAGGTCATCAGTGAAGATGTTAAACTGGACTGGACCCAGTATTGAGTGGTTTTATCACCTCCAGGTGCAGAAGAGCTTTCTCCATGGTGCCTGTTCCCAGAGATGCTCTATCCCTCCTCATAGGCTCTCCCAACGTCTCAGTTCATCTTTCCAGCTTTGGTTTGGATCTATTCCCTTGTCTTGCCCAAAAGGAATGGAAATAATGTTTTCCTCCCTGTCTCTTTGCAGCAGCCTTGCAGAATTGAAGGATTGAGTCTTCCCATCAATCTTCTCTTCTGTAGGAAAAGCAACCCCATTTACTCAATCTTTCCTATCAGGCTATGTTTTCTTGACCTGTTGTCATTCTCCCAGTTCCCTCCAGACTCTCTTCAGTCTCTGACAGAAAAAAATCTTTGCTGCAGAATTTGTTGCTTAGAGCTGAGGATCTGCAGTGTGGGGTCAAGCAGAAGGTTTGCTTCCCTTGTTGAGAAGATTGTAATCCTATTTACTCAGCCCCTGTTACAGGAAATGTCACTGCAGATCCGTGCTCAGCTGGGAGCCTGTGGCATCCATCCATCCATCCATCCATCCATCCATCCATCCATCCATCCATCCATCCATCCATCCATCCATCCATCCCTGCATACAGCACTGGCCAGCAGCTCCCCATCCCCTGTTGGTGCTCTCCTTTGCTCTTTCTACATTCAGGCCCCTGCAGTTGACCTGGATTGTGCAGAGCCTCATTTTCTCTGTTGAACATTACTTCTGGTTTGTTGAGATTGTTCTGGAGGTTGGAGCTGTCATCTAACTCCCCTGTTGGGTGCTGTGTTTGTGTTGGATGAGGATAATTCCTGTTCCATCACCCAGCTCACTGCTCAAAATGCACATGGAGAGAGCAGAGATTGGTGGACACCACACAGATTGTTCTTTGGGTATGGCAACAGTTCACTGGGACTGTTTTATGGTGGAAGAGAGTAGGTTTAGATTAAGTATTAGAAATAAATTATTCACAGTGAAGGAGGTGAGGCCCTGGCACAGGTTGCCCAGAGAAGCTGTGGCTGCCCCTGGATCCCTGGAATTGTTCAAGGCCAGGTTGGATGGGTCTTTGAGCAACCTGGTCCAGTGGAAGGTGTCCCTGCCCATGGCAAGGGGTTGGAAACAGAGGATTTTTAGGGCCCTTCCAACAGTTCTGTGATTCTATGCTTTTTCTAATTAAAAAAAAAATTGCTGTACCTCCTATCAATTTCTTTGGCCATGCAAACATGAGACCATAACAGGCACCCACTGCCTGCTAATTTCTATAAACCATTGAAGCTTGGTTTGACTTCTTGCCAGCTGCATAGTGGCTGTCATTCTGGTTTTCACCATACTTTCAGTGGCTTTATTCCACTGTCTTTACAGGAAATTGGAAAAAAAAACCTGGTGGATTTGCAATTTCCTTACTCGTTTCTCCACCTGTTTAGTAAATAGGCACAGTAAGGGCCCTCCAGTCTGCCAAGAGAGCCATGAATGGCTCTGATGCTGTTTCAGGCATCACAGGAGGAAAATTGCAGAATCCCACAGGTAGGAAAGAACATCTGAAGGTCATCTTGTCCAACTCTCTCCTGAGAGCAGGGTCACCTGGAGCAGGTTTCTCTGGCACGTGATCAGTCAGGGCTTGAACATCTCCAAGGACAGGGACCCCACAGCCTCCCTGTGCAGCCTCTGCTGATGTTTGATGACTCTCACCATAAAAAAAAAAAAACCACAAAATAAGCCAAAAAGCCACTCCAACCCCAAAACAAACAGGTGTTTTTTGTTTTTGTTTTTGTTTTTTTTTTTTTTAAGTGGAATTTCCTGTATTTCAATCCCTCTTGCCTCTTGTACTGTCACTGACCAATAAGAGTCTGGCTCCATCATGTTTGCTTCTTTCCATCAGTTATTGAGACACCTTAGTACCACCACATCCTTCTCTTCTCTTTTCTCCAAGGTGAAGAGCCCCAGCTCCCGCAGCCACTCCTCATCCCATCCTTTAATCATCTTTACGGTCCCTCACTGGATTCTCTCCAATATGTCCATGTCTCTCCTCTTTTCCCATTTTTTTCCAGTATTGTCCAGAAAGAAATGTTCCAGCTCATGTCTTTCTCAGCCAATCTCAACTTTAAATATACATAAATTGTCTAAAGTGCTGTTGTGGTTGAATTCCAGCTGGCAAATAAGTTCCAGACAGCCACTCCCTCACAGTCCCCAGCAGGTTGGTGGAAATAAAGTGGATGAGTAAAAGTGACAAAGCTTGTGGGTTTAAATAAGAACAGTTTAATGATTGAGATGTAATAGTACAAAATAATAATAATAATAACAATAATAATAAACAACCTATTTCTTCCATGCTGAAATCTCATCTTTCATTCCCACCGCTAATGCTGCCCACCCAAGTGTCTCTAAATGGAGACTGATGGATGTAGAGCTCTGAAATTTAATTTTGCCTGCATGGTTTTACTCACCAATATCTTTCCCAGTCCAAGAGATATGGACCAACTCTTTCCTTGAGATTCTGCAACATGCTATTCTAGTCAGGCATGACTGGCTTTTACAGGATATACAAAACAAGTATTTAATTTCATTAAAATACAAATTCATGCCCCTTTTAGTCTGTCTTGGATGTGCTTATTTTTTTATTCATATTTCAGGTGATGAGGATAAAGCTGTTAAAATGGTTTTTTCTTCTTTGTTATTCTTTTTTTTTTCTGTGTCTAGTAGGTTAGGAAATGCTTGTTCCAATTTGTACAAACTGCCTTCACAGTAAATTGGACAAGTTGCCCTGAGGAGGAGTAGACAAAAGACTTGGGAAGTGCCATGGGGATGGGGAAGGAAATGCTTTTATTGCCAATCAAATTAAAGGCATTTAGATCTGCTCTTAAATTTTCCTGTAAATATATTACTGTGGGGTAAGAATTTGGCTCCAGAGCTGTATGAATAAGGGATATTTCAATAGCTTGGTAGGATGGGGTGGGAGGTGGCTGCTGCTAAAAAGGTTTGGTTAAGCTACAAACAAAATATTTCATTTTCAATTCTTTCTATTTTTCCTCCCTTACAAGGAGAAAAAGCTTTAAAATGGAAACATGTCCTGAGAATGATAAATCGACATTAAACACTTGGAGTGCTCTAAAAACCCCCCTTCTCTCCCCCTTTCACACCACTCTGTTGGAGAAAAAATAGATGCATTCAGTGTTTGCCAAAACAACACTTGCCCAGTTGTAATCAAGGCATTTTACAACAGGGTGGAGACTTTCACTCCATGTTTGTTGTTTGTGGCCTTGGGGAAGTCATGGCAAGAAATGTTTCGACTTGCTTATCTCTAAAGAGAGAGGGTGGGCCAGGAAAAATCTCTGTAGAGAGGCTGTTTTCAAGTTCTTTGCTTGTCCCAAATCCCTGCAGTGGTCCTAAACTTTGGGAGGTAAAGAAAATATTCCTTATTTCTGCCCAAAAACTTTCTCATAACTGTCTTCCATGTGCCCATATTTTCCCAGGTAAATTTTGCTGGATCTCAGGTTGCATTTTGTGATGGAGGTTGTGTTGGTAGTTCTGAGCTCACCTGAGATCTGAGAGAGCTGGGGTTTGTTCCCAAGTCCATCTCAGACATCCCAACTGAATCTTCAGCTGAGTCTTGTAGGTTTCAGTGGTTTTAGATCAAGAATTTCCACCAAGACACCACAGAATACAGAATGGTTTGGGTAGGGAGGGACATTAACGATCCTCTTGTTCCAGCCCACTGCCGTGGGCATGGACACCTTCCACTATCCCAGGGTGCTTCAAGCCCTGTCCAACCTTGCCTTGGACACTTCCAGGGATGGGAGAGCCACAACTTCTCTGGAAAATCTGTTCCAGGGCCTCACCACCCTCTGAATATAGAATTTCTTCCAAATATCCAATCTAAACCTACTCTCAATTCAAAGCCATTACTCTTTGTCCTATCACTCCATGCCCTACTAAAAAGTCCCTCTCCACCTCTCTTGCAGACCCTCTGAGTTACTGGAAGTTTCTCTGAGATTTCCTGGGAGAAAGTACAATTGTAGTGTGTATTTCCATGGAACTCATGGTTTAAGTACAATTGTAGGGTGTACTTTCATGGAGCTAATGGTTTTGCAGTTTTGATGGATTGTTTTGCTGTTGAGTGTCTTGGTTTACAAATGTGCCCCTTGTTTCCTCTTGTTTGCTCCATTTTCTGTCTCCTTGAAGCACACTCCAGCACACACCTTCACCTTTTCTCTGGCTGCTCAGGCTCTCACAGCTCAACTTCCACAAATTTGGGCTGAAGGCTCTTTCCCTAAAATGAAGGTTTTCTGCCCTGGGGGCACCTGCAGCCTGGGATGCCAATTATGTGTGTCCGTGGTGCACTGAGGCTGGCAGGGGAAGCTGCACTCTGGATTTTCTCCAGTTGTAATGGATTTATCTCTCAACCATTGCTCTGTCAAGGCAGTTGCACTTTCATCCTCTTTCATATGTCTGGCCCAATTAAGGGAGGATGGTGAGTGATTTCTTTTGGTCCTGGAGTTCCACTGTCTGGTGAATCTCAGCGCTGATTTTTTTTTTCCCCTTGGTTTTGAAACTCTGAAAGAAAAAAAAAAAGGATAATGAAGTACAACAGGTGCCTGCGGCCATCAGGCTGTTCCCAGTACAGTGCAGAAGTGGGATTTTCTGGTGCTTTACTTTGCATGGAGGACAAACCAAAGGAATAGCTGCAAGTGTCAGTATCACAGTGCACCCCAAAAGAGACTTTTTCTGAGATATCTGTCAATTAGGACATCATGTGACACCTGGTCGTGTGCCACAGAAAGTGGAGGCCATTACCAGCTTCTGTCAGAGGGAAAACGTCTGGTCCAGAACATGAGAAATTTGAATATCCAAGCACAGAACGAAGCATTACAGCTCACGTCATCCAGCCTAACAACCCAACATCAGTGCAAGAAAGACCTGGAACAGCTGGAGCAGGACCAAAGGAGGCCACAAAATGATCAGAGAGATGAACCAGCTCTGCTGTGAGGAAAGGCTGTACAGCTGGGGCTGTTCAGCCTGGAGAGGAGAAGGCTCTGGGGATTCCTTAGTGTGGCCTTTCAGTACTTAGTATAAGAAAGAAAAGGACAGACTTTTTAGCAGCACCTGTAGTGATAGGACAATGGTTTTAAGCTAAGAAAAAGAGTAGATACAGAGTAGTTATAATGAAGAATTTTAGTTTATGGTAAGGTGAGTAAAACACTGGAACATCACTAGAAATATTTCAGGCCAAAGAGATTTGACTGGATTACCTTTAAGGGTCCCTGCCAAGCCAAACTATTCTTATTTTCCCATCACACCGAAAGTGCTGCTCTTTTTGCAGGATTGTAACTTCTTTTTTGTGGTACAAACACCAGTCTGGGGTGGTTCTTTCATAGCCTTGGTGTAAGAAAGCAGCATCTGGGTTTGGTCCTGTATAATCTCCCAGCTGATGCAGCACCTTTATCTCTTCTCTTCCTTTGCTGCCATCATCTCCATGCCTATGAGCTGAACTATTTTGATACCAAATCCCTGGGCACTGTTGAAATGCTGGAGGATGTCTGGGTGAGGCAATTCTGTGGATAAGGAGGAAGAAGTTGTCCTGCTCTGACTGCTGCAGTTATTTCATTCTGCTGCTGCTACCTCAGGCCTTGCAGATTTTTAATTTTTTTTTTTTTTTTTTTTTTTTTAACCAGCAAGGCAAAATAAATCTGGCTCCAATATTTCTGCTGGAGGCCCAGGAGCTTATAACAGCAAACTGTCTCTTTTGAGAGCTCATCAGGGCTGCAGTGTGATGGATAAACTCCAGCCAGCTGGATACTGGTAATGTTCCAGAAGACAGCATCACCTTTTTTGTGATCGAGTGCTTAAGTCTTTACCTTCCAGCTCAGGATCTCAAAGCACTTTGTGAACAGCAAGGAATTAAAAGTTGCCCTTTATCAGTGGAGAAAATGAGACACAGGGAGGTCAAATGACTTGCTTGCCCTCAAAACCATTTGTAGTCCGGAACACCTGGATTTTAGTGCTTTTAATTTTTTTTGCAGGTGGGCATCTTGAAGTTTGGAGATTGCCCTGTGTCTTTTATTTTCCTACTCAGTCCTTTTTTTTTCTTAGGTTACTGGAAAAAAAAAAAGTTTAACTGACTTTTAACAGGGCTGTGCCTGTCTTTTTTTCTGTTTTTTAGGTTTGAAGTGTAATCCAGCATCCATCACTATCCAGAAAATGTCTTATGGATCCATTGATGGGAGTGGATTTGGGAGCAGGAACCCATTTGGAGGCCCTTCCAGACAAGGCTATCAGCCTCTAGGTGAAGTATTGCTCCCCTGCTGTAATTTATTCCACCTGGTTCCCTGAGGGCTGAAGTTTGACTTGCTCAGGTTCACTGTGGCTGCTGTGTAAATATCACACCCTCACAAGGGGTCATTCCTGACACTGATTTTCAAAGGTGAAACCCAAACTTCTGCAGTTTAATCTGTGTGCTTGAGGCCTGACATCTTACCATGCTCAGAATTGGAGGCTGTGGCATGGGAGAGCAGCACTAATGAGGGTTTTGGGGGGATTTTGGGGAACCAGAAGAAGAAATGCAGAATTTTCTCCAAAGTGGCTTGTGTCTTTTCTCATCTCCCCATCACCTTTACAAAAAGTTTGTCTCAATCGTTGTTCTCAGGCTGGCAGATGGAGGGAGTAGGTGAGAGGATGTACAAAAATGCAGTGGGCTGTGCTTTCCTAGAGGATAGCTTTGATATGGAAGCTTCTTGAATCTGGGAAACATGCTTGGATGTGGCAAACAGGATCAAAAACTCACTCAGGAAATGCTGAAACCTTAAACAGTGGCTCGGAAATGGCCCTGGATTCTCTCTCTGTATCGTTTCTTTAAGCAGAGGCCAGACCAGCTCTAGGGCTGATCTGGGCTTATCTAGTCTGGCTTTGAGCAAGTCTTTTTATCTGGAACACATCTTTCATTTTGTTCCTGGACCTGGCCTGCTCTGGTAAGATGGCAAAAGGGTCTCTTTTCCTTTTTTCACCAGGGAAGAACGTCACCACTGTCTCCACTTGCCTTTGATTTCAATATTCACTAACACAGCCTGATTTGGTGCTCATATTTTGAGGGTTGCAAATGTTCTTTGGGAAACATTTTTTTTTTGTTTCACAAATAGTGGTTCTCCCTGGATGGAAAAATATATTTTTTTTTAAAAAAAAGCAGAGGTTAATCTTGGGTTTCTCTCTTAGAAATTTGGGTTTAATTTTGATTTTTTTTTCTTTGAACAGGAAGAAGGTATTGAAGTAAGCACAAGTTGTCTGTTCAGTTGTAAATACTGATTTTTTAGGCTATTCTGCAAGGCAAAATTAAGGCATAAAAGCAAGAAAGAATGGGATACTTGGGCACAATCAAAGAACCATAAGAAAACAGAATTGAAATGTGGATTAGACAAACAATGGATGTCAATGCATTGTAGCTTAGATTTAAAAAAAAAAAGAATATTTATTGTGCTATATGAAAGAGCCTTTCTTTTTAAGGCAAATTCACAGAATAACTCAAGACACTTGAAATCTCTAAATATTTGAAGACATCCCTTATTGTTCCCCACTTGTCCTTAGCTTGGCAGCTGGAGCTGTGATGCTGAAGCCACCCTCAGTGGATGGCAAAGAGGAGCTGGTGTGGAAAATTCAGTTATTTTGAAACGTCCACAGTGTGTTGGCTGCCCAGCAGAGCCTGTTGATGCTCTGGGTTATGGCTTAGACTTGAGTGCTGGTTTCCCCTCCAGGCTTGCACACATCCTGCCTGGTGGCATTGCCATGGATACATCTCCAGGGTCCTCCAGCGTGGATTTTCCCAGCCAGCCAAAATTGGTTGGTTCCTTAGTTAAGCATCCCTGTGGAAAAGATTGCAAGGGGAGGGACCTGTTTGCATTGTCCAAGGCGCCTTGGAGAAGTTTCCTTTCTCTGTGTCTCAGTCAGAAGTTTGTTCAACCTTGAGAGAAGAAGGTTTAGTGGAGCCCTTTTCATTGTGTTCCAGCATTTAAAAGTGGCCACAAATGAGATGCAGACTCTCTTTTCACATGGCCAAGACGTGGGGTATTGGGTGCAAGTTACTCCTGGGGAGATTATCAGGGGCTCAGACAAGAGGTAAATGTTTTGCAATGAGAACAATCAGCCTTTAGAATAATCTCCCCAGAGACGTGGTGGATTCCTGAATGTTGGACAATTTTAAAGTTCATCTGGATGGAGTGCTGGGCCATCTTGTCCAGGCTGTGCTTTTGCCAGGAGAGGTTGGATCAGATGATCCTTGAGGTTCCTTTCCAATTGGCATTCTGTGATTCTGTTCCATGCTCATCTGAACCTGTGTCCCTTTGCCACAGAAGATGGACACTTTGGATGCCTTCTGTCACAGCATCCCCAAATATTCCATTAATTAAGTGCCAGGAGAGGGTAATGCAGCACTAATTATCTGCCTCCTGCTTCTGGACAATGGATGACTGGTTTGCTAAGAAAAATTGCCTTTTGTATTAGATCATGGTGTGGCTGGAACAAAGGAGCATGGCCTTCCCACCAGCATTTGTGTTCCTGCTCTCAGCAGGGACAGACCTTAATGGGAATCTTCTGTGTGTGCTTTAAACCTCTCCCTCTCTTTGTAGATAATAAATAAATCAAACCAGGTGTCCCTGCAGGTAAATGTCCATCAGTGGTCCAGTGGTAATATTCAATATCCAACAGAAAACACTGAGATACAGCAGCAATAAAGGTGTTGGGAGTGGAACTGCTTCATCTGTAATATAGACAGCAAAAAAAGAGGGCTCAGGTTTAGTTTGGTTTTGTTTAATGAGGGGTGATACTGCCATGGGGGTTTCCTCTGTGCCTATGCATCTGTTTGCCTTGGCTCTGTTTCTTCCATGCTCGATCCAAATGTGCAGCCAGGATGGGAAAGTTTAATTATTTGAAGGTGATCCCCTTGGCTCTGGGCTGATGTGATGATGGATGGACTCAGAGCCCGTCCTCAGGCCATGTGGAGGTTAATGTTGCTGACCAGCCTAATTAGGGAGATCCACAGACTCCATCTGCAGAGTTTGGGGAGGATCTTGAGGCAGTGTTTTCGGAAATTTGGTTTGCCCTGCACACCTTGGTGTTGGAAAACTCTAGTTCAGACTCTGGTTTTGATGGTGGATATCCAGGATTTCTTGGGGAAAAACAAAAACAAGGGGTTTTTTTTCCATTATTATTATTAGTATTAGTATTAGTATTAGTATTATTATTTAATACTGGCAGGTTTTAGGAGGAGGGAGAGAGAAGCTTAGGAGAACTCAGATGTTCTGTGGCCTTAACCAAGGAGCACCCTGAGGTGTGTCACAAGCAGGATCACCAGGATTACCTGGAGTAGAGCACTTTAGGAATTTGGTTGTCCCACAGCCACAGAGGGACAGCCAGGAGTGGCAGGAGGAGGCATAAGCCATGTCCCTGCTTTGCAGCTGGGAGTTACAACCTCTGAGCTTCAAATCTTCTCTGAGCTTCATCTGGGCATTGATGTTGCATGAACAAATTCGAAACCACGGAGTAGAAAGTTATTGTTTTGTTTTGATTTTTTTTTTTCTTTTTGCTTTAAGTTTAAACCTAAGAAATGGAAAAGATTGACTTCAAAAATGCAACTTTTTAAGTAATGTGACATGTCTAAGATAAACAGAGAGCAAACACTGTACAGCAGTAGGGAACTCTGGATCCTACTGTGTGCAACCTGCACTCTCTACCATCCCCAACCTACCTTCCCAAAACCATCTTTTTGTGGGGAAAATGAACAAAACCTGCCTTACACAAGGAGGCATATAGGTCAGGGAATTTAAATAGCTTGGATTAAAATGCCACAAGACAGGAAATTTTTAACACTGCTTTTATTAACCTTACTGTAACCTGGACATTAAATGCCAGCTCTGAAAAGGTAAGGTTAATTTTATATTCCAGCAGTGCATTGCTTCCAGGTGAGCTCAAGGGACTGCTGGGTCAGTGCTTAATTTGGCTGTGACTTCATTTAGACCATTTCCCCCTCAGTTTCTCCTGGAGATTTTGTGTGGGACTCTGGCCAGGTTTGTACTCAAGATATATCACATGTGAGTCTTTCTCCTGGTTGGATAAGGTTGGTTATCTTGTTACTGAAGAGAATGAGATTGGTCCCTGCAAGTTGTCCTTGGCAGTGTTCTCTGGGTATAAATCACCTACTCATCATTTTAATACTTACCAATTGTTAAATGATTTTTTCTGCCATTTTTTTCCTGGAATCAGGTCTATAATTTTATTTTCCCTCCCATCTCTACCACTCGCCTGCCTCTGTGCTGCACCAACCAGCCCTTGGGTGGAAAGTCATGTGCCAGTGATTCCACTGACTTGTCATGGAATTGTTTAGGTGGGAAAATCCCTCTGAGATCCTCGAGTCCAGCCATTAACCCAGCACTGCCAGGTCCACCACTAAACCAAGTCCCCAAAAAATCCCTGCAGGGATGGGGACTCGGCCACTTCCCTGCTCCAGGGCTTGACAACCCTTTCAGTGAAGAGTTTTTCCCAAATATCCAACATTCCTTGCAGATGAACCACCCTTCTGTCCATTCCCATCCTATTTCCCTCTTTTTCTAGCAGTTCAGAAAAGTGATTTGTCTTTAAAAACACACCGTGGAGTTCATGGTTGCCTCCAAGTTTGGCAGAGTCACAGAGCTCCTGTGCTCCATGGGAGGGAGGTGTTCAGATGATGGTGACCCCTTTGGTGGGGTGGGGCTGGCAGAAGCTCTGGTTTTGGGGCAAAACTCACTCAAAAGCTCAGGTACAAACCAGCACCATGGCCTGGCTGTGGGAAATAGTAAAGGTAAGGAGATTTCTAGAAAGGTAGTCAATAAGCAACAAAGACAAGAGAGTTTCTTTGTGGTTGTACCCAGAGAGGGAAATGTGGGAAATAGTAAAGGTGAGAAGATTTCCAGAAAGCTGTAAAAGCAGGACTTAGAAACAGAAAGAACAGAAAACTTAGAGCTAGCGGCAGCTGCAATGTCTGAAAGTAGAAAAAGTTACACTAGTACAGCAAGCAAGGACATGAAACAATAGCTTGAGTTTTAGGCTTGGCTAAGATAGACCTTAAGACTGCAGAAAAATATACTTAGCAAGATAGTAGAAGGTTTTAAGCTTAATAATGAATTACTGTAAATTGTTAATAGAAAGCAGATAAGCAAGCATTGTGTGAGGCAGGTGTATGTGTACTTTTAGTGATTGGCTAGAACAATTGTCTGTAAGCTTTAGCAATATGTTATTGGCTGGAAAGTTTTTAAAATGCTCTGTAACAAAGAAATCTTTGGCTGCTGCTGGCAGTACATGAGCTTCTGCCATCTTTCTATTGTCTCAACCATGTTATGAGGCTGATGCTGCAATAAAGCTCAGGAAGGTGTCCCAACAGTCCCATCCCTTTGTGAAAAACCCCAACATTCCTGACCACCACGTGGGCTCACTGCAGCCCCAGGTTTGGTGCCAAACCATGGGAAGAAATCCACTGCCAGCCCCACGTCTCGAGGCTGCAAAGAGCTGAAGCACAGAACAAACTCCTGGGCACACAGGGAGTCCCCCTGGGGTTAATTTACACTGAGCAGGTGGTTAATCTTGCTCTCTTGGGGTCTGAGCACTGCTTTGGTTCTGGCTGCTTTGGACTGGCTTCTTAAATTAATTCCAATACTTGGAATGCTTTGCTGAAGGGAATTTGAAACCTGTGGTCATTGCAGTGAAAGGCATTGTCCAGAGGGGCTGGAGGGAGGTCCAGGTCTGATTGTGGCAACACCATCCAAAATCATGCATTTAATTGTCCTCAAGAAAGAGTCCCAGAAAGAGTTAAAAACAGTGAAAGGAAGCAAGAACAAAATTGTTGATTTTTTGGGGGACGTTCAAAGCTGCTATGCAATATTAAGAGTGGGTTTTCCAAAGGCTGAAGTCTCAAACTGAAGGGCTGGGCCAGATCACATTCAGTAATTCAAACAAACTGCTTTTGGGATGGAGTCCTATCAAGTGTGGAATTACAGAATCATTAAAGTTCAAAAAGACCTCCAAGATCATCAAGTCCAAGCTTCAAAGAAGGAAGGACTGAAGATGTCACCTCCTGTAGCAGCTTTTCTCTGTCATGCTCAGATGGCCTCACAAACATCGCGCCAAGGTTTCCTCCTGGACTTGTCTCTAATTTAGAAAGCTCTAAACAATAATGTGGCTTGTCAAATGCTGTGTAAAACATTTCTGAGAGTCTTAATGATTGACTTTGGTTTCTAAGTCTTGGGTCTCATCATATTTTCTTGAATTTATGGTCCCACAGAAGTTGAGGAGTTGGGTGTCATATTTAATAAGTCATTAGTAAAGTGCAAGTCTAAGTGCAAACAATACAAAAAATCATAACAAGATGATCTCTCTCACTAGACAACCCCAAAAACATTTTTGTGGCATCTACAGAATTATTTCATGTTGTTTCTCTGCTATTGTGCAAAACTTCCAAAAGTTATATATTTATTTTCTTGGTCCATTTTCACTAGATTTAGAGGATCTTCTCTGCCTTACATCCAGTTCTTGGAGATTTTTAGCAATGATTTAATGAATTAATAAGACTAAACTTAAGAAAACATATTAAAGAATAATGAACAACATGTTTTATAGCAAAAGGAATTGCCAGGAGAATTAACTTTCAAACATGAATTGACTTTGAAACTGTTTGTTTTGAAAACCTCTGCCCTATCCCTTTTGGCACTTTTAATGTTATAATGAACGTTTTGCTATAATTTCAGTATTTCGGGAATTGGAAGTGGTTATGCATTTATTTATATAACTAGCAAAATCAGAAGACACTATTGGAATAAATAAGTATTTTAATGAAATATGTGAAGGTGATCTGACAAATTCTTAGCAGGAAAAAAAAAGCAACAAAACCAACAAAGCAATGAAAAAACCTCTTGGTAAAAAAAACTTTTTTTTTTCTTTACCAATTTTATTTGCTAGTCTTGGTTATCCAAAGCAATTTTAATGCAAACATATAAAACTCATGCTGGCTGTCCCAGTCTTTGACAGAAAATCAGAAATCAAAGGCACTCACCTTTCCTTAGGCATTTCAGCTGGAAATGCATTTAAATATCAAAACAGCTCAGAACAGCTTGCTTCATTTTCCACTCAATTACAGTGGAATTAGAAGTAGTTTAAGAAGATCCTCTGCCCAGAGCTGGCTTGTTGTGTGGTAGAGGTGCCTTGGTAGGGAAAGCAAAACAGAATTAATGTTGCTGGTGGAAGCTGTCTGGTGGAAAGTGTCCCTGCCCATTGCAGATGTTTGGAACCAGATGTTTTTAAGGTCCTTTCCAGCCCAGGCCATTCTCTGATTCTGTGATTCCATGAATGTTCTTGTGGTTCCTTTCCCAATGTGTGCCCAGACTTGGGGCTGCTCTTCTGGGATGTCTTTCCACATGGGTGTATTTTCCTAAAGGAGAAGAGACTGCCCTGTGCTTTAGTTTCAGCTCCTGAAATGAATTTAGCCCAATGTCTTTTCCCTTCTGGCTGCTCTTTCAAAAGCTTTTCTTTGTTTTGGAGGCAGAGGGAAAAAAAATTTTATTAACAAAATAAAACTCAGCTACTGGCTGATTCAAACTTTGTACCAGCTCTTGTTTGAGCTGTTCAGACCTGGACAAGACATCAGTGATTTTAAAATGAAAGAGGGAAGATATAGATGGGATTTGGGAAGAATTCTTCCCTGTGGTGGTAGTGAGGTTCTGGCACAAATTGCCCACAGAGGTTGTGGAGTCCCCATCCCTGGAAGTGTCCAAGGCCAGGTTGGACAGGGCTTGGAGCACCCTGGGACAGTGGAAGGTGTCCCTGCCCATGGCAGAGGGGTGGAACTGGATGATCTTTCAGGTCCCTTCTAACCCAAACCATTCTATATTTCTGTGATTCTCTGATCAAGGCTTCCAAGATTCTATAATTCTGTAGATTGAATCCAATTGTGTGGCTTTGAAACTTCCTCAGTTTCTCAAGAGCACTTCTCTGGTCAGGAGAGCAGAGTGGCCCTCCAACAAGCCATCAGGGAGTGCTTGGCTCTATTATGAAATTCCTGCAAGTGCTGCAAGGAATGCAAATGTTCCTCAACATTTTCTACACCACTGGGCTTCCACCCTGTGCTTTGCATCCTGTTCTTTCCATCCTGGCACTACCCAATGCTTGGATAGGATCTGCAGCCTGTTTTTCTTGATCTGTGCCTGCAAAAAAGTCCACCTGAAACAAGATACAGCTGAAACTGAGCAGTGGGATTGCTGCATGACCTTGTATGAACATCTGCCCATGTTTGCTGTATGGGGATCCATGGGAAACAGGCTGAGGCTGGAGCAACCCTTCTGCAGCTGTTTGGTTTTCCATCAGAGCTGTCTCTACCTGCACATCCCGGTGCTCCCCAGTGTCCTGCTGTGCCAGGCAGATGTGCTGCCAGGATGGTTTCATTCTGAAATCAGGGGTAGAGCAGATCAGAGCTTATTCCAGGTTTGCTGGAATATTTCCAGTGTCTGGGGTGGTGGCTGCATCCCAGTTTGGTTCATCGAGCTGTCTCCCCAGGCAGGAAGCAGAATCAGCATCCAGACAGGCTAAATACTCCAGCCAGAATTTTTTTTCCTGAGGTTCTGCAGCTCCTTTCCTGCAATATAAATGGAAGAAATCCCAAACTTCACTGGAAAAGGTGTTGTCCAGAAACAGACTGCCATTTCTAACACAACTTTATCCACTCCATGTAGTATTTCTTTCTTGGGAAGGTGCTGACACTTTTTATTTCCCTTATGGCTGCTAAAAAGTCTTTTTTTTTCCTATTGCTTTTTAGGCTTTTTTATTAATGTGCTCATCAGGAAACCAAATGAGGTTGAAATTGAATTCAGCCTGGTCTGTCCTAGTTTGAATGCCCATGTACAGTGATGCTCTGTCTCCTCCACTATTGCTGTAATAACTCCAGGAAATTTGGGAGTGGACATTCCTGGGCATTGGAAGAAGAGCTGCAATAGTTTCTGGCAGGAATTTGCTTTGTCCCAAGAATTCCCCAGGTGTGAATCAGACACTGGCACAGCTCAGATTCTTAGCCCAGGTGAGACGGTGCTACCTCACCCTGATCTTTGGCTGCAAACCAAACTTGATATTAACTGAATTGCTCCAGAATTTTTTTGTTTTGTTTTGTGGTTTTTTTTTTGGCTGTGAAGGGGAACTAATCCATAAAGTCTAAAACCTGGGATAAAGTTTAGGAAGGAAAAACACCTCTGTTGCCTGTGCTGTTGTGATATGGACACTGGGTGTTGCAGGACATGCTAAGTGAGATGGAACTCTGCACGTTTGAGATGTTAATATATTATTTTTATTAATATTATTAATATTTAAAGTCATAATAGGTAAACCAACAAAATCTCTGTGCATGAATGCAGCTTGTAGCCTACCAAGTGTCTGATTTTTTGGAGAGCACATCCATGTCTTGGTCCCTCTGTCATTACTCCATAGTGTGGCCAGGTGCAAATCTCTTAAATTCCCTGCTTTCTTGTTTCTTTCCCCTCCTATACCTAGTATTTTCCACTTAATTAAATTGTCAAGGATGTAAAATTTCTTAATTGAAATAATTTTCTAATTAAAAATAAAAGAATTTAGCATCCTCTTTGTGTGACTGAATTGTCCTTTTTCTCTTAGAAAATTCAAGTGGAGTTTTTATGGCATGACCTTATGCCAAGAAAATGGGGATAGAGATTTATAGAGATACTGATAAAACATATACTTTGGTTTGGGAAGGGAACTTTTAAAGGGATGATTTTTTTTAAAGGGCAAAATTTAACCACCTTTCCATTCACTTTCTCGAGAGAAAAGAAATTTTGTTTTTTTGGGAGAAGTGTAAAAAAACTGTTTGTTTAATAAGCATTCATAAGCATTAAAAAAGAATAATATTAAACAACAAAACCTTTTGCTGTTTTGAAGAGATGGTAAATTCAGAAAGTCTTTTTATGGATTGCAGAGAGAGTTCTTTTTTGTGGGTGTAAAGCAAAGGAGAGCTCTTTTTCCTTCCCCCTTGCTTTTGGAACCAGTCTTAAACGTGCAGGACTTAATACCCAGCATAAACAGAACAGATGAGTGTGGATGCAAGCATCATAAAGTCACCCTGGGACAACACAGTTGTGGATTTCTGTTCTGCAGCCCCACTTTAAAGATGTATTTATTTGCAGAACACACACAAATCTCACTTCTGTACATAATGGAGGGGTAGACACAGCTGACCCAAATACGTATGACACAAACAGAATTTGAGTGGAGAGGAAAAAATAAAAAAAAAAGAAATAAAGCTTTTATCCATGTTGTCAGTCCAGAAATATTATTTGTGAATATCTCTTCTTCCAGGTGATGTTGGCTTGGAGACTGACACTGGCAGCTAGAAGTGGGCAGGGATTAAAGATCAGCAGGGGAAGGACTCGGCAGATGTAAGCAGGTGGATTGGGGATTAGGGTGAATTAGTGTGGATGGAAAGCATTTAGGAGCAAGGAGGGGGTTTAAATTGGATGTTAGCATGTATGCATTGCAGATCCTGCCAGAATTTCTCTGTTATACTTGGATATTAATGGTTGGGACTTATGAGCACATTCAGTGGCTGTGTGTGGCTGAAGGTAGTGGTGGTGCTGCAGTGGCTGGATGGAAGAAGCAGCTTCAAGAGGTTCTGAGATGTACAAATGGTTGTGTAGGTGTTTGTAAAACAAATTTCCAATTATTTCTTAATCCCAAGCTGGAAAAATGTTTTGGGGATATCTCTGTGTTTCTCACCTTTTTTCCTGGCTGCTGAGGGCTGCAATGGAATGATGATACTATTATTTTTTCTATATGAACACATGCTAAGTACATTAAAAAATTCTTTAATTCCTCCTAAAGTCAATATTTTAGAGAAAATCAAGCTTTAATTGGTAGGCAGGTGATTCTTGGGAGATACAGTACCAGGATTAAAATATTCCCAATGGGCTTTTTTACAGATTATGTCCTATTTTCAGAATCTCTTTAAGGTCAGACCTCAGAGATCTCCAGGTACCTGATGATGCAGGTGGTGGGTACCTGTGGGTGTGGGAGTGGATCATCCAAGATTCCCCTTTCTGCTCTGGATGGGTTTTAAGGATCTCTTGAAATTTCAACCAATGTAGGTTTTTTTGTTTCGTTGGTTGGTTGTGGGTTTTTTTTGGTTTGGTTTGGTTTTTTTGGTTGGTTGGTTGGTTTTTGGTTTTGTTTGTTTGTTTTGTTGCTGTTGTTTTTTTGTTTGTTTGTTTTTTTACAGCCAGTCAAACCTGATTGCTCCTAAATCTCTTGCTGCCCAGAAATGTGCTAAAGTGGAATATTTCCAATGGATACTTCTGTGTTTGGCCATTCCTTGCTTTGAAACCTTCATCCAGAGATTTGGGAGTGGATTTTCAGAAAGGCAAAGAATGTTCCATACATGTGAATGCACAGAGCATTATTTGGTTAGGTGGGGAATTTTTTTTTTTTTTTTTTTTCTCTAAATGCTCTTCTCAGGTCCTTAGTGGGGATCAGAAGATGAAGAGCTGATCACAGCCACACTGCATAAAATACAATGTTCTCTATTCCTTCTCCTATCCTAACAGAGATACAAAAATGGAAACAGGGATACAGCTGGCAAAGTAGAGGGACAAAATTATGTATAGAAGGTTTTTTTTTAACTCATAAATCCCTCTGAAGATTTTTAAAGTCATAAATCCACCTTTTGGGGCTGGGAATAGCACTGGACTTGAACTTGGCATGTAAAACAGGTCTGTTGCTTATGAAGCTGTGTGGAAGCAAGACTACTGGGAACCATCCCATTCTCCCTTAAAAAAAGAGGTTTTGAAGGGAAAAACCAGTCCTGGGAGTCTGGAAATTTCAGACCTCCTATACTTTTCCACCTGTGTGGAGGCAACCAAAGTGATGAGCTGAGCGAAGTAAGATTTCTGTATCACTTTCTCCCACTCCTTCCTCTGAGTTCTTGTTTACTCTTATTTTCACTTCTGCAAGACGGTGTAAAGCAGAGATTTAGAAAGAGAGTTTACTGTAAAATACAGTTTGCAAAGAACTTGGGTTTATGACAAAATGCAGCAAAAACTCCCTTTTATGGCACTGCTGTAGTAGTCATTTCTTTTTTAGATTTATTTCAGGTACTGCAGGAGTTAACCAGGTGGGGAAGGAGGAGATGTCAGCTGATTTTCCTGAAGTGCTTTACCAGCCAGACTGCAGCCAGATGGCTGGGACTTTGAACAATGCACAGATAATTCCAAGTCAGGATCTAACAACAATAAAATCACTAAAAATATACAGGATGTGCATACCTGGGGGGAATGGATGTGCAGTGTGTGTGTGTGTGTTTTTTGAAATGTAATTTGGAGGTTTCAGTCATATTGTCATTTCATACCTCTCCTTTTATAGTCTTATTGCTGAACCAAAGTGCTGTTGATTCATACTTTTAAATTTTGGCTCTGTTAACACAATTTCAGTATCTTCAGTTATTTTTCAAATTTTCTTTCAACTCTATGGGGTTTTCACATTTATTGCTCCTTAGTGAAGAAGAAACCAGGGCATATTTACATCCTGACAGGGAGAAAAAGTTCATGTTTATGTACAATAAGAAAATAGCCACTGTGGCAAACAAGAGCTTCCTTCTGGGAGATTGAAATTCCTGGAGATCAGAGAAGTTGGGCCACTTTGTATTTGGGGGATACCTGGCACCCTCTGCTCCAACAAGATGAGGGATTTTAATTGACTTGTTAGTGTGTCTTAATGTCAATGCTCCTTTTTCCCTCCATACGCGCAGATTTGACTTGGTAAGAATTTATTTTATTTTATTTTATTTTATTTTATTTTATTTTATTTTATTTTATTTTATTTTATTTTATTTTAATGAAGTCTTGTTGGTGGGAGGAGGGCTGCTTGTCTTGCTGCTCCTCTCCAATTATTTTGTTTCTGGTAGAACATCCTGTCTTTTTGATTGGAATAGACCATTCCCCCTACCTTTTTTTTTGCCTTTTTAAAAATTTTTTTTTATTGCTGTGTTTTACTTCTTCCAGGCATGTCTGAGATGTCCTCAGAACTGAGAGAGAGGGGTTGAGGACAAGGCCAGCATTTCAGCATCACCCTAGACAATGGCAGTGCCTGCCTGCAGTAGAAAACCGTAGGAAAACTCCTGGTAGCATCTCTTCTCTTTGGCATTTGCATCAGGGGGCTGTGAGTCAGGCAGGAGGGGTTTCACTGCAGGAACACCCTGTGAATTCCTCTTTTGGCTGAAAAATAAAAGCCAGCCTTGCTTTTGGGCAGAAATATTGTGTATTCCATTTGATGTCCTCTATTTCCTATTTCTAAAAATCCCCCTCCATATCTGATGGTTTAGACACAACAGGAATTCAGCTTTATTCTCCCTGCCATCTTTTGCTTTCTATCTTTTCCCCAGTTGTTTTCATCCTTCATCTCTCAGTCCCCCTCTTGCCCCTACTGCTTTCCAGTTTTCCCAAAGTGAAGACAATGCCATTGTCTATTCCACTGGTTTTTGTGCTGTATAAATACTTTCCCTAGTTTGGCCTGAGCATATTTAAATCCACATCCTGGTCAGTGCAGACTGAGGAATGGCTTTGTGCTCAAACCCAACCCTTACCCTGAAATCCCCTGGAGCTCCAGCTCTGATGTGCATCTGCATGGGAAGGATGGGCACAGCTCTCAACCACTTTCCTGGGCATTCTGTTTCAATGCTTGACAACCATTTTGGTAAAGAAATTTTTCCTAAAATCAAATCTAACCTTCCCCTGGGGTAACATGAGGCTGTTTCCTCTTGGCTTGTCCCTTGTTCCCTGGGAGCAGAGCCCAGACCCTGCCTGGTTCCACCCTCCTGCCAGGGAGTTGTAGAGAGTGAGAAGGTTCCCCCTGAGCCTCCTTTTCTCCAGGCTGAAATTCCCCCTCTCATCCAGATCATCAATAAAGATATTAAATAGGGCTGTCCCCAGTACTGACCCACTTATGACCGGCCACCACCTGGATTTAACCCCATTCACCACCACCTGGATTTAACTCCATGCACCACCAGCCAGTGTTTTTACACAGAAAACCTGTCCAATCCATGAACATCTGGTTCCTCCAGGAGAATATTGTGGGAAACAATGCCAAAGGCTTTACTAAAGGATCCTTATGTGTGTCTTGCTTCCTTGGCAGGGAAGAGGGAAGGGAGAAGAGTATTATCACCACTTCCTTGGAAGGTTTCCTTTCTTGCCCAGCCTGCAGACAGGACAGCACTCAGGAGACCATCTCAAGAGTCAGGAGAAATTGTCTTCTGTTGAATTTCTTCTGCTGTTGTTTACTAAGTCATATTTATTCACCCACGATGAGTTTTGGGAGCTGATTTCCCTTTCAACAATGACTGTGTCAGATCTAAGTGAGGCAGGAAAGGAAGGGAAACCTCTACAGTGTGTCAGAAAATGAAGACGATTGAGTGGCTGCCAGTCCTGAAGGGTTTTAATGCAGAGGTCCTGAGAAATCCCTAAAAGAGAGAAGGTGTCAGATTCCAGCATGAGAATCAGTTCCTGGGAGGAGGCTCTAACAGGCCTTTTAATGACCCCCAGTGGCCGAGATCAGTTTTATCTGCAGCTTGGCAGAAGCACATGCCCACGGAGGAAAGGCTCTGCAGCAAAAGTCGTGCACAGGACTTGGCCAAGCGCCGGGAAATGAACTCGTGATTAACCCAAGCCTGGGACCCAACTGGAGTTTCCTTGTGGCAGGGCTGGTTCCTGGGCTGCAGCATGTAAATGCTTCCCCCTGGGCTCCAGCTTGGCTTCTTCTGGCTGTGCCTGCATTTAGAAGATCAAAAAAATAGATCAGAATATTGGCTTTGCCTTCTGGGAGGAGCGCCACCAGGTTTGAAGATGAATAATTTAAAAATAAACAAATTTGTGTTGGTGTGCTCTAATGCAGGAGCTGTTCTGCACCTTTTTTTTTTCCTTTCCTTTTCATTTTCCTTTTTTAAATATACTTGATAACTAGCCTTCAAACTTCAGTGATTCAGAGGAAGTCCAAAGCTAATTTTCCATTTGGATGTTTTGATGGGCTAAATGCTTTGCTTTTTTTAGAGAGGATGTTTCTATTTCCAGATTTAAAGTTAGAAAGGTAAAATGCTTATTGATACCTACATTGGTATCAAACTTGTGACTGCTCTGCTCACAGATAACTTGTAAAACTTGCTGCTTCAGGATTGAAAACTACATTTGAGCTGGAGCATGGAGGTTTGAGAAACAGATCAAGTGCTTGAGTGCGTTTGTTTTGAAAATCAAAACCTTGATTTTCCTTCATGGTTTGCACTCAGGAGGGTGCTTAATTAAAAAATTAACCTTAATTTTTATGCTTTGACATAAACAGGGAGGTTTTTTTTTGTTGGTTGGTCCAAAGTTGCTACCCATCAGCAAATGAAAGTTGCTGTGGGAAGGCATCACCATGGCCAAAAATTCATCTGAGCACAAAGGAGGGACCAATTATTTCTGTCACCCCAAAGCATATACACAGCTTTAGTGATTGTAGTAAAGGGTAAGGAGATTAAACCCTTCTCCTTTTAATTATAAAAACCTCCTAAAAAATGAAGGCTTTGGCAGACCATTGCTTTGCAGATTATCTTTCCGTTTTGTAACTTCTCCATAGGTCCTGGAGGCTGGTGTTGAAACATGAATTTCTGTCCTGATCCATTGGTTTAGATCTTGTCTAATACCTGTACTTGCCTTGGGAAAAAATTATTTGCAGAAAAGTCTTCTAAATTTTCTGCTGGAAGAAGTTTTGGAAGGGAGGATATAAAGAATCAGTGGATGTCTGTAGAACAGCACTGTATAAATTTAGGGACATGAGGGACATATCTCTTATAGATATGGTTACAGAATCTGGTTGTGACTTATGATTGAATGAACAGATTCATAGAATTTATAGAATGGCTTGGGCTGAGAAGGACCTTAAAGATCATCCAGTTCCACCCCCCTGCCATGGGCAGGGACACCTTCCACTGTCCCAGGTTGCTCCAAACCCCATCCAACCTGGCCTTGAACACTTCCAGGGACGAAACAGCCACAGCTTCTCGGGCAACCTGGCCAAGATGAGACTCATTGCTGTCCTCAGAAGGAGGTTTTGGAAGGATTTCACATCACTGCCATGTGTGGGAGAGGAAATAAGTGGGGAAGGAGGAGAGAGATGGAGAGAATGGGTGTGGCAATCCCACATGGCAGAGCAGTGCTAAGCTCTTTACTCAGGGTGGTGAGGCCCTGGCACAGGTTACCCAGAAAACTGTGGAATTCCCATCCCTGGAAGTGTCCAAGGCCAGGTTGGACAGGGCTTGGGGCAACCTGGGATAGTGGAGGGGGGTGGAACTGGATGATCTTGAAGGTTCCTTCCAGTCCAAACCATTCTGTGATTCTATGATAAGACTCAGGAAGTGGGACTACCATCCTCAGGGCAGAAGAAATGGAGAGCAGAAAGTTTCCCCATCTGCATATTTCAACTTCGTCACAGTAATTAGGGACAGGCCAAGGTAAAGTTGCAACCCCACTTGGGTAAAAGTAACTTTCCTGGTCAAACTCTTCAAACATTGCCCAGTGTTAGTGTGAGATCAGAGGAGAACTATTTTGTGCACAGTGAGTTTCCCACTCCTGAGACTGGAGCAAGAATGTATCGCTGACTTTGTTAAAAGGAAAACAAGACCGTGGTGGAACAGAGCAGAGTGCTCATTTGGACTCCATCTCCTGACATTCCTGGTGATTGCATTTTATGCAGGATCAAATACTGACTGTCTTTTGAAGCTTTCATGGTAATTCTTCAAGGTCAGCTTCTGGTGTTCCAGAAAGGACCCAGCTGAATGGTAAATTCTGCCTGATTGAAATCTGCAAGGCAGAACCCGTGTCCTTGCCTCTGCAGTGACATAATTTTGCTCTGGGATTTTGGAGCAGGCACACACAAATGGATTGTAATATAGCAGGCATGTTTGATGTCCTGTCTTAAATCCCAAACTATTAACTTAATTAATGTTGCAGGCTCTTAACACCTTTCCCCACTTGCGAGCTACCTTGTGTGAGACTGGAAAATGATGCTGCTTCAGCTTTCCTGGCCTTGTTGAGGCAGAAATTTGTGCTTTTTGGTCTGTATTAATTATTTCCCTCTCAAGGTCCTGATCAGTCTTTGATGGAGAGCTCCATGTGGGCTTTTAGCTCTGGGGCTAAGCAGCTCTCTCACCTCATGCCAGGGGCAGCTGCACTTAGCCAGTGTGTGTAGAGGTACATTTGTAGGTACACAAACCAAATTCCACTTTCTCAGTGTTTCAAGGGTATTTTAAGGGGCAAATGAGTTTTTTTTCCCCCGCTGTAAAGGTGGATAATATAAATATGCATTCTTTTTATCTCCAGTAGTACTGTCCACTGACACAACCAGCCTAGTAATGTGCAAGTGTTTGTTCTTTTAGGGGTATACTGGTGCAGAGAAAGGTGCAAAATTGTTCTATTGGATTTGCTGTTTGTGTGGACAAAGGGGAGGATGAGATGGTTTAGCTGCCATCTAATATGGATAGTAAATTCTGTTTGAGCAGTGCAGTGATGTGTCACTGAAAACAAACTATTTGGAATGGGTGATTCCCTAATCAGATGCTTTTAGATATTTCCAAAGTGTTCAGATTAGATCTGAAGCTTTTCTGAAAATATATGGGGCCCAGAAGTCCCCCAGTTTTTCGATAAGGTTTCCACCTTTCCTCCATAGGAAGAAGGCATGTGGGAATTGCAGAAACTTGGTTTTTCCTAGTGTTCAGGACAGGACTGAAGAGCTGGATACCCCAAGGTCATACCTCAGACCTGACACTGATTCCATCACCATTTCTGGGCAAAATCTGACACACCACTTCTTTCTGAAATGATGTTGGCAATTTATGTTACAAGTTGCTCTTTCCTTTGTAATTTTGAAGCATTTTGAGGATCTTGCTGTGATTACAGAAATTGCAAAGGAATAATTTTTTGTTTCCAAGCTGTCAGACTGGGCAACAAGGAAGGAGGAAAAATCTTACCATCTTCTTTCTTCTTCTTAGGGATCAAAATGCTGGTAAAGGATGGGGGTAGAGCTTGGGTGTCCAGTGTCCTTCCAGACATTTTGCCTCTTGTTAATTCCCTCACTCCTGAGTGCATTTCATCATCGTAAAAGTCTCATTGCAGATTTTGCTTTGAGTGCTAAAAGCTTTGCTCCCCTCTGCTTTCCTTTGTGATTTAAAAGCCCCAGATGCTGATACATCTCTGAGACAGAATGTATTACACTTCTCCTGCCAAGCAGAGCTCTGGCACTTGCTTTATTTCCCTCCTCCTAACACTCAATTTGCTCTTTGTCTGTGCTCAGCTGGCCCCATTGCTGAGCACCAGCAGGGCTCCCTCCAAGCACTGCCTCCCATTGGCTGTCTCCTTCTTAATTTAATTATCCATTTCTAATGGATATTTAATGTCTGAGCTGAATTTACAGCACCAAGGTCTTCCTGCACCTTCTGTTTCTCCAGAAGTGTTTTGGAGAGGACACAACTGACCATCCCACCACCTGTGCCATAGAGAAGAGCTGTTCTCCAGAGTGGGAAATGCCTTTATCAGGGTTTTGTTTTCTTTTTTTTTTCTGGAATGTGGTTGCTGGTGAATTCACTTGTGGGTACTGAGCTTCCTGCCATTTTGTAGCAATTTCCAACTTTCCTTCTTTGTTCACAAATTATGTGTTGAGAATGTCTTTGTCCACTTGGATCTATTCAGGTGTAAGAAGGTTGCCCAGAGAGGATTTCCAGGTTGCCCAGAGAAGCTGTGGACTCCCCATCCCTGAAGGTGTTCAAGACCAGGCTGGATGGGGCTTGGAGCAACCTGGTCCAGTGAATGACATCCCTGTCCGTGGCAGGGGTTGGAATGGGATGATCTTTAAGGTTCCTTCCAATCCAAACCATTCTGTGATTCAATGATTGCTGTACGGCATGGTGCAGGGATAACTTGGTCTGGGATTCGTGATGGAAGACAGAGAAACCTTCAGATTTCTGAAAAAGAGATAAAGACAGCAAGACCTCTTGCTGCTGGCCTTCTAACAGGTACCAATTGCAGTGTATCATTTCTTCCCTCTCTCATCTTTTGTCCCACATGGAGTGAAATGAATGGCAAAGGTGTAATTTCTCAGGCATGAAACCTTGGGTGGCTATGTTCTATAGGGTAAAAACAAACAAAAACACAAAGGAAAAGTGTGAGCTATTTGCTTTCTGGGAAATCTCTTGCTTTTGCATCAAAACTTCAGCTGGGAAAATCAGGTGCAGTTCAAAAGTGGAAAAATAATTTCCTCAGAGGGGTATCTGCCATAAGGTGGGAAACTAGTAAATGAAAACTCTTAATATTTATGTGAACATCAGTTCCAGAAGCTAATGGAGAGGGATCAGTATTCTCTCCCTGGAAAATAGGGATTGAATCTGTCTCTGTCATCCAGTTTCAGCTGTGGTTCTGGTGCATTTATTCATTGCTTTATATTCTCAGAAAAACTTACAGTTCCAAATTGTGTTTGCCCACCATAGAGGGACAGGCAGTGGAAACAGAGTAGGACAGGTGGTGTGGTCTTTTTGAAAGGCAGGGGCAGAAAAGATCTTGCTGGTGCTTGAGGTGTGCTGTTGTGACACTGGGGGTTGGTAAAGCAGAGCCTGGGAATGCAATATGTGTGATCTGTTCCACCAGATGCTTCTTGGACCATAGAGGGGATTTAGCTGAATTCCTCTGGAGGGAATTACAGTTTCTCTCTCCCAGTATAACTGATACTCATGTACTGAAAATAAGTCTTCCTCCTTTCTAAGGACAGCTGCAGTAAAGAGAGCTTAGGGATGAATTTACTCTTCTATCTCCTCCAGTGCTGCTCCACGGCAAGAGGGGGTGGAAGGGTTTTGGTTTTTGTTTTTTTTTTACCTTTCAAACACTATTTATGTGGGCTATATATATGCTCGGCAGCATTTTTTAACTCTTAAGAAAACCAGGGGTTTTAAGCACTCAACCAAAGCCAGGCACTGTGTCACCAATTCATCTCTCCCACTGGAGAGAAGGGAATGGGGAGTAAGTGCCTTTATGAGAAGCAATCTCAAGTCACTTTGTGCACTTTGCTAGAGGGTTGCTGTAAGAAATGGCAGAACCTACAGCCCTCACTCTTTTTTCATGTCTTTAGCCACTGGAGAGGATAATTCAAAACATTCTCCTGAAGGGGCACCAGGCTCTGTGAGCCACCAGCTCAGCTGCTAGTTTTTTAGGATGGCTGGATTTAGTTTAGTGCTGCTCCTAAGCTGATACTGGCAGGGCTGTTTAGCTCAGAAACCCTGTCCTGGTGTGGCTTCAATCTGTGTCTGGCAGGCTTTGGTCTCTTGGGCTGTCTGGTCTAGTGGAAGATGTCTCTGCCCATGACAGGGGGAGTGGGAATGAGATGATTTTGAAGATCCTTTCCAGCTCAAACCATTCTGTGACTCTGTGATTTTTAGTGTATTGTAGAGAAAGAAGGGAGGGGGTAAGAAGAGTGACCAGACAGCTTCCTCACAGTCTGTACCAGTGCTGACAATTCAGTTCCTGCATTTGAAGCCTCCAGAGGATTCCTGAGAGCTGGGCAGGGTTCTTCCCCCTCCTTCAGCAATGCAAAAGAAAATGATTACACACTAATCACAGAAATCTTAAAAAAAAAAAAATACAAAAGGACAAGAGAACAGCTATTTATTTATTTATTTATTTATTTTCAGCGCTGGGGGAGGAAAATTTGCTGCTACTTGCAATTTATTTGCATTTTTGAAATGCAAATAAATATATGTAGTTGTAAAATCATAGAGTGGCTTGGGTTGGAAGGGATCTTAAAAACCATCCAGTTCCAACCCCCTGCCATTGGCAGGGACACCTTCCATCAGACCAGGTTTCTTAGAGCTCCATTTCCAGGGATGGGGCAACCACAGCTTCTTTGAGAAACCTGTGCCAGGGCTTCACCGCCCTCACAGGGAAGAATTCCTTCCTAATATCTAACCTGAATTTCTCCTCTTTTAGTTTAAAACATTAATTCCTTGCCCTATCACTGTCTGCATGTGTAAAAAGTTCCTCTCCCTCTTTTCTGTAAGCCTCCTTTAATGCTGGATGCACATATTTGGGTCTATCAGATGTAAATATTATGTTTACCAAGCTTTGTTCTTTGCTCAGAAGGAGTGGTAGGGCTTAAATATGCTCAGAATAGAGAAGGTCTCTTGCTTCTTCCAAACTCTGTTTTCCAGGTTGTGTATGTCTCCTGCCCAAGGACACCAGTGTGGTGTGAGCATCATTTCCATTTTGAGAGAACAGGATTCATGGGCTGGATGGAAAAGACAGGCCTGGCTGCCTGAAAGGAATGAACACACAGTGCTGAGCGCCTGCTTTCATCCCATCCAGTGTTTTGGGGCTCTAGCCCTGCTGCACACCCCAGCAAGCTGGTTGTTCTTGGAGGGGCTGTTAATAGGCACATGTCTGTGGGATCAGGCTCACCCCAAATGAGCAAATTTAATTAATTAATGTACCTGGCAAGTTCATGTCCTAGGCTTGAACAAAGAAACGTCCAGAGTGGGCTTCTGTGGGGAGGAAGGGTTTAATTGTGCTTGTTGTGCGTGTGATGGAATGTCAGGGAGCAGTTCAGCCCCAGCAGAGATGCAAAAATGGTGATCAATAAAATTATAACCATTTATCCTACTAATTCTAGGGTTTAACCATGCTGGTGGTGCCTTTCCCTGATTCTGGAGATGGTGCAATTATTTTCATATATGCAAAACTCAGATAATGTGATAGCGCGAGTGCTTACTCCGATATAATTATATGAAATGTCAAGGTAGTTTAAGAAATACTTGGGGAAACCCCTACCTCTGTCAACCAGGAATATGCCAAGTGTTTCAGAAGACAACTTTATCCTTGTTATTAAAAAAAAATTCAAGCCAGAAAGCAACACTGTACTTGTTGTGTAATGTATCTTGAATATTATAGTAAATCTTGAGTATTATAGTAAAGTTGAAACAGTAGATGTGACTTTCCTTTAAAATTTGGAAAGGTGAATAAAACAGCTTGGTGTTGTTCTTGGTGTGACTCACAGATGCCTTTTTATTCTGCTGAGTCTCAAATATGGTGAATAAAGGTAGAATAAAAGTTGGGAGGAAAGGTGTAGTTAGCTCTTAAAATGTGGATCCTCTGCCTCAAGGGAATGGATTTCTGATTTAGAAGAAAGGCCTGTGTGAATATAAGGAATGGATGTGCTCTTTGCTGAAATCAGAGTGTGGAATTTTATCCCCTTGAAGGCTCTGAGGCACAGAGAAGCCACATCAGTGTAACAAGTTGCTGTGGTTTGTCCAGTGAACTTGATGCAAATGTGAGATAAATCCCATGCACTTAAATCTTTCCCATGGGTGTAAGAAGGGCAGATTTATCTTGGTGTGTTGTTGACTGAGAGCACATTGGTGTCATGGGCTCAGTGCTGTGATTTGGTTCTGCATCACAGTCATCGAAACAGTGACACCAATCGCTCTCACTTCTGACCAAGAATTCAGTCTAAAAGTGCAAAATGCAAACATCCCCACTGAATCTGATTGTCCAAGAGTGATTATTAAATTTCAGATGTGTGTTTATGGTGGGATTATTAAATTTCAGATGAGGTTTATGCTTGGATATGGCCTTGTTCAAGATGTGGATGATGCATCCTTCTGCAAGAGCCGGGAGATTCCAGCAGCCTTCAGAAGTTTACTTTTGATGCAAACTACTTTTGAGATGCAAAATATTTGGAAATCTCTTTTGAACATAAGGCTGGATTTAGCAACATCCTTGTGGCATTATTGGATCAACAAGCACTTTGCTCACCAGTGTCAGAAGAGTGTTTGAAGAAATAATTGGCTGCTATTTTGGGGTACAGCTTAAGTAGAAAAATATGAATATGAAGTGAGGAACTTTGTCAGTATTTAAGAAATACTCTGCTAGACTTGGGAAGATAAGTGTCGTGTTAAGAAGAACAGACAATAGCTTCTTTTACTAATTATGGACAAAGACTGCCTGAATTTTAAGGAAGCTATCTAGAAAAAGGAAAAAAAAAACTTTTACATAGGCATTGAGAGTATTTTTGGTACGCTTTGAATAACACTTTTGCCTTCTTGGTAGTTTTCTGCAAGATCAGTAATGTCTGTATGGAGACTAAATATAAGGAATAGCTGGAATTTGATTAATGGTGGAATTCTGCATATGTCCTGCCAAGGTTAGATGGGGCCTTGAGCAGCCTGATCCAGTGAATGGCATCCCTGCCCATGGCAGGGGATTGGAACCTGGTTGTCTCTAAGCTCCCTTCCAACCCAAACCATTCCATGATTCAGCTCCTCTATCAGGCAGAGGTGGTTACAAGGCTTGTCAGTGTGCAGGGATGTTCTCTGCATGGTATTTTAGACCCTAAGACCAGTTCTAGGTGGATCTTGGAGGTCTTTTCCAACCTTAATGATTCTCTGATAATCCAGTCCAGTCAAACCTCTGGAAAAGATGTCACAGATTCTACTGGAAAGGCAAGAGGTGTGTTTTCAATAATGAAGCCACTGGCATTATTGCTGCTCCTCTAAAGCCTCAGATTTATTTTGGGGAGCTGAGAAGACCAAGTTTCTTTTTCTCAGACTTTGGTAGACATCCAAATTCAATCTTCCAGATCCTAAAAGGGATCTACAAGAAAGATGAAGGGGAACCTTTTCCAACCACTAGAGAGGTGTCTTGAAACTGAGAGAAGCCAGGTTTAAATTGGATATTTGGAAGAAATTCTTCTCTGTGAGGATGGTGAGGCCTAAGCACAGGTTGCCCAGAGAAGCTGTGGCTGCCTCATCCCTGGAAGTGTCCAAGGCCAGGTTAGATGGGGCTTGGAGCAACCTGGGATAGGGGAAGGTGTCCCTGACCATGGCAGGGGATTGGAATTAGGTGATGTTTAAAGTCCCTTCCAACCCAAACCAGTCAGTGATTTATCCTATTTAACAAATTCTGAAAAATGTTGCAATACAAAGGATCAAGAGTCTCTTCTGGTTTAAAATATCAGGTTCTTCATCATAACAGAGAAATTTAAGGTGAGTTATTTAAGACTCTCTAATAAGAATGAATTTGTCTTCCTGGACTTGTGCAGGAGTTTGAGTGGGAACTTCAGTTCTATAAATCAGGGTTAATTTGACCCATTTATGAGAAAGTAAGTTATTTGTAGGAGCACAATACACATCAGTCTTGTTTCTGCCAGCAAAAGATGTTCCCAGCAGAGAAGGTGCCTTTTGCAGGTCTGGTCTCAAGTGGAGCAGGAGTTGATGTGCTCATTGTTGAGAACTGCTGGGGACATTTCTGCTGCTGGGTCTGTCTGTCTGTCTGTGTGAGATGTTCTCCCTCTCCTTACAGTTCTTAAATCATGAACAAACAGCTCTTTTTGGTGATTTTCTCGTTTAATATGTGTAAAGTGTTCCCAGTGAATCAGTTCCCAAAACTGACGTTGCAGAGCATTTCTGTGGGTATATAAGTCTGTAGCATGGATATATAATTTTCTTCCCCTTTCTCATGCATTTTCTGGTTTTGTGAATTTGTTTAGGTGCAATTCCTTGGAACACTGTCTAAAGGCTCCTGGTTTTAGTCCTACAGACCCTGGTAGGACTTTTGATTGAGCTGAGTCATCCTCCCAGCCTGTGCCTATGACCAGCACTGTGGAATTCAGCCTATTTGTACAGGCAGCTTCAGGGGGCTAAAAACTGCTCTACAGAAGAGAAGAAGAATAAAACAAAAAAGGACATGTTTAAGTCTGAGGTGATAGGCAAACCTATCAAAAATGTGCTTTTCAGCTCTGAAGTAATGTGAAATCCTTTGAAAAAAATCAAAGTATGTTTTTATGCTTAGGTAATACCTACATAATTATTTCATAGGTAATCACCTGAGTTCAATCAATGAAGCACAAAAGAAACTCTACAACTTCTATTATCTACTTTCCCTCAAAACTCTTTCACTCCTTTTCCCATCAGGTCAGTTTTCATGGTAGCTGAGCACCTGCTTAATACCTCTAGATATTTCAAGCCACATTTGGGGATCTCTGTGTGTCAAACACCTCTGCTCCCACAGCCATGGACATTCCCAGCTTTGCTTTTGTTCTGCCACTTGGAGAATTCGTGGTGAGCACTTCCATAGGCTTGAAGTGCATTTTGTATAGGCCTGCAAACCCTTGGAGGAGCCTGGAAATTTGGTGTGCTCATCACTGTCATGCTCCATAATTAATTGAATGACTCCCAAATGATGTAATTTTGGGCTTGACTGACCTCAGAGAAATTCTGCCCTGTTTTCATACCTGGAGTCCAGCTCAGATCTGGAGGTTGCTCTCTCCCAAGTGAGCACTGTATCCTGTGTTATCCTAAAGGACCAATAAAAAAGAGTTTGTATTAATATTTTTGGCAGTGACTGGCATCACCCATCAGCCCAGGGGGAAAACCAGTGTGTGCTCCTGCCACTGTTTGATTTAGTCCTGGTGAGTCAGAGCCTTTAATTCTCTCTGCTATGGCTCCCTCTGTAAATTATGGATAATTATTGCCTTCCTCACAATTCTGAGGTATATTGGAAAGTGAGGTTTGGAAATATATTTTGTTTTTCAGACATGGATGTGTTAAGATTAGAACTTCCACCTACTTTTTTTCTCATCATTCCTGCAATTATAAGTGTTGCACTTTCTGATAAGCCACCCAGGCAGTCTCTGTGGGTTTTGTTGTTTGGGGAAGGGTATCTCCATTAAATGGAGGGATTTCTGGGAAGGTTTTGGTCAGAATCTGATGTGGAAAGGCTGCTGTCATGTTCCTGGGATAGTGGTAGCATCACAGAATGGTTTGGGTTGGAAGGGACATTAAAGATCATCTCATTCCAACCCCTTGCCATGAGCAGGGACACCTTCCACTGTCCCAGGTTGCTCCAAGCTCCATCCAAGCTTGCTTTGAACACTTCCAGGGATGGGGCAGCCACAGCTTCTCTGGGCAACCTGTGCCAGGGCTTCACCATCCTGACAGGAAATTCAATTTATTGTAAAATAATTTATTGTAAAATCTAATCTAAACCATTGCTCTCTCTCTTTTTTTTTTTTTTTTTTAATCAAGTTTCTGGCTTTTAATTTATAGCTAAAAACATAAGCACACTGATAAAGACAAGGTGGTGATTCTCTCTGCCTTGGTGATTTTAAGCCTTTAATTCATCAATTTAATTGCTTTTAAATTCTTTAATATTGATAGAGAAAAATAAACCTTTCCTTGTTGTTACTGTTTTTATTCTCTTGTGGCAGCAGAAACTTCACTTTGTCTACTTTTTATATATTTTTTCTTCTTTTTTTTTTTTTATATTAATATTTGTTCTTTGGATCCAGCCTTACAGCAGCCAGCAGCTTCAGTCCTGCAGAGCTGTGAGTTCTCGAGGTGGAAATTCAATGTTCCCCAGCACTTTCCATTGCATTAAGCACAGCCCATAAAGGTACTGGAGTGGTACTGGCTGGGATGGTTGACACTGGCCGGATGCCAGGCTCCCACCAAACCTCCTTCTCACTCCCCTCTTCAGCTGGAAAGGGGAGAAAAAAAAATATTAAATGCTTTTGGTTTGATATAAGGGCAAGGAGAGAATTTCTGACATAGGCAGAACAGTCTCAACTTAGGTAAAATGAATTTAGCATTGCTGTTCAAAAGTCAGGTTAGGGTCATGAGACATAAAAACAAATCTTAAAACATCTTCCCACCACCCCTGCCTTCTTCCCAGGCTCAACTTCTCTCAGTATTTTTATCACCTCCTCCCCTCCAGTGGTGTGGGAGCACAGGGAATGGAGCTTATGGTCAGTTCATCACAGGTTGTCTCTGCTGCTCCCTCCTCAAGGCTTGGGCATTTTACACTGTGGTATTTCCTGTGGCAGGAAGGAGAGGATGAATCTGACTCCATGTTCTTAGAAGGCTAATTTATTATTTTATGATATTATATTATATTAAAGAATGCTATACGAAACTATACTAAAGAGTAGAGAAAGGATGCAGACAGAAGGCTAAAAGATAATAATGAAAAATTCGTGACTTTTCAGAGCTTTGACACAGCTGGACAGTGATTGGTCATTAAGTCAAAACAATTCACATGAAACCAATCAATCAATGACCAGCTGGTAAACAATGCCCAAACCACATTCCAAAGCAGCAAAACACAGGAGAAGCAGATCAGATAATTATTGTTTTCATTTTTCTCTGAGGCTTCTCAGCTTCCCAGGAGAAGAAATCCCAGCGAAGGGATTGTTCAGAAAATATGATGGTGACATTACACTCTTCCCCTGCTCCTCCCATGCAAGACAGTGCTCCATGAACATTTCCAACACCAGTCCTTCCCATGGGCTGCAGTTTCCATGAACTGCTCCAAGGTGGGTCCTTCCCATTGGATGCAGTCCTTCAGGAGGAGGCTGCTCCAGCGAGGATCTCTCATGGGGTCACAATTCCTGCCAGCAAACCTGCTCCAGCCTGGGCTTCCCATGGAGTCCAGCCCCTTTCAGGCCTGTCCCTGACCAGTGTGGGATTTTCCATGGGCTGCAGGTGGATCTCGGCTCCCCCATGGATTTGCAGGAGGACAGCTGCCTCGCCATGGTGAGAGCAACATCTGAGAGAGGCTCAGCTGAGAGGAGCAAAGCTGAGCCCTGCTGATCTGCATTTGGTGACCCCTGAGGGTGGCATTGTGGTGTGATAATGATTTATCAGGAAGAGGCCACTAGACAAAGCATGAACAGAAGACCAGCTCTGAATAATGCCATGGTGCAGCATTTGATTTTTCCCTTTGCTTTCAGCTTTTCTCTGCCACCCACTCAGTGTCCTTCGAGCTCTGAGTGCTGGGAGCTGAGTAATGCTCTGGTGTTTATCCTTCATTATGTCATAATGAAAAGTGGCTTTGGTTCCATGAATGTGTGATTTAAATCCTCATCAGAGACCTGAGTGGTCTCAGCCTCCCCCAAAGTCTTCTCATTTGCACCATCTCATGCTCAGGTGTTGGTTTTAATAAATAGACAATATTTCACAACACAGGGAGGGTGTAAAGCTATTGACAGGAATCTAAATGAGAGCTGCAAAGATGGGGAAGGGTCTGGAGGTGAAGCCATATGAGGCATGGCTGAGGTCACTTGGTCTGTTCAGCCCGAAGAAGAGACTGAGGGGAGACCTCAATGTGGTCTTCAGCATCCAGAGAGAGGAAGAGGAGGGCAGGCACTGATCCCTGCTCTGTGTGACAGTGACAGGACCTGAGGGAATGGCCTCGAGTTGTGTCAGGGGAGGTTTAGGTTGGATTTCAGGGAAAGGTTCTTCCCTGAAATGGAAGAATGGTGGTTGGGCACTGGAGCAGCTCCCCAGGGCAGTGGTGACGGCTCCAAGCCTGACAGAGCTCAGGCACAGGGTGGGGTTGCTGCAGGGCCAGGAGTTGGGCTTGATGATCCTGTAGGTTCCTTCCAACTCAGGATATTCTGTGATTCCATGATTCTCTTCTAGGCAGACTCCAACAAGGTTATTTGTTGCCATTTTTACACAGGAACTGCTGTTTTTGCCATACAATGACAGGGGTGGGATGGGATAAAGTGGCTCAGACAGCTCAGAAAAGGAAGATTAGCTTTGCAGAATGCTTATTATTTGATTATTTAGCCAGGCAAGAGTTGTCATTTGGAGAGAGAGAGACGAGAGAGATGTTATCAACAAAACTGACTGGATTTTCACTTTCATCCTCTCCACTGTCAGAATAAAATTAATGTCTTTCCTTGAAGAAATATGTATTTTTCTTGATTTCTAGAGGATAAACTTGAAGCTTAATTATATTCAGTGATGCAGTATTACTTCTCATCTTCTGATCACTTTAATTAAATTATTGCAAGGATTGCAAAGTATTAATCTAGTGGTGGGAAAAGGGAGCAAGCACTTGGGAAGTTTTGTGCAGTGATTCTTACCTTGAAGCAAACTCTGTAACCATATATGGCTCCATAATTCCGTTTTTCTTCCTAATAATCTGCTAATAATCTGTTTCCCTGGGTTATTCAGAAGATGGTGTAATACCTGGAAGTGCATGAAACATGTAAGACATTATGGAAATTATGTTCTACATTCATCAGAATGACATGTACATTAAAAACTCAACAATTTCATTAACAGCACACTTCAAATTTTCATGAGAAATTTGGAGGTTTTAGCAAAGATTTAATAGCAGGTGCTTTTAATGTTCTTGCCTTGTAGGACATCTCGGGAAAATATTTACAGCAGAACAGAAATATGCTATAAAATGTGCTTTATGTGTACCTATAGCCACATCACATCTATCTAAATACTGTAAGGTGAAGAATTATCACTAATATTCTAATGGTAACAAATGTACAGAGGAATTTATATTTTTTTTTCTAATTTACCTGCTTTGATATTCATAAAATAAAGTGTTAGGTTGGTTTTGGGGGGATCTTTGATATTTTTTCATGTGTTGATGAACAAGTCCCTCCTTCATACTGGTGAAGCTTCAGTCTATATGGCTGAAAAGTGTTATGATGCATCCTGCTCTTGAATGTGCCCTATATGTGTTAAATCCACTGAAACTAATGGCAATATCTCCAGGGATTTCCAGGTTTATGACAATATAGAGCCTGAGAGCCTCTGCAATGCCTGCCTGTGTGCTCACCCAAAGCAATTTGCCACGGTTTTCTTTTCAGCCTTTCACAGATTCTTGTGTATATTGGGTAGGGCACACCACTAGAGCAGTGGCGTAATGCAGAATTCCATTTTCTAAGGTGCCATATAATGCAAAATGATGCATCTAGGTTGCAATAATAATAATAACAATAATGGATTTTTGGTGGAATTTCTGTCTTTATATATTTTCTGCTGAATTCAAATTCCCATAGTTTCACTTGCTTTCCCTCATCTCTTAGGAGCAACTCTGTGTTGTGCTAGAGGCAGATTTTATCCCTCCCAAAGGAAACTGTAGCTCACAAAAAAAAAAAAATCTTCATTTGCCTCAGTGAAAGGGAGCTGCACCTGTAAATGAATTATTTTATATCTATTGATGTCAGATGCCAGGAAACATTTATTAGTATTGATTTGGACTAAACACATCTGCAAGGGCTGTTTCCCACTGGCAGGTTCCATGGACATCCTCCCCTCACTGATGTGCAGCCAGGTGGGAATGACAAGCTGTGAGGCAGCACTGGGGAGTTTTCCTCTCTCTGCTGCAGCTGTAATTAGCTCATTGCCTTGTGCAGGTTGCCTACCAGTGAATTTCCTACATGGGCTTCCCTCCTGAGCTGTGTTCACATGGACAGGATGGACAGACTGGCTTGGTGTTGTCCTTACATTACAAAGGTTCTATTGTCATTACATTGCAAGGGTTCCATATTGCTGGAGTTTTGTACCTCCTTGATGTTTCTTGTAGGCAGCTCCTTTAGGCCCTGACTCTTCCTCGTCCTCACAGTACAACTGACTCCAGTTCCCCTCAACCAACCAATCTGCTCTTTTATAACTCTTCTTATTGGCTACAGGTGTGGCCTGTAAAATCAGGCCTGCTTCTAATCCTTAATAATTAACCCAGCTGCAACTCTTTAGGGGATAAGATTACTTTATATACTAGCTTTATTTACTTACCTTCTATCTGCCTACAATTCCCCCTTTTTCTTTTAATTATGGAGTTGCAGCATTTCTAGAAGGACATGTTCAAATAAATTAACATTATGACACATCCATATATTTCATTCAGAACCAACAGTTTTACAGATGCTCAGACAACATATTACAGTACAAATATATATATATATTTCTAAGTGTTGGTTCAGTTTTGCAGCTTTTCTCAGTTTAAAAAATACTTATCTTCAAAAACTTCTCTACTCATATTTAACAAACACTAATACCTGCAATTGATATATTTCACCGATAGCTTAGCATTCAAGTCCTTTTCCCCAAATCCACGGGGTTATATAGTTTAGTCCCAAATCCATAGCATCATACAGTTTAGTATTTAAATCCTTTTTTTCCTGAATCACGTCAGGGTCACCATTGGTTATCATTATATTACAAAGGTTCTATTATCATTATATTGCAAGGGTTCTATAATGCTAGAGCTTTGTACCTCCTTGATGTTTCTCATAGGCAGCTCCTCTATGCCCTGACTCTTCCTTGTCCTCACAGCAGCCATCTGACTCCAGTTCCTCCTCAGCCAACCAATCCACTCTTTTATATCACTCTTCTTATTGGCTGCAGCTGCAGCCTGTTAACAAAAGGCCTGCTCCTAATCCTTAATAATTGGCTCAGCTGCAACTCTTTTAGGTGGTAAGATTACTTTCTATACTACCTTTATTTACTTATGTTCTATCTCCCTACAGCTTGGCACAGCAACACCTTCCCAGCAAGGTACTGGGTTGTGCTCTGCAGCCTAATTGAGGTATAGGAAGAGGGGGATGCATTGTCCATGAAGGAAACTGCCCAATTTAGGGAGAGCATGGATGGTAACATTGCTTAATACTCTGTTGGCACACAAAGGACCATTTTCCTGCTCACGTGGCAGTGGGGCAGTGGCCTTTCCTCTGTCCCCACCCTGAGGGCTCCTGGCAGGGCTGGCAGCTCCTCTCAGACAGATTGATTGCTCTGTCCCATCCTCAAATCAGGCTCGAGTCAAAGTTGCTTTATTGACTTAACCATAATGCGAGTGTTGCCAAATCTAATACGTGGGAATTAAATGGCAATTATCCATTTATTTGAGCTGGCTTCTTCCTCCCTCTGTGCTTCAGCTCGCTCTCAGCTTGCAGGGAGCTCTCCTAATTGAATGCTGCTCAGTGCAGCACTGCCAGCTCTGGCTGGGTGGAGGGATGGGGGCAGCTCTTGACCCCTGGGAGAGGGGAAAGGCTGTTCAGACCAACTTGGGAGCACTTCCAGACCCACATCTGGTGTGAACATCCTGACTCAGGAAGATTTCCCTTGTGCTGCTCTCCACAGCTCAGGTGTGTCCTCCATCCCCTGTCTGAGGTGAGCTGTGTCTGCAAGAAAATTGCCCTCCGTGAGATGGGTGAAGAGGTGGAGCAGTCAGATGAGAGTTTAGCAGGGAACAGGAAATATTTGCAGCCTTTTTAGGGCATCACTATAGGTTTTCTCTTAGAGGACCAGTATTTGATGCTCATATTTGCGTGGGCTGTACCAGGTCTCTGTATTTAGGCTGTCCAACACTGGCACAGCTAAGATCTGACCTGGGTTCAGATCCCAGCGAGAGTTACAGAGATCTTGTGTGTCACTGGGTATCTCAGAGCTCACCAGCTACCTGAAGTTGTTTTCTAACACAACCAAAATGCACCCAGGGCGTGGGGACTGTGTCTCCTTCATACATGGAGCAAATGCTTTTTTTTTAAATTATAAAATCCTAGAATGACCTGGGATTTTAGATATCACCCAGTTCCAACCCCTTGCCATGGGCAGGGACATCTTCCACTATCCCAGGTTGCTCCAAGCCCCGTCCAACCTGGCCTTGGACACTTCCAGGGATGGGGCAGCCATGAGTTTTCTGGGCAGCCTATTCATAGCCAGTGATCAATATCATAGAATCATAGATTTTTTAAGATTGGAAAAGACCTTCAAGTCCAATTATAAACCCAACCCTGCCAAATCCACCACAAATGCCCCAAAGTATCATCTTAGTGTACTTTCAATAGGGAAACAGGGTAAGAACAAAACAGTCTTCATAAACTCTGTATATTACAACCTTCTGAGTAAAAACCTACATTTTGATGAAAGAGGAAAAGAATGATAATGAATTATTAACAAGATTAATCTTGCTAATGTCCTTTGAGCTTTGTTCTTTAAACAAGCCAACTACTGTTTGAGAGATGGGAGCCTCCAACTTTTTAATGGCAGCACAAGAATTTTAACTTTCCATGTCTGTGAAGCTTGTTTTTTTAAATTTTTTATTTTTGCAATATTTCAAGACAATGGCATGGAAGTCCCTAGACGTTGTTCCAGCCCATTTAGACAGAGAGTGCTTTTAGTGATGCAAAGATGCTCCTTTTAAAAGTGTTGTTTTCCACCTACTCAGTCTATAGGTGCAAAACTTCACTGGAAGTTTTGAAATTCTGTTTATTTAGCCATCTTGGGTGAAAAGAAATCTAACCTTGGCATTAACAGTTAAGTAGCATTATATATTTTTTTTCTGGCATGCCTTTCAGCTCTCACAATCATGGATTTTAAAGCTGGAAGGGATCATGAGATTATTTTGTCAGTCTTTTTGAATTACCTGCATGCGAAGAACTTCCTGCAGTATTATTCAATGTATATTCAGCTCCTTGCATCATCCTTGCAATTGAGAACCAAAGTTGCCATTTCCCCTCAGTCTTGCAGGCAGGATCACAGAGATTTTCCATAGAAATAGGGAACAGGGTTCCAGTGGAGAAGGGAGAGAGCTTCAGATGTTGCAGGGTCAGGACCAGGACTCGGGACCATTCCCCTGCTCTTGCCCCCAGCCTGCACAGACCATGGCCCACAGTCTGGTAAGGTTTTGCTTTCCTCCTGTTTGCCAAAATAACCCAAAATCTCTTGTGTGGTGGCCCAGAGACCAGAGTGGTTCTGCTTCATGGTGCTGTGGGTGCCTGTTGTGGGTGTGTGGGGAGGGAAGGAGGCACAAAAGGATCCACAATGACTCAGGTGAGACCCCAATCAGGGCTGTACAGGTGATTTTTAGCTGCACCAAACCAGCAAACAGCCTTGGGTTGGCTGTGGGTGGCAACATTTTCATGGAATTAGAGAACCAATGAATCCTTAAAGTTGGAAAAGACCTCAAAGATTATCAAGTCCAGCCTTTGACCAAATACCACCATGGCCATGTTGACTCATTTTTTGAACTCTTTTGGTGATGGTGGACTCCACCATTGCCCTGGGCAGCCTGTTCCAATGCTTATCCACTCTTTCAGTGAAGAAATGTTTTGTAATATCTGGTCTGAACCTCCTTGAGGCCATTTCCCATTTTTCTGTCATGAGTTTCCTGGGAGTCCAACCCCACCTGACCACCTCACCTGCCTCCAGGCAATTGTAGAGAGCAGTGAGGTCTCCTCTGAGCCCCCTTTTCTCCAGACTGAACATCCTCAGTACCCAGCAGCAGTTGGTGAATACAACTGCCCAGCAAGCTCATCTTGCCTCATTTAAATATTTGGGAACAGAAATGCTGTGGGATTTGGTAGATCAAAATGCTCTTGCTCTGGAGCAACAATAATACCAGCATGGTGCAAAGCACCACGTACTCTGCTGTTATAAATCTCAATCTGTATAAATTTACCCCAGGTTTGTTCCTCTAGGTCTCGTGCCATTGCACTGCAAACAGATCCACAGTCACAGTGCTCAGCTTGTTGGCTGATATTTTGGTTATTTTGTGTATATCTTGTCTTTGACTAAGCACAGATGACACCTGTGTGTGCCTATGTGGGGTTTTGTTTCTTTTTTTATGGCTTGGGGCTGTTACACACTAGAAAAAACCCCAAAACAATTAGCTTTTTAGTCAATGTCTAGTGGCACCAGTACAGAGAATTTCCTCCTGAATATTCAAGCTTTTTCCCCCAGACATGCAGGCAGCACCTTTCTGAGAAAGACACATTTTAGAGATGTAATTCTCCTTACAAATTGCTTTTCTCTCTCGGTGTGCTCTAATTATAGAAGCCTTGACTGCGTTTGTGCACGCACGGAGGCTGCAGCAGGAATTTCTGATAAAATCAACTCACTCAAAGGAACTGCTGCTAACTGCTCAGGCTGCTGGGTACAATGAACTGGAGGAGAAGTGCTGATTGACCTCCTCACGTCTCTGGGGGAGGTTAAACCATCTCAAGTGTGGAATTAGCACAGCGCAGGGAGTGGGATATGAGAATGAGTGAGGCTGCCAAACTCCTGCTTCCACCTGTTTTGGGGGAAATCACCTCATGCTGAACTTTCCAACCTGGCTATGAACTCGCTGGAACTGGATGGGTGTTAGGGGGTGATCCCCCCCTTCTTGACAAGCCTTCAAGAGCTTCAAGATGTCTTTTATTTGTGTCCAGTAGGAGATATTTTCTGGTTTCAGGAGGAATTGGCTACTGTGACTTTTACATACCCAGTGTGGTTTTCTTGGTGCTCTCCTTTACTTCATTCATCCAGTGGAGAATTTGACCTGCAAAGCATCTCCTTCCCCAGCAGATCTATGTGTCCCACCTGGTCTACATGATCTTTCTTGTGGTTGCCCAGTGGGGATAACACCTGGGAGCTGCAACATGATAGGAAACCTGTGGGAGGCAATTTCTGACCACTTGAGGATCAATAATTGCCTCTAAAAAGCACCATTTTACCCATTTCAGCAGCAGCGCAGCACATTTCCTACAGATTGTTTTGCTGCCCAGTGCCAGTCCCCTCTGAACAAGGATTTGGAAAGAAGAAAGGCAGGATATGACCACAAAAGAATCACAGAATCATCAAGGCTGGGAAAGACCTTTGAGATCATCAAATCCAACCCTTGACTAGAAAATTATAGCATTTCTGCTCCTTGGATCTTCATCTTTATTTTAAGGAAGAAGAGGAATGGTCCATTGAGGAGCTGTAGAATGATGGAAGGTTGGGAGGAACCTCTGTGGTTTATAAAGTCCAAGATCTCTGCTCAAGCAGGACCAGATGGATGGATGGGCTGAAGTTTGCTGTAGATGAACACAGGCCCTGGGGATGCCCCATCCTGGCAACAGAGATGGAGGCAGTTTTGGAGATCCCTTTGTTTCAACCTTCTCTTCCTAAGAAGCAGCAAAGAAGGAATTTTTCCCAGGGAGGAATGTGACACATCTCAGTCTCCCTGAGCTGCTTTGTGAGCTCTGCATGGCAGCAGCTGCTGCTGACTTCAAAAGTGGTGTGTGGGAAAAACAAGTGAGAGGCTGAGGGAATGAAGAAAAGAAAAAGGAGGCAAAAAGAGGTAAAAGGACAAATAAATTAGGTTGGATTAGAAGAAACTTTAAAGATCATCTGGTTGCAGTCCCCTGCCTTTGACAGGGACTCCTTCCACTAGACCAGGTTGCTCAGAGCCCCATCCAGCTGTCTGTGAACACTTCCAGTGGTGGAACATTCACCCACAACTTCCAGGGATGGGATATCCCCAGACTCACAGCCAGGACAGGTCCCCATTAGGTGGCCGCTATTGGCTCGTGGGTGAATGAGTCCCCTGTCCCAGCCAGAGGCTGTTCCCACCTTCTGCCCCCACTGTTTAATGCTGGTGGATGCAAAACCAGCACAAGGGAAGGTGGTGGAGCAGGGATTTGGCAGCAGTCCTGTTCCCTCTGCTGGAACATTGAATTTTCTCATTTCAATCCCAACATCGACAAAATTCCAGAGAGCCATTGCTGGCAACACCCTGCTCACATGTTCACATTTACTATTTATAGAGGTGTGCACAGAAGGGAATGGTTGTAGGTGTGCTGGAAATCAGGTGTTAACCCTTTTATGGCAATTTGATAGGAAGAGGTGTGGGGAAGGGTTTTCTTTGACCTCAACTTCAGCAACATGCTCAGAGAAGCTGTGGCTTCCATCCCTGGAAGTGTCCAAGGCCAGGTTGGATGAAACTTGGAGCAACCTGGTCTGGTGGAAGATGTCTCTGTCCATGGCAGAGGGTTGGAACTGGATGAGCTTTAAGGTCCCTTCCAGCCCAAACCATTCTGTGATTCTGTGGCTTTTGTGATTCTGTGATTTGTCATGGAAAAAGTGCCAGAAAATTCCTGTAGCACATGGCAAGAATGTTTGAAGAGAGGCTACAGGAGGAAAAGAGACCTGAAATAGTTTAAAATGGCATTTCTCGGGTTCTTTGGCAGAATTACTTCCCTGACTCTTAAATGATTATTTGCGTTGGGATTCCTTGGCATTTTCCAGAGGGACTAAAGGATTCCCTCCCGTGGAGGTTGCACATCTGCCCCAGCTTTGCTCTTGGAGCCAAAACCTTTCAGATATATTTTGATTTCACCTCTTTGCTATGTCTTGTACATGGATTTATGCATTTTTCTCTGCACGAGCAGTGGTGCTGGTACTCAGGGGGGAAGTATTTGGGGGAAACCCTCTTTTTTTTCTAATTTACTTGCTATTTCATTTTTTAAAATATGGGCAAATTTTGAGAACACAGTATTTCAGTTCAGAATGTCAAAACATTTCCCTTTGAAAGCTTGTAAGGGTCTGCTTCAACGATGGTAAAGGGAAGAAGGAAAAAGTCTTTCAGCTGAAACCAGCTTACTGGGTTTGGCATTTGTATCTGTTGATCTAAACCAGAATGCCTCAGCTAATAAACCAGTTGTCTAAAAAATTTAACTCAGCCTTTTCTTCATCAGTTTCCTGTCACTTCCACTTTCTCATACTCATCAGTATCACTGTGCTGTGGAATTTTTTATTTATTTATTTTTTTAGGCAAATACTTCAAGCCACGTCTCAGTTTTATTTTGAAAGAAAGGGAGAAAGTCTGCGTTCAAGTACATAATAGAGTCTTTTCAATTAAGATGGAGAGCAAAATCTGGTCTGCAGATATTTAATGACTCCTGCTGAGAATGAGGAACAGAGCAAAGTTCTGCTGAATTAAACAGCAAAAACGCCACTTTTTGTCTTTTGCAGCTGAAGGCAGAGTTGACCCTGAGGATGGATCAGTCCTCCTGAACATGGGGCTGAGCCCCAGTACAGTGTAAATGCTACTGGTTTGTCCTTGAGGAAGGGATATTTTTGCTTTACAAAGGTGCAGAGGGCACTATAATAATGTCAAATTAATTCTAATGCCCATACAGTGCTTTTCTTTTGTGTACAAGTGTGGGCATAAAGCTCATTGTCCAAATCACATCACACATGGAGAAACTCCATTTCTTCTGTAGCTTTGCATAAACATCTAATGAACTTCTCTTTTACTTGAATTTTATTTTTTAGCTCTGTCCGTTTAGGGCTGTGTTGCTGTGCTGGGTTAGAGGTTTCCTTCTATGGTAACAGGTCTGTGAGATTACTTTTTATAAGGGTGTGTAGAGGACCAGGGAGAATGGATTTAGGTTAGATATGAGTAAGAAATTCTTTACTGTGAAGATGATGAGGCACTGGCACGGGTTGCCCAGAGAAGCTGTGGCTGCCCCAACCCTGGAAATGTCCAGGACCAGGTTGGACAGGACTTGGAGCAACCTGGGATAGTGAAAGGTGTCCCTGCCTATAGTAAGGGGTTAGAAAAAGATTGTTTTTATCATTCCCTCCAACCCAAATCATTCTACAACTTAATGTTTATAGCTGAAATCATCTGTGGAACAGCAAAGTAATTTTTTTCTATGTAATACATGGCAGTAAGATGATGTTCTCCTCTACTCCTCCCTTGGTAGATGGGAACACATTGTTCCTGAGTGAATGTGTACAAAAAAATAAATTACTAATCCTGTAATGTTTCCCCACATTGACCATTTCACTGTGAGGAACAATAAAAGGGCTTGCCAGGAGCTTGCTCAGGGTCCGAGAAATCAAAATTTGGTCCATGTGAATCCCAGGGAGAGGCAGCTGAGCTGGTGCCTCCTGTGCCAGTCCTTCCTTTCCTACAGCAGTAGCTGTGCAACAAGAAACATCTTATGGCCACTGCTACAACCTCTGCTGACCAGCTGCAGATTCCATAAGCTGTGGGTGGCCAGATCCACATAAAATGTCCCACAGAAACAAGCCCAGGAGACTTCCAGAAGCTCTAGCAGATGGCACTTCGTCTTCCTGAACGACGTATGGGGCCTGGTACATATGGAGTATAAAACCCTGTATAGGTTTTATAATTTCTTCCAAAAGAGCTGATTCTTGGAGCCAGATGGTTTCTATTATGGTTAATCTTAAGCAAACAAAAGTAATTTTCCTTCCTCTATTCAGTAATGCTGAGAAGGTATATAAAGTATGATGCATAAATTAGCAGTATAGTTTTCTTATTTAAACATGATAAAAATTCCCAATAAATGGCAAAGGGTGTATTAACATTTTTCATTTCTTTTTAAAATGTCTAATAAATTACCTTGCTTCTTTTTTTTCTTTGATGGAGAGTTGAAGCTCTCCAGAAGAGGAGGGTGCATCAGTTGGAACTTTTACTCTGAGCTGGGAAATCTACTCCAGCATTTACAGCATTACCCATGCACAAACCTCTTTTTCCCATAGATGGGTGCCAGCTGTTGCATTGCTCCATTGCTATTTTCCATTGCATCCAATTTGTCTCTGTTTCAGTAATTTCTGTTGTCCTGTCATCCCAGACCTCACTCCATCTCTCCAGGGCTTTTAGCTTGTGAAAACTCTTCATGCAGGTCTCAATTACTCTGCAAGGTCTTTCTGAGATTTTTGGTTTTACTTACTGTGGGAGCAATTTTTCTTCTGTGTCCTTGAAATGGCCTGAATTTTGAGTTATGAAGAAAGCTATGAAGAGAGAGAAAATGGGAAGAAAAGGCATTTTCTACGCTTGAAATTCTACATTTTTGTACTGCAACAAGTGTTGACTCTGGAACAAACTTGAGGGTCCAGCATCACACTTACAAGGAGCGTAGAAATATCCATTTACCTGGATTATGGAATGGTCTGGGTTGGAAAGAAATCATCCAGTTCCAAACCCTGCCATGGGCAGGGACACCTTCCACTGTCCCAGGCTGCTCCAAGCCCCATCCAACCTGGCCTTGGACGCTTCCAGGGATGGAGCATTCACAGTGTCCCATCCCAACAGGATGTGTTTGTTCATCTGGAAAGTCATGGCAAGGTAATATTTTATAGGGTTTCTCTTTTTTGTTCATTGGGCTGTTTTTTTTCTGCTACCACTCACTTGCATCACATGGACTTAATCAGGAAAAAAAATCATCTCCATCTTGTCATTAATAGCCTGAATCTTTAAAAAGATATTTTCTAAGGCAATTAGTGCTGAGTTCGTTAATAAGACCAGAAGAGAGGCTGATTAAGTGCCAGTTTAAAAATAAAAGCAGTATTTTGTGATTTATATCGCCAATAAATTTTTAAATAATGACATTTCAAAAATATTTGGATTCTTCATCTTTTTTGCTGGCCGTTTCCACGTTACACTCCCAACAACTCGGGCAGTAAGTGTAAGATTAATCATTTCCACTTTGCTTTTCCAGTCAATTCCTTTACATTTTCTCATCCTGTTGGTGCTGTTGTTTGTGCTTGCATTAACACAGGACTGCAGACTATCCCAGGAATATGGCAGTACAAACAAAACTTGCTTTCACTCAGGTTTTATTTATATCCTCATATAGCATCAATATTAAAAAATGAAACAAACTGTCAAATACCTTAAATTGCTTTTTTTGTGTTTTTAATGACTTAGGTATTCTTTTAAAAAATACAGGCAGACACTGCCTTAATGCTTGCTTTTGCCACTGCTTTGGAGCATGAAGGAGGGAACATGATTAGACTTTCCATCTTGGAAAGCAAGAAGCAATAGGATTTGAAAGGGATATTTCAAAAATTAATTGGTATTTTCCAGTACATTGATTTATTTCAATCAAAAATGAATTGTCATTTTAACTATATCCTAATCCACTACCAGCAAAAATAATATTATGCAAAATCTTTTAAAGTTTGTCTCCCCGATGCTTAAAAATGGAGGAAAAAACTCTTAATTGTAAAACTGTCCAACCAAAACCAAAATTTCCACACCACCAAAATTACCAGCTTCTAAATTCACTACCCAGCTCTGCTCTGCATTTATTCTTCATAAAATTTTGCTTAAAATCTGAAGTCTATTTTACATTTAACCATCACAGAAAATCAACTTTTCCCCTAATTCTCCCATCTGGAGAAGAGCACTGCAGCCTGTATGGATTCCCGTGGTGAAAGTGGGAGTTCTCTGAATTATTTTGTTCATTTTACAGAGGTTTGAGCAGGTGGAACAGGGCTGAGGATCCCACCAGCTCCTTTCCCATGGGCTGCCAACCTCCCCTGACCTTCAAATCACTTTTAGCCATTGTGCTGCCCCCATGAAGTGATGGGCTCTTTATTTTAGTAACAGCCTCGTGAGTCTTTGACATTTCCCTCCACTAAATCGACAGGACCTGCTGTTTTTCTTAGAAATTAGAAGGCAGTGTGTTTGTTTGGGTTTTTTTCCCATGCTGGTTTGGGGTTTTTTTTGCTTTTAGTTTTTGTTCTCTCCTGTCTAAACAGGAGCATAGGATGAGAACAGATTTCTCTGGCAGCATTAATGCAGATGTAGAGAATATCAGGTTTTGTACTGGAGGCTGATGTTGTTGTCTAACATCTTTAACAAGCTTGGGAAGAAAAGAATGAGAAGCACAAACTGTCACTCTCTGCTGGGAAAAAAACAAAACTGATACATTTCTAGTTGTTTTTCAAAAGCAGGGAACTTGTTAATAATAAATTGAAATAAACTGTTAGGGTAGTAATGGAGCAAAGTTTGTTGGGTGGTTGGAACTTTTGTTCGAGTTTTGCTGGGTGTTTTCCTCCCCATCGTGAGTTGGAAGGAACGCGTCTGCTTTATCTCACCACTTTGCTTTTACAACAGAGTGTAGCTCATCTTCTGAGTGACACCTTGTGCCAACAGCTTTCTCTTGTGCTGTTTCTGATCCTCTCTGGGACTTCTCTGCACCTTGTCAAGACTGTACTTGCTGATTTTCCAGGATTTTGGTCATGGATTTGCCGTTCATTCGCAAAATTCATCCTCACAACTGGAGGGAATTTGGGCAGGGATGCTAATTGCTCACTCTGGGCACGTGGAACATGTGATGCTCCCCAAGGAGGAGCCTCTCCACTTGGCCAAGAGTCAGGGCATGGTCTGGCAGAGTGTTTCTCTCAGGCTTGGCTCTAGGAACAGTTTGGATATTTCTCTTTATTCCCTTAGTAGCACATGGGTGGGTTTGGGAGGCTGTTTGTGGCTACTGCTGCTGTGAGAAAGTTGGAGATGCACCCTCAGGGACATGGATCCAAAGGTTTGGCAAAGCTGAACAATGAGTTGTTGACTCATTTCTCCAGCCCTGGCAGGGGGGCTGGATCTGGATGATCTTTAAGGTCCTTTCCAACCCAAACCCTTCTATGATTTCTATGATTTTAACACAGTTGCAGATTTCCCTGGCCACACTCGTACCTGAGCTGAGACTCTGGCACTGTCTGTGCTGTAGGTGAGGTGCTAGTCACTGGAGAGTCTTTTCCTTTCTTCTTCAGCAGTTTGTTATTAGCATATTTGCTAAAGAAGGAAACCAAAGTGAACAAAAACATCTTCACCAGAAATAATGCAAAGCAAATCTGACTGAATCTTGATTGCACTGTGAAAAGATAATTAATCATAGAACCACAGAATCGTTTGGGTTGGATGGGACTTTCAAAATCATCTTGTTCCAACTCACCTTCCACTGGAATAGGTTGCTGAAGGTCCCATCCAACTTTTCCTTGAACACTTCCATGGCTGACACATCCACAGCTTCTCCTGGTCACATGTGTCAGTGCCTCATGGATCTCTAACATTTCCTTTTCTCTTTGAACCAACTCTTGGGTACACAGAGATTTGTATTTTTGTGGCTGAGGACTTGGTGCTGTGTTTGGACTAGAATGGGGCTGTTTCCCTCATGGTGGAGATGGGAATTTGGCACAGCACTCCAGGATTTAATGCTCCTTAGGACAAAAATCATCTCTTGGCTGATTTAAATGGAAGTGCAGGAATTGTGTGCAGCCTTTTTCCTCAGCTAGGTCGTGAAGGACAGAGTCTCTAAATTCTGTATCTTATTTAATTTCTGGAGTTGACTTTTACTGCTAATTAATGCTCACCCTTTACCTTCTTGAATTCCATAAGAGATAATTCTCCATGGCTGGAGTGTCCCTTGCAGTGCCCGCTGTGCCACCAAGGGCACAGACACTTGCCAAGCTGCCAAGTTTTGGTCCCACTTCCCTAGACCTTAATTACATGGGAAACTTTTGCCTGAATAGCCCTTTTCCTTGGCTTCCTAGACTTCCCTTGGGATAGGCATTGTATTTATATTTCTCTCAGAAATGTGTATTGTGTCTGTATTCAAGGCTTCTTTATTTTATTTTGTTTGCTAGGCTTTTCCTAGGAAGAACCAGGCTGAGCTCCAGTTAAAACTTACAAGCCCTACCAGGAGCATTTGTTATGGGGACACTGCAATAACTTCTCTTGGAAAGTGTTAATTAAGTGTAAATTTAGAGGTTGGATAAGGTTTAGGTATTGTAACTGTTTCAGAGAGCCCAAGACAAAAATGGGACCCTAGGCAGGATCCTTACCAACATGAAATGATTGTCCCTGCCTCCTTTGCCTCCTTGGCCTTATCCACTTGTTGAATTTAGGCCCTGAACTTGGCTTAGAGATTATGAAACCTCTATCTCCTCTGGCCAACTTGCTGTAGCTGTGGTAGGACTTTCAAAGGGAAAAAAAATCTATTCTGTGAAAGCAGATGTGTTGGTTTTACTTTAATTTTCTCTGTATTTTTTCTATGAGTGTTATCTGGTGGGGAAGTGAGGCAGGAGCAATGTGCTTGAAATGGAAGGGCAGGCACTGATTTCTCCTCTCTGGTGACCAGTGACAGGACCTGAGGGAATGGCCTGAAGTTGTATCAGGGGAGGTTTATTGGATATTAGGAAAAGTTTCTTCACCAAATGGTGGTTGGGACCTGGAACATCTCCCCAGGGCAGTGGTCACAGCTCCAAGCCTGAGGCAAAGAAGCTTTTGGACAATGCTCTCAGACATATGATGTAATTCTTGGGATTGTCCTGTTCAGGGCCAGGATTTGGACTTCAATGGTCCTTGTGGGTCTCTTCCAACTCAATCAATTCTGATTCTTGGTTTTCCCTTAGGGAGAGGAGGGGAAGGCAGGTACTTCACTACCTAACACCTCTCCCTTTTAGATGGGTGGGATGAAATGTGTTCTTCCAGCTGAAAAGAATTTTACCTTCAGGTAAAACTTCATTTCCAAAACCAGGAAAAATGTATTTTTTACATTCAGGAGAACTTGGACAAATCAGGAAGATGATTAAAAAAGTTTAAAAAAAGAACAGAGAACAGGAGTTTATAAGTGTTAATGCAAATAGAGACCTTGAGTTAACCTGTGGGGAATTGAGTTCTTGAACACAGTGACCTTGCTGTGTGAGGAGGGAGGATTGGTGCAAACACCAGCTTCATCCCAATTTTCACACCTATAATTCCAAAGGTGCCCCCTCTTTGTGCTGTGCCCATGCTGAAGAGACCCAGGCCCTTTTGGACAAAGCTGTAGCAAAAAGCCTCAGAGCTTTTCCATGTGAAACAGCCTCACATTTTACAATGCTGACGAAAATCACATTGCCTGATGAGTGTGATTTTTGCTTACATTTCCCTTTATCACTTATTTCACTCAAATTTCATCAGCAGGAAATAAAAACCTCCCAAGCTTGCACGCCAGGAGCAACTTCACAGTACACATGATTCTTTCATTCTCTTCCATTTCCTTTTCTATTTTAGGCTTGCTGTTTTGAGGAAAAGAACTTTGTCCAAACACATCCTTAGCCAATCCTTTCTGTCCTGGTGCTTCTTGAAGCTTTTTTTGACCAAGAGTGTCAAGAGGAGAGCAGAGGTGACGAGGAGAATCAAGGTTCCTGTGGTTTAAATGAAAGGAGAAGGCAGTGGAAGACCAAAACAGTGTTCTGGCAGTGGAAGAAACCAAGGGCTGTGTGGAAAATGGGGTCACACACCAGAGAATCCACAGGGAGGAACACCCTGGGAAGCTCTTGAGTATTAGGGACTAAAGGACTTGTCTGGGGTGGGTGTAGGTGTCTGTGCCTCCACCACTTCCTGCTTTGCATTATTTCTGGTGAAGATGTTTTCGTTCACTTTGGTTTCCTTCTTTAGCAAATATGCTAATAACAAACTGCTGAAGAAGAAAGGAAAAGACTCTCCAGTGACTAGCACCTCACCTGGTGTGTCCAGGACAGCACAGACAGTGCCAGAGTCTCAGCTCAGGTACGAGTGTGGCCAGGGAAATCTGCAACTGTGTTAAAATCATAGAAATCATAGAAGGGTTTGGGTTGGAAGGGACCTTAAAGATCGTCCAGGTCCAACCCCCCTGCCAGGGCTGGAGAAATGTGTCAACAACTCATTGTTCAACTTTGCCAAACCTTTGGATCCATGTCCCTGAGGGTGCATCTCCAACTTTCTCACAGCAGCAGTAGCCACAAACAGCCTCCCAAACCCACCCATGTGCTACTAAGGGAATAAAGAGAAATATCCAAACTGTTCCTAGAGCCAAGCCTGAGAGAAACACTCTGCCAGACCATGCCCTGACTCTTGGCCAAGTGGAGAGGCTCCTCCTTGGGGAGCATCACATGTTCCACGTGCCCAGAGTGAGCAATTAGCATCCCTGCCCAAATTCCCTCCAGTTGTGAGGATGAATTTTGCAAGTGAACAGCAAATCCATGACCAAAGAGATGATTTTTGCATTTTCTTCCTTACATGACAATCTGCTTCTTTCTCTTTACTCTCTCTTGTCCTTGGCTTCCTTCATCTTCTTCCACCTTTTCACTTTAATGCCAACTCTTGCGTAAAAACTAAAATAAAGACATGAATTTATCTTTTTTTCTCCAGAGAAAATCTCCTTTCCTCTCTGGCCAGCTGCCAAAAATCAGTCTCTTCCTCTCTCTGGAGTTCATTTCATGGCTCTCATTGTGGATCTCAGTATTCAATTAGGAATTATTCTCTTGGATAATGGTATGAAAAGGGGGGAACTGAAGCTTTGCAATGGCTTGAGTAGTGCTGGAGGAGGAAGGTGCTGGATGGGTGAGACTCATCCACTCAGGTCAGCTGTGAAAGGGTTAATCCACAGGGCTGGGTTTGATGGGGCTGAATCCACATTGCTAGAGGTAAATTGAGTATTTGGGGTGGATGGTTTGAAATCAGAGGGAGCAGGTTGCTTCCTGCCTGCTTTTTTTACACCTTGCAGGTGTTTCATGGCACAAAAGAGGAGTTTGGAGACCAAGTAATTTTCTGTGGGTGTTTCTCAGCAAAGGATGATGCTGTAACTTTAGTTAAAGCTTTCAAAGGAGAGGAGCTGCAGGAAATCTGTGGCTTTCTTTACCAGACCACAGATATAATTCTTGGTAGTGCTTTGGGGATAAATCCCTGGCAGTTTGGGGTGCTGAGTTGCTTTGCTATGCTCACGTTAGGTATTGTAAGTAGAAAGATCAAATTCTTGTCCTGTTTTTTCCTCTTTTCCCCCATTTTACCCAAGTTACTTTAATTACAGCTGCTTCTTCTCTGCAACTTTTAGGTTATTTTGAGTTTGCTGCAAAATTGAGTTCAGGGAGGGAATTGACTTCACCTGGCTGCAGAAAAGCCATTAGGAGCTCCAAATTAGTGTGAAATAATTAATAGGAAAGGAAGATTAACGTGGCAAACACAGGTGCTTTTCATTAACATTAAGTGAAAGGATGTTCCTGTAGGTTCCTTTGCCATGAGTGCTGTCCTGGACCTCCAGCAATTCCCTTTTACATTAATTTTATCCAGCTCACTCCAGACAAGCCCTTATGAGCCTGGTCAGGCATCGTGTTTGGCTGGTCCTGGAGAGGAACTGAAATAAATTCCTGCTGGGATTTCTCCTTCCCCACCAAAGCTGCTGGTGGTGGTGCTTGGGTCTATTTTAGTCCTTGAGTTCTATTTTGCTCCAAGCACAGACACCGCATCCCTCCACTGTCCATTCCTCACCCAGAGTTGGCTTCTGTAGACAGAATTGTGATGAATTAAGGATTATAATTGCTCTGGATTGTGGAAAGTGATGCATTCTGAGTGTTCTCTGAAATAGTGATTGCAAAAATCATGAGTAAGGCTTGCATGGATTTTTAAGCTTCTCAACCACTCCTCACAATTCCCTGAAGGGAGATTGCAGCCAGGCTGGGGTCTGTCACTTCTCCCAAGTAGGAAACAGTAGGAAAAAGAGGAAATGGCCTCAAGATTCACCAGGTGAGGGTTGTGTTGGATATTAGGAGCAATTTCTTCAATGCAAGGGTCATCAGTTATGAGAACAGGGTGTCAGGGGAACTGACTGAGTCACCATCCCTGGAGATATTTCAAGGATGTGTAAAAGTGGCACTCAAGGCACACAGTTTAGTGGTGGATTTGGCAGTGCTTGGTTAATGGTTGGATTCAAAGGGTTTTTTCCAACCTAAGTGATTCCATGACTCAGTTTCCTTTTTCTTTCCTTTTTTTTTTTTCCTTTTCTTTTCTTTTCTTCCTCCTTTTTTGCCTTGATCCAGAGTGTCACAGGTAACACAGAGGTCTAAGATGCCACCTCTGCCCAGCAGACGGGTGTGAGGTGATGTTGCTTGGCTGGATTTAAACTTGCTGCAGCCTCACAGATTTTTGCCCAGAGGAAGAAATTTCTGGATAAAACTCCACACCCAAGTCACAAATTCCTCAAGGTCCCACTCACAGCTGAGGTCTCTCCCTGCAGAGTGTGCAGTGACACACTTTGCTTTGGCAGAGCAGGTATTAAAAAGCTTTTTTTCCATCTCTTTCACCTACCTGGGTGCCTGTGGGGCTTTCCAGGCAAAAGAAAGAAGAATTAAATAGGAAAATATCAGAAATGCCATTGTTTCTGCTGCTTTAGGAGTTGGTTGGTGGGGGTTTGAGTGACCTGGTCTGGTTGAAATTGTCCCTGCCCATGGTGGCAGGACCAGATGATATTTAGGGTCTCTTCCAACCCCAAACATTCTATGATTTCTATGAATAAAAATAAATATAACAACAATAAATATAGCAGGAAATCAGTATATGCTAGGCAGGGAGGAGGTTGAACTGATAGCAGAGGAAATTGGGTTGTCCTGGGATCCAAGGGGATTTTCCTGGAAAAATAAATGGAAACAGTACAAATGTTTTTTGGAAATGTCCATTTAAGGCAGTAAAGGAGAAACCATTTGCATGAGGGATTCTGTAACACATCCACTGTAAAGCCTTCACAGCCTTGAGGAACCACAGTGTAAATAAAAGTCATTTTTTCCCAGCTGTGGCCCTGAACTCTGTTAGTGTCAGGGCATGTATTTAATGCATAACAACATTTATTGCATATCAGAAACCTCCTAATCCTTCCTGGGGAATCATAATATTTAAGCATTCACTTGATGTAATCAAAGATGTTTAATTTTTCATCAGACTTCACATCCACTTTACTTCTCAGTCTTGGTTTTTCTTCCTTGGCTTGGTGGTACAGAGGCAGTTTTGCTTTGCTTTCTGCTGCTGTTTTTAAATTGTTCTGCTTGTCTGCTTGAACTGCTGCATCCTCCGTGAATAGTTACAACATCTCGGCTTGATGTGTTGAAGCTTGAAATTGGAGTAGTTAAAACAGCCTCCTTGTTACTATTTTCTTTTCTTTTGCAAAATAAAAACAAAGTAAAAACCAGAACTGGCATCATGCTGTGACGTGAAATAAAAAGTCTAGGGGCAGGAAACTGCAAGCCAGATGCAGTGCAATTTTCTCAGAAAAAAAACATTCTTCTTGAATTGTATTGTCAAAGTAATTGTTTGGAAATTTTGGACAAAAGTTTAATTTGTTTTGTTGGTTGGGGTTGTTTTTTTTTAGATTTAATATGCATTTTTTTGGTGTGAGGGGGATTGTGGGTGCTGTTTGATAGGTGTGGACTGAGAGGCCTTTGAGGAGGAGTTAATAACCTCACAGTCCTCTTCCATTTATTTAATTTTGACTACAATGAATATGTGGAGGCTTAAAAAATGAATTATTTCCATGATTTCAGAGTATGATCCACATGCATTGTTTCTTTTCCATTAGGGAATTGTGGCACAGGGTGAGAAAACTGATCTTGCAGCAATAAATATAAATAAATCTCACCCTCCCAAATTAGCACCTGGATTTTTTGGGTAGTTTTTAACTTCATGGAACAACTCTGGGCTCTCAGTGTTGCTCTGTGTTTCCTCCTCAGTGAAATTGGTGCTTCTCCTGCCTTTTGCAACGTTTGGGATATTTCATCTTGACTCTTGGTGTGACTCTGGCATTCGAAATGACTCCTCAGAGGCACCTGCTGGAGGCGGGGCAGGAGCGTCCCCAGGTGGGAGCACACTGGAGTCTGCAGTCTGGATCAGTTGGGGATTTAAAGCAGCGCTGTTCCCAGCTGAGTGATCCCAGTTGAACTCCCAAACCTTGGTTTGGTTGCTTCATGGTTCATCTGGGGCTTTGTTCAGTACCTCAGGATCGCTGGGCCAAGATAAAAATCTTTTGAGGCAAATTTAGTGTTTCTAAGGAAAGAATAAAAAAAAAATTTAAAAAAAACCCCCCACCCATCCAAAATGAGTTCTATCCCAAAATGTGCAGACCAGTGTTCTCTGGAACATGTTAGCACTCTGAAAATCCAAGAAAAAACTCCTAAAATGGGGGTAATCACAGTCTTAAATATGTAAAAATGTTCTCCTATGCTGCTCTTTCACCAGTGATTTAATGAGAGCCGGACTTTGTTAGTAACAAATTAAATTCCTGGGGGACGGGAGCCCACACTAATTTCTGTTTTTCTGCAGCCTCCTCTATAGAACTGTCACAGACACATTTTACGAAAAAATCCTTTCCTTAGGATTTTTTCTCTTGAGAAGCTGAGAGACCTCAGGAGCAAAATGCAAACAATGATTATCTGCTGCTGTGGAATGCAACAGGTGCATCTGGGATTGGTCTCATGTGGTTGTTTCTAATTAACGGCCAATCACAGTCAGCTGGCTCAGACTCTGTCTGAGACACAAACCTTTGTTATTCATTCTTTCCTTTTCTGTTCTTAGCTAGCCTTCTGATGAAATCCTTTCTTCTATTCTTTTAATATGGTTTTAATATAATATACATCATAAAATATTAAATCAAGCCTTCTGAAACATGGAGTCAGATCCTCATCTCTTCCCTCATCCTTGGACCCCTTGTGAACCCTGTCACAATAGAACAAAGGAAAGGAGTGTCTGGGACAGCTGATTTAGGAGAAACTGCAGGAAGAGTGGGAAAATCTCCAGCAATGAGGCCCTGTGCATTTGGATTAAACAGCATTTAATACCCTGGATTTGTTTCATCCTGACAGGCTGATCCATGACTTTATTTACAGCTGTTACGGGGCTGAGCCACCTCAGTGAGTGTGAGGAGCAGTGGAAATTCTGCTTTCTGGATGTGCAGCTGCTCCTCCAGCACTGGGAGATGCATCCTCAGCCCTAACCTGAGCAGTGCACCCAGCAGGCTTCTCATTTTGCCCAATTTTCCTCATTTTTGCCTTGCTCCACCATTATCTTTCTGCTCTGCCAAGTGCAGGTTGGGTGTGTGGGGCTTTAGCAGCTTAGGGAAATCTGGTGAAGGGATGCAGAATAGGTCAGAGTTCCAGTCTGTTGACTTAAAGAAATGAATCTCAGCTCCTGTTTGAGTCTGAGAGTCTGAGATGCTTCACCTCAGAGGAGCAGCTGGGGGATAACAGGGGCTGTTGGACTCTGTTGGGTGGACAAGCCCTGGGGTGCTTCAGAATGTGACCAAAGTTTCTGGGAAACCCACAAAAGCTGACACAGGTGGGAGGCAGAATAAAAAAGAATCTGCTGGAAAGCTGCTGCCGTAAAACTGGTGACAAAGACATCATTACAAATGAGTTGTGATCAATCAAAATCGAAATGCCTGGTTAAAGCTTATTTACATGATGTATCCTTACTCTGTGAGATGGGCTTGATACAGCCATAATTAATAGTGTTAAGCTGAAGGAAGGTAGATTTAGGTTGGATATTTGGAAGGAATTCTTCCCTGTGAGGGTGGGGAGGCCCTGGCAGAGGCTGCCCAGAGAAGCTGTGGCTGCTGCATCCCTGGAAGTGTCCAAGGCCAGGTTGGACAGGGCTTGGAGCAACCTGGGATAGTGAAAGGTGTCCCCACCCATGGCAGGGGGATGGAATGAGATGATCTTAAAGGTCTTTTCCAACCCAAAATATTCTGTGATTCTCTAGTATAGCTCAGTCCACCATCACATGACTCCTTCTCTGGGGATGATGAAACGGTGGAGAAGTTGGGGACAGTTTCAGGGATTTGAAAGTTGGGAAATGAAGCTAAAAAACCAAACCAAACCAAAAAAAACCCGAACACATACAACCAAAAATTCCTATATAAACAAACAAAACAACAACAACAAAAAAAACCCCTCAAAACCAACCAAATAAAAAGCCCCAAAGCAACAACAGAAATAATAATAATAATAATAATAATAATAATAATAATAATAATAATAATAATAATAACCAAAAAATCCCCCACCCCACCTTCCACCAAATCTGAAACCCCAAAATATTCAAACCCTCACTTCAGTGTTCTCCTTGATTTGAGTACCTTGGCTAAAGTGGGGACCTTGGGAATGAAGTTGTGAGATTTTTTCTGTGCACCCGCAGTAGAAATTCCTGGCACTGACCCATTTCCCCTTGCATTTGAGCTATCAGGAAGGAATGGGAAGAGGGGAACCTCTCTTGGGGGTTAGGAGAGGAATCTGTGGAGATCTCACTGAGCTCCCACCTCCCTCCTGCCCCAAAAGCTTTGACCCCACAGAGCAGGTGCCCTCTGCTCGCTGCTTTTTCCACAGCTGATATGGGAGCTGATATGGGGCCCTGCTGCTCTGGAAAGTGCTGGGTGACCATCACTTGCCATTGGGGTTTCTCATTCACTCGTGGTTCTGATACTCCCACTTGGTAAATGAGGTGGAATTATTTGTATTCAGGTTGCTGATAATCCCTAGAAATGCCATCTCAGTCCATGTGGGCTGTATCCACTGTGTTGCAGCAGCATCTTCACTGTCCTGGTGGTGCTGGATTTGTCTCTCCAGTGCAAGTTCCACAACCAGGCCCTGTGTAAATCTGCATCAGTCCACCCTACCTGGGCTAAATTTCTGCAGCAAGCAGGAATCTACATCCCTTTTCAAATCATCATCCCCTTTTCAAAGCGATTGGTGGTGTCCAGTATTAACACTTTTATTTTTTTCTGTGTTTCTCTTCACAGCCACTCAGATTGATCCCAGTGAGCTGCAGGAACTTTTTCAAGAGACTTCAGCCAATGTCTTCCGAATTAACTCCAATGGTGAGTAAAATGGGAGCTTTCCTGGTGCCTTCTGTGCTGTCCTGCTGATGATTCCTGTGTGTGGCCACAGCCCCTGGCAGCTCCTCTTGTCAGGGAGCAAATATTAATGCAGCTTTTCTGCTGCTGCATCTCACGAGCAGCAGCACATGTCCAACACACAGCTCCTTAAAAGATGTAAAAATATTCCACCATATGCTCCATCCAACAGGCACAGATACATTCCAATCCTTGCTGAGACCACATCCCTTTTTTTTTCTATTTTTAATTGTGTCATCTGTTACAATAGAGAGCTAAGAGCTCAGAAAGGTGGAACAACCCAGGCTCATTTTCAAATATGTTGCAGCACGCTGTGCTCAGAGCCTGTCACATGAGCTTGCAAAACATCTATCTCCCTTAGAAAAACACCAAAATTCTGCGGTTCTTCACTCTCTAGGTTGGGCAGGGGTATCTCCCCAGCCCCTAGAGATGCAGAGTCCTCCCTCCTTTGAAACAAGCTCTGGCTCATCAGTTTTGTTGGGTTAGGCTGGAGGAATTTATCTTGCAGACAGATGTAAACTAAAATTGCTGGGTGGAAGGTATTGCCATTGTACCCCAGTTCTAAAACATACCAGTGTCAGACTGGGATCTGCAGTTATCAGTGCTGATTTTACAATAGACCTTGAAATTGCTTTAGAATCACCTGGACAGCTTCTGTGTCTGTTCTTTCTGTCTTGGGTGACAGGGAGGCCTGGCCTAGGTGTAAGGAAAGGATTTTAGTGCCTCCTTATTTGTGTAATTCTTCCCTAGTGTGTCCTAGGGGTGGAACCCTGGTCGTCGTAGCAAGGGATCCTTCTTGGAACAGGGATGGGAATTAAAAACTTCTAAAATGTAATTTTCTCTACTTTCGATGAGTTGTGTATGCTCCGTCTGCCAGGAAAATTCAAGCACCAATTTTTCTATGACTACAGGGGATTGGTGACCCTTGAATTGGTGACATACCATGTAAAAAAGGGATTATGGCCACTGTGGGAGCTGGAACCTCCCAGCTGTAATACTTGGCTTTCAGGTGGGTGAACAACCACACCATAAAACACAGAAATACCTGCATTAGCACCAATTTTGGCTGCTCCAGCACCAATAGTTTTAATTTGACAATGCCAGCGATGAGTGGTAGCAGCACTTCTGCTTCCAAACTGAAGGCTCAGACTGAAGTTGTGCAGCCTTCTCGTGAGTCTGTGTGTGCTGTTCCTGTCCAGCCTGGCCAGATTGGGGCTGACTTGATGTGCCCCTGTGCTTCAAACACAACTCCCTCCACAGCGGAGTTTTATCCTGAGAAAACCTAAAGGTGAATGGCACGTCACTTTCGAAATACCACAACCCAATTTCTGTTTTCATTCTTTGTTAGAATTGCCTTAACCCCTTCAATTCATGTTTGACAACCACTGTTGTTGCTATTTCTCCTCTTGAGGTTGTGATGATGTATTTCCTCTTAAGAGTTGCCTGAACTGAGTGCTCTGTGAAGCAGATAGTGACAATGCCTGCACTTAAAACTATTTTGCCAAAATGGAGAGGGTGCAGAAAAAAGCCCAAACTGTTTGATGTCTGAAAATCTGACTTTAAAATTCGTGCCATCCAAATTTCTGTTTGAGACATCCAAGAGGACTCAATCTTGGTGTGTAAGTACCTCTCTAGGAAGAAAGATATCAAATAGATAACAAGGGGCTTGTTAATCTATTGTTCTCACATAGGAAGAGATCAGGAGATAAGAGTTAAAGCTAGACAAATTCAATCCTTCTATATGAGGGTAACCAGCCATTATAACTGCTTGTGAAGGGGGCTTGATGGATTTGGCTTTGCCAGGAACCTTTAAATCAAGATTCAAATATCTTTTTTATAAGATATACTTTAGTCCAGCTGCAGTCCCCAGTCTTGATGTGGGAGTGATGGGACAAAATTTTCTGGGAGGAAATCAGGTTGGATAATCAGAATTGCTCTCTCTGGCTTTTAAAATCTATGAATCAATGAATCTATAATACCTTTTAAAGTGCTTTCAGGTTGAAGAAATGCCCATAAGATACTTCACTGTTGTTGCTCTGTTCACTACCCATATTAATTTTTTTTCAGTTTCATTCAGTTTATTTTTTATAGTCTTTCCCCAAAAAGTGGTTAGAGATTTTCAGGAGAAGGCTGCTGAGTGTAGTGCTAATATTTGGTAGAGCTAGTTCACTTTAGGTAAAGAACTTTTTAGGCTTAGAAAATGGGGAAGAATGCCCATGATTCTTTCTGTAGCATAAAATCTCTTCAGAAAACTCACGAAGCTCTGACTTTAAGCATGGAAAATAAGTCAGTGATGTTGTTTGTGGCTGAGCAAGGAACAGGCAGCTACATTTCAGATGGTCACCGGATGATGGAGTTACTCTTTTGTGCTGGGCATGGTGTGCTGAACATCCTACAAATTGCATAAATCCTATCACAGCTCCTCTTTCCCTCCTTTTCCTGGCTTGCTGCAGCCTCTCTGGGTTTTTTGAGGTTCTCCATTGTGTTTGGAGATCTAACTGTGCTCCTGAAATGTATTTGTCCCTTTTGGGTTGCTGAAGATCATAGATTTGTAGAATCATACAGTTGGAAAAGACCTCCAAAAAATCTCCAAGTCCAAGCTTTGATGGAATGCTACCAAGGCCACTAAACCTTGGGAAGTGCCTTGTCAGTTTTTTTTTTGAACATTCCCAGGAATTGTGACTTCACCCCTTCCCTGGCCAGACTGTTCCAAGCTGTCAGGAGTTGGTCATGTTATGATTTTGTTGTTTAGATTCTAAAAATCCCAGGTTGAGGCCAATCTCAGCAATACCTTTTATGTCTTTGAGGAATGACTATTTTTAATGAAACAAGGAGTCAACTTTGTACCAGGATTTTAAAGCACCATTGAATTTTATTGAGTAACACTGCAGAAGTAATAAACACAGTGTGCTTTGTCCCTCTTTGCTGTCCTTGTTCTTTTTACAGAATTCTGAGCCTTTGAGGTGATTTAAATTCTTCTTGGGCACTTCAGGACTTGCTTCCTGACCAAGGGGGATTTTATAGCTCTGAGTTGATTGTGATTATTCTCACCTATAAATGTTTCCTGCTCCCTTTTTCTGCCATGAAAATGGAAATTTTCCTCATTTGTTGAATAAAAATTTTAGCCAGGACAGCTGGTTCTGTTTATATGCTACTGGATCACTCTCCTGCCAGGTTGTGAGCTTATAGACTTTTTTTAGTGCCATCTATTATGGAAGTATGAAAGGGTAGAGGGAGATTTTTCCTAATCTTTGCGCCTGCTTTCTTTCTCTTAATCTTTTGGGGCCATCCCTGTTGGAAATAAGGAAGGTTCATAGCATCATAGAATAGCTTGGGTTGGAAGGGCCCTTAAAGGTCATCTTGCTCCAACCTTCTGCCATGGGCAGGGACACCTTCCAATAGACCAGGTTGTCACATATGCCTTGACTTTTGCAACTTTCATGTTTTGGGGTTTTTTTTTAGTTTAGTTGATTTTCTTATCAGCACACAAAAAGGAGCTCAAATACTGCCTGAATTTGTCTCATTTATGGCTTTTTTTTTTAATCTATACTTTTATCAAGACCTTGCATTTTTTTTTCATGTGCAGCTTTTAGCTGCCTCTTAGTAAGTATCTTATAAGTAGGTACAAAAAATAACACTCCTAAATGGAGTTGCTCTGGTGCATCTTGCCTGGTCAGTGGAGGATATACTGGAGGAATCAGGCCTGTGCTGCCAGATGGAGAACCTGAACTCTCCAATGGCTCTCTTGCCTCTCTAATTTCCTGCTCCTCACTCTTTAATGACTGCCCATAACTGGTTGGTGCCACGTGCAGTCCCATTACCTTGATCTTAAAGGCTGAGCACTTTCCTGTATCCCTCAGGTGTGATAGATCTCCATTTCCATCTCAGGATGGTTTCTCATCCCCCATTGATTTGAGGATTGCAGTGGCACAGGCAACTGGGAACCAAGCTCTCTGTGAAGTAAATCAGTGCAGCTCCAACATCATTAATGCCTTGTGAATGTGCCTCATTCTGGAGACTTGGGCGTGCCTTTTAATGAGAAAAAGAACAAGACTTTTAAAATAAGATTCCTGTTTCAAGAATGGCTTCACACATCCTTCCAGCAGAGCTTGATGTTTTGCTCCTCTGGTCAAATTACTGCTCACATGACCAGAACTGGTACATTGAGAGAGATTTTCCACATCCAGCACAAGAGCTGCAGAGATTTTGATAAATTCATTCTTAGTCAAAGCAAATTAGATTTACCCAGAGTAGCTCAGATTTAATTATAGAATCCTGGAATGGTTTGGGTTGGAAAGGACCTTAAAGATCACTTGGTTCCATCCCCCTGCCATGGGCAGGGACATCTTCCACTGTCCCAGGCTGCTCCTAGTCCCATCCAACCTGGCCTTGGACATTTCCAGGGATGAGGCAGCCACAGCTTCTCTGGGAAACCTCTGCCAGGGCTTCACCACCCTCACAGGGAAGAATTTCTTCCTAATATACAGTCTGAACCTGTGACTCCTTTCCCTCTTGTTTTATCACTTCATGCCCTTGTCCAGAGTTCCTCTCCCATTCTCTTGGAGCCCCTTTAGGCACTGGAAGGTGCCCTAAGTCCTCTCTGGAGCCTTCTCTTCTCCAGGCTGAATAATTCCAGCTGTCCCAGCCTGGCTTCAGAGCAGAGCTGCTCCAGTGCTGTGGTCATCTCCATGTCCTCCTGGATTTTCTTCAACAGGTCATCATCCTTCTTGGATGGGGGCCCCAGAGCTGGATGCAGTCCAGGTGGGGTCTCATGGGAGGAGAGTAGAGGGGGAAAATCACCTCCACTGAGCTTCTGGCCCACTCCTCTTTTGGTGCAGCCCAGGGCTCTTTTGGCTTTCCTGAGATTCAGGGAAGTCATGTTGGAGTTTTTGTCCTGCTGTTTTCCACATAAGAGCTATATCAAATGATAACCTTTGGCTCCTCCAGCATGCATCTCTTGTCATTTTGGAACAACTGACATTTATTTAGTTGTCTAAATACTGTGCTTGAATTGGAATATTAGGTAAAATTATTGGATAAGAACTTAATCACAGATCACATTCTCATCTAACTGATGAATTCTTTTCTCACCTCTTGAGTTCATGTCTCATATTCTTTTCACCTTTTTGTAGGTTTTCCAAAATGCTGAACAAATCTGACAGCTCCTGGGTTTGCCTCAGTGTAAAATGGCTTGAGTGTGAAGTCTTGAAGTGTTTTGTTCAGTAGCAAAACTGCTTCCCACTCCAGTCTTCTCCAAAGCAGTGGCAGTAAAACTCATTTTGAATTATCTTTACTTTTGCAGGTCAGGTTAGAAAGGTTCATGGAGGCAGTAGCTGCTGCTTTTGTTCTGGAATTGCACACATGGCATTAACTTGTTGTTACAAATTCAGTGTACACACAAGTTATTTACCTTGGCTTGCTGTCCATTCTCCAAGGACCACACTCTGCTTTGTTCCAAAGGGTTGATGGGCCAAAAAGTATTTTTAGTTGATGCAAAATTTTGTATTTGAACTGAACAGCATGTGGATTCCAAGGGAAATTGATTTGTTAGGATTGTGGAGAGGGAAAGAGGGAATTATAGTATTCATGAGATCTCTGCAGGGTCAGTGGTGTCCTTCTACAGAAGCAAATGATTATTAGTGAAAACTTCCAATTTATTCTTTAGAACACTGTGCTTCCAGCAAAGAAAAATAATTATTAGCTCAGTTACAGACAATTCCTTGAGGCTTTATCTTACTGAATCTCCAAACTCTGCAGTAAAATCTGTTATTGAGAACTAGAATTGATGGAAATATATGGTGGTATTCAAAGTTTTTTTGAATATTCATGTAGTTCAGGCACATTAGTTACTTTTTATGCTGTTTAGTGACTTCTGGTGTCAAGCCATCAGAGCCCAAAAGAGAAGAGAGGATTTTGTCTGACAGTGGAAATATAATTAAGTGACTTGTTCAAAATTACAGGCCAAGTCCAAGTCTGCAAAGTCATTAAAACAGAGGATTTCTTAAATTTCTGCAGAAATAATTGAACCGTATTTTTAATCTGTTCTTCTTTCTATCCTTAAATATTGAAGCGTGACTGATAACGGGTTATGGGTTTTTACAACTGGAAATGTCCTGAAAGAAATCCCACATGTAAATATCAAGAATGTAATTTATTTAACATTTTCCATTGTGGGAAATCTTGAAGTGCTTTGCTTGCTGGCTGTGCTAAGTCCAAAAGTAGTGACCTGTTGTTAATTTGAAAGTGAATTGAGACAGTGAAATTAAAGGGTGGAAAAAGGCAACAGTATTCCTAGATTTCTGCTTTTATATACACACACACATATATATAAATATTTAAATCTGAAGTAATTGAAAATTACAAAGCAAACCATGTTTGCACCTTCCAACTGCTTTTAGAGTATTCTCTTCTTCTGATGGAAAATCCCAAGAAGTTGTGGAACACAAACACAGTAGATGATCACATCTCCATTTTTTTCTGAGCCAAAAGATAGAAAACATTTTGAGTTTAAGCATCTTGAATGAGGAAATGGAAGATATCAGAGTAGACATCAGTGTTCTGTCTCTTAATTATAATTCAGAGCAACAAACAGTTATTATGCAATTTCTTGCCTCTTCACCAGGGGCACATTTCCAGCTGGAAATGCTCAGTGCACAATTCTGTGTCACCTCAAGGCTGGAAGAGTCAGAGATCTGTGCAAGGTCCACGGAACTGAGGTTTTCCTGACAAGGGGTCATATTCCATCATGTCATGGCATGTTATACATGGATTCACCATTTAAGCTTCCAAAGGACCCAATTTATCATTCTGTGGCAGTAGCCACTGGTAGATGTTGTCCCCTTTCTCTCACAGCTTACTTGTTCAAATACTTAATTGTATTTAAAAAAAAAAAAATTAAAGACAAACATCTGAACTAAGATCCAGCATTTTTTTTCCTCTGAGAAGGTGTGCTGCTTCTTTATCTTTTCTTTCTCTGCTGTTGACAGTGACCTCTCTGGAAAGAAGTCTTCGATCCCTGGGGACCTCAAACGATACTCAAGAGCTGCAGGATGGACTGTGAGTTTATTTTAAATTGTTGCAGATCTTTCTTTGTCCCAGCCTTTTCATTTTTTCCCCTCATTTGTCCTCACCTTTTTTTTCCATCCTTTTATTATAGCTGGACACCTTTTTGTCAGGATTACTTTGGTTTTTTCCATTCCTGTTGGTGATTAATGCCACTAGGATGTGTATTGATCGTATAAAGCTTTCCTTGTGCTGGTCTTGTGGCAGAGAATGGTGTGGAGATAACACAGAAAAGACGGCCCACAGTGAAAGAGGGCATTCTGTGGTTCTTGGAGGTGTTATTTTTCTGTTGTTTGGGGTTTTTTTTGTCTTTGGGGGTGGTGGTTTTTTATTTTTAAAGTGAAGATGGAGTAGGAAACTGTGCTGGTTTTGGCTGGGATGGAGATAATTTTCTTCACAGTAGCCAGTATGAGGCTGTGGTTTGGGTTTGTAATGAAAGCAGTGCTGATAATCCAGGGATATTTTAGTTACTGCTGAGCAGTTCTTACACAGGGTCAAGGCCCTTCCTGCTTCTCACCCACCCCACCAGCGAGTGAGGAGTGATTGAGCAGCTGTGGGAGGTCAGCTGCTGGCTGGAGTTAAATGAAAACAGATGTTTCTGTAGCTTTTTCTTGTTCCTTTTCTTTTACCCTCCAGTTCTACTTGGCCAAGGTCTACGGACCCAAAACGAAAGAGAAAAGAGACTTGTGACAGAGGCATGTAGTGGCAGAACAAGGGGGAAAGGCTTCAAACTGACAGACAGTAGATGTAGATTGGATATTAGGAATAAATTCTTCCCTATGAGGATGGGGAGATCCTGACACAGGGTACACAGAGAAGCTGTGGCTGCCCCATCCTGGGAAGTGCCCAAGGCCAGGTTGGATGGGTCTTGGAGCAACCTGGGACAGTGGAAAGTGTCCATGGCAGGGGAAATGGAACCAAGTGATCTTCAAGGACCCTTCCAACCCAAACCATTCCATGATCCTATGAAAAAATAAAAGCGGGAGAGGATATTTTATAGGAGGAAAAGTGTGTTGTGGTGTTGGAAGCTGCATCACAGCATCACGTGGCTCAGCACTGACAAAATGAAACTTGATTTGCAGTTGCAGGAGACACAGTTCATTAAACTCCCTCTTCCAGAGCTGTGTACACACAAACACGCACAGTTAGCTCTCCTTGTATATCTGCTAATTACAGAATTCAAATGACTTTTCCAAATGTAGCACAGTTTATTAAAGGTGCCTCCCTTCAAGCAGCTTGCAGGCAAAAATCAACTGTTTGGGATATGTCCCTGATTTCATGTGTGTGACTGCTGTTCCTGCTGAGATTTGGCTGTGAAGAAAAAGGAGAATTTGGGGTTTATTTCTTTATTTACCTGATGGACTTGACTGACCTTCTCTATGCAATATAAACTCTCAGACCTGTTTGCAATGTCTCTCCTTTTCTCTCTAATCCATTGCTTCCATCAGGGCATCAGATCTGCCCTAATTCACATATACCCTGTTTTGCAAACCAGAGGATTAAAAATAGTAATAGTAATAGTCAGAAGATTTGAAAGCAAATTTAGGAGATTGGAGAGGATGTAAGAGTAAAAAAGTCAGCCTGTGGAGATTGATGTAATCAGGAAAGATGTTTACATGTACAAAATAATTTGCAGCATAAAGCACCTTAAAAACTGCTGGAGATCCTTAACCCAGAAAAGACTCTGTATCATGCAGATATTGTGTTTGCTCTCCTAAACTATTTTTTTTTAATTTAATTAAAGAATCAACTCCTTGACTCTTCAGAGCACTCCAGAAACATTCCTAGATAATTTTACTCTTTCCTGAGCAGTTACATAAATAGTTGCATAAGGCACAAATTGCACTAATTATTTTTTGATCTCGGAATTATTGTTAATTGTCCAGATAGTTAAATGCAGGTTTTTAAAATTTTAACCATGCTTCCCTACCCCTTTCATCAGCTCCAGAATTCCTCCAGCTGTCTCCTGGTTCATCCCCTCTCCCCATGGTCTGATTCCCATGGTCCCACTTCTCCCATTTGGCTTCTTGTATCTCCATACAAGCAGTACCAGGGTGCTCTGCTGAGGAGGACCAGCAGCTCCCTTCCCTTCAATCCTCCCTGTCTGTTATCCTTCCCTGTGCCACGATCTGTCCTTACGGATGGGTTTCGTGATGGTTCGTGGATTTGATCTCAGGGTGCAAAAAACCAACACAGTACAAGGGGATTTGCAGTAATAATCAAAACAAATGCACCTTTATTGAATGGCCACAGCAAAATGCAATAGAGGGATTAAGGGAGAGAAAAAGATAGAGAAAGAGAGAGAGAGAGAGAAAGAGAAAGAGAAAGAGAAAGAGAGAGAGAAAGAGAAAGAGAAAGAGAAAGAGAAAGAGAAAGAGAAAGAGAAAGAGAAAGAGAAAGAGAAAGAGAAAGAGAAAGAGAAAAAGAGAAAGAGAAAGAGAGGGATATAGCTACCAAATGTAGAGACGAAGTCCTTTGGTCCAGTCCAGTCGAGGATCCGCCTGTTACGTCGGGGAGATCTCAAAATCTCTTGCTAACTCAGAGGTTTTTATTATGATAATTCTATTGAAAATTGTGAGGGAGGGGAAACAGATACAATAAGGAATAGATGTAACAGGTAGTCCATGTCCTCAGCAGTAAACCAGAGCCATTGTTTTCCTGGTCCAGTGGTCACAACATCTCAGGCAAACATCTCGGTTTGGCCAGCTTGCCTCCCCCACACACCTCCCCTGGGTTGGGGGTTTCAGTCCCAGTCCTTGGAAGGAGGAGAGGGGCCTTTTCACATGGGGGTTTCATGTGTCGGTCTCTTGATGAAGAAGCTTCTTATGTCTCTACTCATCTGTCACTGTGGTTATGAACGGGCGAGAGGGGCCTTCCTTTAGAGGGGGACCACCCTAAAGCTTAGGAGGGGACCAGTTAGGCTGAGAGGTGGGGAGGATTCCAGAGCTATTGTGCAAAAAGGGCACGGTGCCCTCTTCTTCTTCTCATTGGGCTTAGAGTAGCATACAGCAAACACCTGTGAGAACAATAACTTAGCACTGTGCTCTCAGGTCTCGGGGCCTTTGGCGTGTGTAACTTTCTCCTACAAAGCCAGAGATTTTCAGACAGGAGGGGTCTTCTCTTCAGTGGTCCCCAAATGATGATCATGAGGCAGATGAGGGAAAATTCAGACAGACTCTCACACCCTGACACTGACGTGTCCTTCCACTGCCCCCCTTTCTCACCACCAGGCAAACATCCTCGAGTGCTCTACAAGAACTTCAGCTTGTCCCTCCTGAGAGCTGCACCAGCAAAAAGCAGCATGCCATGAATCACTAGAGCTGGCAGGGCTGCATAGATCTCTGCTCAGGAGGGTCAGCTCTTCAGGTGAGACCTTTGGGGCAGTGCTTTCTGCTTCCACGGCTGCAAATCATGGCTTAATCTTCCTCCTCTGCCACTTGACCCCTCTCCTTCAGAGGCTGATGCATGGCTCTCCTTGAACACCCTCTAGCTTTGAAGATGGGAGCAGTGAGGGAACATTTGGCAGGTTTATAGCCCTGGCTGTTAGGAAAAGGATAATGGGTTTGGGTGTCTAAGTAGTAAAATTGCCACAATTTCTGCTTTCTTGTTAAGTGGCTGTCACTCTGCCTAAAATGAGGCTGCCTAAAATTAGGCAGATGAGGGAAGGCAGAGTGTTTGGGAATAGGGATTAATGGTGAATTGTTCTGCCACGCAGGATATTCAGCTACTTTGGGCTGTAAACTGCAGAAATGTTTGCTTACCTAGCTGCAGGGTCCTGATAAAACAGAAAAACACCCCAAAGTTACCTGCTTCCTTGCCAAATTCAGGCAGACTTTCTGCCTCTTAAGCACAGGACTCACAAAAGCATCAGATGAGGACAGGATTTTTACTGTCAAATTGGTCTGTTCCCTTTTCTGAAGTGGTTTCTCTGCTTTTGAGAGCTGAGTCTTCCAGAATAAGGATTGTATCTGTGGCAAGCAAATTTGGGAGAGTTCATCCCACATGGAGTGCCAGCTCTAGTCAGTGAGACAGACTTGGCTGCTGCTGTGAGCAGGGTATATATCAGACCCAAAGTGAATAATCCTGGTCGAGGCTCTACCCAGAGCCAGCACAAATATTTGTGTGCTGCATGCTTGGAGCTGGATGTGCTGGCAAGTGAAATGTAAATGCCCATACAAAGCTCTTGGCTGAATGCAACTGACCCTGGATTAATTGGGAAGGGAGTGGGAGCAAAGGGAAAAAAGGTGGATGGAGCTGGGATGAGGAGCTAAGGCCAGGAGGCAAAGCTGAGGCTTTCTCCAGTGATGCAGGAAAAATTGACTGATTTGTTTTTTCTTTGACCTTTGGTTTAATAATCCAGGCTTCCAAGGCATTTATCTGCTTCCTTAGCCAGAGTGTGTGGGATGAAAAGGTTCTCCAACATTAGGCACGGAAGGTAATGAGTTTTTAATTTAGGCAAATCAAATTAAACAGCCAGGTAGATCACTGTCTCCGAGAGACAGTGAAAACCAGTCTCCTTCCTTTTGACTGGTGCAGCTCTTTGGTCTCCCAACATCTTCCACAAAGTGGCTGGAAATGAAAGCCTCCCTCTAACCTGGACAATGCCATCTGAGAGGTAGAAGAAGAAAAAAAAATTTAAGAATCTTTGATTTTCACACAACCTGACCCTGTCTTATTGTGATCTCAAGCAAAGCAAAGTGGCCATGTAGGCTGCAAGAGGCATTTGCTGACTACCTGGGAGCCATGAAACTGAGCTTGAAGTGGCAGTGAAAGGTCCTTGATGTCCTTTCCTTGGAGGTTGGGTGTCTGCAGAAGTGATCCGGGCTTTCCAAACCAGGCTCCTGCACTGATGAGTGTCACCTGAGTTTGTCACCTTATTGGATATTTGACCTTGTGTCATTGCAAGGTCAAGAGGAATAAGAGCATTGAGTCACTATCACAGCTTTTTACCACTTTCAGGTGTGTCTGGGATGTAGCACTTGAGTCTTCACTCCTTGAAGGAATCTTACATCTTTCACTAGTCACTAGCAGAAGAATTTGCCTGTTTAAGGAAGAGTTATAAGAGGGAAATTTTGGGGCTTTTAGCACTGATGAGATTTTAGCACAGATGAGATTTACTAAAAAAAGTGTTGATTTCTCCTGATTTGAAAAAAAAAAAAAAAAGATTTTTAGCCTTCACCTCACTTTTCCCACTGGCATTAATTTTTTTTTAGCGCACGTTATAGAAATACATAAGATTTTTTTCTTGCACCTGAGAGAGAGCTCAGCTCTACACCTGTACAGTGTGAGAAAACAAACCTGCTTTTCTGACTGAACTGATTCAAAATCTTGGTTAAGATGATGCAAGGCAGAGAATTCCTATGGCCACAAAGGAGTTCCAAAGCATTTTCCAAGTGGGGAAGCTGAGTTTGAGATCTGAGCTGCTTCAGGGCGAGACAAATCAACAGTCCTGGAAGAGACTGAAAGTGCAGCTTCTGCATTGCTGCTCTTACCTGTTTTTTGGTCAAATATTAACTTTACAGAGCACCACTTTTCCTTGGGCATGCATATATAGATTGCTAAATTCTTTACTGGGATTGAAGGGAATTCCATCTTCCTCACCCTTCCCCAGGAAATTTGCGTCATCACCGGCAGATTTTTTAGGGAGCAGTAAAATTAATTAATCAGTTTCTTTTGCCACCCTAAAATTGATGGAAGCTGGGGTCAAGTATTGTCAGTTTGGGGTGAAGTATTGTCAGTTTGGGGTGCTTTTGGGAAGAGAGGCATCCCTGTCCAAGACTAAAGCCATGAGCTCTCCAGGGCTCTCAGGCTCAGTCTGAGGTGCTTTGCTGGATTTGTAGAAGCATTTTTGACACATTTGTTGACATTCAGGATACTGAATAGACATTCAGTAAGTTTCTGACAGATTGGACTCATCTATGAGTCTTGCCTGGCACAGGTTGTTGCACCCTCTGAAGGATAAGAACCTAAAGAGGTTGCCTACATTTTCTTGGTCTCTGGACTCTGGCAAAGTCAGGAAATCATGGAATGGTTTGGGTTGGAAGGGACCTTGAAGGCTGTGCAGTTCCAGCACTCCCCTTTCATGGACAGAGACACCTTCCACTAGTTCAGGTTGCTCAAAGTCTCATCCAGCCTGACCTTGGACACTTCCAAGGATGGGGCAGCCACAGTTTCCCTGGGCAACCTGTGCCAGGGTCTCAGCACCTTCACAGCCAAGGATTTCTTCCCAATATCCAATCTAAACTTGCCCTTCTCACTTCAAAGTTATTCCCCCTTCTCCTGTCCTTCCATTTCTTCTCCAAAGTCCCTCTCCAGCTGTCCAGGAGCCCCTTTAGGCTGTGGAAGGGGCTCTGAGCTCTCCTTGGAGCCTTCTCCAGGTGAACTCTCCCAGCTCTCCCAGCCTGGCTCCGCAACAGAGGAGCTCCAACCCTCAGAGCATCTTTGTGGTCCTCTCTGCGCTCACTCCAGCAGTTCCACATCCTCCTGATGTTCGTGACCCCAGAGCTGGACCCAGCACTGCAGGTGGGGTCTCACGAGGTCATAGCAGAGGGGAACAATCCCTCCCTTGACCTTCTGACCACACTTTCTCATGATGCAGCCCAGGATGTGATTGGTGACTCTTGGAGCTGTTGAGGTGCCCCAGGGTGTCTGAGACAGGTTGGAAATTTTGGCACAAGGCTTGCTGTTCTTTCACTTCTAAAATGGCAGCATTAGGTGTGGTGGCACACTGGGACATCTCAAGTGACACTCTGTGTGTGGTATTTTTGGGGTCCCCCGTGGCAGGAAGGAAATGATGAACCCGACTCCATGTTCTTAGAGGGCTAATTTATTATTTTATGACATTATATTATATAAAAGAATGCTATACTAAAACTATACTAAAGAATAGAGAAAGGATACTTACAGAAGTTTTAACAAGATAATAACGAAAAATTTGTGACTGTCCAGAGCCTTGACACAGCTGGACCGTGATTGGTCATTAAGTAAAAACAATTCACATGTTGGATAAACAATCTCCAACCACATTCCAAAGCAACAGAACACGGGAGAAGCAACCAAATAACTATTGTTTTCATTTTTCTCTGAGGGTTCTCAGTTTCCCAGGAGAAGAAATCCTGGTGAAGGGATTTCTCAGAAAATATGACAGTTTGACCCCCTGATTCAAAGGAGGGAAGTGGCACTGGAATTTCACCTTCAGGGTGAATGATTGAGGTGACTCAGTTTGTTCCCACCCAACTCATATTACACTAGGAAATGTAATAACCCATTTTGGGGGGAGCTGTGGGGTCATTTGTACCTTAGCTGGACCAGAGGGACCTTTGGACATTCCCCTGTTCCTCTGGATGCTCCAGAGAGGTTGAATAGTTCTCCTCATGGCTTGAAGCCTCACCAACCTGCTGCAGAGGTGGATGGATCCATGCCCTCAGCTTCTCTGAATTGACATGAAACAGTAAAGGCTTTTATTCCTCAGTTACTTTTATCATTTATGTGTATTGTTTCCTTCTTCTTTCACCATTATGATTGATAAATTGGAGGTATAGCTTAAATTTATTTTTTTAAAAGCATCTGTAAAAAAGATTTTAATTCCTCTGGAATTCAGATTCATTTAAAGCAGAATGATGTTTTAAAGTCATAATTTACGGAAAGAAGATTTGTTAAAGTAAATCAGACAGAAGCTTTTAAGTGTCAGCACGTTTAATTAAGGGTAGAATTTAATAATGTTTTATATGGTTTTGTTATACTGCTTGTAGAAGCTTTAAAAAAAAGAAAAAGATTTCCATAAATATTTTGAAATGTCGTTTTGATTCTGTTAATATGTTAAACCCTTCAAAGTAATACCTTCCCTGTTCAACTCAAAGCAGTGGGATTAACTTTATCTATCCCCCATTTATCGCTACTGGCATCAATTTCTGACAGGAAAAACCTTCTAGGTTTTGGCAGTAAAAATGGGTTGCCAGATTGCAACATTTGCATTTAACTGTATAATACACTCTCTGCCTTAATAACTGTATTTATGTGACAGATCTCACCCTTAAGAATCCCAGAGCTCCAGATATGTGACATCCCTGTGATAAATTACAAAAGCTGGTGATGAACTGCAGAATCCTCCAATGATGATAAATTCATACACTTTTGAACTGCCTGCCCTGCTTAGAGAGGTCCTTGGAGTATCCCTTCACATGCTCGAGCAGTTTCTAATGGCCACTACAAATCAATCTGCCAGCAAAGTTTTGCTTTTCAGTGTTTTTCTCCCAAAATTGTCCTTGCCAGAGTTCTGAGGTGGCCAGAAACCTTGGTCAAAGCAAAAGTGTCTTCCCACGTCAAGATGGGTTGTGGATGTAGGCTGGGAATTTTAAACCCTTTAGTAATGGAGGAATTATTTGTTGTGGCAAGGGATGGATCCTCCAGGAGATGACAAGGAATGGTGGCATCTGAGGCATAACCAATAATCTCTTGAAGGTCTCTTACTGCTGCTGCTGTTTATGTAATTTTTTATGCTTTCATGTCTCAGCTTATGGTTTCCGTCCTCTCCTCGGTGCAATGGTGGGGTCAGAGAATCACAGAAAATCCCAGCCTGGGTGAGGCTGGAAGGCACCAACAGTGGGTTGTGTTGTTCTTCCTCATGTTCAGGTAGAACTTCCTGGGATTCATCTCCTGCCTGTTCCTCTTGTCCCATTGCTGGGCCCCCCAGAGCAGAGCCTGGTCCATACTCTGACACCTCACTGCAGACACTGACAGAACCTGACGAGGTCCCCTTTCCAGTTGCCTTTTCTTGAGGCTGAACAAGCCCAGCTCCCTCGGCCTTTCCTTTTAAGAGAGATGCTCCAGCTCCTTGATTATTTTCATGGCCCTGTACTGGGCCCACTCCAGGAGCTCCATGTCCCTCCTGTCCTGAGGAGCCCAGAGCTGGACAGAGCATTCCAGATGTGCCTCACAGGGCTGAGCAGAGGGGCAGAATCACCTCCCTTGACCTCCTGGCCGTGCTCTTTTCTCTGCACCCCAGGTTCCCATTGGCCTTCCTGGCCACAAGGGCATTGCTGGTTCATGGACAGCTTCTTGTCCACCAGGACCCCCTGAGTTTTCCTTCTCAGAGCTCTGCAGAGCCAAGGGAAGAACAGCACATTCCATGCTGGTGAAAACTGCATTGATTTGGAGCCCAAGCCTGCCAAGACATCCTTGTTCCCATCTCCAGGTTGCAGATTTGCCCCCTGGCTTGAACACCAGGGCTGTATGGTCTCCAAGGGGGATGAGGAGCAGGAGAAGTTATCACTGTGTGAGCCATGTCCTTGCACATCTGCTCCAAGGATTTGCAGCAGTGTCCCATGGTCTTTATGCCATTTGGAGCACAGATCTGGGTAAACAATGAGATTATTTTTTGTCTTCTGCCAGTGACTAGATACTGGAAAAATAATTCTTCTCCTCACCCCATCCCCCCCCTTTGTGCCCCAGGTAAAAATGTTTGCTCTTGTGGCATCCCACCCTTAAGGGGAAGGGAACACCCGAGATTTGTGGATCCTTGTGGTCAAAAGGAATGGAAAAAGTCAGAGGATCCACACAAGCTTACAAAGATTCGTTAGTAAATTTCACATTTAGCATGGAAATCAGTATAAATTAGTCCCTGACTTCCTGTCTAAGCAAAAGGCAGAGGGTTTTGGATAAGGGGTAGGGTGAAAAGGAAGAGAGATGGATTAAACATGGGGAGAAGGGAGAAAGAGAAGGAAAAGAGAAGGAGAAAGAGAGATCACCAGTCATTGCTCCAGCTTTAATCCAGCTCATGGAATGTCCAGGATCCTGGGGTGTGTCCATGCTCAGGCTTCACAAAGTTACCTTTTATAGATAAGTTTTCCCTGCTATTTTCTCTCTTTCCATGCAAATCAGTTGTTAGTCACAGCCTGTTCTTCTAGACCTGTCAGAGCCTTCAGGGATCTTGGATGGTCTTGATCCCCCCTACAGTTTGTCCCCTATTCCCAACCTCATTCCTGTGCCTGCACTGTGCTGTGTGGTGCTGATCCCCAGATGCCAAAACCAGGATATTTTTCCCAGAAAAGTGCTGCCCTACCTCTGCATGGCCCCTTCTGCAGACACATCCTTTTCTTTCTCACAGCATATTGTTACCAACAATCCTTGCTTGGCTCCATGACCATCCAGCTATCAGCTTTTGAGACATTCACTTTATCTCCCTTATCTTCTCTGCTCCTCTGTTTTGCATTTTGGAAGCCAACTGCATCCCCCAGTGAGCACCCTATTTGTAGCTTGAAAATTTTACGTTACCAGAAGTGTGCCTGAATATTGCAATGTATAAAAATATTGTCATGTTTGGGTTTTTTTCATAAATTTATTCTTAGATGTTTATCTGGGAAAAGCTGATTTCACACTGATGTTTTTTTTATTTTTTTGTTTTGTGGGTGACAGAAGGATGAAGAAATAAATAGAATAAAATGCTCCTTCTCATCTCTTGGGCCACCACAATAGTTTTGCTAATTTTTCAGAAGCCTTTCTGAGATTAAGCATTAAAAAGTATGCAAATTTCCCTTCTTAATATTACCAAAATAGTAGCTTTTTAATTTGGAGTTTATATCTTTTGACATTTTCATGTATTAGCAATGAAATGTGGGATATGATTAGGTTAAAAATTTGTGTTTCAAGTAACAGAGAAAAATTCATCCTCCCTCACCTTGAAAAACAAACCAATTTCAGATATTTTGCCTCTCTCCTCCTGCAGAGTTATAGAAAGTGCAAAACAAGATCACATTCAGTTAGCATAGCTTGCAGAGGGCAAATAATTTTCTATTTGGGTTGAAATATCCACAGGCAGGACGTTTATCTAATGACTTGAGATCCTGACTGGAGCCACTTCCCTCTGGTTAAGTATTTACAAGTTTTGTAAATTTTTAAGACCAAAAAAAAAAAATCTTGGAGGAGGGATAGGACAACTGCATGTTTATGGTGTGTTTTAATGCCATCAGTTCCAAATTGAGCCATGCAGTTCATGTGGATTGGCCAGAGGGACTGGTGGGTGGGATGAGGTTTGTTTGGGAATTCCTGTCTGGAGTGAGCAGTTGTCAGGGCTGAGCATTTCTAGGGGCTCCTCCAGGGCTCTGGCACAGCAACCTAGGCATGCTAATTTTTAGGATCCTTGTGTTGGCTTTGTGTAATAATGATTGTTGGGATCGTTCTGCTGGTTTTGTGTAATAATGATTGTTGGGATCCTTGTGTTGGCTTTGTGCAATAATGATTGTTGGGATCCTTGTGTTGGCTTTGTGTAATAATAATTGTTGGGATCCTTCTGTTGGTTTTTTGTAATAATGATTGTTGGGATCCTTCTGTTGGTTTGTGTAATAATGATTGTTGGGATCCTTCTGTTGGTTTGTGCAATAATGATTGTTGGAATCCTTCTGTTGGTTTGTGTAATAATGATTGTTGGGATCCTTCTGTTGGTTTGTGTAATAATGATTGTTGGGGTCCTGTTGTCTTTATGTAAGGTCTGGTTTATCCTTTGAGCCTGGTGCTGCCCTCAAGCTGGGAGCAATGGGAGAGTGATGTTTGTTGTGACCTGGGGCTCTGGCTGAGCCATCCCACCTTTCTGCAGGATGTCTGTGGGAGGAATTGGCATCCTCTGGAAGGTCTGCTGTGCTTGAGGCGGGAAGAGAGAAAGAGAGAAAAATAGAGAGAAAGAGAGAGAGAGAGAGAGAGAGAGAGAGAAAGAGAGAGAAAGAAAGAAAGAGAGAAAGAGAGAGAGAAAGATGAAAGAAAGAAAGAAAGAAAGAAAGAAAGAAAGAAAGAAAGAAAGAAAGAAAGAAAGAAAGAAAGAAAGAAAGAAAGAAAGAAAGAAAGAAAGAAAGAAAGAAAGAAAGAAAGAAAGAAAGAAAGAAAGAAAGAAAGAAAGAAAGAAAGAAAGAAAGAAAGGAAGAAAGAAAGGAAGAAAGAAAGGAAGAAAGAAAGGAAGAAAGAAAGGAAGAAAGAAAGAAAGAAAGAAAGAAAGAAAGAAAGAAAGAAAGAAAGAAAGAAAGAAAGAAAGAAAGAAAGAAAGAAAGAAAGAAAGAAAGAAAGAAAGAAAGAATAGACTCCAATCTCAGAGCAGATTACAAGGATTTCCCAATCTGTTGCTTGCTGGGGGAGTCACTCTGGGATGAATATCTCCATTTTTTCTGCAGTGATTTCATGGATGACTCCTTTCACACTCGGCCCCATCAGAAATAAACCCTTGGAGCAGACACCCCCCACATCTGCCTACTGCAGGAGGCACACCAGGGGTTAAACAGATCTTTATGTTATTTGTGCGGACATTGGGTGCTTGAACCAAGCAAGGAGATGTTTTTTTGGCAAATAACACTTCCAAGTTCAGCACTACTGTGAGGTCAGAGGGAAATCATAGAACCACAGAATGGTTTGGGTGCGAAAGGACCTTAAAGTTCATCCAGTTCCAACACCCCGCCCTGGGCAGGGACACCTTCCACTAGAGCTGGAAACTCAGAGGGGATTTGGTTTAAACCCCTTTTCCTGCCTTGTTTGATGTGAAACTGGGAAAGGCAGATCAGGAGGGTCTTTGGGAAAATGGCTTGGAGAAATAGAAGTGGATGATGCCAGGTGAAAACAGAATAAAAAGAAGAAAAGAGAAAAGAGGAAAGGGGAATGAAAAGAGGGAAAGGAAAGGAAAGGAAAGGAAAGGAAAGGAAAGGAAAGGAAAGGAAAGGAAAGGAAAGGAAAGGAAAGGAAAGGAAAGGAAAGGAAAGGAAAGGAAAGGAAAGGAAAGGAAAGGAAAGGAAAGGAAAGGAAAGGAAAGGAAAGGAAAAAGAAAAAGGATTTTTAATGCAATATTGACTGGTTGTTACTAATAGCACAGCTTTTTGTCATATAACATGTGAATTAACAGATTAACTCCAGAAAATCATTGTGATCAGCCATGGGTCCACAACACCTTCTTGAATAACAAAGCTGAAGGTCAAGTGTTCAACAAGCAGATGTGTTTTATTTTGAAATAATTGAAACCTCAAGGGGATTTATATGTGTTTACCAGGATATTTTATATTGCTGTCTGCTTTTATTCTTTGCTCACAAAACACAGATGCAATTTGTACATGGAGACTTTCCCTGCTTGCATCCTGTGATCTTCATGCATTCAGCCTTGCAGAATAATGAACAAGTAATGTCATGCTTCTTTCCTAGATTGCAGTGTCAAAAAATGGGAATTTTCTTTCTAGATTGAAGATAATGAATGGGAAAAAAAAATCTTACTTCCCCAGTGTACGTCCTTAGGGATTAAACTAGCTGAGGGGAAATTTTCAACCTCCTTTTGAAGTTATTTTTTTAGTGTTGATACAGTAAACAGTTACAGAAGGTTCAAACTGCACACTTGAATCCCTGCTCTTTGCAGCAGTAAACAGTTCCATGAAGTTTGAATGGTTTTGAGTTTTGAGTGCCATGAGTGCTCTGCCACTTGGTCCCATGGCAACAATGATGCTATGAAAGGGGCAGACAAAGCAAACTTGGTACAACATTCAAGAGTGTTTTGTTTCAGCTGTATTTCTCCTTTTCTTTCCCTTAAGCTGCAGGAAATGTTAACCCTGTGTGCCAAAGTCTTGTCTAACACCCTTTTGGAGGGTGTTATAAATTATAATATACCCCCTTTTGGGCAAAAAATGGAAAAATCTGTTGCCTTGAGAGGAGGTGATTATGGCTGGAGTCCAGTCTTGCTTCTTGGAGGCAAAACCTGGGGAGAAATACAAACACAGCAGCAGGAGATGGAGCAGCAGCTTTTGTTTGTGGTGCTGAATCCCAGGAGGTGCAAACTGAAAAATCCTGGCTATGGCCAAAATAGAATGTAGCTGATCTGGTGAGCTTGTACCACCCTTGAGCCAAAATTCTCCTCCTAGATGTGTCTCTGAGCATGGCTTTGTGCAGAACATCAGGGTTCCAGAGGTGGCTGATGGAGGGGACTGACCAAAAGGTGTGAAAGAAAAGGGGTGGCACGAGTTGCTGTTTGATCAGCACAAAGGATGCTGCCTGTGGGATGGGGGGAGGTAAATTGGTGTCACTTTTTCAGGTGAATTTGTCCCTGGTGGAAAGAAGGGGATGAGAGCAGAACGAGAGCCTTGCACTGCAGTTGCAGGCACGGGTGCAGATTCCACACCTCAAATTCTGGGTTATTTCTGAGCCCTTCACAACAAGAAAGACATTGAGGGGTTGGGATGTGTCCAAGGAGGAGCTGGGAAAGGCTCTGGAGCAGCTGAGGGAGCTGGGGGGGCTCAGCCTGGAGAAAAGGAGGCTCAGGGGACACCTTGTCTGACAGGAGGTTGTAAACAGGTGAGGGATCTCTTCTCCCAAATAGCAAGCCATAGGATAAGAGGAAACAGCCTCAAGGTTTGCCAGGGGAGGTTTTGATTGGATATTAGGAAAAATATTGTGCATTTTCAAGAATTGGAACAGGCTGCCCAGGGCAGTGGCTGAGTCCCCATCCCGTGTTGGGATGTAAAGGATACACAGATATGGCATTTGGGAATTTTGTTTAGTGGTGGGCTTGGCAGTGCTGGGTTAGGAGTTGGAATTGATTATTTAAGGGATCTTTTCCAACTGGAATTCTGTGATTCGGCAGCCCTGACAATGCAAGCCCCTCTGAAGCAGGAGAAGCTGGGGTTGTACTGCAGGGAGCAGAGCTGACTGGGGCTGATCAGGGTTTAAGTGATTGTCTGTGCATGGGCTCCCAAGAACTGAAAATTTGGTGAAATCACCACTTTGGGAGCTTCCTGTTCAATGCAGGATTGCAGTGATTTTCCCACTGTGCACTTTTCTTTTCCTTTCAGTGAATCACCCTGCAGCAAAGCCTTGTGCCTGAAGTTTTGGCTGTGTTCATGGTACTGCACACGAGTGCATTTGTGTTATTGTACAGCCAGGTTAGAGATAAAATCATCTCAGCTATTTCAGCTGGTGCTGATGGATCATTTCTCTATAGACCACTGAACCTTCTGAGGTAGCAGATTGCAAATGGGATTTAATATGGGTTGGTATTAACTGCTGAGATGTTTGAGAAGGTGGGCAAGACAGCTGAGTTATTTGCCAAAAAAGCAGGTGACAGCAGCAAGTTGACAGGAGATTTAGATGATAACATTGATAAAGCTCCTCAGTCTCTCCTGCTTGATTTGCCACTGGAGTATGAAGGAAAATCCAGCTATGTCACATTGTCTGGAGAGCAGAAATGAAAGCAAGTGAGATTATTGAATTGCTGAGCATGGAAAATTCCCCCAAGCCTTGCAGAATAATGTATTTTAGTGATGCTGTACAGTTTATAAAGGTCAGTTTGCACTTCAATTACAAATCCAGGTTTAAAGGTTGTAAAGGACAGAAAAATAGTGATTTATTTTTTTTTTCTTTTGTAATTACTTCTTGGAATGCTGGTAATATTTCAAACTCATTTGTAAAATGATTTCACAGTACTATAGCAACAAGCATTTTAAAAGCCTCAGTAGAAATGCTGAAAATCTAGGTCCTAGTTTTATTTCTTCATTTTACAGATGGAGAAAAGAAGCCTTGTGAATTTTTAAGGTTCTACAGTGAATTAATCACAAAGTTGGGTAGCAGTCTATTATGAAAGGTTTGAAGTCAGACACCAAACCAAGTTTAAATAAAAAGAAGCCATGATCCTTTTAATTTTTTTTTAATTGTTTTTTTTTTTTTTTTTTTTTTTTACCAGCATCCTGGTTGTTAATCATCTTTATTGAATATGATTTCACACAGACCTGAGAGTGCAGGCTCTTTGCATCCTGGTTAATTCTGGAGTTGACTGAGCTGACAAGAGAAAAGGTTTCCCGCAATGAGCAAATGACAAGGGTGAAAAAAAAAAAAAAGTAATAACCTTTTCTCTTGCATAGAAATGCTCTGAACAGGGTGAGAAATGTTAGTTTTAGGTGGGTGAGGAAATGCACTTTGCCCAGGCACTCCCATCCCTGGATGGCAGCAGTCCCATGGCTCCACATCAATCTGCTTTTCTTGGCTATGCCTGAGTGACCACACTGCTAACAAGCCATAAAAAGAGACAGCAGGGTCACCGGGTAAAGGTTGCTGCATTACAGGGCCAGAACATGCTAATTACAGCCCTGAAAAGTGAATTTGAGTGGATCTGTGCAAATTACTACATTCTCAGGCTGGGAGAGGGAGATTTTTTTTCCTCTCTCTCAGCAGCTGAGGAAAGCTGCCTCCCTTGACACATGTGCTGCAGCCTATTTTATGAGTTTCTTCGTTCCACCAATTATGCCTGTGAGATGGACAATTAAAAAAGCATCTGTTTTTACAGCAGAGCATGGCTGCCTCTGGCATTTTATGCGCCATAGCGGGTCTGTACCTGGGGGAGGAAGATGAGGGATGGAAAACATGGTCATAAGGAAATAAAAAAAGAAAAAGAAATCTTTGCAAGTGCTCGTCTCTAAGCTGTTGGCTGGGTGTGCACCCCCTGAGCTGCCTGGCTGGTTTTAACACAGCAAAATGCTGGGCAAAGGGGTGGGCAGCAGGTCCATTTGGGGCTGATGCTCTTGGGATAAGAGGTTGGGGTCGTGGCACTGGAAATGCTTTTGGGCACCAGACCCCAGGCAGGTGTCACACAACACAGTTCCTGCCTGAGGAGGGAAAGGATCCTTTCAGCCCTGGAGAAGTAAAGGATGGATTGATGCTTTAGGTGGAGGTGGTGCAATTCGGGGTGATTGCTTTTCCCTGTCCTGCCTTGCAGGAAATTCCTCATGGCTCATTGCTATGGAAGGAAAGAGAAGCTAAAATACACAGGACAATATTTTTTGAGTATTTTCTTGTGTCCAAAGCCTTTGGGCTGGGGGGTAGCACATGAGACACCCTAATTCCAGGAGCTGATCTCATCTTTAGCTGACTCCCCACAAAATTCATTCCCAAACCCACCCACTTCCAATAACGCATCACTTCCCACCATGATTTCTTCTGCATAGGCAGGTGTGGGCTTTTGGATCTCATCCCTTCCCAAATCTGATCTCCCTTTGCATGCTGAGCCAGGAGAATTGGGGAGATGGGCTGTGATGCTGGCACCCAGTAATCCCAGTCACACTCAGAGCCTTGGCCACTGCCTGAGGGAGAAGTGCTCCAGTGCACGTCACTTCTGCTGCTCGGAGCTTATTAGTCACAGCCAAGGAAATGTCAGCTATGTTTCATCCTAATTTTTATTAAGCCACTGGGGCTCATTTTCTTTCTGCTCAAGCAGTGCAACCAACAAGAATTATTTTAGCATTTACCTGGGTTTTTTTTTTTTTCCAGATATATAATTAGAGATAAATTATTTATATAGGTGTACATATATATGTGTCTATGTACACTGCACAGACATTCTTAAATAAATATGTAAAACATCTTGTTATCCATATAAAATAATCACTTTGTTTTGTTTTGGCTTTTTTTTTTTTATTTTCAAGTGTCTTGTGTGTTGGTGTGTCTGTTAGAAAGACACATAAATTGAGGCATGGAAAAGATTAGGTGAAAAAAATATTGGGATTTTCATTTATCTAAACCCCCATTCAGGGACACAGTTTCCTGGTCCTGCCTCAGCAGTTTTTGCTCCCACTGGAAGGTTTCCTCCTGCTCCAGCTTTCAACACAGAGGTAACAGATGTAAGAATACAACCTGCTCTAGTGGAAGGTTCCCTGCCCATGGCAGGGGGGTTGGAACTAGGCAGTCATCAAAGTCCCTTTCAACCCAAACCACTCCATGATCCTAATGAAGAGATAATTTTATTTGGATGGCAACAATATATGATCAGTTATACACCTCCTTTTCTATTTTTGGTATGTAAAATAATTTCTATTTCTAGTACGTAAAGTTCATTAAATATTGAATATTTTAGTTTTGGACTGCTCTCTCATTCAAGACTGCTGACCAGTTTTTTTCCTCCATTGTTTAGATGTGAAATGAGTATGTGGTGAGTACTCTTCTCACACTTGTCAACTGGCAAAATGATGAATAAAGAGGAAAAAAGGAATGCTTGGGCTTGTCAGTGATGCTTCTATTCTGTTAAAAGCAAACCACATTATATTTTCTTGTGAAGATATTCCTGAATCCAGCTGCTAGGCCACAGAGTCACTGTGTGGTAGAAAAAAAATTAAAAATAAATTTATATATATTAATTATCATTATAGTTATACTCAGAAATCCAGAGCATTTCTTTATTGCCATTGCCCAGATTTCCTTTTCAGAGAAAGAGCATTTTCCCTAGACTGGTCTGAGCAATTTTCCCAATCTACCCATCCAAATAAAATACACAAAACCACAGCAGCACCTGCTTCCCTCTCTGCATTCAGCAGGGGCTGCGACATGGAGAGGGCTGGGAAGATCTGGTTTATGCATGAGCTGCTGTGCCTGCTCAGCAAAAGGAGATTATTCCTGTGCAGATGGGCAGTGTTCCTGAAAAATGCACCTTGGTGGATTGCCTCTCTCATCCCTTCCCTTCCACCTCAAGGCAGGTGACAGCTACCCAGGATAAAAGTCATTTACTGCTGGTAATTGCACAGAGTGTGGTTCCATTATTTACAGGCCTGCTGCTCATGGGGGATTTTGCCTTGGACTGTGTTCAAGTGGATCTTTTCCCTAGATTTTGGAGGGGATTGGCTAAAATCAAGGTGTAATTCTTTGCTGCTCAGCTCTAACTTCTTATTATCTTCTAAAGCATTAAGAAATTATTCAATGCTGATTAGGCTTAAAAAAAAAAAAACAACAAGCTGCGAGAATAAATCTGTGGTGCAAAGAGCTGCTCCCTTTGTTGTATAATGCAGGATTCTCTGAATAGTTCACCAGGAACCCTCCTGGCTGGACCATGGCCAAATCTGCTGCTTTTGCATGTTGATTAACACCTGGACAGGAGAATTTATGGAGGGAGATTGGGACTAGATGGTCTTCCAACCCAAACCATTCTGTGAGAGGTTTCAGAGCTGCTGGTGTGACATCCCTCTGTGAGGTTTCTCTGTACAGAGTCTTATTAACATCAGCAGGAGCTGTTGGACCCATGGAGAAAATGTGGTAGCTTAATAAAAGATGATCCAGGCTGCCTTTTATTCATAAATGATGGTGCAGATGAGGGCACAAAGAGGGGAGTAGGAGCTGAAGGAGGCATTAAATCTGGCATTTTTGGAGTGGGAAAATCATCAGCATGAGGGGGAGCTGGAACATGATGGACTGTTTATTGTGAGAGAGGAGAGATTTATGATGAGCGTGTGAATCGCTCACTGTTTTGCCCATTGCCTTCTGTTTTCGTGGAGGGATAGAGTTTCTAGCTGAAATCAAAGTTTGCCTAAGCAGGAACAAAACAGTGTTCAGAGTAACCAGGGGAAAAAAAAAATAACGTGAGTAAAGAACCTCATATGACATTTTAAACTACCCTTGGCACTGTGTAGGATGATTGTAAAATTGCAAAGATGCCTAGAAAACAAAAACTCTGACTAATTCCTTGGTGAAACAAGAACAGGATTGGCTTCAAAACAGTGCTGTACATAATGAAGTCAGATAAAACACAGAAAGCTGACACCATCCTTTTGTTTGTACCCATAAGCATCATATTTGCTCTTTTCAGCCCCTTCCCTCTCTCATCAATGGGGTTAATAAAAATCACTCGCTTCTTTCATGACCTTTCCTATGGCTTTTATAGCTCGATTCCTTCCACGTTGGTGGATGCAGCAGCAGATTTACACTCTGGCTTGCTTGCCTTGTATCCTGTGCATCCTTATTTATTGTGCCTGTGAATTTGCTGTGTTTTCTGGGGCACTCCTCTTAATATTTTGCTGGCTCAAAGATTTGGTCTCACGAGAAGCAGCAGAAGGAGCTGGAAGTGGTGTTGGTGTGGAGGAAATGAGGTTCAGGGGAGACCTTACTGCTCCCTACAATTAACTATGGAGGTTGTGGTGAGGTGGGTGCCAACCTCTTATCCCAGGTGACAAGTGTCAGGACAAGAGGAAATGGCCTCAAGTTGCACCAGGGGAGGTTTAGGTTGGGTATTAGGAAAAAAATTCATAATGTAAGGGGTTGTCAAGCATTGGAAAAGGCTGCCCAGGGAAGTGGTGGAGTCTCCATCCTTGGAAGTGTTCAAAAACAGGGGATGTGACACTTGAGGACGTGGTTTAATGGTGAACATGATGCTGGTTGATTAATGATCTTAAAGGTCCTTTCCAACATTAAAAATTCACTAGTTTCGTGATCTAATATAATCACATATTATGACTTTCTTAATTAAATGCTGATTTCATGGATACTTCATTTCCTTGTGACAACAGATGGTTGGTTTTAGAAATGGTTCCTTGACTGGAGCTGTAAGATCTTAGCACACACCTCTAGGCAGGTGTCTGCTCACCTGGGGATTGTCTGATGTTTATATGCTGCCATTTGTGGGTTTTTTCCAGCATTTAAAGAGGTGCTGCTTGATACATAAATGTCTGGGGGGCTTGGGGAAGGTGCACAGTACTTGTGATGATATGTATTTTCCTTCAGTAGTGGGTTCAGGCTATTTTGTGGGTTTGTTTGTAGGGGCTTTTTAGGGACTGGAGTGATTTTTAATTTCAATTTATTTGTCACAGCTGTGATTAATTAATATGCAAAATAACAATGAAAATATTATTTTTAATCCTTTTTTAATCATTTTGCCCTCTTTAGTCTTTTGCTGTTAACGTGTGTCTGTGGAGTCTGAGCTGTGTATATGGTGGAACATTTGACTTTCCAAAACATATCCAGATTGGTGAGAATGAGGACAAACAAGCAAAAATAATAATAATTAAAAAAAATACAATCCTTTATTTCCTATAAACCCTTAAGACTGGCTCCACAGCCATTCCAATCCCAATTTTATTCAGGGGAGAGGTTTTAAGAAAAAAAATGTTCTTTACATCCGTGGTACTGGAATGTAGTAAAACAATTCCTCTGAAATTTCTTCAACCCCATGCTTCACATATAACCCAAAGTTATTTTATTATTAAACAATTTGTTGCAATGTCTTTTAAGTGCAGTAATGCAGAAAGACTAATTTGGTTTTCAAGGGGTGAAATAGAGGAGCTCTGAGCACACCCATGCCCCTAACAAATTATGTGATGTGGACAATATTTGAGGCTTCAAGCTTTTAGATGATGTTGGCACCTCCCTTTTTAAAGATCTAGGAACAATTGCCCAAGTTGTTCGAGTCTCCTTCCAGCCTCCAAGCACCTGTGTAAGAGGAAAACAGGAATGCTTGGATAAAAGCAAGCAAATGTGCCAAGCCTGTTGTCCACCCCTCTGCTCATTCCCAGTCTCCAGGTTTGTCCCCTGACAGAAGCATTACTGCACTTTCTGGGTGTAGAGCGCTCCTTAATGGGGTAATTAGGTAATTAACACCTGATTTAAGCACACAAAAAAAAAAGGCCTGCTGGCATCTATTTACTTATTTTTATTAATTTCTTTGCTTTGATAAATAACCTTCCTTGTTTGAAAATACATAAACTCAAAGCTTGTATTTCTGCAGCCCTCCTGGGGTGTCCCTGCCCCATTATGATTCTTATTGGTTTTATTCCTCAGATAAAAACCTGTTATTGCTAGTTTGTTCTGTAAATCTGCATTTCTAGAAGAAACAAGCAAAATAAATTATATTATAACACGACAACAAATGTTCTATAAAATTAATTTGGTTTACCCTTCACCCTGGGGAAGTAGCCAGGCTTAAATTTGCTCTTTGACTTGAGTTCTTGACTAAAGCCAATGTTTCTGGGTAAAATATTACAAGTGAAGTTGCCGGCTTAAAATAATTCATCACAGCCTGAGCATTTGGTTTGGCACATACCTAAATTTATCTCCACCCTGCCTCCATTGCAGGGATGTCCGAGCTGCTGGTATTTATGATGGTTTTAGTCAGCAGTCCTTTGAACAGCAAAACAAGGTGTGCAAAACTCCCACAGTGTTTGCTCTGCTGGGGCAGCAGCCGTGCCAGCAGCAGCTGTGCCAGTGGTCAGGATGAGAGAGATTGCAGGGAGGTGTTTTGGTCACTGTCAGGATCAGTATTTCACTTCCAAAGCAGGGCTGTGTCTCTCAGGGCAGGTCTGTAGCAGTGCTCTGGGGACTGGAGGATCCAGCAGATCAATCCCATCCATTTTCCTGGCAGTGAGTCCCTGGAATCTTCCAGTCATCCCAACCTTGCAGCACCGCAGGGCTGTGCATTTTGTTATTCTCCAAAACTTGCTGGGGTCAAAAGGCAGCCCAATGGTTTTATTCTTAGTCCAGTTTTATTGTTTTATTGTTAGTCTAATGAATTTTTCCACACTCTTATTGTCCAAATTACCTAATTTCTACAGTTGATTAATTAATACTATAATTATAATTGTTATTACTGGTACTTTTGGGTTTTTTTTTTTTCGGTTCCTAGTTATTCAGGTTTTATCTGTAAAAAGCCCTTACCTTCCCCAGAGTTGTTACCTGGTTCACAGGGCAGTGCTGCTGTGTTACAGACTGGGATTGCTGCTGTTCTCCTGTGCTTGCACTCAGCCCCACCTCATTTTAATCCAGGCTTTACACAGAGCAGTCACCTGTTATTTCTGTGAACTGACACAAAACCAGAACAAATTTGGTCAGTGGCAATCATCCAGACCATTGTCCCTGCAGCTGAAATAAGCCCAGATGAGCTCAGGTCAAGACAAGTCCAGTCCTTGGGACCCTGCACTGTCAGGTCAGGCCAAAAACAGTGGCTTTTTGCTAAATGATGGCAAAATCATATTTTCTGACTACTTTTCTGGTCACACCAGCAAGCAGGAACAACAAATTTTGGTGTGACTAATAAAAAAAAGGGACAACCCAGGTTGTCCCAGAAAAGAGAATTGAGGCTCATTTTGAAATGCATTAAGAGCTAAGGTCAGTGTGAGAAATGACCCTGTGTTATGCCCAGTCCTTCCAGATTTGGGAAATTATTTTGGAACAGGGAATGAATGATGCTGAGTGACCAATGTGTCCCTAATTAGAAAACACTTTTGAGGACCGAGCATCATAGTTCTAAAAAGGTGCAATTCTGGTGACAAGTTTGGAGTGCAGCCCCCCTTTTCTAGGATTGCTCACTTAATCTGAGGGCAAGCAATAAATGGGATTTACTATTCAATGCTTAGCACGAGCTACCCAAAGGTCTTCTATAGGTTTTATATTGGCAAAAACTCTTCAAGTGGGTATAAAGAATACTGAATATTTGCGCAGGTGTGTGTCCCTGAACAAAAAGGATGTGCTCTCCAGAAGGTGTTGAGGACTTGCATAGTTTAATTAAAGCTGGATTTATTTTTGTTTTTTAATTCATGGTGTAGGCAATGGCCACTATTTTTTCATGCCTGATAAATTCGAAATTACTCCCATTAAAGGGAAATATCAAACAGAAAACATCAGCTCTGTCATTTTTCCATGCAAAGATTCTCTTCCTCCTGCCTGTTCTCGTCTTAATAGAAGATTTTGCTGCCCAAAGGATTATGCTGCTCATGTGCAACTTTCACTAACACAGATTTTACTTGTTTTATCCCCACCCCTTTTGTTGTGGATTCAGTTTTGTGCTTTTGTGTGTTTTGTCCCATCTTTCCCACACTGGGTTTTGCCTTTGCTTTTGTAAGTGGCAAACAGACATAAAGTGATGGAGAAGATTGATGGGGGTGTCAGGGTTTTGGGAAGGACAATGCTCCTCTCCCTTTCACAGTTTCTAATTCACCCCTTTTTCTTTTTTTTTTTTTTTGTGGGGGGGTGCTGTGTTGGTTTTTGGTTTTTGTTTGTTTGCTTGTTTGCTTGTTTGTTTGTTTGTGGTGTTTTTTTGGGGGGTTTTCATTGGTTTTGTTAGGTTGGTTTGGATTTGTTTGTTTGTTCGCTTGTTTTCTGTTGTTTTATTTTGGTTGGTTTGTTGGTTGTTTTTTTGTTTGGTTTGGTTTGGTTTTGTTTTTTACCTTCTGGAGTCCCCTGGAATTTCATTCTTTTTTTTTTTTGGTGCTTCTTCCAATTCCTCCTGCATTTCTTGATTTGCCTCAAAAGATCTTCCATTGTTCTGTCCTAAGTCTTTTGCTTGTCCTGGCACTGAACTAAACTATTGGGTGATGATTAAACTAATCAGTGTTAAAACATTTTGTCTTTGCCTGGCAGGGTGGTATTCAAACTCCCTATTATCATCTGAATCTTAAATTCCACCTAAAACCACAATTTGTTAATTAAACTTTCTCCATCACGAACATCGGATTAATGCTGATTGCTCATTAATGTCTGAGGACAGCTTGGGTGGTGATCAGTCACTTTGGGATGGGTTTGTTGGGACTGACCTCCACAATCCAGTCTTGGAGGGAGATGGGAAGAAAAGGCTTTTTTTTTTCCCCCCAGGGGCTACTTCAAAACAAGTGTGAATTAATGTGGTGTTGAAATGGGAGCTCTGGTGAGTTCACAGGAGACAAAGAGCATGGGGCTGATCTCTGAGGAGGAGGAGGGAAGAGGGACACTCCTGCAGCCCAGCGAGTCACTGTTTTCATCCCATGAAAAATGTCTCCTAGGAAACCACGGATTGCAGACAGCCAGCTCCAGCCATGGGAATGCTGCTCTTTACCTAAACAAGCCCTGGGGGCTGAACACAGCTCTTGGCTGAGCAAAGCTCCTTTGATTTGAGGATGGTGCTGAGGAATTCAAAGTGTTCAGAGTGGTGAGCACAGCAAAGAAAAATCAGCAGGGCTCAAGCAACCAACCATTCCCTCCTCACATTCCCAGGCTGCCTCCAAACATCTCTCACCATCTCCCACTTCCTCCCAAGGCTGTGACAAACCAGCAGGGGTGGACAGAATTTTCACGGCTCATCCAGAATGCCGAGGTTTTGTGACCTTGCCTGGTGGCTCTGCCTTTCAGAGACCAAGCTGGAGGTCCCCAGCCTGCTGTGCCCCTTCCTCCCCTCCACACACAGCTGTGACATCCCTGTGGTCACCTCCTCCTACACAGGGGACAAGGCAGTGAGGGGGACCTGCCAGTTTTGCAGATGAGTTTCCTCTGGTGAGCCTCAAATTAGAGGTTTCTCTTTTTTTTTTTTTTTTTTTTTTTCCCTTAGGCTTCTCTTTTTTCCCTTAATTTTCTTGTATTAATGGTAAGGAAAAGAAGAGTTGCGATGCTGTGTGTGACAGCAGCCTTGCAAAGCAAGTCAGAAAAGCAGCACTTTTTGTCTGGGGTTATGAAATGAGGAGGAGGAGGGTTGTGTGAGAAGACCCAGCTTAGGCTTTGCCTTGTAAAGACAGGTATTTCAGCACTGTGCTGTTCAGAGGGACCTGGCCTAGCTCAGTCTGGGTGTTAAAGAGTTGGCATCTTTTATTAGACCAAGTGTTAGAGTTGTAAAAATAAATAAGTTTCCTTCAGCTGTACAGGGACTCACTTGTAGGCCTAAAGCTTCTTCCAGCTCTACCACTTGTTTTGATGAAAAAAGGTTACCTCTGCCTAAAAATGTCCTACATTTGTTCTTAGACCAGAACAACGACAGCAATTTACTCTCTGTTATCTGGGGAAAGGAGGAAGATTGTCCAGAGTGCCCTGGAATAAAAAACTCCTTTTTCTGCAGGTGGTTGGGGCTGCTGTGGTTCCTGGGTGGGACTGGATTGCAGTGCAGAAACTTGCAAGCTGCTCTGCAGAGACATCCCTTCACTTGAAAATGCAACTTAAAGGGTGGAAAATCTAAGCAAATTTTACATTTTAAGGCTGTCATCTGAAGCACTGCCTGCCTCTCTCCTCTGGCACTGGGTGGTTGAAGCCAAGAGGAGTAGGACAATAAATTACTGGGGAGCAGGGGTTACCAGAGGGAGGAAAGGGAGATTGTCTCATGTTAAATGAGAGAAGAAAAAAAAAAGCAGTTTTGATCCTTGCTCTGTTGAGCAGAGACAGCTGAGGTGTGTTTACAGGGAGTGGTGACAATTGTAATAAAAAGTTGCAGGTATGAGTCCTTCAATTCAGCATCACCAGGAAAATTGAATGGCATAAGAAATAATAATAACCATTGAATGTCATCATGGGCATCTCATCCTTCCCTTCCCTTCCCTTCCCTTCCCTTCCCTTCCCTTCCCTTCCCTTCCCTTCCCTTCCCTTCCCTTCCCTTCCCTTCCCTTCCCTTCCCTTCCCTTCCCTTCCCTTCCCTTCCCTTCCCTTCCCTTCCCTTCCCTTCCCTTCCCTTCCCTTCCCTTCCCTTCCCTTCCCTTCCCTTCCCTTCCCTTCCCTTCCCTTCCCTTCCCTTCCCTTCCTCCTCTCCACACCAATGTGGAACTTAAAACCAAACTCAAAAACCAAAGCCAAGCACCAAAACATCTGGTATTGGTTTAAGACCAAATACCAAAACCGAACAAACCAAAACCCAAACTGCTACATCTGGAATTTCACTTTCCCTGATGCCTCCCACCCCATTTCCATTCAAAGGCTCTCAGGAATGTCTCAAAGCCATCCTAGCCCTCCTTAGGCACCGTCTGATGGGAGGAGCACTTTGCCATGGTCCTGGAATTGAGCAGGAAATCTCTGGCTGGAGGCTCCCTGTGGGTTGGTGTGGGAATTTCAGGCTCTTTCTTGCTCCAAGGTCAGGGTGAATAAAACTCAGGAGATTTTATTTTTGAAGTCTCACTCTGAAGTTTATTATCCTTATCTATTACAAACTCATGAGATGTGAGCTCTCTCTAACAAGTCAAGAATGTGAGCTAGAATGGTGTCTGTTCAAGGCTGTTGAAGTCCCAATTATCCAATAATCAGTTGACATCCATATTATTTATGCTTCTAACCCAATTATGATCACCCAAAATCCTCAATGTGGGCATCTTTCACCCAGTTAGAGAAAACTACCCAGATTCATGAATAAGAAAGAAGATACAGAAAAGAAATTTAATCCACACCCAAAATTCTCCATCTTGGCTCCCATATATCACCATGTACTAAAACCTCAAATCTAAGTTTTTTCACCCTGTGAGATTGCACAATACTATCCAAACTACACACACACTTTTTCTGTGCTATCACACAATTTCTGAAGCCTTTTCCAAGGTCTCAGGTCAAACGAGGTATTTACCTAAAGTTTACTTTTCTTGAATTCAGAAAGCTCAAACTTTTCAGCCATCAGAGTTCCAGCAGGTTGTCAGGTCAGGAATGTGGGCACTTGGCAGTGAGCAGAGGTGACTCTTCTGTGGGCAGCCACTGCCAGCATAAAAGGAAGACTGGATGATGCAAAATCTTGTTTTTCAGCTGGCTAAATGTGGAGGTTTAGAGAAACAGTAAAAGAATTAAACCAGAATTGGAGTTGTGCTTGGAAATGTGGAAAAACTGGAAGTGTTTGTGTTTGGTAGCTTGTATTTCTTTGAGTTCTCCAAAGGACTTCTTCAAACAAAGGATTTGGGGTTTTTTTGGGCCCCCAGGACAAGAAGGATGTGGAACTGTTGGAGCAAGTTCAGAAGAGACCACAATGGTGCTCCAAGGGCTGGAAAACCTCTGCTTTTAGAGCTGGGGGTGTTCACAATTATTTTATCTCTTTTAACTGAATCCTGGAAATATTTTTCTCTCTCCCACCCCTCCCAGCCTTCCACAGGAGAGTGCAGGGGACAGGCAGAGCCATGAACAAGAGGAACTCATGGAGCTGATCACTCTGGTTTGTTCCTCATACTCTGTCTGTTTACTTCCATTTTCCTATATCACATTTTATGTACCTGTTGCCAATTTTAACTTTTTTTTGTGGGAAATTCCATGGGTAGTATTTGTCTGGTTTGTGTAAGAACATCAAAACATGAAGACTCTCTAAAATACTGTACTTGCTTAAAATAAGCAACTAAAAAAAAATTTAAAAATAAATTCAACAGAGGAGTTCTTTATCTGCATTGTGTGGGGGATTGAGAAACCCTACTGATGTTGCCAAAGCTATTTTAAGCTATGAGAACACAATACATTTGAAAGTTTAATTGCTTGCTGAATAATGTAAACTGTCAAAATAAATACTCAAGGTCTTGCATAAAGGAGAACATTAAGGGAAAAAAAAATTTAAAAAAAAGACAAAGCAGAAATGTGAAGTCAGTCAGAAGTGGAATCACACTTCACCCCAGCGTTAGCAGCACCTTTATTCCAGCACTCAGTAATTGCAGCAACAAAAAGCCAGCAAAGGTTCCAGGGGTAACACTCTTATTTTCTAGAGTATTTAGAAATATGTGGCCGGGTCCCACAAGTGCAACTGCTCAGAGATAATCTCCCTCTCCCAAAGCTGATGGGATTCAGGCTGCTTTTTCCTCTGACTAACCAGAAGGAACAGTTCAGCTCCCTTCTGCCGCTGATAAAAGCTCTCACCCTGCAGAATGCAGAGGCTGTGGGAGCACTGGGATGGACAGGAGGCTTTAGAGTCACAGAGCTTCCCAGAGGGGCAGCTTGAAAAAAAAAACAACTGGTGCTTGGTTTAGTGGTATTTGTTGGTGAATTTTTTTCCTGAACTTGAGGATCAGGTCTTTGTGCATTTTCTTTCTAAATCAACAGGATTACATCAGCAGCACATGAGTTCTTCAAACCATCCCTTTTCAGAAAGAAGAATAAGGAAACACTCTCCCTATCCCTGCAAAATCCAGGGAAACACAGACATCAAGGGAGGTTTTGTGGGGTTTTTTTGACAGATCACTCAAATTTTGGCTGAGTTGGTGAAGAAGCCAAGCAAAGTTGGCAAGGATTGATAACTCTCAGCTAATGGGAAGTTGAGCTCAGAAACATTTAGCATTAAAAATGGAGAATAAATGAAGCTTTTTCACCTTTGTTCTGCAGGTGGATTTTAATACCTAAGGTTTTGAGTGACATTAATTAAGATTCTTAAATTCCTTTAATTGGGCTGGGCTGGTGGACCATAGTAACAGTTTTTCAACAGTGGGCTGTGCACTATGAGATGTGATGAGTGTTCTCATGTCCTGGTGCTGCCCATAGCAGACACTTCCACTTTCTTCATCAGTCCCAGGAATGATAATTTGTCTGTGGAGGAGACAAAGAGCCAGTGCTCCTCACTGCCTGCTGCAGGTGAAGATGCACTGTCGAGGTGTTAATCCCTGGCTCCTGTGGAGGCAGAAGATGATTTCTGTGAAACCGAGCCCTTGTGAAGGATGTTCAGCCAATCACACGCCTGGGCAGAGTAATTTTGGGGCCGTAAGGGCGTTTGAGCCTCGTGCTGAGATGTGTGTCAGGAGCCTGGCATGGATTGTGCAGGTGTGGTGTTACAGAGTCAAACAGTTCAGATGGGAAAAGAGACTCCAGATTATCAAGTCCAGCTGCCAACCCAGCATCACCACCACGGTCACCACGTCCTCAAGTGCCACATCCTCCTCTGGGGTGGTCACTCCACCACTGCCCTGGGCTGGTTTAACAATGACAACCCTTCTGGTTGAGAAATTGTTCCTGATACCCAATCTAAACCTTTACTGAAACAATTTGAAGCTGTTTCCTCTCATCCTGTCACTTGTTACCTGGGAACAGAGCCTGACTCCCACCTGGCTGCATCCTCCTGTCAGGGAGTTGTAGAGAGGGATAAGGTTCCCCCTGAGCCTCCTTTTTGCAGGATAAGCCCCTTTCCCAGCTCCCTCAGCTGCTCCTGGTGTTCCAGACCCTTCTCCATCTCTTTTGCCCCTCTCTGGGCACATTCCAGCCCCTCAGTGTCCTTCTTGCCATGAGGGGCCCAGAACTGCAACACAGCACTCGAGGTGTGCCCACACCAGTGTCCAGCCCAGAGGGACAATCCCTGCCCTGGTCCTGTGGCCACACATTGATGACACACAATTCCAGGGATGTGGCTGGGATATCCTGTGTCTCCTCTGGCTTATACAACCTGCTTCACTTTTCAAGGAAGAGGGAGGAGGATGAATGCCCAGGTCTCACTCTGATGAAGAACTGAACGCTCCCTTGCCACCTAAAAACATCATCCTTATTACCCAAATCTCTCTGCTCTTCTCCCAGCACAGGCACACCTAAGAGGAGTTTTCCTCCACGGTTTGCTGAGTCTGAAAGGCAGGATAAGGAGTGTGACAGCTCTCTGCAAAGTTAACTGGAATCAAAACTGAGCATTTCTAATGAGTTTTCTCTGTGCTTGCTATCAGGCCTGATCCTCATAAGTGATTTCTCTTGTCAGCGCTAAGTGGGTGTGAAAATATTTCTACTGGAATTCAGAGCTGGCACAAAGACCAGGGAAGTCTGGAGGAGCTGAGTTAGGCTGAGTCCTGCCCAGCAGCACATTCCTGTAGAGCCAGGCACAAAATTATTCCAAAAAGGAAATTAACTGAACCATTTTTAAAACAGAGATGTGCATTGCCCTGATGTGGGTCAAGAAACTCAGCAGGAATTCCCAGGAATGGAATTCCCAGGTTTGGCCATTTAACAAGTGAGTTTAGAGGAAGGAAAAGGAATTTTTTGTCTCTCCGTATAACTCAGGAATTATGCAGCAGGACAGAGTGGAATATTTTCAGTGTTCACAATTTGTGGTTAAAGTATAAAAAAGAACCTGAGAAAACACAAGCTATAACCAAGATCTATTAAAAAAAAAAAGTGTTTCTCAATGAACCTTGTAGCATAGTCTGGGTTTTTATTTTTATTTTTAACCTTTTTTTTTTTTTTTTAATAAATGAGGCTGAGAAGTGACTTCTTACAGAGTACAAGCCCCTTCAACGGGGAAAGTTCTTAAATCTATCAGAGAAAGGAGTGACAAGAAGAGAGGGTAAAAGGTTGACACCAGAAAAATTAAAAAAATTTAAAGAAAAAAATACAATTAGCAAATAGACTTGAGTGTGCTTAACTGGGGAAACCCATCACCAAGGTTTTGCTGTGCACATTTGACTCCACTTGTGAAATGAAAGAGAGGCTGAGCAGGTGTCTCAAAGCCTTTTGAACTGTGTTTTTCTGAGGAGATGCTCCCAGAACAGGAGGAAATGCTCCCACCCTGTGAAGATGGGCAGAGGCTGGAGGTGAGAAGGTCTCCTCTCCTCCTGAGAGGGATTCTCACCTTGCAGCAGAGGTGTTTTCTCTGAGCTGGTCGCACAAAAATGCTCTTTAGTCAGCCAAGACAGAGAGCTGCCTGTATTTAATTGGAATATTCCCATTTGGTGACTGCATCCAGATATATTAATTCATTATTTTTATTTCTCCATTTTCTTTTTAATTTGCAAAATTTATCCACCACTACATTGCTGAATAATTTAGTATTATTTACAGAGTGTGGGCTACATAATGTTCTTTGATGATGAACTGGAAGCCTTTTTCCCACCTCTCATTTTGTCATCACCCACCACATCAACAATTATGGTTTCTCATCTGGACTGAACTAAAAACTGGATAATGTCAGATGTCTCTTCATGTTTCTGCTACTTCACAAATTATCTGCAATGCCTCTTTGGATCTTCCTTTTATTAGTCACAGGGTGGGTCATGGGAAGCTGTGTTTAAAGGACAGAACACAAATTTCAGGAGGATAAAGAAGAGGCTGTAGGCAGGGAGCAGCTGGAAATGAGTAAGAAAATTTGTAAAGAGGCCAGAAAGGTGTATTCTGGAGAACCCTGCCCCCTTTTGTTCTCAGACATCTGGGTTTATAAATAGGAGATAATGGAATGCAAAGTCCTGCAGGAACCGTGAATAATGAGATGGATGATGTACAAGAGCAAGTGGAGGTCACAGAGATAAACTGTAATAATGCCTGAATTTATTGGGGAAGGGAAAATGAGTTGGAAATGACTTTGGCTGGCTTCTTGTTTTAAATGGTAGGAAAACAAGATATATAAATCCTGAAAAGCAAAAGTTCAATTCAAGACACCGGCGCAAATCGAGAGTAATTCCATTAAAGGTAATGGAATTACGTCAGGGTAGGACCGGAGGGAAGTTCAGACCCAATTACATCTTGGTCCTAAAATGAGATTTCAATATTGTTTGCCAGCATTGTAGTGCAGTGAGAGCCCAAATGAGAGCATCACTTTGCTGTGCTGGGTGAACCTCCCAGCCCCATTGGCAAGGCAGAGAAAACAGGAGGAAAGAAGCAGAAATTAGTTCTGAGTACAGCAGAAAGGGGAACTGAAGCAGGAAAGAAGCCAAAACGTTAAAACAGAAGTAACCTGGCTCATTGATGCACTTTTTAAAATAGTGCTGTAAAAGGAAAAGCAAGTGCTGTGCTCTCTGTGGGAGCAGCGTGCACCTGGCCAGTGCTTTCAGTGTGGAGGAAAAATTGTCCTTGGAGGCAATTGTGGAATAAAAAACAAAGCAAAACAAAAAGTTTTGAACAGGGCAGCTGATGTGAGACAGTTGGATATTTGGCTGGAAAGGAGCAGTCTTGGGTGACCTCAGTTTTTTTATCTTAGCAGAAAAAAATAAGAGACAATCCAGCAGAAAATGCAGGGTAGGAAAACATCTCCTTTTTAACGTTATTTCCTCAAGCTTTTAAAAAATCTTTTTGCTCCTCCAGTCAACATCTGAACAATATCAGCTAGTGCAGTCTCAATGTTAAATTTCATCTTGTTGTGCAGGTAAGGAATAGTTATTTTCTTCAACAACAAAAGGAAAAATTTATTCTGCTGGACAGGAAACATGGGAAAAGCCAGCATATATGAAATATGCTTTAGTATGGTCAGTGCTTTCTCCTGGACCCACAGTTTTATTAGTTTTTTATTATTATTGCTCAACATCTGTGGAGTTTCAGCGATGGCTTCTAAGCTGCTTTGAATTTTTAACAATTAACTGAAACTGAAATACCTTGGATTTTCCCCAACCATCCCATCTGCAAACAGATTTTCTCAAGAGACAACAGCTGTTACTGAATTGCTGGGCTCTTCTAACAAGGCATGTTGTCTAAACTCTGGTAAACTTTTTATCATCTCCAATTTACTGTCCTGGACAGTGTCAGGCTGGTTGAGAAATAGTAAAGGAGTGTTAAAAATCAGCTCTCCAGGGAGGAAGGGCAGAAGGGAAGAAGGATATTTCTGCAATATTTTCTTTCTATTAAGAAAAAAAATTCCCTGATCTGATTCTGGATGTGATCTGACAAACATCCAGACATTTGAAAATTTGATTTTCTATCATTGTTAGAAAGCTGCTGCTGTGGATTGCTGGTTTTGTTTTCTGTTCTCAGTGTGACAGCACCCAAGACCTTTCTTTGTGGTTATCTCTGACATCTTCCAGCCTCCAAAATAGTAATAAAACACACTTCTAAAGTGGCATTAAATTAATACATTTATGCAAGGGATTGATGTGGAGTAATCAAAGGAATACAGCTCACTCAGCAAGTTCCTTTATGGGAGTTTTTAGGGTAGATAGGATCCTGCACTGATAGAGATTTTTTATCTTCTGTAAGAGATAGTAAGAGAGTATGGCACAAAATTTTATCTCACCAAGGGTGTAAAATCTGCCGAAATCTTGCTGAACTGAAGCTGTGGCTGCCTGTGACAGGGACAGGCAGGGCTGGGAATGGCTGCAGCCTTGCCAGGACCATTGTGGGCACTCTGATCTGATGGAGCTGCTTAGAGAACCCCAAAATACCCAGCTAAATGTTGGTCTAACAGGGTGGAATGTATGGGCAGAACATTTCTGTTTGGCAATGCAGCTAAAAATATCAACAGTTGTCTTAGCTGTTCCACCCAGTGATGACTTAATTTCTTTTAATTTTTTGTCATTAATGAGGAAAAGTAGATTATCACGAAGCAGTGATTTTATTTTTTTAATTCTATTTTATTTAAATTGTGTGGATGCTTCAGGGCTTTCCAAACATTTTGGGTTTTTTTTGACCAGAGATAGCCCTCACTTACCCTTGGAATGAAGTGGTGAAAGGAAAAGAGAGATAAATTCTGGGGAAAAGCATCATTCCAGCAATCTGAGCAGAGCTCAACACATCACAAAATCATGTTGGTTGGGATGGTTTTCTGGTTGTCATCTGGACCAACAAGAAGAACAAAGCCAACTCTGATCAGGCTTTTGGCAGCCTCAGGTGACTGTAGACCTCAGTTAAGGGAGATGGTGGGACTCATTCCTGTCTTATCTCTGACCCATGCTGACCTCATGCCTCCAGCTTGCTTATCTTTGTGCCTTCTCAGCAATTTTGGGATAAGGGGAAGGGATGCAGGTGAATGCTCCAGCCAGAAGCCAGTGCACAAATTGACAGCAGAGCTGATTTGTGGCGTTTTCTGTGCAGGAATTGTCAGCCTGGAGAGCAAAAGAGCTTTAAGGGAAGGAAATCTGCCTGTGTCCATGGAACTGGTGTTTTTAAACTCATGGAAGGAGCAGACACTCAATTCCTACAGGTTTTTGAGTAACTACAGAGCCACAGTCTGTGTTTTGGTGCCTCCCAGGGTGGTGCAGTCCTGAGAAGAGGTGGTTGGAAGGGTGGCTTGGATGTCGCATGCATCAGCAATCATGAGTCTGGATCTCACCAGTGTTTGTGGTTTGTTCAGCTGGGAGAAGTCCTGAAACATAAAAACCAAACCAAGAACTGGTTTGGGATTTGGAATATCTGATACTGACTGTTTTCTCTCAATTAAAGAATTAACACTGGATAGTATGGGATCCCTTTCCAGCCACTCTGCCCCCAGCCTGCAGCACTGCAGGGAATTGTTGTGACCCAAGGGCAGGACTCTGCATATAATCCACTATCCCCAACTGTAATTTCAATGGTTTTATTAAACAAATTATTGATTCAAATCCAACAAGATTATTGATTCAAATCACTCAAAAGTAGCTCAGAATTTTGGAGTTGACATGTGCCTTCTGTTGCTACCACAGCACACATCAACTGAGAGATTTTAGTGAGCTGACAAGTAGGGGGAAATCTCTTTCTGCGGTGTAATAGCTGATCCATCACCATTTATCCAAAATCTCATGTGTCTGAAATTCCCCAGATTTTCACTGTACTCCAGAAGTCCATTTTCAGGTGAACAAACTCTTCTGTTCATTCGGGAAGGAAAAGGAAAAAAAATATATTTAGGATTACTCCCTTTAGCTTCTTGCATTTCAGCCTGACCCCGTTTTGATGTAAAATCCCTTTATTTTAAAAAGAAAGGTCAGTCACATGCTTCAGTAGCATCTCTCCTGTGGTGCTTTGGTCCTTCAATGGATATTGCTGCTGAATTCATTTAGGGAACTTCTCAGCCGGATCCATGTGCTCAACTTTCTGGCAGCTGTTGCATAAACTTAGCACACTTAACCATTTTGTATGAAAGGCTGGTTTTAAGCACTGAGGCTGCAAGGAAACACGTTTGGGCTGCTCCATCTGGTTTTACAGTGCACTGAGTGTCACTTTCTCTGTTTTCTTCTCTTTTTGGGTCCCTACCTGCACAAATGCAATGTGATTTTCAACACATGATTTTAAATATGTCATTTCCTACCCTGGTTACGTTTACAATGGCTCATGTTGAAGCAAGGCAATAGAGACTCAGACTCTGGAATTTTTTATTCTGCACATGAGCCTCGATTCAGGGAGAGGAGAAACATTATTGATCTTTCATCAGGTAATTTTCTTTTAAGCACCTGCATTGGACTCTTAACAGTGGTTCTTAAGCAGAATCCATTTTCCCCCTAGAGAACAAATTTGCTATCAGCAGCAGAGGTTTCTGATAACAGGGCTCACAGTTTTCACATTTGAATGGATTGGAAAGCTTGGATATTTCCCTTGGCCCTCCCTGTAAACAGAGAGTTGCTGTATCTGAGCTCATTAAATGCTCCTGCCAGCAGAAAGAGAGTCTTGCCTCACCTGAAACAAACCTCAGAGCCTGGTGATTTGTAATGGACTTCCTCAGGTCTTTTATTCTGTTTGTTTATCCTTTTATTATCTATTTGTACTCGTTTCTTACTAGGGCAGGGTCTCTTTGAAGTTTAATTTTTTGGACGACCAGTGGTGCATTTTAATTGTTGTGGAGGCACAAATCATCCTGGCCACAGTCAGGGTTTTTTTGTCATGGACCAGGGATGGTGATTTGCACAACTCCTGTAATAACAGTGCCTTTTGGGTGCTGGTGCAAAATTTATTGCCCCACAAAATGGGGTCTTCATTCACATGGCCGCTCTAGCGGGTGTTTTATGGGCCAATAAAGTGCCTTGTGTTTTTGTAATCTAAGTGCTCGTCTGCTTTATGGTCTGATGTCACTTGCAGGGTGGTGGGGAAGAGCGACTTCTGGCACGCTGGAAATTATGCATTATTGTCACCTGAGAGCCTGAAGGATCTTTAAAGTAATGAAATGTGGGGCTGATGAGCAGAGGAGTCTCACCAGCGGCATTTCTTTCAAGATTTTTGCCTGTTTTGGAAAGGTAATCATTCCTGAAAAGAGACAGATACATCTATCTGCCTGCTAAATTAAAGTGTTGCTCAAAAAGCACTGCCAGGCAGAGGGAAATGTAAGGTGAATGGAAAGGACAGTGAAGGAGAAAGAAAAGTATTTGGAGATTTAGACTCCGTATTTTGAGTGCATTGCACTCTGTGCGGGATAAATATATTAATTTGCCTTGTACTTCACAGCTTGCCCTTATGCTCAGAAAGTTGCAGAGATGTCAGATTTAAAGAGGCATATGAAGTATAAGGGATAGAGCAATAGGTGGCAAGTAGGCTGCTGAGATCCATTTCTCTTCCCAGCACAATTCCTTCCAGTTATCTCTGTGCTTTTGAGAACAAAGTGCAATATGAAAACAAATAAAACCACAACAAAAAAAAATCCCGCTCTCAAGCAAACATATTTTAAAGCTGATTCCTGCCTTATATTATCTTCACATTTTTCTGCTCTCCTGTCTTCTGCTCAAAAAAAAAACCCAAAATCAGAAAAAAATAGATCCTGGCACAAGTGCCTCAAGGGAGTGTGTTCAGAAAGCGCCAGCACTGTTACCAACATCAACTTTTACGCTTCACTTTGTACTTTAAAATGTCTCTTTCCTCCAGCTGATCTCCCTCTGCATAGCACTGTACTCCAAAACCCCTTCCAGCAGAGGAGGAGGTGGAGGAGAGAGGAAAAAACAAAGTTGTGGAGCACTTGGTGTTTGCTCTTGCTGTGGAGTTGAGGGAGCTGCTCAGGATGGTTCAGAGTGAGCAGAAATGGCACTGGTGAGAGCAGAGAGCCCCAGCCCACAGGACATGGAGCTGTTAAAGCCATTCTCAGCAGCAGTGGAAGTGATCACCTTCAGAAGGAGTCATGAAGGTAATTTTTTTTTTTTTTTCTGTCTAAAGCAGCAGCAGTTTGCAGCTTCCCATTCTGGTCCCAATATTTTTGCACCAGGCAGGCTGAGAGCTGCAGGTCTGGCTCAGGACATGGTGGTGGGTATAAATGTGGGATGAATTTTAGGTGGTGAGGAAGTGGTTTGGACATCCCCTGTCAGGGAAAATGTGATCAGAGGACCAGAGGGAGAAGCCCTGGTAGGTTTCCTCGGTCGCTGAAGCTGGACAGGTGAGGATTGGGAGTGGCTGTGCTTTAGAAACGTGTGGAGATGTCCTGGGGCAGGAGGTCCTGTCCTAGCTCAGGTGATGTGGCTGGGAAATGTTTTGGGAATGCAGAATCCCAGAATGGGTCAGGCTGGAAGAGACCACAGTGGGGTCACCTGGTGCCACCTCCCTGCTCCAGCAGGGCCATCCCAGGGCACAGGCACAGGATTGTGTCCAGATGGCTCTGGAATATCTCCAGTGAAGGAGACTCCACACACTCTCTCTGGATGATCTATTCCAGTGCTCAGAAAGAAGTTCTTCCTCATGTTCTGGTGGAACTTCCTGGGCATCAGTTCCTGCCCATTCCTCCTGTCCCATTGCTGGGAACACCAAGCAGAGCCTGGCCCCTGCTCAGAGCCCTCCCTGCAGACACAGACAAGGATAAGGTCCCCTCTCAGTTGTCTTTTCTCGAGGCTGAACAGCCCCAGCTCCTTCAGTATTTTCTTATCAGAGATGCTCCAGTCCCCAAATCATCCTTATCACCATTCACTGACCCCATTCCAGGAGCTCCATGTCTCTCCTGTACTGAAGAGCCCAGAACTGGCCACAGCACTCAAGATGTGCCTCAACTCCTCATTAGGGCTGAGGAGATTTACACATGAATTTGGAATTGAGCATCTGAGTTTAGGGCGATTGATATAAAAAAGTATAGTAGCAAACTCTTGGTGTGAAATTATTTGGGTTTTGTTTTTTGGGGTTTTTTGGGGGTTTTATTGGGTTTTTTTAGGAATTAAAGGACTTATGGATGGTGTTTGGTTTTGGTGAAATTAATATTATTGGGAGTGTGGAAATGGTATGGAGGGAAAATTTATTTCCTTCTCTGTAGGACATGTAAGAGAGAGGGTTGAGACTAGGGAGGTGAAATGTGGGACATAAATAAAGCATAGTAAGACTGGTTTTTTGGGGACAGAAAGGGTTCTGTCTGTGTAATGAGAGGTCCAAAAGATGCTTTTCTGTTTAGAAGAGTATGGACTCTGTGGATGAGCCATGTTTGAAGCAGGACTTGTTTGTGAAGTTGTATTTAAATCCTGGGTGAATAAACCCAAAATCATCTTGTCCCACCTGAATGGAGTTTCCATATGGAAAAGAAAGAGATGCCAGGAGACAACTTGTGGGATCCATAAACATCTGTCTTGGAAGCCAAAAGCTGTGCCATTGCCTCTGCCAGTGATGCTACCAAAGCAAAACACATAGAGCAGGAGTTGGCTAAATATTGGATTTCTTTGCATATTGCTTCACTGTTAGTGGAGTTTGCATAATCTTCAACACCCATTCTAAATACCAATGCATTTGCATTGCACAGTTTAAATAATTGATTTTTACAGTGCACTATTTATTAACATCAGTGTGGAGCTTTATGAAGTCTTTTTATAATGCCTAAAAAGTGTATTTCTGACAAACTTGGTGTCCCCAGTGCTGTTGTTTTGAAACTTTGTCTTCATATTCTCCATCAAAAAAAACAGTGTTAATCAAACCTTCCTCCACTTTGGTCTATGAACTTTATGGTGACATTTCCTTCATTTATAACCTGGGATGAAATTGGGGATCAGGGTAACAAATGTGTTTTCTGAGCTGCTTCCTCCTGAACCCCACATTCCTGTGCATTAAGCCACTGTGTCCCTGCACAAATATCCAGGGGCTCTGGATATTTGTCTGCTGCTTCTTAAAGCTGACTTTCTCAGAGATGATAAACCACCTGGCTTTGCTCTTTGGACTGCAGAAGAATTGCTTGGTCATTGCCTTTCTGTTTAGATTTCCTGCTAGTCCAAGGGTGGACATTTTTCACGGCTGTATGAGACAGCCTGTTTGCTCCACGCTGACAACTCCAGGGGCACAATTGCTGCTAATGCCTTTTCCTTCTCACTTAAATCCTGATGGAGGAACCGGGTTTGGGCACATCCCTTAATTTAAGCATACACACAGGAGCATTTGTGTTTTAATGCCCCTAACTAGAAATACACAAATAACCACAGCCAGCTGAAAAGTGTCTCAAGCTGTTTGTTTGCCTTTGATTTCTTGCTCACTTCACAAAATAACAAAACTCATCGCAGTCGTTTGAGTGAAATGGATTCATTTTTCAATTAAAATTGCCTGGGTTTAAGCAATGTTGGGGTTTTTGGTGGTTTGTTGTTTTTTTGGTTTTTTTAATGAAACATGTATTTTCTGGGATGAAAATGCCTACATCTCAGAAATTGATGTGATTTGTTCCTTTTTTTGCAGATGTTTGCTCTGCATGCTCTCGCCACTGAAAAAATTTGGTGGCAAAAAACCACATGAACCAGCAAAAGCAACCTTAAAAATGGAAATAAAACTTAAAAAATCTACCTCTCTCTTTACCAAAAATTTTCATCCTCCAAGTACTGGCTCTTTTATTAACAGTGGTTCCATTGTGATTTCTCAAGGAGAGCTGGAGCAATCATTCATTCACATCAGTAAAGAACTCTTCATCTTTGCTTTTCACAGTGCCCTGTCGAGTATTGAATGCATGTTAAATGCTAAAACCAAGAGAGGGAGTGTGGAAAGTATAATAGACTCCATTAATCTGCAGTGCCATTAATCTCCTGTCCATTTGTCTTTCCTACATACGTGCCTGTGTGTGTGTGTGTGTGCAGGGCACCTCCTGGCACATTTGTGCACCCTCAAAGCAATCTCTGTGGTTTTATGCTGAAAGACACAAGCTAATCTACAGGAGCATAAATTATGAGTAAACTTGTTTCAAAGTCATCATTTTTATCTTCATGAAGTCCTTGGGATTTGTTATATTTTGGATTTTGGGTCTGTAGCTCCCAGCCCGTGTTCTGCAATGGGCAAATTGTTAAGAGGGAGTTCGCATTTGTTGGAGTCCACACTCAAACAGATTTGAGGATGAAACTAAGACAACATCCATATCTCTGCCATTCCAGGGCAGGGGGATTTTTCATCACAGAGTCTTTGAATGGTTTGGGTTGGAAGGGACCATAAAGATTATATTGTTCCAACGCCCCTGCAGTGAAACTTCCACCAGTTTCTAAAACTCTTTTTACAGTATATAATTTTTTTCTCTCTTTTTCTGGACTACAAGCAGGACTCAGGAAGTCTTTAGTTCTCCCCTCCAAGTTGACTTAACTCCATCTACAGAGCCCTAAAAGCAGCGACCCTGAGCTTTCCCACACAGAATCGAAATCACCAAATCATAGAATGTCTTGGGCTGGAAGCAACCCTAAAAATCATCGAGTCCCAACCCTGAAAAACCTGGAAAGGCAGCTCCAATCCAAGCTTCAGCAAGGAGCTGCAGCAAATCACAGGAAGGAAGGCGTGATAACAGCTCTGTAGGTTGAGTGTTGCTCAGCTGCTTTCGGTGATTGCTGCAGGCACCGCCGGCTCTGCCGCTGGGAATTACGGCAGGAACACATCCCCGCATCCCTGTGACCTCTCTGTGGCAGATGTTGAGCTCCTGTCCCCTGGTTAATGCAGGAATGTGAAAGGCAGGACAGAATTAGAGAGCACTGGCAAAGCAATCAGAGCGGTCACAGCCTTGGTGCCGTTTATCTCGGGGCGCTAAAAGGATTTTCGGGGCAATTCTGGAAATCTGGGTGAATATTTAGAGCTCACGGAGGGCAGCTGAGGTTCTTGGGCTGGGAAGGGAGGGATCTGTTTGCTTTCTGCAGAAATCTGGTGCAGGAGGATGGTTCACCTCAGCACAAGCAAAGTTGCAAGAATAGGCAAAAAGAAATAAGTAGTTTATCAGCACCTGGAGGGGAAAAAAAAATTTAAAAAATATAACTATCATGATCAGTAGGCATCAGGGTTCGTCAAAATGAAAATTATGACAAATTAAATTAATTTCTGCCTCTCATAAGCTAAGAGGCTTACTGCATAATGAGGGAGAGGGAGGTGTGATATATTTCAAGTACTAGCAGGGCGGTTACAAAGGATTCAAGGGGCTCTCTCATTAGGAAAGAAAGTGGAACTTTTAAAAATAAAACTTCCTTGGGAATAGTATGGGTGGGAGAAAGAGAAACAATGTGAGAGGTGACTAATGGCAGTGACATTGTTGAGCTGCTTCCCATGGGGTCCTTTTTGAGAGCTGTCAGCAATGACTTGACAGATGGAGTCTGAGGCGGTGCTGAGCTAATCTGTAGGTGATGCAGGGTTAAGGGGGTGTCTCATAAACTGTTTGGCAGATAATTTCATTGAAAAGCACAAATCTGAATTGCTGGTAGTGGTTAATGAGTAACTAGCTGCCTGCAGCTGGTCAAATCCTGCAGGGGAGCCAGCATTCTCCTTATTTCAGTAATAACTGCTTCTTTATTTATGATTATTTAATTTTAAGAAGCCATGATAGAAAAGGTATTTAAAAATAGGTATTGAAAGAGCCATGAAAAATTTTGCTAAGGTTTGCACTTCTGTGATGAAATTTGTGAGGGCTGCTGACAGAAATTCCTGTGTTTTAATGCAGAACCACTGAACAGCAGAACTGCAAACCATGTTCCTCTCTTGGGATGGTATTTCACCCGTGTCAGGGGGGTTTGAAATACCTCCCCTCCTTTTCCCACACAGCCACAGACCATCCCCTAAGCTCCTGTAAGAAAAATAGTGCCACGTCTCCTAATACTTTCAAGTGACAGGTAAATTGGAAATCCATGATGCTTTTATTTTAGAATATTGTATGGCTTGAAATCTGGAAGTAGCAGTCCATATTTCTCCTGACTTTTACTCTGCTGGATGATTTACACCTATGTGAAAGGGTTTGCTGACAGATCAGAATTAGAGCTCTTATTTTGCTCTGTTGTAAACTATTCCTCAACATGCACAATTAGGTCTTGAAAAAGAAAAAGTGGGGGGGGGGGGAAATGGCTGAGAAAGTCAGTTTGGAACCAGAATAAGTAGATTTAACTGTTCTTCCTTTGATGACTGTAACAACACAGTAAATACACTTTAGGGCTTGGTGAAAATTAGTGCAACACCTTAGGCCAGGTTGGATGGGGTCCCGAGGAACCTGATCTAATGGGTTTGGCCTCTGAGGTTGCTTTCAACCCAAACCATCCTGTGAGACTGTGATGCTGTGATTCTAAAAAATAACCTTTCCTCCTAGTTCGTCTTCCTGCTTTGTTTACATCTGCAATAAATGCTTAGAGGTGAGAGATGCCCCCTGAATTCATCATGCAGAAACAGAGCCACGAGTCTTGGATAGGGAAGATGTGTGCTGATGTCTTTATAAACAATTCCATGGGTGAGGGGATGGGTGTTAATGTCTTTGAAATGGGTCATAATGTCTCTGTTAACTTCAAGGATTGCTACAGAACCCGGACACTAACTCCTGAAACAAGTGGGTCTGCACAAGCCTGAGTTTCTGAACTTTGGGGTAAAATGCCAGGTTCAAGGGGGAATATGGGGTAGGTGGTTTGGGAAGGCTGCACCTTCCTGGTACCTCAGGCAATGGGGAAAGGAGGAGTGAAACATGTGGCTGGCAGTTTGAGATGAAAGGAGTCTGTGCTCTCCAAAATCCCAGAGAGAGAAAACCCCATGCGTGTGCCCTGGTGGACTCTCCCTTCACTCAAATGAATTTGCTGAACTCCTCTGTCAGCTTTTCACAGTGTGATTTTCCATACATCTTGGCATTTCTGTGGTTCTGTAAAGTGCAGTGATCTAAGGCAGAAAACATTTCCATCCTATAGATGAGTGTTTCAGATTCCTCATGATGAGAAGAGGAGAGGCAGACACTGATCTCACTGGTGACCAGTGACAGGACCCAAGGGAATGGGAATGGCTGGAGCTGTGTCAGGGGAGGCTTAGGTTGGATATCAGGAAAAGGTTCTTCCCCCAAAATGTCATTGAGCACTGAACAGGCTCCCCAAGGACTGGTCATGGCCCCAAGGCTGCCAGAGCTCAAGGAGCATTTGACCAATTCCCTCAGGGTCGGGGTGGGATTGTTGGGATTGTCCTGTGCAGGGCCAGGAGCTGGGCTGGGATGACCCTCGTGGTCCTTTCCAGGTCAGGATATTCTCTGGTTCTGGTGTAGGATCATCCTGGCTGTGTAGGGTGCACCATAAGGCTGGGTCATCTCTCCAGTGAGGATTCTCTGCATCATTTTGGAGGTGCTGTTGAAGGTTCAGACAAAGTTTGTTAGAGAAGCTCCCACTGAGTCATGAGATGCAGAGAGGATCCCTTTGCTTTCTAAACTCCTCAGAGAGGAGCCTGGGGGCAGCTGGATTCAGGCTTATCCCTGGACTTTGTCAACAGTCTAAGTTTTACAACTTTGTCCCTCAGATTTTAATGGTGGCAAATCAGATATATGTCTATGAAAATGGATTATTCCTTATGATAAATGATTAAAACAAAATAACTCAATCAGATTTATTTACTACGCAGCATGAAAGCTAAAAACAACTTACGGTATCAGACAGGATAGTGCACTAAATCAAAGCAATATTGAAGAAATTATGTTAAAGCTACAAAAAGAAACAATTATTAGAGATTGATGTAACTCACCCAGGCCAATAACTGAAGGCAAATCTTTTTCACTCAGCCTTGAGGGACGTCCTTGGGGCACATCCCTTTACCCAAAGGATGAATGTCCACACACACTCCAAAGAGGAGTAGGTTAGAAAATGTATGAATAAATGTTTTCATATGTATGAAAACTGGACTAAACTTTTGTAGTTTAGAGGGGCTGACTGCCAGTCACGTGCCTCCAGGTCAGCTTAGCAGCTCACCTGCCAAATCTCTGCCTCACTCTCAGGGTGTTGATTTGAGGCTGGTGTGGCAGATGGGTTTTAATACAATTCAACACCAAAAACCCAGCACATGGTGCTCCTCTCAGCTCACCACTAATAGCTTGAAAAATAGGGCATTTTTTGAGGGTTTTGACCACATTCCAGGGCAGAACTTCATGTTACAGGTGCCCCCCCCCACCTCCACAAACCACAAAGAATCTCTGTTGGATTTTCGCTGTAGTTAAACATCTTTATTAGGTGGAGGAAAGGAAATAGGATCCTTAGGATCCATTGCTGTCCCTATGGGCACTGCATGAAGTCTTATCTACATGTATTTGTGGTTTGGTGGGTCCTATCAGTTCCCACAGCCACCAGTCCTTCACAGAATCCATCTGTATGACAGGAAGGAGATGTCCTGTGGTGCCAATCTCCCTCTGCATATTTGATGCTCCCTTTTGCATCTCTGTCTCCAGCAGCAATGGAATAAGTGTAAATGCAGCTGCTCAACTTACTTCTGCTTAAGCCACAGATCCTGCAGCTCAGGGCTCTACTCAAAGCCCTCTGATTTTTACCTCTTTTTGGATAAGAAAACTGCAGTAAATATTATAGAAGCTTGTGAAAAAGACAGGTTTTGAGTTATGCTGAGCTATCTGGTTTAATTCTTGCCAATCCTACTTGACCACTCTTAAGTGCAAAAACGACTCCATTGCCGTGCAGCTGCCCTGTGCTAAAAGAAGGGATTCTGAATCTAATGGTGTTCAAACCACTACAGCAAAGGTATCTTTGATCTGTACCCAAAAAAACACATTATTGCTCTTCCATTAGGGATCAGATGAAAACAAAATAAGCTGGATCTTGTTTTATGAGTGGAAATGGCATTTCCTGCTGGAGCTGGAAAATGAAGCTCTATGGGATTATTATAAGTATGGTCAGGCACGGTGAGGCAGGGAGAACTCCCTCCCTCGCTGGTGTTTGCTGTTGCACTTGGGGTCTGATTATTTTTCCACTGGCTTGCCCATTCATCAAGTGTCTCAAAGAAGCAGCAGAGGCAGAAGTTCAGCTCTTTCCCGGCGTTCCCTGCGGATGGAGGGGAGCAGCCGCCGCCGCATCTGCCTCTCCGCAGAGCTCCTTTTAAAACTGGATAAATAAATTAGAGAGATGATCGCTCAAAGAACAAACTGTGAGCAGCTGGGGATCGGGGATTCACTGGACCATGCTCCTCCAGCAGAGGAAACAGCAGCCACAGGGAACTCGTAGGCAGCAGTTTGGCATCCCCTGGATTATTTAGTGCTTTGTCTTTGCAGCGTTTGTGCACGCAGAGATGCCCAGCAAGGGATGTTACCCCTCCTAAGAGATGCCCTCTCCGGTGCTCACCCTGCCAGGGTTTGTTTGCAGAGCAGAGCTGTAGGCAGGCAAATCTTTTACTGTAGATTTTAGGTACTTGGCAGCTCCACAGATGGAGTATTAACTTGCTGTTGTGTGGAGGATTCTTTTGAGAAGGAAACTTTATTCATGAGAGACACCCCTTTAATTAACTTCCACACTTCCATGGGGAGCAGAATATAAAGACAGATAATAATACTAATAATGCTGTTAATACTACTAATAAAAACAACAACAAAAGCAACAACAACAGCAACATGCCTTGTTACCATTACAAATTAAAATAAAATACTGCAGGAGGCAGTGTTTTGAGACGGCTTTTTTTTTTAAATTAAGATCTTAATAGCATTTAATGTAAATTAAATATAATCATTGTCTGATTCGTGAGCACATCTCTGAGACTGAAGAATGAGAAGTTAATTGTGCTGACAACATAGTGGGAAGTGCCAAAATCAAGCACAGGCATGGTGGTTAAAGTGCATTTTGAATTAAGAGGTGGAAGGCAGAACTTTTATTTTTTTGTACTACTGCTCCCACTTATTTTTTCAGCAGAGTAAAGTTCGTGCCCAACATGAATTTATTACATAAGATATCTAACATAAAATTTACATTACAATGCAAATTAAGAAGGCTTTATTTAACTTTAGAGATTGGGAAGGATCAGATGCAAGAGCCTAACAAGCCATTTTACTTTGGGGATGGGGAATTAGTGGTATGTAAATCTCTGAGTTATTCCGTGGGCAGATAATTTAGTGAGGTCTGCAAAATGGATGTCAACTCTGGCATCTTGCTTTCCGTTAAGAGGAATTAGGTATGGAAATCTGAGATTTGAATCTGCTGCTTGTAGAATTCATGCATTTGGTGGCAAGATATACTTGATTAAGAGATTGGGGATCAGGCTGACTGTGCACTCCTCAGTGTTAGCAATGTGACAGGATTCAATTCCCAGCTCCCTCTCTCGCAATGGCACTGAGGAATACCTGCCTGTGATAGATATGACCTCTTCCATCTCAAATTAAAAGTGATGTAATTGCTCAGCTGGTGTGGCGAGTCCTGGGATCATCAGTAAATGAAGTTCATTTTGATGAAGTAACACAGAAATTGTATCTTAATTTAAATAAACAGAGCTAATAGCTTCCTTCCATTTGGTTTTGTCTAAATATGGGATTATTTCTCCTTCTTGCATAGTGCCATAGGAGCCCATGCCTTCTGTGTGAGCGTTCAACCATTGACGCATGTCGGAATTCCTGTTCTGCAACTAAGAGATGTTGTCTTTATGTGTACTAAGCTTTCACTTGCAGATACCTTATATGAACTCAAGTGTAATTTTATTTACTGGGAGGATGGGGAGACCCGGGTACAGGATTCCCAGAGAAGCTGTGGCTGCCCCATCCCTGGAAGAGTTCAAGGCCAGGTTGGATGGGGCTTGGAGCAACTTGGTCCACTGGAAGGTGTCCCTGCCCATGGCAGGGGGGTGGAAATTGATGATCTTGGAGGTCCTTTCCATCCCAGGCCATCCTATGGTTCCATGATCCTGGACAGCTTTCCCAGCTGAGCTGTTTGCACAAAAATATTGAAGTGGGGAAAAAAACTGCTGAACTTTGGATCAAGACCTCAACAAGAGAGTTTTTGATGTTTTTGTCGTTAAGATTGTGTTTGGTTTGGTGACTGGCCTTGGTCTTCAAAGGAGGTGCTGTAAGAGCTCTCCATCTGAACTGACAGAGAAAAAGGAAGGAGCTGGAGAGATAAGCCATGGGTCTTCAGGACTGAAGGACCATGAATAGACATTTTGACATTTTTTAATCAAAGAACTTCCATTCACTTCAAATCTCACTACTCAAAAAAAAAAAAAGCACTGACAAATGAGACTTTGATACAACTGTGGCTCATGCTCATGTGTGTCCTCAAAGGGAGAAAAAACATCATTTTCTCCAGGTCTTTTCCAGGTATTTCTTGAGGTTTTGAGTGAAACCTCATGGAAAACCACTTCTTTCTGACTGAAAGGATATGAAGCGCTCTCTGGAGAAGCTTAGAAACTGAGAGTGCTCTGTTGACCTTAGAAAGCTTGAGAACTACAGGACTGAGCTAATAAATACCTTTGGGAAGCATTTATGTCTCTTCCCATTCATTTGTGTAGTCCCAAAGAGCAAGGCCAGCAACCAGTGCTTACAAAGAATAATGGTACTGGAATTTGGGGTGTAAAAGGGAGGGACACCCATGACTGGAGGGGTGACTGGTTTGGCTCCATTCCTGCCTGTTTCAGTGCTGGTGAAGCAGCTCTGCACCTTCACATGCCCAGTGCTTTCCTGGAGATACTGTGTCATTAGGGGGCAGATGGCCAGGGTAAGTAAATTTGTCCTGCTCCATTTCAGATTTCCCTCTTGAGAACAATATTTTTCCTGGACAAGCCATCAGGCAACTCCCCAGTCCTGTCTCCTTTGGCTGTACAACCCTTCTTTGAAAATTTGGAGTACCAACCACCTGTGATGGCCTTGTTCCCTGTCCACGCCCCTGTTTTCACCCCATCACTCCCCTTTGAATGGTTCACAGGCATTGTCTTTGTGCTGACAGCAGGGAGAATATTTTGGGCAGCTCCTTCCCAGTATTTCCTTCTGGCTTCCATTGCTGGTCAAGACCCAGGACTCCTGCAGCCCTCCTGAGCCTCCTCGTGCTGCTGTTGTTGTGTTGTCTCAATTGCTCTGCAGCTTGATAGATTTCTCCAAGTGTCTCATTATGCAATTAATTTCAATTGCAATTCCCATCATCTCTTCTCTTCTGCAGGCATGCCACCCAGCAGGAGACTAATAAAACCATCACGACTAGCACCAAAGCCATCAAGCAGCTGTCTGAGGTTGTCAGAGGCTCATCCAGGGTATGTGTCGCTCAAGATGCAGTTGGGGGAGAATGATGGGTTTTGTGGAAGGAGGAATAATGAAAATAAGAGGTGGCAGTGGGTGCTTTAAAGCTGTTAAGCTCTGTGTCTTGCTATAACTTCCTTTCCTCTCAAACAAGTGTAGTTTTCACTTACAAATGACCCAGGGGAAAGCAGCTGCAGACACCAGTTCTTCTCCCAAAACTAGATCATGTAGAATTGGAAATCAAGAATTCAGCAAAAAAGCCTTTGGCTAGTTCATATCTATCTCAGGGTTTCAGTTTGGGTGAAAATATTGCAGAAATCATCTGGCTTCACATGAGTTTGGCATTGGTTAAAGACTCAGTTGTGGGGTGCAGGTGAGTTTGGGAGTGTGTTAAGTGTCTGGAAAGGCCAAAGTCATGGAATATATCTGGATATGACACTGATTCAGTGCAAAGGCAACTTTGGGGGTAGATAAATACAGGCTGTGGCCAGATCAGAGCAGGATTTTAAATTAGAATTTACTCCACTCTGAATTCTGAAGTTTACTGAAGAAAATCCCATCTGTTTTGTGTGCAGACTGGGCTGTCATCTCAGACTGGGCTGTTCAACTCAGTATCAGTGTCACAGGGTAGGAATGATCCCCATCCTATTGTCCCCAGTGCAAAGAATGGACAAACAGAAGGTTTTTGACCTCCCAGAAATGATTTTATACCCCAGATGTTGCTGCTGACTTGGCCCATGATGTGCATCATGGGCAAGAACACAAGAAAAATGTGGGGACCAGATTCCAGCTAGTTTGAGAATTAAAGGAGAATTTTCACCCACATAACATTCTGAAATGAAAATAAGGACAATTCTACTTGATTTCTGATACACTCTTGCTTCCAGCATCCATATGGTTTCTGAGTCAGGAACTTTCCTGAGTTCATGTTTTATTCTCACTCACTACCTGCCATTTTCCAAAGTCCTGTATTACTTCAACTCTGTTCTCACTGCCCTTCCACCTAGAAATAAGACTGCCCTAAACACACAACTCATCTCTGACCAAGTGGTTTTTACAGCCTGGATTTATGGCAGTTGCCAGCAGGCAGTTGAGATAAGGATTTAAAACTTGGATCACCCGAGGCCACCTTGGTAACCTGTGAAGGACCATGTGCAATTCAGCCTGCCTAAAAAAAAAAATCAGTGGGTGATGGTCTACTCCAGAGGATGGGGAGGGAAGCCTGGAATGACTGTTTGCACATGTAGACATCAAGATTAATACAAGAATAATTTTTAACATATTGCTTTGACTAATGGTGGATGGCAAGGGCTGGTTTTTTTTTTTTTTTTTTTTTTGTTTTCTTGCATAATTACATCTGAGCTTGATGAAACAGAAGATGCTGCCTTGGAGATATGGGGATCTGGACTTTTTTTTCTTCTTTTTTTGTGCTGATCTCCAGGCTCTGTTTTGTGACATAAATTGGGTCCAAAGGGGAATCAGGGAAGGTCACATTAAACTCAATTACAATACCACACAAGAATGTCATTATTTGGCCTTGAAGCCCATGGGGACTCTCAGGAGAAGAGGTTTTACTGTCACGGGGAGAAAAATGGAAAATTGAAGGGAAAATATTTAAGAGCTAAGGAATAGACAGAAATAATTTCAGTAATATGAGGAATAAACTTGCTCCTCTCTATTAAATTGTAAAATAATGTTTTTCTGCTCACTGGTCAATTATTTTAACTTTTTTTTTTTAATTCTTCTTTTTAACAGTAGAGTTTTAGTAATTAAACCTACAAATTTTGACAGAAAGCCTGTAGCCATCATCCCTTACACAGAAGAAATTGTTCTGGTGGATATTGGCTGCTGGTCAGTAAGTCCCTCATGGGAATCTGGGTAGCACTGCAAACTCTCCTCCCATAAAATTACCCACAGCATGAAAAGCCTTACAGAGCTTTATAGTTAGTCCTCACCAATCCATTTTTCTGTGGATTGCTTTGCATGCACACACAGGAAAAAAAAAAAAAAAAGACTTTTTTCCCTCTTTCTTCCTTATTTTCTACCAGTAACACACTGCCAACGAGATGCAATATGGAATTTTCTCTGACTTCCCATAAATCTCCAAGTGCTGCTGGAGATATTGGAGTCAGGATGCCCAGCTGAGCAAATTGATAGTATTGCAGGAGCAAAGATGCTGCTCTAAGTGGATCAGTGTGCCACAAGGCAGGAGACTGATGGAAAATGGCTCTTTTAGGGCTTCATTCCAAACTAACCTCAAAGGATGTAAATAGAGAGGTAGAGCTGGAATTCCATTTTTTGGTAGGGTGAGTGCTGGAGCATAAGATCTGCTCTCCAGGGTGACAATCTTATTTTGCATGTGGAACCAACATAAGGTTTATGGACCTTTATCTGTAGGATGGGAATAATGACACTTGCCCTGCTCTAAAAATGGTTTTAAATCTTTAGATGAACTGGGATATTCTTCTGTCTGTGAAAAAACTACCATTAAAATTAAAAAATGTTTATGCCATCCTTTAAAAATCTGCTTGTGTAATCCCAAGCAATTTTCTGAAACAGCTGAAATGGCTGGAAAGTGAACATTTCTGCTCAGTAGCTTCAGCGTAGCTTGGGTTTTGCTTTCCACTTGTTTTTTAAGGTGACATTCCCCTTCCTTGCAGCATTCCCCTCTGTAAAATCTGGACATGTGAGCTCCTGCATATGTGAAATCTGAAATCCAGGATGTAGATCAGTTCCAGGACAACTGTTTTGGTTTGGTCATTCCTGCTGAGAGCAGAGATTTGGAAGCATGTTGGATACTTACATCAGGCTGTGCTCTTCCTTCCAAGAACAGAGGCTCTAGCACTAGGGGTTTTTTTAAGTACTAGGGTTTGTTTTTTTTTTTAAACATAGATTAAAACCTTGCTGGAGCAAGCTCCAGCCATAAAGGCAGTGACATCTGGGTTCATGGTTTGGAAAACATGAAGATAAGTTGGTTTCTCACAGTCAGACCAAGGAGATGGGATGTTGTGGCTGTTTGACTTTTCATGTCCAGTAAATTTCCCAGATGAGGTGATCAACTCTATCATGACTTATCCTGTGGAAAAATAACTTTTTATAGAAAGATCCCTTCAGGTATTTTCTCCAGTGCTATCTTGAATATCCAAAGTGGCATTTTATTTTTTTTTTATTTAACCTGGCCTGAGAGACCAAGGCATCACATTTCCTAAAGTAAAATCCTTTTGCATCCTGGCAGCCCTGGTGTGACTGATTCTTTTAGGATACTATTGGTACCCACCTTATTTATTTGGTGTCTCCCACCAGGACGATTTCCCATTGTCACAGACAGAGCCTACTACAGGATTTATCTCTGACAGACCTGCTAATGAGCCTTTTTTTTTCCCAATACAGCAAGAAAGGCTTCAGCTGGACAGGCTGAAGAACCAACTGTCTGATGCCATCCAGAGATACGGAGCTGTGCAGAAAGTGAGTGTCCCTCCTGCTTCCCCTGCCCCATCTGGGAATCTGGGAATGTGTTAAGTGTAATTCCTCAGAGCCTGGAGCATCCCCACAGGGCTGCTAATGAATGGTTTCCTCCCTCTTTCATTGTTTCCTCTCTCTTTCAAGAAATCATAGAATTAAGGTTGGAAAAAACTGTTAAGATCATCAGATCCAACCATGCACCTGAGCCATGTCCCTAAGGGCCGCATCCACACATTTATTGAACATTTGCAGGGATGGCGTCTCCACCACTTCCCTGGACAGCCTGTTCCAGTGCTTGACAAGCTTTTCCCTGCAGAAATAATCCCAAATATCCGATCTAAACCTCCCCTGGGGCAGCTTGAGGCCATTTCCTCTTGTCCTGTCCCTTGTTCCCTGGGAATGGACCTTGACCCTCACCTGCATCCTCCTCTCAGGGAGTTGTGGAGCCTGAGGTCTCCCTTGAGCCTCCTTTTCTCCAGGCTGAGCCCCCCCAGCTCCCTCAGCTGCTGCTCCTCAGATCTGTGCTCCAGCCTCCTCCCCAGCTCCATTCTCTCCTCCAGCCCCTCAATGCCCTTCTCCCTGTGAGTGGCCCAAAGCTGACCCCAGGATTTGAGGTGTGGCCTTCCCAGTGCTGAGTTCAGGGGGAAGGATTTCCCTTGCCATTACATTATTTAACCATTAAATTATTTTGGTGTGCCTCCACTCTCAGGGAAGAGGGGATTGCACAGTTCACCTTTTCTGATTGCAGAAAATGTGCAGGCAGCACTGATAATTCAAATGTTACCCCAGCTTCTGGCTCTGCTTTGCTCTTTGGCTGAGCCAGAAAGTTTCCAGGCACGTCTTGTGGCTGGGATCTGTTGGAATGTTATGGAACATTTTTCCAACAGGGATCTGTCACCAAGATCAAGCTGTTTAATAAAACAAACAAAGCCTGAACTCCAGTTCCTTCATTTGCTTCTTGCTCACCCTCTTTACCCTGGGGAGGCTCTGCTGATGAGCAGATTTGTTTTGCTTTTAAACACTGTAGTAATGACTTGAATTTAGCATCCCCAAACTGCCTCCCTCCCTGGCAGTGCAAGTTAGGAGATATATCTGGATTAATGAAAATACAACCTGGACAAACTCTGGTGGCTTTGGTATATCACTTTAATGAGTCTGATGCATGCCTGCAACAATGGGAAGGATATATTGTAATTATAGAGGTGTAATGAAATTTGGCTGGCAACATGCACTTAATAATGTGTCTCTATTAGAAACACTCTGGACTGATTGATTTCCCAGCACTTGCTGCCTGTGCCTTAAAAAATAAATAAATAAATAGGTGTACATAAAATTGCAGTTCAACAGCGTGTCTGTTGTGTAATAGAATTGCATCATCTCTAGTGCTGCCTCATATTTTACATTATTTACCTGTTCTATTCAAGAAACTGAGAGTGGGGTCTTTAAATAAAATTATTTTATATGTTAAATGAGAAGTTGGTATTATTTGGGTCAAGAGCTCCACCCCCATATGCACACACACACATCTTTTTATGCTTTTTTTCCCCCCCCTAATGTTCATGAGTACAGTCCATGTGAACTGTACAGGATTGGATTTCTTTTATTTTAAAAACTGTCATCAATTCAGAAGTGCCAAAATTAACCACTGCAGTTTGTGAATGCCCGGCTGCCTCAGGAAAACAATCTGAGTGATAAATTGCTACTTATCCACGTCCTGGCTGTCATTCCCTAAATGCCTGTTTCAGTTTTGATAACCTTGTCATTCTGGAAGCTTTGAAGACTTTTAATGCCTGCAAGACTGAAGTTTTCAATGCTTTTATACTGCCTTGTTTTTTCTAAAAAGTAAGAGCTTTCTCTATGTCGTTTTCTTTAGAAAGTAGAAGAAAATAGCTTCATATGACTCTTTCCCTAAATATTTGGACTCTTCTCAGCCATTTTCCTTCTGATTTTTTTTTCTTTACCTTTTAACAGAAAATAGCAGAGAAATCCAAATCTTTGCTTCCTACTGGACAGAGAAGCACCAAACAGGTGAGCTCATGTGTGTTTGGAAGTAAGTACAGTGCTAAAAAAAAGCTGTTTTCTAACCCCACTAATGATGCTGAAGAGCTTGGAGCTCCTCCACTGCCTACATTGAAGCCAGTGAGGTGATTTTCCAATAGAGATGTGTGATGTCTTTGGAGGTGGAAGATAACAGGACTCAGGAAAATAAGACTTATGTAAGACCTGTTTAATTATTCTCTGCTTTTCTGTCCTTGTGGGGCTGTTTTTCCATTCTTGAGGGGAGTTTTGTCTGCTATGAAATATATCAAAAAGCAGTCCTACACCCCCTTTTCCTGGAAGCTGGGCCTGTAGGTGTGGTGAAATCACATTCCAAGGACAATTTCATAGAAGAAATTAAGAGTTTTCATCCAACCTGTCCCCAGTTTTAAGAGGGATTAGGTATTCTGCTTTCTTTGGCTACATTGTACTGTGGTTAACCACTATATACATATGCAAATTGAGCATTTTTCTTCTTTTTTAGCCAATGTTAGGAAATTTTTCAATGAATAAATACTATATAGAAGCAGAGTAGATGTATTTATTCTGATTTGTGTATACATATTTTTATATACTCTGATTACTCCATATATGATGCACGTATTTAATTTATATGTAGATGTGAATATATAAAAAATATAATTAGGTGCATGTGCACCCATCAACATATGCAAATTATTAAGACTATAAAGATATTTGAGTGTAAGCGTATATGTATATTTACAGAAAAATGTGTAGTCTTTCATAAATGGTAATGCAAAATACTATAGATTCAATATCTGTATGTGTGTGTAAGTTTAAGAAATCTCCACAGATTTCCAAGAGAGTTTGGATGCCAGGGGATCCTTTGGCTGAAGTAAGGGTCCAACAGAGATTAGGCTGGCCTCTTAATTCTTACATGCTAAAAACCTTGTAGGGGTTTGCAGATGAAAGTGTTCCACCAAAACCCAGAACTCTATGTCTAATTTCAGTGATTATTTCTGATATTTTTGATACTTTTTATCATTTAAGGGACAGTCAGCAGGTTTTCTGCTTTCCTAATGACTTTTCTCTCCCTACCTTGTGCCACCTGGTTTCCTACAACTTCCTTAATGCATATAAGAAATAGTTGTACTTTGTAACTTTGAATTTTTGATTCTCTGTAAAAAAGAGTGAAGTGGTGCCACTGAAAACCCCATCATTAGTGCAGATCAATGGACCAAAGCTTTAATATTAACTAAGTTTCAAGCAATTACAATTCTGCCTTAGACCTTGCTGCTTAGTCGGTGTCGGTGTCAGTGAAATGAAATTTAGGTACCAAAGAAAGGGCTGGTGAATTCCTTTATCCAGAGTGAGGGTTCCCACTGCTACCTGTGGAGAGATTGTGCACAGATGTTGCTTTTCAGCTCTGTGTTTATAAAAATTAACAGTTTGGTTTTGTCCACCAGCTGGTGATCTGTGTTGAGCAGGGGCATAAATAACACATCTTGTAACCGTGGTCAAATCCTACATGCATTAAATATTTATTGGGTCATTTTGTGCAAATTAACTTTGATTTGTTTTCATACCATCTGTATTGCATCACTTCTTGGGTTTTTAACCAATTTTGGTTTGACTGCTGTTGGTGGAGTGGGTTTCAGCGAAGGGAGTAGCTCTGTCCTTGCCTGGACTACCATGGCCATTAGGACTAGGGACACTGCTGGCCATTAACCAGTGCAAATAGAATGAAAAATGCTAATTACTGCCAGTTGTTGGCATTGGGAGCAAGCCTGGATGAAACCAGCTTTTTTGGTGTGTTGAAATTGCTTGATGACTCCAAAACCAACTTTCTTTGGAAGCAAACAGAGTTTTAATATGGGGAAAAAAATAGGATGCCAGACAAAAATTACTCAGATCTTTATGTAAGTAATGGTGGGGTTGGAGCAAAAGGAGGCTGGAGGAAGAATGGGACAGAGACAACCCCCTTTGCCCTAAACCAGGTAGGAATCCAACCACTGGGAGGTTGTAGCAAGATCAGTTTGGTGGGGGTCAGGCAGAATCAGCAGAAATTGGGTTAAACTGGATCAGCTCAGGTTGTTTCTCCTTGTAGCTGTTGCTTGCAGGTGAAGTGGTTTTGGTGCATTATGAAAAAGGAGGTTGTAGCATGTCCTGGCTGGGAGGGTTCTGACTCAGAAAAAGGCTTGATCACACCCAAGAGCAAATCTTTTTCATGCAGTGACATTTGCTTGGGCTGGGGACACACAAGCCTTCATGCAAAAAAGGGATGAAAATTAATTCACATCTGCTTCAGCTTCCCTGTATGTCTGCAGCTTCACACATCTTCTCTTCTTCCTCCCTCAAGTACAGAAAGGAGAAAAATTAAAGGTATAAAACCTGCTGAAGGCAATGTGGTGCTGTGGATAGTTTTAACTTATTATTATTATTTTTCCAGCAGCAGATTGGCCAGGACATACAGATTTATGGTTCCCACAGGAACTGTAACCTGACCACTATGTGAATATATTAAGGCATTAAAGTTAACACCCTATAGAGTAATGCAAAATACTACATATGTTCAGGAGAGCTGATTTATGGGCCTTGTGAAGCTGCACAGTGACTTGGTGCAGATCCAGCCTTGATTCAAACACTGCCTGCCTGCAGGGCTTTGTTCTCTTTTATTTATACTTTAATTTATTACAGAAAATTGTAAGAGGTCTGAAGAATACTCGTTTTTCTGGATGCCTGTCCCTATACTTTTCTCTCACTGGTGAGTGGGAAAGGTGAGATGTTGAGTAACACAAGCCCTAAAAATTTCCCTTTAGGGAACAATTGATTCCCTAGACCCATGTAACAGGTAAAAATTGCCATGGCAAGCCTTGGGAAAATGAATTTCCTGCCCATTGTGGTTTGTTGTAAGTACCCTTTAATTGAGTTTATTTGTTTATAAAGGCAAAATAAAGGCATTGATCCAAAACTCCTTGAAGCCTGAAGTTATATAAATTCTTAATCAAATATATGTTTGTAGGAATGTGTTTGTGTATAGACAAATCAATGGAGTTCTATAGGTGCATATATTGGAAGACACAACTTTTTACTACACTAAATGATGATTGTTGAACGTGCCTTGTGGCAACAATTAATAAAAAAGGGGAAAAAAAGCCCTTTCCCTTAAATCTGTGAAAGTAATTTTAAGTCTTCAGATACTGGTGACAAAACAAGACCTCAAAAGGCTCATTAAGGGGAATTTTTTGATTTAAGGGGAATCATTTTTGATAGGTAGTTTCCAGTTTATGGGAATTGCTGGTGCAGCCTACAGCAGAGACAGTATTAGGGGGGTATCTCTGCTCCTGGTTATTTTTGGGGCAGATGGGCTTCAAACCCTACTTCTCCCCCTGAACAGATGCACAGAGGTGCAAACTCCTCCTTTGGAGGAGGCCGGTGTAGGAGTGGGAGGATTTCAGGTGTCCCCTGTAGCCTGGGACAGTGTGGTCAGTGAGGGAGAGGCTTGACAGCTGACCAGATGTGTCCTCTAGGGGGAAATCCATCCCACAGTGCAACAACTGGATATAATATGATAATCTAATAACACAGAATTGATTATCCTTAGTATTAAAGTTATTAATGGTAAACTGTGGAAAATCCACAACAGAGCAAATAGTGTCTCTGAGCACAGAAGATGAAAATAATCCTTATTTCAAAATTTTTTTAAAAAAGAAATACTGTGCATCCAACATAATCTGCTTCTGATAGAATCTGTTTTTGTGCCCATGGTTGAACAAGTTCAAGTGATGAGCCTTGGAGCAACCTGGGGTAGTGGAAGGTGGCCCTGTCCATGGCAGGGGGTTGGACAAGATGATCTTGAAGGTCCCTTCCAACCCAAACCATTCTGTGATTCTCTGCAATTCTCTCTTCTCCACTAATGGGGAGCAAAGTGGGTTTTTCTCACCCTTCAGACTTTGTGGGTGGTTCCCCCAAGGGAGTGGGAGGAGGGGAAGCACAGCTCTGTGTTAGCTGGGGAATGAGTTTTTATCTAAAACCACATCAAAAATCTGAACAGACTTTTTTTTTTTTTTTGAGGAAACTTTCCTAGCAATATTTAGAAATTAAAATTACAGTAATTGTCATGGTGTAATGGCATCTCTCTTCATTTCCTGCTGCTCACGGAGAGAGGAGAGAATAATTACTGCTTTGGAACATGGCAGTTGCCAAAAAGATGCCTTTGTTTCTTATTCTATGGGCCTATTTGACCCATCTCTCAAAGGTCAGTAAATTATATTTCTTAGGAGTACAAAGATGGGTAATAAATGTCTATTTGCATATACAAGCTTTTTTTTTTTTTCCTCCTTACTGCATCAGTTTATTCTGCCTTTAAATGGACTTCCTTCCCACAGGAAGCATCATTTCTCCCTTTCTTCCTGTGTTTATGAAGTTGTTCTTTTTATGTGATTAGAGTAAAATTCTCATTTTGGGGGCAGCAAGATCCAGTCCTTGGCTTTATGGAAGAATAACTTTTTTTGGCAGTAATGTCTGCATAAACTGCAAATATCCATGTGAGTGTGTAATGAGTTTGGTTGTTTGGGCTTCTATTTTTACCAGGCCCTTGTCATGGTAGGTGTTGTATAAGCACAGCTACAAGACTGTGCCACCCTGAGGATCTCACAGGCTAAGCCAACACCAACAGCTTATTTTGAACAATAATTAATGATGAGTTTTTAAAGCAATAGATGGTCCTGACGCTCCTCATGTTTGAAACCAACTTCCACATTTGTGCGAGGACATGGTGTGTATTTCCCTGAAATGCAAAATCTAATTTCTCACAATCAAAATACAGCTTTTGCCCTGACAAATAGAGCTTTTTATTTACACATTTGTCTTATGGACTCTACCATCTTATCTCAGAACTCATCCCAGTTCCTAATGTTCCAGTCTGGCTGCTGTATCTCAGGAAATCAAGCCTTAGCTTTGGTGGTAATTCATCTTGCATTTGTGGTAGTAATTGCTGTGTCTTTTCAAGGTCGTTTGGGATGCAGCTACTTCTGTAAAAAGTGTTATTTCAATAATGTCAACTTTGTTTTAAATGACTGTGCATCCTTTAAAAGCCATATTGTAATCAACCCACTCCCCTGTTCCTAGGGTTGTCAATATGGAGCATTTAAATCACACAGTTATTTTTTCTTGACTTTACTCAAGTGTGGGCTTTTGTTTGGTTTTAAAGGGTTTGGGTTTTTTTTTTAAGGCAGTCATTAAAGCAATTTTCTTAAGAAAATTTAAATATTTTCTTTTCTTGTTCTGCCTCTTTGGGGGTAGAGAAATAGATTCTCATAAAGTGATTTAATAGGTGGATGGAAATAGATTCACATATAATCTTTTAATTTGTTCCCTGTATTTTCAAGGGAGGTGGAATCTATTCTGAGTGTCCCAAAGTATTCTTGCTCTCCTTCCAGTGTGTCTGGGAAGGGAAGGTCTTTTCTTCTCATCATGCCCACGATCCTGAAAAAAAATTCCAGTGGGCTTCATAGGCACAGAACTTCTCTACGTAACCATTAAACTCCCCTTTTGTCAGGGAGGCAGTGTTTTTCAGCTGTAAAACTTAAAATGAAGAATCCTGCACCAAAGCCCTTGGGAAGACATCCAGGTTCTGGATGCTGCTGATGGCAGGTTTTATGGGACACCAGGAATGCTCTGGGCTTCAGTAAAAACATCTAAGAACCACCCTAAATGCTACTACAGCTTTAATTGAAGGAATTGTCAAAAGCTGGAGGTATGAGCTTCCAGTAGCACTTCAATCTCCTTATTCTACAAGAGAAGAAAAGTAAGAAAAGACCAAACCTTTGTAAAAAAAGGAATGTGTATCATCAGGTTTGAGGAGAGCTTGCCATTTCCTAAATTGACTGAACAACTTGAACATTGTGGATTTTCCTTGGCAATCCTCTACTAGGTGCCTTTCAAGGGACCAGCCCACTTTTGCCTATGTCTGCTGACAGAACCAGAGACTGCAGCTGCCTCTATCAGCACCCAGGCAAAGAAATGAGTTTTCACTAGCTGGGTTTCAGTTAGTTATGGTTTTTTGGGGTTTTTTTCAGTTTATTTGTTCCCCTGTGTGTTTTTCTTCTTTTAATTTTATTTTTTTTTCAATTTTTTCCTTTTGTTTGAGTGAGAAAGGACAGAGGTTTCTGTGTGGGCAGAGGATGAAGGAGAGGGAAGGGGCTCTTTTGTACGAAGCCTCCTCCAGAGCAGCTCCGCTGGCTCCTCCAGCCGAGCTCTGACTCACTGCTGGAGCCACAAACCAAAGCTTTGTTTAGTCTGGAATGTGCCAGCCTCGCCCCCAGCCCTGCAACCACTTGCTTTTATGCTCCCAAATGCTGGGAGACACTTTGCTGTCACCCCAGGCTGGCACAGCCCCTGCTGGGGGAGCGGTGACACCGGGGTCGCGTGGAGGCGTTTGGGGCCACACAATGAAAACACGGTCATGAGCCAGCCTTGCTGATGGGAGAGAGCACTTTGACAGGGGAAAAAATCCATATTGTGCCCAGAGGCTGGGACAGATCACTCAGCTGGTGCCCGTGTTATTGTTCTTCCATAGCCAGAGACAGCTCTGTAATGTATTTTTCCCCACTGCGTGTGGTGGCTGCCTGGGTGGTTGCTGTGCTTGTGTCTTGTGGAGTCACAGAGTGGTTTGGATTGGAAGGAACATTAAAAATAAACTGTTTAAAACCCCCTGCCATGGGCAGGGACACCTTCCACCATCCCAGGTTGCTCCAAGCTCCATCCAATCTGGCCTGGAAGGTTTCCAGGGATGGGGCAGCCACAGCTTCCCTGAGCAACGTGTGTGAGGGCCTCAGCACCCTCACAGGGAGGAATTTCTTCCAAATATCCAATATAAATCTACCCTTCTTCAGCTTAAAGCATTCCCCCATATCTTATCACTCCATACCCTTTCCAGCCTTTCTACCCCCTTGAGTACCATCAGCCCCTAAATTTAATGAATGCTGCAAATACACATCTGCCACATCAGGTTCATTAAAAAAAAAAACATTTCTCACATATTATATGAGATCCTGACATGGTCTCAAGGAATTCTGAATCCTCTTTCCTCCTGAGCATTGCTTTTTACCCAGTGAGTGTGGGCAGTTCATGGCTGCAGTCAGCACTGCTGGCACAGATTTGTATATCTATAAATATATATGTGCACTGATGTATACTTATATCAATATAAATAAATACAAATAAAAAATAAAATTAAATATAACTGTAAATACAGTGGCAGCTGGATGGACACTCACCTTGCTCAGAGAGCTTTGTCCTTTCATGCAGCTTTTCTGGGCAGTGAGGGTCACCTCTGGCAGCTCTGTCAGATCTGTGTGACAGCAGCTGGAGAGGAAAGCAAACACAGGCCAAGATCCCAGAGCTGATGAAATGTAGGCTGGGTCTGCAGGATGTGTGTGGCCACAATGGCAGTACTATAATTATTAAAACATGAATTAAAAGCTTGAATTTTGTTCACTTTTTGGGCTTGACTCCCCTGTATATGACTTTTTGTTTTTTTTGTTTTTTTTCAGAAGCATAATTATACAGTGAGTGCTTCTGCCCAGTGGAAGTGGTTTCTGCTGGAGTGAGGGGGCTGCTCATGCAGCCCCATCCACCTCCCTTCCTTCAACCCCACCCTCCCTAAGGTGCCCTGCAAGAGTCTAAATTGACTTTTGCCCTGGCAAAGATCACATGCAGCAACTGGAGTAACAAATGTGAAATCTTACTGTGTGTCACCTTGCTCCAAAGTGAATGCAGTGTTACTTAATACATTTAAACCCCCCTGTGGAGATGAATTATTGAAAGGAAGGAAATTGTATTCTTCTAAACCCACTTTGATGGCTGCATTTATCACATGATTAAATGGGGACAACAATGGTATTTTCCCCCTAAAAATGTGTTTGGAAATATATTAACCCTTGCTGCACCAGGGTGCAGACAACAATGATATTTATTGACCTTTCTAGGGCACATCTTATTTGCTTTCAGGGTCCAAAAAAACAAAGTTATATCCACCATAAAACCCAATAATATTAAACTCCTTTCACTTCTGTGTAGAAGGCAGTGATGTTACCTCCCCTATACTTCATCTCACCTATGAAATCATAGACTCATGGAATGATTTGAGTTGGAAGGGACCTTAAAAATCATCTTATTCCAACCTCTTGCCATGGACAGGGGCATCTTCCACTAGACCAGGTTGCTCAGGCTCTTTGAATTGGTCACAATTATTTCTGGTTTGAGGAAACACAGAATCACACTTATAATTCTGATTCTTTATTGCGTTCATTAGCTGAAAACTGTAACCCAAATTTGTGTTGTTTCTGCCAAGCTAAACTTCCAGTGATGTGCTGGTTTGTTATAGAGTTTCATCCTCACTTTTAATGATAATCCAGGAAATTCCTTTGGAGCTAACTCATAAAGCTGGACATACATCAGAGAGGTAATTTATATATAGTGTCATTATAAAACACAACAGGTTCTGTAGGATAGGGCATGTGGTGCAGATAACATTTCAAGTAGTTATTTCTGAGCTGATAGCAACAGCCTGTGTGATAAATAAAATAAATGTGTTCACCTAAACACAGATGGAGTTTCTCCACTGCAATCTCACAAACTTGTTGATTTGAGAAGATGCCTCTGAAGCAAACAATTCCCTTAAGAGACTTTTTCACCCAATTGTCCCAAATATAAAATAAGGTAATGGTTCAGAGCCACGAGCAAACCCTGATGAAAATTCCATGGATGTGCTTTTGTAGATAAGAATGGCAAGGTGTCGGACTTGATGGTCCTCAGGGCTTCTCTCTAATTTGAGTTATTCTGTGATTTCTATGAATGGAAAAACTGAGTTATGAGTGTTGCTCATCGCTGCCACTGTTGGGAGCAAATCCAAGTTGTGTGGTTGGTACCTGCTGAGCATCACCCTCGTCCCAGCTCATCCCTGTAAGCTCTTAATTAATCCTGGGGGAGGTGATGCAGCCATGTCACCACAGATCCTCTCCTCCTGTGGGTGCTCACATGGGCACTTTGTCACTTCAGCAGTGAGGTGACAGGGCTGCATCTCACTGTGTCCCCTGCAGTAAAACACAGTAAAGCTTTGCAGTGTCCCCTTCGTTAATCTGCTTTAATTAAAGCTGTGCTACCACATGGTACCCTGGGATGAGCATTAGGTCACTCCAGGGGATTCATTTGGTTTGGTGCAAGAGGAATTTTTCCCTGCCAAGGCCTCAATCTCACTGTCTTCTCCAGATGCTGGAAGGGAGCTGGGAATGGTAGAGCAAGGAAGGTTCTTCCTCATGGGCAATGGAAGTTGATCTTCTGCTCCTTTTTTGTGCAACTTCCTAAAGCCAAACTCACAGACAGGAGGTTCCCAAGGTCTTCCTTGGCACAAAGACTGCCAAGGAGAAACCTACAGTGGCTGTATGGAGAAACTGGATGAAACCATAAATGTTTATTTCCATAAACCCAGTGGCTGTATGGAGAAACTGGATGAAATCATAAATGTTTATTTCCATGAACCCAGTGGCTGTATGGAGAAACTGGATGAAACCATAAATGTTTATTTCCATAAACCCAGTGGCTGTATGGAGAAACTGGATGAAATCATAAATGTTTATTTCCATGAACCCAGTTGTCCATGGGTTCTGTTTCCAATCCATGCAAACCCTGGATTTTTTGTGAGCTGTGGTTTGCACACCTCACTTGGATGAAATGAAAAGTTTCAGTGGTTTATTTTCTACCTTCACTGAGTCTGTAAAGTCCTGAATGTAATAAAACTATTGAGGTGGTTCCTAGAACCTTAACCCAATATTACACTTGACACAATTGCATCTCTTGATCTGCAATGTTTCTTGCTTTAAGAAGGATTTTCCCTTCCCCTTCTCCTTTCTGTATCGGGTTACATTCACATGCAGAGCTCAGCAATGACGTGCTGAGAAACACAGATGATTGCCCTAAAAAAACCACCCAGAGAACAAAAATTTAAAAAAAATCAAAGCATCTTCTTGCAATCACAGCTGATTTCTGGTGGGTGGGGAAGGTGTTTTCTCCCTTTCTGTGCCCAGCAGTTTGTAACTGGTTAGATGATTTAAAGAAGGAGAATGGGAACGTGGCTTTTATGTGCAGCTGGACATAGTGACCTCTTCTGGAAGCTGAGCATTGGGGAGTTTGATGGAGCTGCAGTGGGAGCTTCTAAGATGACCCCTATTTTTAAAATTGATTAAAAACACCACTGAAGAGCCAGACACAGAAAAAAAAAAAACAAAAAAAAACAAAAAAAAACAAAAACAAAAGAAAAAAGAACACCTTTTCCAGCAGCTGCTGGGAGTGGGGTGAGGGAGCTGTGGATGCTGCACGCTTTGGAGTGCCATCTGCTGGCACAGGACCTGTCGGATGCAGGAGCTCGGTTTTACACTGCTCGGATGAAAACGGTGTCAGGGAAGCCCTGATGAATCACTGAGATGAGAATAAACTCTGTAAGGAGTTGGGGTGAAACAGGATGTTTTGTGTGTCTGTTGAAGAGAGAATACCTTGCTCAGTTGTGGAAATCTGCTCCATGTCCCCCTCTCTGTTCTAAGGAAAACAAACATTAAATAGAATTTAAATAGGTATAATATTAATGATTCTGTGTATAAATATATGACTTCTGAGGTTCCTAGGGAGGAGGAATTTGAGCTTTAGGTCACATCTGCTGTGAGTTTGGCAGGTTTTAGTCTCAGCTTGTCTCGTTCTCATCTTTAGTAAAGTCCACAGGACTGTGCAGGTCCTCTCCCTACCCAGTTCATGTAATTTTGGCACCCAAAGGTGAGCACAGGTCTTGCTCATCAGCACATCTGCCTTAGGCACAGAAGGGTCTGGAATGCCATCTGATAAATGGCAGATGGTGACACTTCTGGTGTAGCATGGGGTGGTGTTAATTTGCTATTTTGGAGTTTAAAAGGTTCAAAATTATTTAAATGAACAAGAAACCTCAGCTCATGGGTGTGAGAGCAGGTAAAGGTGATAGCAAATGGTGGTGATCTGTTGGACACCTGCCTGCCTGGTCAGAGCTGCCAGGCAGTGCCAGCCTGGAAAAAGTGGGGTATGAGGGAGAGTTTTGCAAAACAGTAAAGGGGATAAAGGGCTTTTTGTTATAGAGAACCATATTTTTTACTTAAATATTTTGGCATCTGCCTCTTTATTTTTTTTACTATTTTTTTACATGTTTTGACCCAAAGGAACTAATTTTACAGAGATGCATTCTTCATATATGGGATGTCATTTGTTTTCTTGTCCTACACCAATCCTGTTTATTTTGAGGTGCATTTTCTTTTGGCCTAGATGACATCCAGTGTTAGAAAAACCTCTTTCTTCTCCTTACACTGCTTGTTGCTTCCAAGCCTGCAGGCACTGACCCACTGTAGACTTGAGTTCACACAAAATCCCTTTAATCATCCTTTTGCCTTCTTGACTCTCCCCCTGTGCCCTCTTCGGTCTCAGAGCTCACCAGTGCTGTTTTTTTCCTCTTCTAAGCTGTGAGGAGCTGGAAAACATTGCAACTTATTAACTGACCACCAAAACAAAGGTTTTTGAAATTGTGGTATGGAGCTGCGTGGGCTATTTTTGGAACTGCTGTCTTTGGAATTGCTTCTTTGTTTACGAACTGGTGATTGAATATAAGACTCAAAATAGGAGGTGAGTTGGGAAACCTCTCAATGCTGAATTTTAGTAGATGCCCCTGCAGATCACAAACATTTTGCCAACTAAGGTGTTTGTGTCTACAGGGGGAAGAACCCATCCCCTTTTGTGGCATGTTGCCCCTGGCTGGACCAGTGCCCACCAAAGCTGCTCTGTCACCCCCTCAGCTGACCAGGGGACACAAAATGTAGTGAGAGGCTCGTGGGTCAGCATAAGGACAGGGAGAAATCCCTCACCAGTTACTGTCACAGGCAAAGCAGGCTCAATGTGGAGAAATTAGTTTAATTTCTTACCAATTAAATCAGAGCAGGATAATGAGAAATAAAACTGAATCTTAGAACAGCTCTCCCGTACCCCTCCAACCTTCCCAGGAAAACTCACTCCCGAATTCTCCCTCCTCCCCACCAGCATCCTGGAGGGAAGGGGGTGGGAAATGGGACCATTCATCACGAGTTGTCTCTGCTGGTCTTTCCTCCTCATCCTCCTCCAGAGTGGGGCCCTTCCACGGGGTCTAAGTCACACCAGTAAAACTGATCCAGCACAGGCTCATCTCTCCACAATTCCACAGCTCCTGCCAGGGTTCTCTGCCTTCCTCTGTCTTGGGGTTTTTGTTCTGTTTCTTTTGTTCTGTTTTTTTTCATGATTCCCAGAAGGAAATGGAAATTGGTGGGTCTGGATGTGTTCATAAGGAGGAATAGGTTGAGTAGCTGCCAAGTACAAGGACTTTTTACATGCAGAATTGATGTGATTCCTGGGTTTGTTTGTCCACTGTTCATCATGGAATATTGGCTATGGGACTAGGAGTAGACCTGGAAAGTGAAGTCACACAATTTTGTGTGGCCCCTCGGTGAATTTGCAAGCTCCTGTCTCTCTGAGCAGAGGAATTGGGCCACAGTCCCAACATGGGAGCGGATTTGGGGAACACCCTGTTTCTTTCAGTAGGGTTGCGTTGTCATTTTCCTTGCTCATAGAGCAGGAAAGGTGGAAGGGAGAATGAAAGTATTTCAGGGAGATTCATCACATGTGATTTCCTCTTCAAGAAAGTCGTGTAGTCATTGCAGAGGCTGACAGGAAGTCATTTGGCAAAAGGAGTGATGTGACACCTTCCTCTGTTCATTTCCCTGAGTTTCTACTGAAAAGCTAAGGAATTGGTGGGATATTTCATATTTATCCACATCATTACATTTAACACCTCAGAGCTTTCCTTTTGATATCCTCTGTTAATTCCCAGCATCACAGCAGGAAACAGATCAATCTCCTCGTTCTCTGCTGCAAATATTTGGTGATGAGGTTACTGATAAGCTCTAAATTAGTTCTCATAGTTTCATAATGCAAAGTTGTAGATGTTATAGCCTTACACACCATGGCAACTGGTTCCTCTTGGCAGGTTGCTCCACTGCCTATGATAAAGATGGCTTTGGCTTCATTTCAGGACCAGTGATGTGAGAAGACTGCTTGTCTGCAAAATCTTTTCCATCAAGAAAATTCCTTGTGCTATGATTCACTCATACCATATGTGGGGGAATTAAATGCTGGGTGAGACGCATGAAGGAAACCCCACAGGAGGAGAAATTATTTGACAGCTGATCCATAGAGCTCTTTCAGCCACCTCTAAAGAAAATGCTGTGATGCCAGTATGAGTTTCATTACACATCTGGGCTTGACTCATCCGCTACAGTGAAAGAAGAAAGAAACCCAAAGAAATAATTAAAGTTCATTATTGAGTGTATATGAAATAGCATTATTAAAGTATCTCCCTGACATTTATTTATAACCCTTCTTCCTGACAGAGCCTGACATGTTTCGCAAACATCGCTGAATGATTATATATTCTTTGCCCAAAATCTGAGGATGTTGCTCTGCATTCTATTCATCACTTGCTCAGTCAAAATTTACGTTCCTGCACAATCTGTACATTTTCTGAGATCTCTTTGTGTAGGTACATTACTCATGAGACCTACCAGGCACATTTAAAATAAGTTAGGGTGGAAGGGCTCAAATTTCTTTCAGAGAAAGCCTGGTTCTTCTGAGGAGGGTTGGACTGGGCACAGTCACTGCATGGCAGGGTGAGACTGGAGGAGAATATCTCCATCCTCACAATCCAGACGTTTTGGATGGCAAGATGGAGTTGCCAATGATGACACTTATCCAGGACAACTGAGCTATCATAGCTCCTCTTGGAAAAATGCCTGTGACTTCAGGATGTGTGCATTGCTCAGAACCTTTTGTAAAACTCAGCCAAGTGTAGTTTCTCTTTTTGACCATGGCAGTGATTGTTCCTCTGTACACAGCACTGGTGAGGCCACACCTCATGTGCTGTGTCCAGTTCTGGGTCCCTCAGGTCAGGAGGGGTTGGAACGTGTCCAGGGAAGGTCACCAGAGCTGGGGAAGGGTTTAAAGAGTCAGTCCTTGAGGAAAGGCTGAGGGATTTGGGGGTGTTTAACCTGGACAAAAGGATGCTCAGGAGGGACCTTCTTGCTCTCTACAATTCCCTGGCAGGAAGTTGTAGCCAGGTGGGAGTTTCTCTCTTTTCCAAAGGAACAAGGGACAGGATGAGGGGAAATGGCCTCAAGCTGTGCCAAGGGAGGCTCAGGTTGGACGTCAGGAAAAATTTCTTCATGAGAAGGGTGGTTAAGCATCAGAAGGAGCTGCACAGAGAGGTGGTGGAGTCGCCATCCCTGGGAGTGTTCAAGAAGTGACTGAACGTGGCGCTGGTTTACAATCTGGTGATTGTTCCAAAGTTGGACTCTCTGATCTTGGAGGTCTTTTCCAACCTCAATGATTCTTTGATTCTCCCAAAACTAAAGCCTAATCAGTGTCCTTGGGAGACTGGGCCAGGACACACCTCAAGGGCTTGTCTCTCCTCTGTGCTCCCACCAGTCTCACCCCCTTCCCTCTGCCAAATGAGACCTGAAAATAGATCAGAGGAGTATGGATTAGCTGTGTGGCTTTGGTGTATTAGCACAGCTGTGTTTGAGCTGAGCAGCAGCAGGGGTAGAAGCACAGGCAGTGGATGCAAATAAAAGGACTCCAGCAGAAAGGTAATGTAAACTCATCAGGGACTTTAAAATGCTGAGCCAGATCGATGCTCCTTTGCTGATGGAAAGTGTCACCTCCCTCAGCAGGCAGTGTCAGTGGTTCAGGGAGAGCTTCCCATGGAGAAAGCTGGTGTGCAGCCTCATGATTATGATAAAATATGCAGGGATATTGTGGACTCAGTCACCTTCCACAATTTAGTGTGGAAAATATATGTCCAACACTAACTGTGCCAACAGTTTCTTCACTCAGTCTGATCTCAGAAAAATACAGGGTTTAGTATTTATCTGGAAAAGCAGGTTTTTTTCCAATTCTTCTTTTTTTTTTTTTTTTTTACCCATTTTGTCTTTATTATTAGAAGTACCCTGTGGCCAATTCTTTTCCAGAATGTGGGAAGAATGTTGTTTTATCTTCAGAAATTACTGACAAATATTTCTTCAAGAGAAGAGAGATATTTTTGGTCTAAAAATGAGATTTCCTGCTCCCCAGTAGTTGGTCTGTGTATGATAATGAAGGAGAAACAACAGGAAAGTGTAGATTTTTATAATGGCTATTCTGTTTTTGGAAAGATTTTCTGCCTTCCTTCTCTCACCCTTCCTGCTGAAATACATCAGCACTAGTGAGGGTTCCAGTGCCTGTGAGGGTCCTATCTCAGCTCCTGTCATACCTGACTGGGAGATCTGTGCATTTTGGAGGTAACCTGGATCTGCATTTGGCTTCCTTTCAATTCACTTCCAAGCTTTCTTTAATCTTTGTCTGCTTTCCAAGCACCTTTTGTGTTCTTCTTTCACTCTTGACAGTCCCTGCTCTATTTGTTTGGGTGTCCCTCTTTGTCACATACTCTTATTCCCCCCCATATTTTGTTCATGTCATTCCTCTCTGTAAAATTCTTGACAAAACATTTGAGAGCAAACAGCACTGAAGCCATTTCCTTGTGACATGTTCCTATTTTATAGCATATGATATGATCAGTTACATTTCTGCCCATAACCATAGGATTAATATTTAAATTGTGTTTATTGACATAATGATACCCATTGTGAGGCTAACAATATAAATATGCTGGAGGAACAGCTAGGAAAACAAGATAAGAGAGTCTCAATGCCCAGGGGATGTTCACAAGGTGGAGAGTAATAGGGGAACATTATGTATTTTGCTCATCAACAATTTTTCAATGAAAGAGGATTTAAAAACTGCTGCAGTTTTCAGCATATTAAGAGTGTGAGGTGAATTGGGATTAGCTTTTGTAGTAACTCCATGTTGGAACAAACTACTTGTGACTCCAGCTTAGTTTGTGAAGCTCCTCACCTCCCTGAAGCCTGTGGAAGTCCAAAGTGTCCTCAGCAAATATTGCTCTCTTATTTGAAAATTTGAAGAGATGTGAAAGAGGGTTGATCCAGGATTGAGAGTTTGAGTGGTTAAGAAAAAGTCTATTCCTGCCTGATTTCTGCACTGCCCTTTAGAGCTCTCCTTGGAGAGAAGAGTAGTGGTCTTCATAGCTCAAAAGTACAGTGTCATGCTGGAAAGTAACCATCTGAAATGAAACAAATGTGTTCAGTACAGGTGTCACTGGATAATTAAATATTAAAAGTCAAATAGAGGTAGAAATAACTTTTGAGAAGACATCATGGGAAAATAAAGGATCAAAAAAGACAGCAATGATAAGCAGGAAAATTTTGCTATAACCTTCACTAGGATCAAAATTCTGCCCTCACCACGAACTCTCAGGAATTATAAAGCTTTTCTTGATGATATTCTATCTCTTGATCAGGATCCCTCATTATAACATGAAAGCTCAGCCTGAAGTTTGGGAGAGAGGAGGCTGGGATCTGTAAGGAAGCCAACTTCTACACTGTGGCTTCAGCACTGCATTAAATCCTTCTTGGTCCATATTGGGCCTCCCTTGATTGATTTAAATTGACCTTCAGGCTTCTTCTTGCTCCTGAGCACTAAATCCTGGAGAGGCAGAGACCTCCTGTCTGACCCAAGCACATTTCATGGATAATCTCTGTGTCTGTTCTCTAAACTCTGTAGCATCTTCAACAGACGCAGCACTGAGCGTCTGCTTCCTCCCCTCTCCCCATCACTGGTTTGTTTCTAATGAAATATTTATTAAGTGAATGATATTTGCAGTCAGAGAAGGAGATAATTCATGCAAGCAATCAGCTCTGGGTTAACTGGAGAATGAAAATGTCTTGGACCGTAGCAAAAACTCATAATCAAAGGGCTCCCCAGCTATCCATCAAACAATCAATTACTGTATCCATTAGTCCCCTTTCACCACACATTAGAACAATTTACTAGACATGCTAATGTCCAGGTCATTGCTCCTTAAGGATGAGCAAACAGCAGGGGCATCTATCAAAGTTTTGATGCAGTCTGATCTCATACAGTGTGAATATATTGCTTAGATCACTTCATATTCTCATGGTATTAAGTCTATTAAAGACCTGGTCTGTGAGGGAGATGCTGGTTGCCTCCTGTTCCCACCAGCTGAGGGAAACTTGTCAGAAGAAGTTGAACTTTTCACAGGATTCTGCCTTCTGTGTGACAGATGAATAAACAAACTGCACATCAGTAAACCAGAGGTGGTTTTGTAATTTCTTTGTCACATGGGTCAGGTAATTGCAAACACGTTTTCTACTCTTGCATGTGCCATGTGGGGGAAAACAGGATTTCTCCATGAAGAGGGAATCCCAGAGGCAGCTTCTAGGGCATCACTCCAGATCTGCCTTGTCTCTCTGTCCTCACCTCACCTGACAAATCAACTGGGAATTCAAACCATGCATGCTGAAGGAATCTCTCTTAATTCCTCCAAAGTGTAGACTTCTATCTCTGAAGGCAACAAGACTCTTTCTACAGCTAGCTCAGAGAAACAAATACATCTTAATGTACTCAGCTGAGCTAAGTATGATATATTGTTTTCAGTAAAAAGAAAAAAATCTATGTGGCTTTGGGTCCGGGTTTTTTAAAAAAAAAATCTATGTTTTTTTTTTTTTTTTTTTTTCATGTTGTTTTGGATTGTTTGGGGTTTTTTCCCCATAGTCTCCCTTGGCCACAGCTGGGCATGTGTAGTGTAAATCTCTACTTTGAGCCTGACATTCAAGGCTCCCTTTATAGTCCATGGCAGAGTCTTGTGTTAAGTAGCTGTCAATCTTTTTAATCTGGAGAACAGGGCTCTTATCTCCATTGACTTTATTGACCATGTCTCCATTGATTATAGTGGGAGTCTTAATCAGGAGCTCGAGGTCAGTGCCTCCACTGTGGGTATGTAAAGCTGGAGAGGTGGATTTCTGGCAGTTCAATTTGCCTGATCAATTCAAACAAAGATATCCACTGTGCAAACATCTCAAATTGATGTTAAGAGGGATCCCACTTACATGTCAATACCACCAGTCCTGAACCAGCATCTGCCTAATTTATCCCTCCTTCTCTGAATGACACTTGATATCTGATGGAACAAAGTGGCAGCTCTGTTAACAGGGTAAAGCTCCTTGTCTCTATTGCCAGTTTGGAGAAAAGGCCAAAAAAATGAAGGGCAGAATTTTATTGGATTCAATCTCCCAATGGAGAAACCCACTTCACGGTTTTGAGTAGAAAGGGAGCAGAAGGGAATAAATTCCCTGCAAACACCCTTTCTGTAGTTCACCCTTTGTCCCTCCAGAATTCATGGGTTCAGTGGCAGTGTCTGCACCCATGTGTGTTAGTAAGGAGCTTCTTGTGCAGTGAAAACATGGGTTTATGTGATAAAAATCTCATTTTCATGCTCACAAACTTTCAGAGGAACAGCAGAAAACTGTTGCCTTTCCACAGAGAGAATTCTGTTCCAATGTGGGTTTGCAGACAGAGGCCTCTTTCAGGGAGTGAAATATTATTTTAATTCAGTGAGTGTGTCCCAGCCTTTCAGAATCAGTTCATTACTTTTTTATTACTGTAGGAGTGGAAAATGATCAAATTTGAGTCCTTTGGGAGTAGGTCAAATAGGAAAATTATCAAGATGCAACAAGTCAACCAATCAAAGCCCCGTGCAACATTTTTGAGGGTGGACTTCAACATGTGACAAAACTTCTCCTGTGTTTGGGTGGAAGTTTCCAACAGAAATATACTTTTATGGCACAAGCAATGAAATCTTGGAGTTTATGGTTTGGGAAGGGCTTTGATATGTACAGAGAGAATAAAAAAGAACATGAACAGGGCAAGTAAAATAATGTGAGGTATATAGTCTATAAATATCAGATGAGAAAATGAGGGAGCTAAATTAAATAGTCTTGAAGAAGGTATCAATAGAGACATGATTATATGTCTATAAATATTTTCAAGGTGAAAATACAAATGAAGACCAGGTGAATTATTCAGAGTTAAATGATAGAAGCCAGTATAGTCTGATGGTAGGAAAGAAACATGTTGGTTAAGTGCTAAAACTAATAAAGAACACTTGTGTGGATGGTTAAACCCCCCCATCAGTTTGCAAAGTCAACAGCACAGTAAAGACAGAAGTGAAATAAATAATAATGATAGTGCAATAAAAATCTGTGGTAGAAATTATCTGAATGTTTATCTGTGGCCTCTCCTGCCTGCGACACACTTAAGACATTGTCCTGATATTAACTGGAAAAATGGGCACATTATGGACGATTTTGTTACATGTCACGTTCTGGAGGCGCTGAGCTGAAAACCTTTCAGCATTTTTTTTTATCTTAATCCTTTTGCTGAATGCTTTATTTTGGAAACAGTTTAGGTAGCTTTTCAATCCTCATGAAAGCCTGTATGCTAATGGGGTGGTGTGGGACTGAATGAGGAAAGGTTAACATCTCTGTGAGTGTATATCACCGAGACAGCGCCGAGCACCTGAGGATAATAAAGCTGCTCTGCACCGCTTCCCTTCCTGAAACTTCCTATTTCTTGTCACCATTTGGAAGGTTAAATTCACTTCATCCTGCCCTGTAAAGAACTCACACAGGATAAATTAGCAAACTGCCAAATTCTCCCTATTTCGTTCTCCCTGGACAAACTCAGAGCAAGATTTTGTTCCCTTTAGCAATTTTTTGTTTACACTTCATATGTTTACACTTCATAGTTTACACTTCATATTTTCATTATTTCACTTTGCCGGCACTTTGGTGCCAAATACACCTCTGTGTCCTAACTTCCCTAATAGTGCTAGCTTCTCTTCCCTGAGACATTGCCTAGATCTGTAATAACTGTATCACTATTCTTGAGGAAGAATATAATTTTCTCTCTGCTGTTCTTGTGTTTTTCTCTGAACCAGTAAATGTTCTGACTTGATTTGAGTTGAAATTCAAGTTGTCACTCTTCATTTCCTGGAGATTGAAGCTCACATCCTCTGAATAAGGTTGTCTGTTGTTAAATATTTCCAGTAAAACAATGTCCTCTTATCCATGTCAGTCCTTGCTGTCAGAGCACACAGAAATCAGGGCAAGCATTTCCTTCCATTCATTTAAACTCATATTTTAAGGAAGTTTACAGGTAGGGAGATTAGACAGAGTTGGATGGGAATTATCACTGGCCAGGAGAAAAAAACCATCAACCCCTCCTGTATGGACAGGTGGGCACTGGGAAGTTTTATTGATGTTTTGGGGCTTTAGTGGGAGCACTTAGAGGGACAGAAGCCATTTCACCAATTTAGTTGAAAACGTGATCTCTGTTTTTCTGAATGTATCTCTTTAGGAGAAAATGCTACAGAACCTTTTAATTGTAAAAGTTCTGGCCTAACTGGGCTCTGCTGTGCAGTGCTCTTCCATAACTGTACACGTAAAAAGACAACACTGTAATCAAATCCATATTTCCAAGTGTCTCTATTTCATCCCAGTATTGCCACTTGGATGATCGTGTCCTTGAGCTGTACCATCTGATGTTTGGAGGAAAAGGGAAAAAAAAGGTTGGTTTAAAGCATGAGGAGATTATAACAGGAAATCAATTCTGTGTCCCCCCAACATGAGAAGGTCATGGACAATTTTTAGTGAATCCCAAGGAGGCCATGAAGATGCTCAGGAAGCTGAAGCACCTTGGCTCTGGAGCCAGGCTGGGAGATCTGTGGGTGTCCAGTCTGGAGAAAAGGAGGATCCAGGGAGACCTTAGAGCCCCTTCCAGTTCCTAAAGAGACTCCAAGAGAGCTGGAGAAAGACTTTGGACAAGGACCTGAAGTGCCAGGAAATGGGCAAATGACCTCAAACTGAAGTAGGGGAAATTTAGGTTGGATATTAGAAAGAAATGATTTAGTATGAGGGTGGTGAGGCCCTGGCAGAGGTTGCCCAGAGAAGCTGTGGCTGCCCCATCCCTGGAAGTGTTCAAGGCCAGGTTGGACAGGGCTTGGAGCAACCTGGGATAGTGAAAGGTGTCCCTGCTCATGGCAGGGGTTGGAATGAGATGACCTTCAAGGTCCCTTTCAACCCAAACCTTACTCTTGTTTTATGATTATTGAAAATGAGGGTTTTTGTGGATGGTGCCAAAAGCTGTGGGATGACGAGGTGTTGTCCCATCCTGCTGCTCAAAGCTCAGCTCCTACTTTCATCTTTCTCTCCCACAAAGGGGGGGGCCTGACTCTCACAGGGAGGCAGGAACTTTGTCACTTTGTCCTGTGTCCCCAGCCCCATTCCCATCAACTGACCTCCCATCTCCCCAGGGCTCTCGCAGATGTGTGGTGACAAGATTCTTCTAGGATTTTTGTCCCCTAGGATTTTGTCCCCTAGGATTTTGTCCCCTAGGATTTTGTCCTAACTTGGGATCAGGCTTTTGGGCAGTAACAGAAGCATCCTGGCAGTGCAGGGGCTGTAAAATGGGCGGATATTTTCTAAAGAGTCACTAAATGAGAGTGATTCTCAAGACCAGGCTCTGAACATTTGCTTGGACACTGAACAGTCCACTGAAACCCTGCCAAAGGCCAGGAACAAAGAGAGATTAAAAATTGTTGCCAATGGAGTTTTGTAGGAGTCAAACATGTTTCTAAAAATAAAACTGGCTGAGCAGTCCACAAACAAAATGCAAAATACAAAAGCAGTCTGTTTTTTTTTTTTTTTTAAAGAAAGGGACGTATTTTCATTTCCAGCAGCTTTCTGCTTTTCCACTGCTCCAGAGTGGCATTGTGCCTGTGTTGGGAGTTGTCTCTGCTGCAGGAAATCAAGCTGAATTTGGTTCTTGACTCTGTGTGAACCCAGGAAAAAAAGAGATTCCTCACTATTTTAATTTTTTTTTGGTACTAGATGGGTGTTAATGGATGAGCCAGTGACTCATTCTCCCTCTTGTTTGCCTTTCTAGCAGGAACCTGCTCACCAGCTGTGCAGCACATATGTTGGGAGGCAGAGACATCACGACACTTTCTAGACAGTCTTGATGTGTCTGTGAGCTCTTTCAAGCAGGGGCCAGTTCCACAAATGCTGGGGGTTTCAGCTGCTCAGAGAGGGAGCTGAGAGCAGGGGGTCCCTGCCTTGCATCAGGATCCAGGGACAAAGCAGAGCTCAGCTCTCAGACAGCTCTGGCAGCCAAAACGTGGTGCCAGAGACAGAAAATGCTGAGAAATACACCACAGACAGCTAGGAAAGGGCAGGAACAGCTTGAGGAATGTGTTGTGATGCTATAAAAACACCAGTGAATGCCCTCCTTCCTTGACAGCCTTAAAGGAAAAATGTTTATCCACTTGCTCTGTGTGTATGGAGATGCCACCTGAAGGTGATGGCAGCCCGGGCAGGTGGCTCTGGGGAGGATAGGTGCAGTCAGGCTGAAGTTATTCAGTGAAATGGGTTTGAAAAGCAGAGTATGTTGGGTTACAAAGAGGGGAGATGTGTGCCTCTCTTCACCGATGCTGTTTTGTGTCGCTCACATTGCCGTGGGAACGTCTATTAGCACGGTTGCAAATCAAGAGGGAAAAAAAAAGAAGGAGAAGGACTGGAAATAGGAACAGAACAAGCTGCTCCTTCCTTCAATCAGACAGGGTGAAAGTACATGGCAAAACGTAGCCCTCATGATCAACTGAAGTTTGACCTAGAAGCTGATGATCTCCATGAGCAAAATGTGAGTGTCAGCCCCACCATCTAAGCCTGGTAGGAAGGGCATTCCTCCTAAATTTGGTCTTCACTGTGGGGAGAAAATGTGCTGTGCTTCTTAAAAGCACATCAGTTATCAGAGAGCTAATCCTCAGGCCCCTGGCTTATTTTCTTTTTCTTCATCTACCACAGACAGGTCATTTAATTCTCCCACCCTGAGTACAGTAAGATCGACTCTGAACTCAAGCAGCCCTGGGTGATGAGGTCAGGATTGCTTAGAATGAATTTGGTGAAGTAATAAAGTCTTGAAGGCAAGCTAAAGAAGAGGAAAACAGTAGGAGGTATGAACTAGGTACTCTGTTACTAAGTCTCTTCCAGTTCCAGGAAACAGAAAAGATTTTCTCAGTCCTCATGACTTCAGAGACCTGAATGAGTAAATTTAAAAAATGCTGAAAAGCAAACTAGCAAAATACTTTCTGTTAATACATTTTCCCTAAAATTAGTAATTTCTTGCAGATTCCGTAGTAGGAAACTGGTGGAAAGGGTGGTTTTCTTACTCAATTTCACATTCCTTTCAGTCAAAAGTAAACACCTTGATTAAGAGTGAAGACAGAAACACACGAAGGATTCTAGTTAATTTAAATAAAAATGCACTTCAGCCCTTCCCATTATGCTGATTTCCCCATCCTGGTTTCTCTCATGCTACATTGGTGCAGAGTAATCAAATTTGCATAAGTTGAAGAAAATGCTGAATCCATTTCTGTATTTGCCCATGTCAGTGATGCATGCAGGAAGGGTTCAGTACATTTCACTTGAAAGTTGTCCTTGTTGTGGTAGTTTTAAATTTGGCCTTTTTTGAGTGAAAAGGAAGAGCAAGGGATGAGTAATTTGTGATTTCTTGTGATGCATTTCTTTCCCAGTTGTTGTGGGAAGCTCCTCTCCTAAGACAACAGAGCTCAGATTACCAATCACTGCTGTGATCTTTCGTGTGAAAGATAATGCAAAATTGTAATATCACTATTTCTCTCCTCTAAAAGATTTAGAAGTCCCAGGCAGCTTGTTCTGTGCCTGCCTGAGGCCTTTCTACCTGTAATTGCTTTGGGCTTTTGCTTGGCATGGCACAGCTCTAAATTTCATTGAGCCTGCAAGGTTAGTTGTTTTGGAAGGATGGTTTGAGTGACACCATCTAATCTAATTTATCTGCCAGCCTTAACCTGGCTGTATTTTGGGGATAGTTGGGCCAAACTGGCTGCTCTGTGTCATTTTTGTCCCAGGCAGCTTTGCAGTGCCAACCTGCCATTAAAAATGTGTCAGGCAGAGTAACTCCAGCAGTGCTTTGCACTGTGGCCCTCCCTGCACAGTGTTTTATTGATCTCTAATGCAGACACTCCAGCCTCATTATTCTACACGCAATAAAATGTGAATCTCAGAGCCTGGATGCTGCTGAGAATAGGAGATCCTCATAAAGGCTGTTTATGTGTCTATACGTACTATAAAGCAAGAGATAAACATCTCTGCATTTGCATTTGGTTTGAAAGCCAGAGCCAAACGTTACCCAAGGAGATGTTAGAGTTTGCAGGAGCTGTGGGAGGTGTAGTGGTTGCTGCTGGAGCTGGCCATATTCCTGCTAGAGGTGCAGGAGGCTTCTGGAGATTGGGGAAGATAGAGCAACCTTCCTTGGTTTACTCCCAGAGTCATGTAAAAGCTCTGAAATGCTCTTTTTTTCATGGTTCCAGATTTCCTTCTTTGGAACTGCCTGCAGTCTGTAGTACAAAATTAGCTCAGACAAGTGAGACTGGTTTTACCTGTGCTCCTATAAACTGGGAGATAACAAGGAATTTGTGGATGGTGCTGTGCATATCAAAGGCATCTCCAGGGCCTTACAGCCCCTCCATGCTCCAGGTGCCTGAAATGTGCATGTGAATGGAACAGTGGTCAGAGAAAAAGGAACTTGAGCTCCTTCTTATTCTCCAGAATTAGTTTTTCAGTCCAGGTGGGGGACTGCTGGCTCAAACTGAACTTGCTGTCAACCAGGTCCCCCAGATCCCTTTCCAAGGGCTGGTTTCCTGCCTCTTGCCCTCCTTCCCCACTCTGACAGCTCTGCCACATCCATCCCAAGATACTGGGTTTGTATCATCTTCCCAAACTTTCACACACAGAAGTTAAACTCTCCTCCCCAGGACAAAAGCCTGGTGGAGTTTGGAGTGGAAGGAGGTGATGTAGAAATGGGTTTATGATGTCTCATTCCAGCCTTAATCGAGTTCCTTTCTCAGCTGTCTCCATGCTGAGGTTGAAAGTAGAATTTGTGTCTTCCTCATCCCATCATTCTCCTGTCCCTGTGGTGTCTGTCACTCACCTGGTGGGCAGTCTGTAAACCCAGTTTGAACAAACCTTGGTCATTTACAACTCTTACAGTTATTTTTGACAAGATTATGAGAGGCCCATCTTATTTCTCACCTTTATTATCCATCTTGTATTAACCTGAAGGGACTAACTCCCTGGAGGGAGTTGTATAATTTTTGTCCTCTGTTGTATAAGTTTTTGTCTATATCTTCAGGTTTTGAGGAGGATTGGAGAGGAAATTTTCATTTGAAATCACTAAACATTTCTCTGTCACTTAAAGACACTTCTCATCTGACTCCAGTCAATATTTCATGCCCTGAATTTATGGTAAGGGAACAGTCTTGTAACTGGCAATCAGGAATGTCATCATTGAAGTTACTGATGTAAAAAAGAGCTGTAGGAGGTGCCAGGACACTCTCACTGCTTCAGGAGACTCCCAAATCTCTGCAGATGGACTGTGAGGGCTGGCTGGTGTCATGCTAGCTGGAGTTCCCATCAGATTTCTGCTTCTCTGTGGAATAAAGACCATATGGGAGCCAGAAGAGAGGTCATTTCAATGCCTTGCTTGGTGATTTTGTGTGACAAGAGTTGTCAAATTTGTGGTATTCTGTCCCTTCTGATAGACAAATGGGGAGTGAGGCAGGACCAAGGTTGGGAGGGGGTTATTTTCAGAGGGGTCTCAGACATGCAACTTCTGAGGCAAAGATTTTACTGCTGATAAAGTACAGGCACTGACAGAAGCTGTCACCATTCAGATAAAACTTTTTTTTTTCCCTATCAGCAGCTGCATACAGCATCTCCCCATTGGTAGAATAAATCTGATAAAAAAATGCAGTTGTAAGCAGCAACGATTTTGTCCTGGTGAAAAGATTTTATCCGACAAGAAAAATGTTGTGCCTGGGCATAATTTTTCAGATATGATGAACAACAGCATGGTATGACCCTCAGTCCTAAGGATTTCGTGTTAAAAGAACTACTGAGCATATCAGATATACTCAACTTTTTCCTCTGCTATAATTTTTTTTTTTCATTGGCACAGATAAGTTTATAGATACATCTTGACAAAAATCTGCCAGAGGCAAATTTCAACAAAATAACAATTTCAAACACATCCAATTAACAATTTATGAAAGGAAATCCAACAGAAAATTACACATAGATTCACAGGGCATAAAATTTGGCACTAAATCAAATTTATTGTGGAAGTGCCTGTACAGGGAGTTATGGCCCCTTCCAGTGCAGTGTCAAAGGGAACTTTATCTGTGGAGGCTCAGCGAGTGCCCTCCATCTGATCTTTTCTTGCTATAAATAAAATATTTTGTCAGACATGGCAATGAACATAACTCAGAAGGGAATGAAGAGCACTGATAAGCCCAGCTATATGCAGCTTTCAGTCAGAAGCATTAGAAGTGATTAGATTTCTTCAGAGTTTCAGATTTAAGATTTTTTTTTTTTTGCTTTATCACAGAAATGAGGGGCTCAGTACCATGGACAGCACAAAAAAAAAAAAAAATCACTTGTATTTGTTAGCACAGCATACAGACCCTGATAGCAGGTCATGGTGACTGTATTTAACATTATTATGGAGCCATTTTTATGTCTGGAAGGAAATATCAGTCCCTCTGCATCCTGTTGTTTTACTGATTTACTCATTCAGCGGCCGTGGTTGGATTTTTTTGGAAGATGTTAAGGATGCAAACACATGTAATTGCCTTCAGCAGCTCTGAAATTAACTTAGGTCACTACTTTGTTTAGAGAAAAAGATCTGTGTCTAGACCTTTACTTATTTAAACACATGGGTAGCTGGTTTTCTTCTAAAAGATGACTGAGCAGCAGCCCTTGTATTGTGTTTTGTGAGTAATTTGCAGGGTAATTTACAGATACCAGGCCCAGCAAGTGAGGATGACAAATAAAGTTGACACAGGCCAAGATAAAGCATATTTATGGTACAGCTGTGTTATTCCATGGACTAACCTAATCTGAAGAGCTGGTTGCTGCCTCCCCTGATATCCCTGTGCTCCCACATCAGACCAGGAAACATTTGAGCACTTGTAAATTTGTCATCTTCCCTGAAATTCAGACCTGCACAGGACAAGCATGGCTTTGAGGGTCCATTCGTGGGCATTGAGGTCCTTGGTGCAGCGTTCTTGCTGTGACCAGAGCACACAAATTTCATCAGAACACTTCTCCAGTGTCTCCACAAGGCAGATTCTTGGGATCTTCCAGCCCACTTGGCCATGTGCAGTTTGCCTCTGCTCATCTGTGCCCACTGGTGAAGATGAGAGGACACCTTTATCACTAAATGAAGCATTAGAATACCCCAATTTTTTTTTTCCAGAGTCCATTAATACACTCTTCTGGCACTGAAACACTCTACCAGGGAAGTTAGTGTCCAAGGCACGTAATAATTAGTGAATAAAACACCTCCAGAGTATCTTAATCCTATTAAAATGTCTTATAAAGTGTAAATTAATCTTTAACCTAATTGTAAATGATGATTTTCTTCCTGTAACACACCCTTTCTCAGTAGATCCCTGGAAAGCAGAAGGTGAAACAATGTAAGACATTAATGTCAAAGCTTTTCATCTTCTCCTCATATTTTGAAAGATACTTGACTTTTGATGCTGATGTTCCTATTTCCTTCTACTTCTTCCATCACCCCACTTCCTTCACCACACTGTGTTATTTTCCTTATCTCCAACAAGGTAAGGTGATAATAATAATAATAGTGAATTAATTTCATAAGACAAAGTCTAAGTGTAGGCAAATGCAAAAATTGTTTTGTTTCTAAATACCGGAATTGCATACTTTTAAAGAGTTAAAGCAGAGTTAGAGAGTTAAATAAACATTTCCAGATCAAGTCCTCCCAGTCCTTCCAGTCCTGTGCTTTTCCATCTAAATGCCCCATGGCCTCACTTCCTGTTCATGCTGTGGGAATTCAGGGGAATTAATACTTTTGAAGATGTAGCCACAGAAAGACAGCAAAAGCTTTTATTTTTTGGGCATCAATCCCAGTGTTTGAGCTTCAGATAAACCCAGATTCAGAGAGCTGAACATCGCCCTGAGTTTGTCTTCTCCTGCAGCTTTCAGAGGCTTTGGGGATGTTTAGGTCAAGGATGTACTGTGGCCATTGCCATTTCTTTTTTCAACTTCGGAGCATCAGAAGCACTTGGTTTGCTTTTTTTATTGTAACTTTTGGTTAGGAGTCAAAGCTCAGCTCAAGACCAAGTTAGAGGACCATGAACATTGTTTGAAGTGGAATCTTCATGCAGTTGTAAGGTTGGAGCCTTCAACAGCACCTCTTAGTTTAGAACTTGATCTCAGCCTCCAAACCAACCTTGAGTCAGTTCATTCTCCAAGTACAGTCAGGACTGAACCTGACACAGGCTCAGAACCCAAAGTCTGGGTGGAAAAGACTTTGTTAAAACTCTGCCCCTACTTTTTTGTGTAGATCCAACCGGTTCTTGAACAAAGTTTTAAAATCTGACCTGAATATAAGTGCAGCTCCCAAAATAAAAGAAAATGGTATCTTAAGGCTTATAGAACAAGTTAGGGGCTTTTAAAAAAGAGGGAGAGAAGCCTATTAAACAGGCAGATAGGTCATGGGTGGATGATTTTAAACTGAAAGAGGAGATATTTAAATTAGATATTAGGAAGAATTTCTTTCCTCAGAAGGTGGCGAGGCACTGGAACAGGGTGCCCAGAGGAGCTGTTGCTGCCCCATCCCTGGAAGTGCTCCAGACCAGGTTGAGATGATCTTTAAGGTCTTTTCAGCCCCAACCATTCTGTGATTCTGTGACTGTGATCAGATGTGTCAGAAAAAACAGGTAAACTCTACAGAGTGAACACCACAAACCTGTGATTTGCTCAAGCTGATCACTCTGCACTCACATCACTGCAATGATTTTCCCTTTTTTAAGCTGTGCTGTTTATCTCATATAAATGATAATCTTCTCAAATGGGAAAGATTGGAGCCTTTGTATTTTGAGTGTTGCAAGTTGGATCATAAAGTCTTCAATACAAATGAGTAGGATTTCTCTGTGCCTGAGAAAGTGTCTAATTTAGGAAGAATTTCCAGGGAAATTAAGCCAGGTAAATCTGTTATTTTTTCAGCTGCACATCAGTGTTTTGTTCTGTCAGAACTGTGGAAAATTGAATTTAGGTACTCAGGCCCTAAAGTAGCTCAGGAGAGCTGACTTCAGGTCCTGACATTTCCTTTGAGACTTGAAATGTTTCCTTCCATGTAATTTACTTTTCTCCTCTTCACCTTTCCGCCACTGTTTATGCCATCTCTTATATCAGTATTTCCTTTCCCCACACTAAAGCTGTGTAAAACTGGAAAACATTTACACTTCCTTTGCTTTCTTTCCATTCTCCCATCTCAGCAGAGCCCTAAGGCCCCCTTCTCTGACCTGCCTGATGATGAGAAGATCTTTAATGGAGGCGATGGCGTGTGGCAGAACCAGGGCCAGGACCAAGCCTTGCTCTCGGAAATCACGGAGGAGGATTTGGAAGCCATCCGCCAACGGGAAGAGGCCATCCAGCAGATTGAGGTCAGTAACCTCCTCCCATCACCAGGTTTTGTGAGCTGGAAGTGCAGAATCCTTGCGTTGTGCCTTGTTCAACGTGAAGGAAATCCTGATTTACGTCGCTGCCAGTACGGCATTGCTAAGAACGAGGGAGATTAGCAAGGATTTCTAAACATGGGATTGGGTGATAGAAGGAAAAGTTGGAAATCTGTGTGATTTGTAATGAAAATGACAAGAGTTAATTAATGCTCATGGGTTGATGGTTGGGTTCTTCCCAGTGAGTCTTCAACAGCAGAGTCTGTGGTGTGGTGCTTTAATTGAGCTGGGTTCTGCAGCAAAACAACTTTTTCAGTGCACACAAACCTGAAACTGGAATTTGTCAGTGGGAAAAACCACTCAGCTTTACCATTAGAGAGAATAATAGGTAGACAAAAGGAAATAACTTGTTAACCTTTTCAAATTATTCAGTATTTTGCTGTGTCAAAGTATTTGGACGTTCTTGACGTAGTTAAAAGAGGACATACTATTTTTATTCCCTTTTTTTTTTTTTTTTTTTTGAAAGCGCTGTAAAAATATACAATAAAAGGAACAAAAAGAGGCCTGAATAAGTTAAACATCCCACATTTTTCTTTTTATACTTCCCTTTTTATGCTTTTGGGAAACTCTTGTTAATTAAATTTAAATGGGTAAATGGGTAAAACAAGAACACGTTAAACCTTCCTAATTTGTATGCTTTTACAGACCTAAACTCAAGATGAACCAAAAAAAGAGGGCTTCAGAATAATCAGAACATTTAATTAAGGGCTATACTTTGTCCTTTAATTGGATTGGGCTAATTTTATCAGGATAGATTTTGGGTTGCAGTACAGCAGGAATTGTGATTGAGTTAACAGTGCAAAAAGGGGACAAAAGTTTCTGCTGGGGGTTGGTGCTTTGAGCCTGGGACCTGTTTGCAAACAGTGATGCCCACATATGACTCAGCTCTCCAAGTCAGAAATGTTGACAGTTTTACAGGAGCAGGTTGAGGTCAGTGTTTGTCTAATTTGTGTTGTGGTCCACTGAGCAGAGATGAATGAGCTTTGTGGACTTGTGTCCATTACTGCGGGTGAAACTGTCAATGAATATTGTCACACTGAGTATCTTTGGCTGTGAATTGTCATTTTGCACTTTGATGGATCTCAGTGCATCCAGCAGAAAAAACTCTAGGGGACTTTGTTGCAAAGAAAATACATGTTTTTGGGGTGTTCCTGCACGTTGGTGTTCAGGAGGGATGGTAGCAAATGTATTTCTGAAATGATCCTGTGAGAAGCACCACCAGCTCACTGGAGATGTGTGAGAACAGTCTGAGCAGAACCTTGTGCTGAGTTGTCTGGGATGACCCTGCTTGAGCAGGGATGTTGGACCAGATAACCCCACTGTGGTGCCTCAGTCATTCTGTGGTTCTGTGATTTTGTGATCCCTTTTTGTTTCAAATATAATCTGAGCCTTTTTTAGTTTGTCTTTACATTGCCCCTGTCCTCTTCAGGGAAAAAACCCCACATTTAGTAGCTGCCCGTTAGGCAGTGGGGAATGACAACCCCAAAGACTGCCTCAAGCCCACCACCTTTGTAAAGTCAAGAAGTCCAGTTGTGTCTCCTTGGAGAGACATTTGTTTATTTTGCTGCTTAAATCCCATTTCTGTGCCACAATCTGATGTCTCTGCACCAAGTTGCACTGGACCACGCGCCCATGGTGGGGTAGTTGAGGGGGGTGAAGTGAACCAAATCACAATCCTAAATAACTTTAAAAAAAAAATCTACATTCATGTATTGTGCAGGGTTTGTATCTGTTGATTTGATCCTGGATACTTTTCTGCCTAATATGAATTTACCTCTGAATAGCTTAGTTTATGCAATTAATTATTTAGTCAGCTTAAGAAGTTAATGATGTTTAGGCTTTTGCTTCCTAAGAATTACCCATTTTTTCCCCATCTCCTCTATCCATTTTGCTTTGCTCTCAAAGATCCCTGTTCATCCTCTAACGAGGGCTGCATTCCACAAACATTATTTCAAATGTAGTTTAAACATTTCTCCTCAGGGGGAAAATATTTAGGACCGATGGTATTTTGTTTAACATCTCTTTTGAAAGAAATATAATGAAAATGAGTTTTTTTGGACAGCATTGTTCCTCTCCCCAGCTGTATTTGAATAAGCAGATGGTGCTTTTAAATAATTTTCACTGTGTTTTGTTTTTCTGTTTGTTGACCCACATGAGCATATTTCTTGTGAAAGGACTCATCTTGCACATTAAAACTTCCCTGTTTTCTGTAGAAATTGTGGGTACACAGAGGATTCCTTGAGCTCACAGTCACCAGAACAAATTTTTTTCCAGTATATTTTCACAACCAGTGAGTAGCCAAGAAGGTTAAAATGACACATTATTCCTAACTGTCAAACTTAACTAATAAACCAAATTTATGGCCAATTTGATGTATAGCATTTGTTGTCCTTTGTTCTTTGGGGACCAGAATGAAGAACAGAGCTGTGCAGAACTTGTTTTGTGCAAGTAGATTGGTCTCACTGGGATTTCCATGTTGCTGCATATCCAGCACCAGAAACATGCAGATTTTGAGTAGCACGGGAGACATTGAAAGAACATCACATCTTGTGATTACACACAACTTTAGAGAAGCTCATGGAGCTGGTACCAGTTGTGGGACTTTTTCTTAGGAGACACTGAATTTGCCCTTTTTGCAAGAAAAGCCTTCTTCATTGCTGAAGAAATCCGAAAATAAATCCTCTTTTCACCTTGTGTCCTGAAAAACAGATATAAAATTGTGCCTATGATAGACATTTTCTTAATGTTCCAATGACTTTTTCCCACTTGTGGGTTTTCCAAAATCTCTTCAGAGGTTTGGGTTAATGGGACATTGTTCTCTGTCAGGAACATCCCTCGAGGCACTTTGCAGTTCACAGTTTCCACCTAGACAGATAACAGCCAAGTCAAAAGTTCACCTGGCTGTTCATTTTATTTAAATGTGCTCCTTTTGCTATTGCTTGCAGATTAAAACCAGAGACGTCTGCAAGGGAGATGTCTCGCCAAAACCTTACATTTTGGATAAAGATCTTTATTGCTTGGAAATGTCAAAATCTGGTAGGACACAGCAGCCTTGACACAAGTGTTATTTCTTAAAATATTGCTTTGAACTGTTATATAAAACCTATTTTAACTTGAACTGTATTGGCAGTGAATAATAGATGCCATAACAGCTTTATATATAGCACTGTAAAATGTGCCATCAGAAATACATGAGCTGAACTGTAATGTGCATTGTCAGTGCTCAGTGCTGGCACAAGCTCTGTCATAGCAAATATATATAGATAATATATGTAATTTACCATCCCATACCTTTCATTTGCACCTGTGGTCATCTGAAAAATGGGAGAAGATAAAAGTTTGAGAAGAAATGGATAAGCACTGAATGGGGAACTTCACAGAATTTCAGCTGGTGACTGGAAAGACCTATAAAAAAAGATTCTATGTGCTGTATTGATTCAGAAAGCCTCCCATTATCCCCCTCATGGAGATAGCTTACCCTGGGGTGATGAGAAAGGAAATTGAGGAAAACCTCCCTCAAGGTGGTCTTTTCCTCTCTCACAGCATTTCCCATCCCCATGCTCTGCTTCTAGAGTGGGCATTCTCCTACCTAGGAGAGTGGGAGGTGTCCCTTCCCATAGCACAGGGGTTGGAACAAAATGATCTTTAAGGTCCCTTCCAACCCAAACCACTCTGTGATTCCATGATATCCTGAGGAAAGCAAAACCCATCCCAGGAACTGCATTTCAGTTGATACATCCCTTGGCAAAAAAGAAGGAGAGATGGATAGGTTGTGGCAACAGGTGTGAGGAAAATGCTTTTATTTTTAGGAGAGGTTGTTCCCTCTGGGTCGTTGTTGAGAAATGTTGATGTTTATTCCCTATCTGTTTTGAAGAGAAGTGATAGATGCCAGCCTCCACGCCTGTCACTCAAGCCTTTGAAGGCAGACAGAAAATGAAGCACAATAAAAATAAAACAAAAGAAAGCCCCACAGAGTCTGGCAGAGTGTGTTTGTTAGTTCAAACATGTTCCTTGTTCCCTCATTACCACGTATCATTTCTTGCTGAGGGCTGTTTTCGGTAAAATCTCTCACCGATGGTTGCAGTTTAGAGAGTTTAGTGCAAGCTATTTTATACCTTTCATCAGCTTCAATAGTCCAGGGCTTTGACTTATGAGGGCTCTGCCTGTCTCTTCACAGAGGCTTTTCTGACTCAGAGTAATGTATAAATAACACAAGATCATGACAAGCACCATCCGTGAACGATCCGGCGCCGTGTGAGTGTCAAGCTCTCCTCGTGACAGCACTGGGGACCCTAATTATCCTGAGCTGCAGAGCTGCCTGCCAGGTTGACATGGCCATCCCTGGGACTGGTATTGAGTTGTTCCCTAAAGAACCAGCTCCAGTATGCTGCCCAGTCTAATTTAAAATGACCTGAGCTGCAGGACTGCTATCATTTATTTCGGGAGACTATTTCACGGTCCAGCAGGCTTTGGTGTTGATGAAATGCTTCCCTCTGTTCTTGCTAAAGATCCCTTTCTCATTCTCGGCTTTTTACACCTAGTGAAACTCTGCTGGACCCTGCAAATAATTCTTCTTCCCTTTTGGCTTTTAAACTCTTCAAATGCTAGCAGTTATCCTCCTCTTCACAAGTTGGTCTCCTTGGCTTTTCAGTCACTTCAGCGCTCTCTTCTCAATTATTTCCCATTTGTTAGTTCTTTGCTCCTGCAGCAGCAGACTGTATATAGCATTTTGGTGTTGTACCAGAGCTGAACAGAAGAAATGTGTAAAAAGCCCCATGGATCCAGTTCAGAGATTACAAGTCCTGATGGAAAATTTCTAGATAATTCCTGCATTAGTAAATTAAACTCAGCAAAGACAGTAGAACATGCACATTACACTTTTTAATTGTTAAGCATATCCTGACAGACTTTTGACCCAGATTAGCCAGTGCTTACCCAGTTATTGACACAGTTTTGAGAGGTAATATTTTCTAGAGGCAGTTTTGGTGCAGCCACACTGTTCAGAGGGTAAGGGGATTTAATGATGTGCATGCAATGAAGTGCAGTTTCAGTGCCTGAGAACAGGCATTTCCCATGTCCTTGCACAGCTGCAGCCCAATTGATTTATGAGTTGATCACAAAAGTTTCCTCTAGTCCTCACTGACATTTAGGGAAGAGGGAGAGCAAGGTGAATTAAGGGTGAATTTTGTGGGAAACTGTGCAAGCCTGAGGGCGAAATGAGGTGTAGTGAAAATAGCAGCTGGCCTCTTTGAAAATGTGGAGAAGCCTTAGCAAGTCTGGAGAACAAAGAGCAGCCTATCCCAGTGGAATCCTGCAGTGGCCATTTCCATTGAATATTGATTTGACTGTGCCTCCCTCTCTGTGCCCCTGTGGCCTCCAACACTCCTGCATTGCTATAAGGGACTTCCCTTCATGTCAAAACCACTCAATCTGCACATCTCTAGCATGTTGCTTTCAAACTGCCGCTGTCATGCCAGGCACATCTGAAAAGTTTCATTCTTTTTAGATTCAGGGGTTCTGTCAGGCTCACAGAATATCCTGAGCTGGAAGGGACCCACAGCGATCACATAGTCCAGCTCCTGGCCCTGCACAGATCCCCCAAGAATGTCCCTGAGAGTTTTTCCCAAATAAAATGTTAAGTTTTTTGAACTCTGTCAGGCTGGTGCTGCGACCACTTCCTTGAGGAGCCGTTCCAGTGCCCAGCCACCCTCTGGGGGAAGAACCTTTCTCCTAATATCCAACCTAAACCTCCCCTGGCACAGCTCCAGACTGCTCCCTCAGGTTCTATCACTAAAACAGCAAACGCATCCCATGCTGTATTTCCTTCTCTTTCCATTTTCCCACTCTTTATTAAGTGCTCCTGTTATATAAATATATCAATACACATCCATCCATTCCTTAATCCCACTACATCCAAGAGAGGCTAGAGATTAAATACCACTGGGTATTTACACATTGTGAAGATTCTCTCATCATCTCCTTTCTGCTCACACATCACTTTTGCTGTGACTGCATGCAAAAGTCCAAACTTTTTCTTCTTGTCTAGCTAAAACTATATTTCTTCCTCTCCTCATGGAAATGATTAGAGCTTGTATGTTTTTTGCAATCAGTGTTTCATCAGGGATACGTGTGCAGCCTTGGATATCCCTTTGCAAGACAGCCAGGTTTCAGGAATATATCACAAATCTTTTTTAGCCCCAGGCAATTTCTCATGTCTCAGGTGTAACCTTATGACTAAACTGTGTGTAGTGAAGTGTTTTCAACTAAATTGGAGAGGTTTCCACTGTGTGCTAGAGATAATTTTCCTTTTCTCACTTACATTCCCAGTGCCTTATCCAAAGCCTGTTAGTGTCAGGGAGTCTTGCCCTAAACTCTTTTCCTTCATGTCCTATTCCTTCAGTGAGCCTGCATGAAGAAGGCAGTAACAAAAACCTGGATTCAGCAAATCCCTTATGTGTGTCTTAAAAGCTTTGCTGAATAGGGATGGACTTTAGAACCTACTAAAAGTGAAGTATTTCCTCTGCAGAAGGAGAAAATAGTGCTGAGACACACATAATTTGCTAACCATCTGAATTTTAGGAAGACACATCTGCATATTTATATCCACAGAAGCTGAGCTGAGTTAAAGTCTCATGTATGACCTGTCAATGTGCATTGATAAGGCAGAGAGCTGGAAAGAGAGAGATCTCCAGTGCTGGTGGTGGAATATTGGTTTTCTTCTGCAAATCCTCCTGCTTAAGTGTTAATATTTCTTTGGTGAAAAGAATGTGTTAATTTCCTCCTCCATTTACTGCACTTTTGCCTAAGTTTTTGCCACCAGATGATGACTGTCTCAACAAAGGCAACATTTTGCCCCTATTTCTGTTAGCACAGACAGTACAAACATCAAATGCCTCATCCACACAGCAATTTCTGTGGCTGTGATTTGCTGCCTCAAAGGGGAATTACCCTCTCACCTGTCAGGTTAGAGTGGTTCACTCTCTAGTTCTCTGATGCTAATTAATGACAATAGACATCAATAGCCCATCAACCAGTTGAGAACCTCTAGCAGTGCTCTAAAGAGCTGTCCCAGCAGGTTTGGCTTCTTACCTTCCTGACTTGAGTGCTGTGCTTTATTTTTTAATTATTTTGGGTGGGGAAATCAAGATTTTTCCCCAGTCAAGATGGGGAGGATAACAGCAGGTGAGCCTTAAGTCATGGAAATATAAAATTTACTGTTGGCAAAGCCCTGAAGCATCTCAAGAACCTACTGGAAAATGAGTCAGCCCTCCCTCATTAGAGCTCAGCAGAGAGGGAAGTGAACCAAGGATATTGAAAAGACCCCACAGAGGTAACAAGGGAAGAGATGACTGAGAAGGACAATGAAATCCACATTTCACAGCAAGACCTGTTCCCATCCCCTCCTATTTACCAAAAGGTTCCTGGTCCTTTATAAATTATCCTTGACAGGAATATTCACCCACATCCTCACAGAAATTAGACTGAAAATCACATTCTTAACATTGTTAACAATGAATGTCAAATTTTAGAGGCTGATGACAAAGACAGTATTAGTTTATGCCCTCTGCACTGTGCAGGCTCATTTAATTCAGGTGTTCTTTAATACTTTTAATTGCTCCTTTATGAGAGAGGATGTTACAGAACTGAACTGTCTATCCCCACCACCCTGCTCACCATTTATCTACCCAGAGTGTCTCCTCTGGTTGTCATTTCCTTCTCTGCCCTGAAGTCACCTCTTCCCATCTGCATTGAGGCTCTCAGATGACTCACTTGAGGCACAAAGACTATTAGACTCACCTAGGAGCCATGGGGAATTGCAAATTTTAGTGTTATAATATATTTCCTTCAGTGCAAATTTTTAGATAGACCCCTGAGCAACCTGCTCTGACCTCAGAGTTGGTCCTGCTGCGAGTGAGAGGCTGGACTTGAGCTCTCCTGTGGCCTTTTCAAACCTGAATTATCCTGTGATCTCATGATCCCATTATCTCTCCACCTCCTTTGACTGCACCACTGAGGGCTACCAAAAGTTCATGTGTTAATCTTGCTTCAATCTAAAGACAAAACATCTCTATTTCCCTGCCTGTGTGAGATCCTGAGGCTCATTCTCCCTCCTCTTCCATCCATTGTCACCACGGGAAGGAGTTCATGCTTTGCTCCTCTGTTCATACCACATTTGCTGTTTATTTGGGAAAATAATTAGGAATATTTTACCCATCAGAAAGATGGGTGTCCCTGGAAGAGAAGTCCTTTGAGGCGCCCTGTGCCCAGTGGGTCTGTGTGCCATCAGAGGGTTTCCTCAGATGTCCTCAGATGTCCTGATTTAGGGCAATTTTGGGAGAAAAACCTCAAAAGGAGTTTCCTCTAGAAAGCAATTTTTTCTTTCCCACTTCCCCTTTCACTCACAGAACCAATCTTAAAGGTGCAAAACTTTTTCTGGGCTAAACAGATGAATGGAAATACGAGCATCATAAAGTTACCCTAGGACACCAGAGAAGCTGTGGCTGCCCCATCCCTGGAAGTGTCCAAGGCCAGGCTGGATGGGGCTTGGAGCAACCTGGGATAGTGGAAGGTGTCCCTGCCCATGGCAGGGGGTTGAAACAAGATGAACTTTAAGGTCTTTTACAACTAAAACTATTCCATGATTCTCTGCTGTGCCTACAGCAACAAACATCTGCTTATTTTTAACTCTGCCTTTGGAGCTGCTGATTTTTGGGGCAAATGTTCCTGAATTTCATCTTTCCTTGTCAGTTCTCCCACGAGGGATGAAAGCTGCCATGGATTTCTCACCGTGCTCCTATTCCCACTTCACAGCTGGAGAAACTGAGACATTGTGGATTGTTTCTCTGCCAGTGGAGCTCCACAGAAATGTAAATGCCTTGCTTAAGACCTGGGAAAGAGTCAAGATCTGTGCCAGGATTAAAATGCTGCTTGTTCTGTACTTCCATACCCAATTCTCTTCAGACTGTGCTGGGATGAGAGATCCAAATACAAGATCTGGCATATTTAGCTTCTAATTTTTCTCCCTGTTTGAATTGTGAGGCAGAAGGAATGTGCTCTTCAGAAAACACACTGTCATCCACTCAGTTTGGATGAAGCTCAAGGAAAACACCGATCCTCATTTGTAACTGAAGGCAGATCTTCCCTGCGAGGGGGGGAATTGCTGGGATATGAAGTTTCACCCATGATAACATGACTTTATCAGGAGATGCTGAACAGCAGCCTCTCTGAAAGCACAGATTGCTCTGTCAGAGACAGAGAACCTCTGAAAAATCTTCAGATGTGAAGATGAGGTTGCAGGAGTGAGGGCAGGGGGGCAAGACCTGCTCTGTGCTTGTAGACATGAAACAAACGTGAGGGAAAGGCTACAGGTGAATGTCAGTTGTGTCAGACAACGCGGTGTTGAGGGGTTAAAGATGAGTTTCTGGGTGTTGTGGGCCTGAGACAGATGTGCTCAAAGGATTCAGTGCTCAGAGCTGAGTGCTGGAGTGTCACCCTGATTTTTTAAGATTTTCTAAGCCTTCTGATGTTTACATTCTCATGACAAACTTTCTCACACACTTTCTGTAAATAACTTGTTGTTTTGCGTTCTTTTCTAGAAGAAGAGAAATTTAACAGACTGTTAGTTTGTCCAGTGTCATTGGAGAGGTGGCACTGCCACCCTCCAATCCACTGTCACTTTTGAAAATCTATAAATGTTGGAGACAAAAATTAAAAGTTCTCTTTTTGCCATCAGAAAGCTGTGTGTCCACATCGTGTTATCTCATATCCTATAGTGACACCGGTGACTTTGATCAGCATGTGCTGATTTTCTGAACTATGCTTTATTGCAAAAGGAATCTTTGCTCATTTCGCCCCACTCGTGGTCGTTGGCAGACCCTTTTCTCTCCTGGAAGTGGTGAGAGCCCAGATATCTGTTGGTGTTGAGGAGGAGCAACTTTGAATCTCATGCAGCACTGAGAGCTCCTACACACTTTGAAAAGGCTGCTAGTTCCTCATGTAGGAAAAAACTCACTTCATCTACAAGACCAGTGCTTAAAAGTAGCAGCTACTCTCTCTTTGCCTAACCAATTTTAGGAACTGGCCGCGAATCCAGTGAGTTTGAGGAATTACAGTATCATAGAATTGCTTAGGTTGAAAAAGATCTTTAAGATCATCAATCAAACTGTTGGTCTGACTGCCAAACTCACCACTACACCATGTCCCCAGGCGCCACATCTAAACCTCTTTTAAATCCCCCACGGACGATGTCACCACCACCATCGTGGGCAGCTGTGCCAGGACTTGACAACTCTTTTGGGAATTGTATTTTTTTTTTAATATCCAGCCTAAACCTTCCCTGGTGCAATTTGAGGCCATTTCCTCTTGCCCACTGCTTGTTACTTGGGAGAAGAGACCAAACCCCACCTCACTGCAATCTCTTGGGAAAATAGAGGACAACACTGCTTGTGTCCCTGATCCCTTAAACAGTCATCCCAAGCCCTTGAAGTCTCTTGATTGTCTTTTTTATTGCAACTTCATTGCTACCTAGCAGGAAAAAAATCAATAATGGACAATAATCTGATGGTTGTAGCAGGATAGGAAGTTTTCTTTTCACATCTTTAGCCCAGAGAGGCAGTGGACTGCTCTATGAAGTGGGTCTGGTCTGCACGTTGGGCTTTATTTTCCTTCAGAGTGGAGTCTTTTCAGCTGCTCTGTCACCTGTACCAAAGAGGTGAACCAAAGTGCCTTCAGAAAACTTCAATTTAACAGGGATTGAATTAATTTAAGATGGTTCAGTCTCAGACAAGAAAGCACCTGCCCAGAATCACTGCAGCTGAAGGGGGTTGCACAAAGCACCCCATGTGCTCTGCCCACTGCCCAAAACAGACACAACTGCTCCTGGAGAGTCTCCCTCCTGTGGTTTCCTGGGATTTGTGTGTTTCTCAACAAAATTCAGGTGAGAGCAGAAGTGACTCTTTATTTTTGGCATTTTTAGCGTGGGGTGGGGGCAGTCAGGAGTGGGAGACCAGTAAAGAGGCAAAGTGAAGGATGTCTTGATCAGCAGTGATTCAGGAGAATTTCATATGTAGTCCTGTTTTGACAGTCTCTATAAAAATCCTGCAAATTGCTGCAAACTTCAGTCCTTCAGCCTGATTTGATTACTGGGTGCTGTGAGCAGCCCAGATCCAAAAGTCACTCTGTAAGCACCAGCTTCTGTATTTGGCATGATCCTTTAAAACAGTCCTTAAAAATGAATTTTCTGGAGTATTTCAGTTGTCACACAAGGTATTTCTCCCCATCCTCTTTTTCCTTGCTAAATGCATCCAAAAATGTAAAGTAGGGATGGGAGGGGCGGGCGGAAGGAAATTGAGAGCAAACCCCCTGACTCCTCTGCCTCCCTGATTTCAGCTCATAGTTGTAAATATAAGTCTTAGCATTGGGATGCAAGGACTTTTGGATTAAGTCCTTCTATCCTGAGTGTATCTGGAGAAAATAAAAGGAAATCCTGTACCTTTGGTGCTGGTTGCTTAGGAGGGAGTCACCTCCTACTGAAGTCTGACAGGGCTGAGTCGTGTTCCCTCAGTTGTTTCCCCCTGATGTTCTTTCCAATTTATATCACTGAGAAGGGTTAAGCAAGGTGACTTCAGGTGTTGCCATTAGAAAGTCAAATTGCAAAAATAAAGCATTAAAAATAAATGCCGCAGCGAAATTGCTGAGCCAGGGAATAAAGAGCTTTAAATGCAAGCAGGGAACTGGCTGTGCATTTCTCCACCAGTCACCTGTCTCCCTGTCTGAGGATTAAGGACTCTGTGTCTTTTACTCCTGCATCTTCCCATTCAGCTCCAGGTGCTGCTGAATGTCACAACTTTTTACAGCTTGCTTATTAAGATTTAGAGGAACTTCCTTCCTTTTATTTGGATGGCAGGAGGAAGATTATTGCTTGTTCTGAGTCACTTCATAGGAGAGACCCAAGGAGAGTCTCTCATAAAAGAGTAGATTTTAAATATGGGTGGTATTCCCTAACTAAACTTCAGGAATTTGGTGAGTGGGTAATTTACTTCTAGGGTGGATCCCCAGCTATGGGGAATTGTTATAGATCCACTGACTGCCATGCTGTCAATGAACTGGTCTCTCCTTTTGAATGACTTTCAAACTCCTCCAAGGAAAAGCATGAACAGCATTTCTGTCATGCACAGCTTTTCCTCTCCCCTGGGTGTTTTTGCAGAGCACAAGGTAGTTTACAGCCACACTCAAACAGATCTTGCCACACTAGATCATCTTTCAATGTTTTTCTGTCCTTGTCCCTCCCTCAAGGTATCATGTTATCCCCTAAATCTCAGGCTGCAGTGGTTCTTTCCTGTTTACCCTGGACCTTTGCTGGGGGGTGGGAAGCAGGCAGATGGAATATTTTTGGGATTCCTTGCTGCTGTGTGCTCCCAGAGCTGAGAAGACCTCATGGGATCCTGAGCAATCACCATCATTGCTGCAGGCAGAGGGCAGTCCAGAAGGATTTTAGGGTTGGAATCTGTGAAACCCAGAGAAGGTCTGGAATAGGCTGAGGGGCAAGATGAAAATCTCCAATATCAAATCATCTCCTAACTGGGGACAGTGCCATATCAGGAGTTTTTACAGCTCTGATGTCCCCAGGGCACCAGTACATCCCCACCAAACCCATGCAGTTGTTACACCATGGGGAACAGTCTAGGCTTCAAATCTAGCTCCATCTGAGCTCTCTTTTCTTCTTCTCCATCCCCCCACGCCCTCTGAACCTGGTGTTGATGACTTTTGCAGCACTCTGTGTGGGAGCAATGACGTTTGGGTTATAAACCATTACATAAATACCTCTTGCTGTTCTTTTTCTCCCACTTCATATGGAGTTAGAGCACCTATTGTTGTGCGCCGTCAAAGAGGCTGCCACAATAGCTTGGGAGGAGCTGTGAGGAACCAGCACTTTGTTTTCCAGATGGGTTTTCTCTGTTGGGTCGAGTGGGTGGCTGAGCAGATGGCTCAGCCCTCTCAGATGGTACTGAAGGCTCTCTGATGTTTGGTGACCTCCAAATGAGGTGAGTCAGGACCCCTGTGGGGAGGATAGAATGTAAGAAAATAAAGATAGTGCAGAAGGTAATCTCCTCCCTGAGGACTTGCAGCTGCACTAATTACCAAAGATTAGCAACAGGCCTGCCCTTAACAGGCCACAGCTGTGTCCAGTGAGGATGAGTGCTATAGAAGAGTGGGTTAGCTGCTTGAGGAGTGAGTTGGTGTTTGTTGGTTGTGCTGTGAGGAGATGCCCATGAGAAATCACCAAGAAGGTATGGAACGTTAGCAATAAGATGACAACAGGAAATCTGGGGTCAGAAGTGTCACTGAAGTGCCCCCTGCCTCAGCCACGTTGTTCCTGTCAGCCCCCAAGGTGCTGGCACTTTCTGGCTGTGTTGCTTTAGCACAGGGATAAATGAATCCTCTCCTCCCAAGTGAGACTGAAGTTGGGACGTGCTGCCAGGCTGCCAGCCCTGTGTTATTTAGTGTCTGGTGCACTGTGTGTCCTCATACCTTGTTTGCTGTCTGGAAGGCTCCAGTGCATCAAGGAATGGTTTTCCTTAGGCTGCTCAAGCCTCTCTGCTGGACCTGTGTGCCAAATGTGGAGTCTCAGGAGCTGAATTGTCATTGTGATATTTTATGAAAAATCCCTTCAGCAGGGTTTTTCTCCTGAGAAGCTGAGAAGACTCAGAAAAGAAATGTAAACAATAATTATCTGATTGCTTGGAATGTGGTCTGGAGGTTGCTTACCAACAGGTGCATCTTGGATTGGTTCCATGTGAATTATTTTTAATTAATGACCAATCCCAGTCCAGCTGTGTCAGACTCTCTGAGTCTGTCACAGGTTTTTATTATCATTCTTGTCCAGCCTTCTGATGTATTCCTTTCTCTATGGTTTAATATAGTTTTAGTACATAATTTTCTTTTAATATAATATGATAATATAATAAATCAGCCTTCTGAGAACTTGGAGTCAATTCTCATCTCTCACCTTGTCCCAGAGACTTTTGCAACACTGAAGGAGGAATTTTCATTTCCCCCTCTCACAGCTGCATTCATTGGTGTTGGACATCACTCACAGTTGTATTTAAAAGTGCTGAGCACCTTCTGATGTTGCAACATCCCTGTCCAGTCTTGATGAGCCTGACTACGGAAATGCAGTCTGGTTCTGCCCTGTGATTGCCCCCCAGGCTTTGTCTTTTACACCTTTTGTGTACCAAGTCTGTGGTATTTTTGGGGTCCCCAGGACAAAGGAGAAATGGATGAATCTGACTCCATGTTCTTAGAAGGCTAATTTATTATTTGATGTTACTATATTAAAACTACGTAAAGAATAGAGAAAGGATACTTACAAGGCTTAACAAGATACTAATGAAAAACTGGTGACTGCTTCCAGAGTCCTGACACAGCCTGACTGTGACTGGTCATTAAGGAAAAACAGTTCACATGAAACCAATCAAACAACCACCTGTTGGATAAACAATCTCCAACCACATTCCAGGGCAGCAAAACACTGGAGAAGCAATCAGATAATTATGATTTTCATCTTTCTCTGAGGTTTCTCAGCTTCCCAGGAGAAGCTGAGAAAAAGCTTCTCCTGGGAAGCTGAGAAATCCTGGAGGAGAAGAATCCTGGGCAAAGAGATTTTTCCAGAAGATATGACAGTGACACCAAGTCCATGGAATTCATTATTCCATCCGTTCCAGACAATGTCCTCTCATGCCCTGCACATTGGGCATTGCTCTGGATGCAGCCTGGCATTAACATCCAGTTGGCACATCCTACAAGGTCCAAACTCAGCTGCCCAAATTCGGTCTGGTTGGATTTGGGCACCTCTTAGGGTATTTTGAGACCTGGTGATGTTTAGCCAGGTCCTCCCTAGGTTTTGGGTACACCTGCTTCCCACCAGGCAGCCAGACTCAGATCCATGTTCTGTTTTTCCCTCCTCCAGTCTCAAGGCTTGCCTGGAGATTTTGGCTTTACCTGTAACCCCTGAATAACTGTGTCTGCTTCACCTGTGTAGCCCCCAGGTGAGATTGTTCAGGTGGTCCCGTGTTTGTTGATAATTCTGTATCCAATTCTGCCCCAAGGGAGCTCACCAAAAGTTGCAGTCTTCTGCACCTGAATAGAGCTTTCATGTTAACTTGGAATTTGCAGGATTATCATGATGATAGATTGAGGTGGTTTTGGTCTTCTTTTTTGGGAGGTTTTTTTTTTTTTTTTAATTTCCTCTCCCAATCACAGATTCACCTTCCTGGATCACTTATATATATATTTAACAATGTGGCATCCAGCAAAATACCTAGAGAAAACTGGCTGTTAAGCTTTTGTCAGGATGAAAACTGACCTACTTTTAATTTTGGGTTGTTTTTTTGTTTGGTTTTTAGTCTTTCTTTTTTTTTTCCATTTCTTCTTTCTCCTGACCTGCTTTTGCATTTGACATTGCTTTGTACCTCTCTCCATGGTAGTTACCTTCTGTAGTCACCTGAGGAGTGATAACATCACAGACCTCTACAATCTGAAAAAAAACATTAAAGCAGCTGGCTTACACTTTCTTTTTCATTTGCACTGAGTTATTCACTTGTTTAAAGAATTGTGAGGGCTGAGTGAGCTGTGCTTTTCCTTACAAGGACTAGGCTATCACAGCCTTGCATGTGCTTTGTTGTTTTGTTCTGTTTTAGCCGTTTTGCCATGATGTGTAAGGTTTTATTACTCTATCCATCATTCAAACAGCCAGGACTTTTTGTAAAGCTCAGTTGCTTGTAACTGGCAATCTGCAACAGGGCTTGTTCCTAAACAGGGATTAGATGTTCCTGTTAGCAGCACAGGGGGATTCTGCAGGTCATTAGGACTTCTTGTCACCCAGAGCAAGGTATTTTTTCCATAACTGGAGATTTCCAGGATGTAGATGTCTCTGCCTGAATTTAAGGTCTTAAAATAATCTATGAAAACACACTTTTAGAACACTGTTCATCCACTGTGATTTTAGACATCTGTTCTATCATGAGCGGACCCATGATCATCTTTCTCTTAATGTACTGTATAGAATTTCCTGTTGTTATCTCAAAAGCTCAAACATCCATCCATAATCAGTGATACCTGTAGGCTGCTTCTTCACCAGACTGTTCGGACAAAATACGATTTTGTGGATTTTTTTTTTCTTTTTCTTTGAGTGGCAGCGATGCATCCCAGCTTCTGTCACCCGCATGTCTTAGAGCACTTCCTCCCTTTTTGTCTGAGTTGAGAAGATTTTTGTCGCCTGAATTTTTTTAAGATTTGAACTTGCATCTATAGAATCATGAAAATCAGAGAATAATAGAAAACTTGAGTTGGAAGGGACCTTAAAGATCGTTTAATTCCAACCCCCCTGCCCCCTAGAACAATGCCCCCCACTGGACCAGGTTTCTTAGAGCCCTCTTCAACCTGAGCCTGAATAATTCCAGGGATGGGGCACCCCTGGAAGTATTCAAGGAATTAACAAGTATTTGTTTTTCAGACACCATTCTTGTCCTACTTGTTTTGTGCTTCCTCTTCAAAGTATGGCAGAACCAGATGGTTTTGGCTTCTAACCCAAACCTTTCTATGATTTCTATGATTCAGTTCTCCTGATAATCACAGACTGATGATCCCGTGAGTAAATGCATTTATAAGCCATCAGTCTGGATAATGAAATCAGAGAAAAACAATGTCCTGATTTTGATGTGTACTTTTAATTGAACAGATGAAAAGCCTTCCATTTAAGCATGCCAGGGTTATCTAAGTAATATCCTGGCACGTTGCCCTTTTTCACCAATGTGACTGTACATTCCAGCAACAATATGGGCAAAAAAATCGATTCCATTGAAAGAAAATCCCAGTAATTGGATCTCATGTTAATTGCGGCTCAGAAGAAGAAAATTGTTTTTACTATTTCATAAAACTAAGTGAAAATTCGAGTAAGAGAATGGTTGGCTCATGTCAAGATGAAAATTTTTCTTTTGGTCTTGCAGAATGATGCAAGACCCACTTTGATAGGACCTTGCAAAGCAGTGACAGCATCTTGATCCAGGGCAACATTTCTGGTGCTGATAAAACATTAGTTTTGCTCTGGAGGGGAAGCCACGTAAGGAGAGGCTGGAGGAGACTGAGAGGAGACCTCACTGTAGTTACAATTTCCTTGTGAGGGGAAGAGGAGGGCAAGGCACTGATCTCTGCTCTGGTGACAGTGACAGGACCTGAGGGAATGGCCTGAAGTTGTGTCAGGGAAGGTTTATGTTGGATATTAGCAAAAGGTTCCTCCCCCAGAGAGTGGTTGGGCACTGGAACAGGCTCCTGTGGAGTTTTCTTGGTATGTAAAATTCTCCTTGCCGGAACACTGAGCAAACTCAGACTGAGACCCTAAAAATTTTCCTTGGATGGTCATGGATAGACTGATGTGGGGGTCAGTCTCTTCTCCAAAGGAGCAAATGAACAAGAGGACATGGCCTCAAGATGTGCCAGGGGAGGTTTGGATCAGATATCAAGAAATAAAACTCTTCACAGAGGGGTTATCAAGCACTGGAACAGGGAAGTGGTCGTGTCGCCATTCCTGGAGCTGTTAAAAAATGTGTTGATGTGGCACTTGGGGCCATGGGTTTAGTGGTGGACTTGGCAGTACTTGGTTAATGGTTGGACTCAATGGTCTAAAAGGTTTTTTTTTTTATCCTAAATGATTCTATGATTTTATGAAATACAAGTTCTGTGGCAAGAAAGGAGCTGTCTCAAGGAGGTTAAAAAAGCATCCCTTGAGTAAAATTTCTGTCCTCCCGTGCTTTGATCTGGATTGTAGCCTTTTCTGGTTTGATTTAGGTATTTCTGGATGGCAGAAGGATCACAGCAATCAAGGACACAAAGTACTTTCCCTGGGAGATGAACAGTCCAATTTCTGCATAGCAAGGGAGCAGGGAAATTTTATCCCAGGAGCATTAATGGAGAATTTGTCAGAAAAAAAAAAAAAAAGATGAAAAGTGCAATAGTCAAGTGAAATGTAGCTGAACTCTCCTGAGTTTTTACTTTTCCTTGCTAACACACTTCACATTATGGGATTATTATGGGATTATAATGTCTCTGTGTTAAAGGGGAGAGGAAATCCTCAGCGTTCGTTGCACTCATCTAGCTCCCCTTTCTTCTGGAAATAAAGGGCAAGATAGGGAAAGGGAGTGAGGGCAAAGAAAAGGAAAAGAAGAAAATTAAGATTGGAATGAAGCCTTGAAATTGGCAGCTGTCAGCAGCCCTCAGGACAAGTGATAAAGTGCTGCATTAAAGCAGCTGCAGTGTGAAATGCCATTGACAGAATAACGAGGATGGGAAATCACTTTATAAATGTGCTTACCAGGATAAACAGATGTGACTGAGGGCAACTCCACTCTGTCACTAAACACTTGAAAGGGCAAAATTTATGGCAATCTATTTTCTGTTAAAAAAAAAAGCCACAATGCAGAGATACAAACCTAAACTCAGAGAGGCTTCAGACAGAGGTGAGGGTTCAGTGCCTGTGTAAAGGTGGGACTCAGGGCAGGAACACTCTCCTGTAATAAACCATTTTGAGAGCCCAATAAATCAAAATGTGGCAGGGTGTGATGGTGCTGAGGGAGAGGGGCTGGTTCCTGACATTTCACACTTTTCAAAGGCAGGAGCTGCTCTGCAGGCATGGCTTGGGGTCTTTCATGGGCAAAATATGCAAAGGGAAGTTAGTTCAGTTTTCTGCTGAGCTGAGGCTGGCTGGACATGATGGTGGCCCAAATTTAAAGGATCAAGGAGCCTTTGGACAATGCTCTCAGGCACATGGGTCACTCTTGGGGCTGTCCTGTGCAGGGCCAGGAGTTGGATTCATGATCCTGATGGGTCCCTTCCAACTCAGGATGTTCTATAATTCTATGGTTTTTGGGTTTGGTTATGGTAACTGAAACTTTTTTCCATTTCTGTTCTAAATTGCCTCCTCATATTACCATGCTGCAGTTGTGGTTGGCAGAGAGTTCCCACTCTCTGGACAGAGAGGAAAACCCATGAATTTATGCCAAAGAGTCCAAACAGTGAGAACTTATTGTCACCAGCCCAAACCCCAAAAAATGAATGTTTCATCTTGCTTTTAGAAGTGTTTGAACTACTTCAGTGACTTTTCAGCATTGTTCATTAAGGCCTGATAAAAGTATTTTGATATTACTGAGTACTAAAAAAAATTCAAATATATATGGTCTCAAGTTGCACCGGGGGAGGATATTAGAAAAATATTCTTCAATGAAAGAATGATCAGACATTGGAACAAGCTTTCTAGAGAAGTAATGGAGTCGCCATCCCTGGAAGTGTTCAAAAAATGAATAGATGTGGCATTTAATGATATGGTTTTGGGGACATGGTGGTGTTTGGTCAAAGATTGAACTTAATGGTCTTTGCTTTTTTCCAGCCTTAAAGATTCTATGATTCTGCATTGTACTCTATGACAAATCATAATGTGAGGTATGACGGGTCTAAAGTCCTCTGTGCTGGGAAATTATTTATTTTGCCAATCTGAAATTCCTTGAAGGAAAAAGCAATTAATTACCTGCAGTGTTAACAGTAAGCAGCAGCCTTTTCAAGGTATGTTCAGTCTGAAAGCAGCTCCCCAGTTCCTCCGGTTCTTTCCCCACCTCCCTAGATCCATCCAGCTTTTCCAGCTCTTCATCCTTGGAGCCAGAGACACCAGTGTGTGGCTGGGAAAGAGCTGAACCATCCCCCCTTCAAATCTAGACTCTTGTCGCAGACATCTTGTTGTGAAAATCTTTTTCTTAGGATTTTCTCTCTTCTGAGAAGCTGAGGCCTCAGAGACAAAATGTAACCGGTGGTTATCTGCTGCTGTGGAATGCATCAGGTGTGTCTGTGATTGGGCCATTTTGAATGTTTACAATTTATGGCCAACCACAGACTAGATAGCTTGGACTCTCTGTCTGAGCCAGCTGCCTTTGTTATCATTCTTTTCTATTCTATTCTTAGCTAGCTTCTGAGGAAACCTTTCCTTCTATTTCTTTTTAGTATAATGTAATATATATATATCATAAAATAATAAATCAAGCCTTCTGAACATGGAGTCAACATTCTCATCTCTTGCCTCATCCAAGAACCCCTGTGAACACTGTCACAGACTCTCACTTGCCTCATTTGCAAATTAAAACAAAATTAAAATAGCCCATTGAAAGCTAATCTGAACTCAGGGAGCACAAGCTGAGCATGATTGAATATAAATGCTTAAAACTTTCTAATAAACTGGAGAGCTGAAGCCAAATTCTCCTAAATTAGCATTTCCTTGGGGAAGGGGCAATGCAGGTGGGAAGGAAGGCAGGATAACTCACTTCTCTGCTGAGTGATTGGTGGGTTTGTAAGAGCAGGAGTATCTGCTCTGTCACTGTAGATGTGCTTGATGGTTTCTAAATGTAGCCCCTGGGACCAGGGGCTGGCTCTGGTTTGTTGTCACACACAGCTGATAGATGGCACGCTGTTGTCAGGATTCCCTGCTGCAGATGCTGTTGCTCCTTGCTGTTATCTGATTGTTATCTGCCGCTATTTAATGGCAGAAAGTGTCTTTGTGGCTATTGATAAGTTGGTTAAAGCTTATTGAGCTTCACCTTTTGGTTTTTTTTGTGCACGAGGATGTTTAACAGTGCAGAGATTTGCTGAATTTGTCTTAACTTGGAAAGGCTGAGGGAGAGGTGCATGATTTAATCAGTTTAGTGACTGGAGCGGATGGGGAGTTTGTGGCTGCGTTCTGAAACAATCCCTCTCTCTTTCTGATTTCCAGGGTTTGTATTGATTGCATTGAATCTTAGACAAGTGGAGTAAAGAGCAATCTTTAAACATCATCAAATCCTCTTCTCAGCTCTAAGACAGGATCAACAACCTGAATCATTAACTTCTTATATAGATGTCTCCTGTTGCAGTTTCAGTCCATGAATTTCTGTCATGTGGAGGGGCAATGTGGAGAACAGGTTATTCCCTTCCTATTTGCATCAGTTACACTTGTCAGAAGAGCATTATCACATCTGTTGTGTCCTCCCCACCTCTCCAACCCCACACATCCTGCTTTTTCTACATTAACAAACACACTAATTCCTATTTTTTCCTATCAGGCTGTGTTTCTAACACTTTTGATCATTCCCATGGCTTTTCTCTGAGCTGTCTCCAGGTGGTCCCCCTGAGATTTGTTGCTCAAAATTGGACACAATATTTTATCTCAAAAGTGCTATCTTTCTCCCCAGCACCCCTCAGCATCTTTTTTTTGTTTGTTTATTTCCCTTTTGAGGACTTCTGCCCAGGAAATTGCCGACTATTCTTTATGTCTAACTGTAGAACTTTATATTTTTGTCATTTGGCTTCATCCTTTTTCCTTACAGTGTTTCCCCATTTTAACAAGATCCCTTTGAATTCTAATCATATCTTCTGCCCATTCCTGAAATTTATTGGTCAGTCCTGGGTCCAGGAAGACCATGTGAACTCAGGGTATGATAAAATCCCCTTCCTCAGCTGCTGCTCACTCTGGTTTTGATGCAGCCCAGGACATGGGTGGCTTTCTGGGCTTTGAGTGCAAATGGCCAGATCATGTCAATTTTTCAACCACCAGCTATTCCCACATCTTTCTCTGCAAGACTGCTCCCATTCCATCTCCCAGTCTGTTCAGATTCTGGGGATTGTCCCAGTCTGGGAGCAGAGCCCTGTATTTGTCCTCATTGAACTTTGTGATGCCGAAATCCACACATCCTTCCAGTCCATTACCAAAGAGAACTTACTGATGAAAAAACGATTTTAAACTATGATTTATGAGCCAGTTTTACAGTATTTTCACCTAGACTTCCTTTGCTCTACTTTTGTATTTGTCATCTGCTCTTTTTCCCCCTCCTCAGGTGTTGCCCTGTCCTAGAAAGGCACCAGGTAACCTTTGACAAGTGCACAATTCTTGCTGCTCATTCTCCTGATGTGTTTTGTGCAACAACAAATCATACATTGGATTATTTCCCCCATCATCTGTGCACTGGGGCAGCACAGGGCTGGCATTAAATGTCTGGCCTCTAATTCCCAGACTTTGGATTTTGCACTGCTCATTCTCTTTCCTCTCTTCTGATTCCCCATGAATTTTCAGTTTACAGCACTAAGGTTGTCTCACTATTTCACCAAAAATTTCACGTTAGTATTTATGAGTTCCAGACAGTTTGAAAATGTTTCACCCTTAATCTGAGCTCCACAATCCCAGTGTTGGCTCCCCATTGACTGAAGGGAGCCGGGGCAAATTGCTGAGCAGTAAATGTAGAAGACATCAACATATAATTCACCAACTCTACACTATAAATAATTCCTCCTTCCTCTAGAGATTAAAATGACCCAGACTTTGTTCTCTGGGAGCATCTCCCCCATCTACCAGTGACACATAAGCAAAACTGTCAAAGTAAAATGGATGATTAATTGTTTGAATTATATATCCTTTGATCAGAGAGCGAGCTGCTTGTTGTTCAGACCCATCATTTTAATTACTGGATGGAATTGCAATCCTCAATTTTGATCTGAGAATGAACCCAAGATTTCTGGATTTGGGGTGGCAGACAGCAACGGGTATTGTACTGTTTCTGCAAACATAAGAGCTCCAATGCCCACAGCATGAACAACAAACAGGAGCAGCTGGAAGCCGATGGTGCCACAGGAAAACTGTGATTGGAAATGGGGTGGGATGGCTCACACAGCCGGAGTGCTCCAATGGATCTCTATAAACCCTTCAGAAGGGACAGCAAGGCAGGAGAGGCAGTGGAGTAACCCTTGTGTCAATAGGGCTGAGTGTTTATGGGTCAGGATAATGGGGAAGGCAGCAAAGCAGACAGAAGTCCTGGTGGGAATCTGTTAAAGACTACCCAGCCAGGAAAAAGAGATGGATAAATTGCTCTAGAAGTACCTGGGAGAAGCCTCATGATCACTGGCCTTTGTCCCCATGGAGGAATTCAATTTAACCAGGTGTCTGCTGGAAATACAACACAGCCAAGAGGAAACAGTCCTGGATGTTCCTGGAGTGTGTGGAAGATAAATTTCTGACACAACTGGTGAGTGAGCCAACTAAAGAAGCTGTGCCACTGGACCTGTTGGGTACTTTTAACCAGAAATTGGAAATTTTCAACTGGATGCTGAGCACAGGCAATTGGAAAATAAAGTGAACTGTCACACAGCCTTTAGTGTCTGCCCTAGACTTTGGCACCTTTTGTATGATAAGGAGGTGTGTGAGAAATGAGAGCATTTTGGCCTGCTTTTTCTATTAGAAATTTGGAGGTGATCCAGAAGGAAATAAATGAGGAAGAAGTATTAAGTATAATTTATGAAGAGAGATTACAGGAATTTGCCAATTGCAGGCTCAGAAAGTGTAGCAGTGATTAGTTGAGCCATGATGACTGTGTAGAAATACTTGATGTGTAATAGCATTGAAAAAAAGGGTAGAATAATTTAAAATATTAAGGCTGAAGGTAGTAACAAATTACCAAGTAGTAACTAAGGACAGAGAGAAATAAATTAAACATTAAGAAAAAATCCTTGAATAATGAGATTAATCATTTTGGATATAATGGATATTTTTAAAATAGGCAGCCTCTCCTGTATAGAGTGGAGAATAAAACCATGTGAGGGTGTTTGGGAGAGTCAACTTGCAGGAGGTGATACCCATCAACCTTTATTTTCTGAACCTTTTAGCTGCAGTCGTAATTAATTTGTCCTCAGATACTTTAACTCAGCATTTGTGCCTTTAAAGTAACCTGCATTATTGACTGAAAACATGTAAGAAAAGTGTCAGCAGCAGAGTCTGCAGTCCACAGAGCCAAAATCTGGAAGAGCCTACAAAGACCACAGCATTTGGCTTTGAAATGCACAGGGAAAAGTAGGGCAGAGAGGGTTGGTTCTTTTTTTAATTGTATGGAAATGTATCTCCTTTTTGCCCAAATTGTACCACTGAGGAGACGGTGAACCTCGGGCAGACCTTGGATATGGAGTTACTGATGGAGCTGGTGCTCTGTGGAGCACTTGATGGCCTGAACAGCCATTCCCCTTTTTTTGGCTGTGCCTCTTCAGTCTCCTGAAGGCAGAGGACAAGATCTCTCCTCTTGAGAGACCCCACCTGGACCTCAGGGACCCCCAACACAAGAGAGATGTTGACCACTGCAAACAAGTCCAGAGGAGGCCACAGAGTTGCTCCAAGGGCTGGAGAACCTCTGCTCTGGAGCCAGGCTGGGAGAGCTGGGAGTGTCCAGCCTGGGGAAGAGAAGGATCCAGGGAGAGCTCAGAGCCCCTTCCAGAGCATAAAGGGGCTCCAGGAGAGCTGGAGAGGGACTTTGGACAAGGGATGGAGGGACAGGAGAAGGGGGAATGGCCTTGAGCTGAAGGAAGGTGGGTTTAGTTTACATATTCGGAGAAAATTCCTTCCTACAGGAGTGGTGAGGCACTGCAAGAGGTTTTCCAGAGAAGCTGTGAATGCTGAATCCGTGGAGATGCTCAGGGTCAGGTTGTACTTGGTTTTGATTAACCTGGTCCAGGTGCCCTGCCCCTGCCAGGAGATTGGAACCAGATGTTCTGTAAGGTCTCTTTCCAGCCCAAACCCTTCTATGATTTTATGATTCCAGCCTTCAGTGACCTCTGTAAGAGATTGTGATTCCCTTCCTCTCTTGCACCAAAACCCATGAACTCCATTTGTAATAAAGCCTGAGCGACTCTGCACAAGGTACAGCAGCTTCAGCCTTTTCTAAACAGACGATTGGCAGCATAGCAGTGAGTTGCTGCTGTGTATTTCCCTTGCCTCTTTTTCTCTTTTTTTCAGTTAGATATTCTTTTCTAAATTGTCAAGAATAAATAGTGCACCTAAATGAATCACTCTGTGATAGCTGCAGATCAGACTCTGCAATCAGTGTTTTATTTAAGTAAAATAATTGAGCAGCAATTGATAATACATGACAGCTTAAGATTGCTCTAATTGCTTGGCTTCCCAGAACACTCCTAAAAAGAAAATGAATTCCTCCATTGTATTTTTTTTTTCTGGCTGCATGACCCTCATGGAAATAAATCCAGAGTGGAGAATTAATAGTGCTGCAAACAAAGTGTAGAAACTGTTGAAGTTTTTGTCATAATCTTTGCACGGTTTCTATTTTCGAAGATAACATACCACCTGCAATAAACTGCCTTTCCTGGGGCTGGTATCAGTCAGGGTGATAGATTGCAACTACTTCCCTCACTGCTGCTATTAGTTTATACATTGCAGCCTGGGGCAGGAAGCAGGAGATGCTAAAGGAAAAGTCAGCATGGAACAAACTGAGTTTGGAATTTGCTGACGGATTTCCATCTCTTCGGTGACTTGGTACTCAGGAGACCTTCTTCTTCTGAGCAGCTGCAAGAAAAGTGGAGCTGTAAATATTAAATTCATTTTATTTTCTTATTTTAAAAAGACTAAGTGTCCCCAACAAGCATTTTTATTGCATATAAAAAATAACTTTTTTTTTTTTCATAGGTTGCTGTAAGAACTTCTATATCTCACTTTCTGCACTAGAGACCAATGGCTCCTTGGAGCTGTTGGAGAGCAAAATAAATGTGCAATACAGACAAATAGTTCCTGTTGGACAGGTACTCACCACATGAAACACTCTGTGACAATTGCATCAAATCACTGTGGATTACTGCCCAGCTCTTGCAGAAAGAAAAGTGATCTGTTGCCCATAAAAGCCTTTTCTTGGACAAGGCTGTGGATTATTGCTGGTGGGCAATTCTGCTCTGGTTTGCATGGCTTTTATGTTTACCTTTTGTATTGTATTTAATTTTTGCTTTCGGGGTGTCAGACCAGCAAATTTCACTAAACCTAAGCCGCAATCTATATTTGAAATACAAATGGATTTCCTCTATTGGGAGAACCTTCATCTTCATCTTTGGGTTGGACTCGATGATCTTAAAGGTCTCTTCCAACCTAGAATTTCTGTGATTCTGTGATTCACTGAGTATTTTTGTTATTGGTCTACAAAGGCCACAATGTCAGGCATTTCATTATCTCTGTTCATTTTGGGTCCTTCATGTAATTACTTTTGTGCCATTTGATTAGCTTAGATACATATGTGAATTAACCCAGAAGGAACTCCTTAATTCAACTCCAGGGAGCTGGAAAAGGTGAGAAGGCAGAAAATCCCAAAAAAACCTTTCTAGCATATCAGAAAACAGAAGCAATATTTCTGATCTGTGAGTGTCTTTCATATCCAGCCCAAGGGTTTGTTGAAAAAGCAAAGATATTAATCTTTCTTTAGTGGTAAAGTAGATAGAAACTTGGCTGTAGGAGAGCAAAAGTTTGGATTCATAGTGAGGGTGCAGAAGTTTTCTCTTGCAACCATGAGAAAATAAATCACAGAATCATAGAGTGGTTTGGGTTGGGACCTCAAAGATCTCCCCGTTCCAACCCCACAGCCATGGATCAGGTTGCTCAGGGTTATTGCTTCCAAATATGAATTGTAGCATCCCAGAGTCTTCTTCCGGCGGTGCTAACAAGGTACAGGAACATCAGACATCCAGTAAAGAGTAATAAAATTGAGGCACATTCCCATTTGGAGAGCAGAGCTAATGTTCACTCTGGAGAGTAATAAAGTCACTTCCCTCTTCATTTCCTTTGTCTGTGCATCTCCCTTCCTCTTTCTCTCCTTGGTGACTTTATGAGTGTCTGGTGGAAGAGGAGAGTGGTGGGGATGAAGGAAGGGCAGGGCACTGCAAAATATGTAAATTCACACACCTTTCTCCATTGTGGGTGAAATTTGAAACATTCTACATTTCTTCTGCAACTTGAATTTGTAGCATAATTCTTTTGTTTTCCACACCCCTCTGTCCCTTTTTTCCACACTCGTGAAGCCCCATCTGGAACACTGATTCCAGCTCTGGAGTGTTCAAGGTCAGGTTGGATGAGGCTTGGAGCAGCCTGGTCCAGTGGAAGGTGTCCCTGCACGTGGCAGGGGTTGGAACTGGGTGTTCTTTAAGGTCCCTTCAAACCCAAACTAATCTGTGACTTTATGATCCTGATTTCATGATGACACAACTGCTGCATCTCAGTTTTCTGATGTGACCCATCACTCCTGCTCTCCCTGGTATCAAAACTTTCACAGCATTAACTTGAAGACAAAATGGAATCGACACAGCTTTATTTTTTTTTTTTCTTTTTGGTTAAAACTAAGCAAGGCAAACAAATTTTTCATTTCTTTTCTTTTTTTTTTTGTTTACTTGCCTGTTATCAGATCATATCAGTGTTCAGGCTTATTTTACATCAGAATGTTTAGCCAGGAAAAAGAAGCCTGAGATTTAAGGTCTGTTTTCTGCTACTGTAGACAGAAATAGGCTATGTTTATATCTCTGCAATCTGCTAAGCCTCAAATGTTCATTTAACACCTGGTGTATGTTCAGGGCAAGTTAATTTTAAAATTATTAGTGTCTGTCTCTATATAGTGGCTGTTTATACAGGTGGGAGTGTTAGTGGTACATGAGAATACCTGTGTTTATGTGCCTGTATAAATAACCACATGTACATACATCAGAGAATTCACAGACCTTTACAAACTGATGAATTTAAATGAAATTTAGGGTGTTAATTATTTGAAGATGAGAATCAAAGTTGGTGAAAAGAATGCTTTATGAGATCTTTGATGCTTTATTACATTTCCCAAATGTAAAGTGAGGATATCTACATAAAACCAGAACTACCGATGACCTCCTCCGTTAACACATCTCCTATTTCCAGATCCAAGGGGTTTTTAAAAGGTCAAATTACTCTTCCTATGTTTGTGTTATTATATTTCCCTTAGAGAGCCCTGACAAGGGGGGATGACTTTAAACCAGTAGAAGGCACATTTAGATGAGATATTAGGAAAAAAATTCTCCCCCGTGAGGGTGGTGAGGCCCTGGCACAGGTTTCCCAGAGAAGCTGTGGCTGCTCCATCCCTGGAAGTGTCCAAGGCCAGGATGGATGGGGCTTGGAGCAACCTGGGATGGTGGAAGGTGTCCCTGCCCATGGCAGGAGGTTGGAATGAGATGATCTTCAAGGTCCCTTCAACCCAAACCACTCTGTGATTTCATGATCCTGATTCCATGATGATAGAACTGGCAGGATTTGTGACCCTGTGGGGGATCCACTTGAAGAACTGCAGCCCCTGGGAAGGACCCAGGCTGGAGGGGTTTGTGAGGGACTCTCTGCCTTGAGAGGGACCCCACAATGGAGCTGGGGAAGAGCATGACGAGTCAGAAATGTGTGACAAACTGACCACAGCCCCCATTCCCTATTCCCCTGTGCCACAGCAGTGGAGGAGGGAGAGAACATGGAAGTGAATCCAGGAAGAAGGGAAGGCTGGGGAGAAGCGTTTTAAGATTTGATATTATTTTTCATTACCTTACCCTGATTTTGATTGGTAACAAATGAAACTGATTTACCCAAATCAAGTCTATTTTGCCTGTGACAGTAACTGATGACTGATCTCTCCCTGTCCTTATCTCACCTCAAGAGCCTTTTGTTGTATCTCCTCTCCTGTGTCCAGCTGAGGAGGAGAGTGACAGAGCAGCTTTGGTGGGCATGTGACACCCAGCCAGGGGCAGAATGAATAAAATACCAGCTGGCAGCTGGCAGGATCTCTGTTTTCATCCCTGCTGAGGTGGCCTCAGCTCTCTCTGATGAGTTTGAGGCATCTCATCTCCCACAGCCTCTCCACGTGGACTTGGTGGGCAGGAATCACCTTCCTGTTGTGTTTCCTGGGCTGGTGTCCCCAGGTAGGTGCTGGACTGGCATCCCAGAGCTCAGCGTGACTACTTTAATTATGCAGCCTGGTTTTACACTCCCTGAGATGACACAGACCTCTAAGACAGCAAAAGAGAGAGGAAACGTGCACAGGCAAGAGAGGGAGAGAGAAACTCCACACTCTGGCTGTTGTTGAGTCCCAGAGGAGATCTAACTCAGTCTGTAATTGCTGTTCTGGATGGCTTCTGCCCTCAAAACAATTTTCTGCTGGTCTGTTGTTGCTTAGGCTGAATCAGGTTGATTTATTGAATGTCATTTTTTTCTCCCCAGCCATAGACAAGAGAAAAATATTTGTTGAAAGGCTGTTGCAGCAAGATTTAGTTTCTGCCTATCTTGCATCAGAAGCTTGCTCATGTTTTATATTATTTTTTTTTCCTTTTCCTTTACTTCTCCTGCCTCTCAGAAAGGAATGAGGACAGACAAACACCATGCTCTGATTTGTTTTTCTGTGTCCATACATGGTGGACCACAGGGTAGGAGATGCCCCACGGCTCTTGCAGAAGGGACAACACACAAGGAACATCTCAGCATCTCTTTGCTAAAACATGACGGAAACTACAAAGGGCTGTTGGTTGATTTTTTTTGTCTTGTTTCTTTGTTTTTTCCCCCAAAGATAACAAGCACAAGGCGTTTGTTTTGCTTTATTGTGTTTTGGAGTGCTTCCATGTGCAGAAATGCACACATGGGCCCTCTAGGACATCTTTCAGGATCTCCTTGGGGTTTATTTTACAGCTCTCCTGGCTGCTTGCTGCAGAATAAATGATGGGTCAGAATGTGACCTCGCTTGTAAAAATTCAGCAGCTCCTGAATATTGAGGCAGCAATTAATTTAAATGCTAATTTATAGTCCTTTAAAAAATGGATGGCTGGTTTGTGAGTAAACACATGTGCTAAATAGGATAGAACACTGATACTTTTGATCCCATTTTTATACAAACCGAAGGCAAACATTCCTAGAAATGAGTGCTCCTTCCCTTGAGGACCTGAGCTGACACGGATAGAGGAGGCTGGGATCTGTCTCCATGTGAGAGAGGAATTATTGACTACACAGATTTGTTCTGTGTCCTTCTGAGGAGAACATGTTCCCCTCTCTGGTTTATTTAACACCATTCCCATGTCTGGAATACAACAGTGTCCTTAGGATATCATTAAGGGCAGGGTAATGTTGGAAGTTTTCAGTGTGAATAAATCTTCACCCCACAAAGCATGAGAGTGGAAGAGAGAAGAGGTTTGCTTATTTTCTCTCTTGGAAACACTTCAGGAATGCTCATTCTGTGGGGAAATGGGCTGCTGGGATTTATTGTTCCCACACTGGTGACAATGTCTAGGTTTTATAACCTGACTTGCTTGCAAATTAATTTCAGAAATGTTAAAATCTTTATCTTGTTAAATCAAGAAATGGGAAACTGAAATTTCTGGTTTATCTGTAGAATCATATTTCCAACCATTTTTGTGTCAGGTTTGGAAATTTAATTTTTTTCCCAAAATCTCAGCACTAAGCAGTGACATTATTCACTTATTGAGTCAGGTTAAGTTACTCAAATAGTCCTGCCATTTTAACCTAGTACTTTCTGTTAAGAACTTCCCAAACTAATTTTCCCAAATGAGAGTTAATCCTCTGGAACTGAAGGGCCTCATTCTTTTGCATCTCTGCCTTTCTCCTCTATCACTTCTCTGCTTTTCTGGCCATCTTCAGCTGCTGCCATTTCATTTTATTGTTGACTAGTTTAATTCTTTTTGTTCCAGAATGGGTGATATTAAATCCTGGCTACTAATCTGAACAACGTATTTCTCCTTTTTGGGGAGGGAAAAAAAAAAAAAAGAAAAGAAAAGAGGATTTATTTGGAACACTTTAAATCTGTCTCCCTCTTGCTGCAGAATATAGTGAATGAATTGTTGCCAGACAGGGAAGACTGGTGTTAATTAAAACCCAGGGAGCCCCAGCCTAGTCAGCTGGCAGGGAGACGGAATTTTGGGAATGGTGGTGGCTGCTGCACTCCTGGGTTCTGTGGAGTCAGAGATTTGTGAGGAGCTGTATTTCATTGTGAATTCTGCAAAGTGTGTGCAAACGTGGGGAACCAAAGGCAATCTGATTTTCCTAACAAACTCTGATGCCTGGCAAGTTCAGAGGTGCTTGGGGATGGAGCAGACCTGGCAAGAAGGAGCAGGAGAGTAGCTCCAAGGTATATTCCATGATGGAAGGTCTTTATTTCTGGGTATTTTTCTTTCTTCTATTTCTTCCTTTGTTTTCCTTACATATATCAAGGACTTTGAGACTTCACATTGCCAGGTTAAATTATTCAACAGATTTCTTGCTTCAGGTCAGATTGTTTTTGTGCTCTGTGCTTTATAACTCACCCCTGTTTGGTTTTCCTCAAGTGCAGTTTTTCCTTCCTCACAACTCAGCGCTGGCTCTCACTGATGCATATTTGCTAAACAGTAATTTTAAGTGTTATTGCAACATTATGGAAAGCATCTATACTCTGCAGCTGCAGATGGTTGGTTTCAAGTACCTGAATACAAATGGCAAAGCTGAACCAGCACCGTTGGCACACAATGTTGAATTTTCTTCCTCATTCTTCTCTACTTCATGCAGTATCTGGACACACACAGCCCAACTCCTCATGGCTAAATTAGCTGGGAAGGACCCTCTAAGAAGTCAGTGTATCATCTGTTTTATTCCAGTGGAAATGCTTGGGGTGGGTGGGGGCATGTGTAATTCAATATATTGCAATAAACTCTGTCTAAGCAAATGCACTTGCAAAAACATATTAGTGAGTTTTAAGCCACCTTCACCTAAAGTGCTGAAAAAGAAGCACGACAAAATAAAGCAGATTGAAGTGTAGCAAGGATTGTGTTTATATTGCAAGGAACAGACACAAAATATTATGTCAGTGACAATTTAGCCAAGAGAGAAAAATTAGCATTCTGGGCTTTTTTAGTATTATTATTTTTTTGTTTTGTTTTTATTTTCCTTAATCATCTTTTGCAAAGCAGTTAAACAAGAGCAGAGCAAGACATTAAAGTTAATTCTCAGTTCTTCACATTTTGCTAAATTTTAACTTTCTCCCTTAAAATATTTTTACAAAAAGCCCAGAAAACTTCTCTACACCAAAAAAAAAAAAAAAAAAAAAAAAAAAAAATCACCACTAATTTTTCCTCATTTCCCAGTAATGATTTACTAACACACTGCTCAAGTACAATCTCAAATTACTTAAACTTCATTGTTTTGCAAAATATTCTGCAGTATTTACAAGTTAGGAATAATGCCATCCATAATTAAAGCTTCATTATGCTTGAGAAATGAAGGAATGAAGCACATTTTGTGGTGCATTACCCAGTCTTTGGTTGGGAGAGTGTTTTTTTTCCTTTATTATGATTTCTCACAGCTTTTCCAATCTTTTGCTTTTCCTCCATCTTCAGTTATTCAACAATTTGGTCTATTCTAGCGCTCACAGTGGGACTCCCAGACCTCATTTTAAATTGATGTAGTTCTATTGCATTATGTGTTGAAGTGCTATGCCAGTTATATTCTCATAGCAAACTTCAGTAGGAGGACATGGATTCATTTTGCACCATTTTCTAAATTTGTTAGTGGGGAAATGGAGTTCTTTAAAAAGCATGGTGGAGGCAGTTGGATCTTTTGGGATGAACATGGAATCCCAGACTGGGCCAGGCTGGAAGGGACCACAGTGGGGCCATCTGGTCCCTTCCCTCCCTGCTCCAGCCATCCCAGAGCACAGGCTGCGAGAAAATCCCACAGCAAAAGCTGTGAGAAATCATAATAAAGCAAAAAAGATTGTGTCCAGGCAGTTCTGAAACTTCTCATCATCCTGCTCTGATTTTGTTGGTAATAAATTCAGTTTATATCTGTCTGTTTTGCCCATGATGATTTTTGGAGGGTGAGGTTTCCTGGTCCTTAATTTATGAACCCTTCATTACATTTTCAGCCCCCTGTTTGCTCACAGAGGGGAGTGGTAGAGCAGATTTGGTGGGTGCCTGCCATCCAGCCATGCTCAAACAACTCACAGGGTTCCATGAACTCACAGTTTGCCAGACAATCTGTGGAATCTCCATCCTTGGGGACACAAAACCATGCCCTGAGCACCCTACTTTAGTTGTCTGCTCTGAAAAGGGCTTTTGGGCTAAATAATTTCCAAAGTTTCCTGCCCATTTCAATGTTTCTGTGATTCTCTGATTTGTAAGGCTGAAAAAAAATACATCCTTTTTTAGTGTCTTTTTTTCTGCTCTGGTAGTGCTGCCTTACTGGTAGTGCATTTAGCAGTGTCTATATTATTATGTCTATTATTGCTAAACTAATTCTTTTTACAAGAGACACTGTCGTATGATGTCAACATATGCTCACATTTGCTCTTTTATATGATAAGTGTTCAGAAATGAAGGAAACAAACTCATGGGTAATTTGCTGTGTTTTCACAGAGAAAATTTCAGAGCTGAATGCAGTTTGTTTTTTGGTTTTTTTTTAAACTACTTGAAAACATATAAATGAATCTGTTCATGAAACAGCTCTTTCCTTATTGCCCTACCAATAGGGTAATTTCAAATTCAGGGAGTTTTTGATTGTATCCATCAGTTTATGAATAGCATGAGATGGATGCTGTGCTGAGAGATGGCCTTTTTCTGTGTAGGAGAAAACAGTCTGGGAGGAATGGTCTACATCACCAACAACTTTTTTAGAAAGAGAAGGGTTTGCCACTGTTGGTTTTATTGTTGTTTTTCCTCAGTCCTCCACAATTCTGAAAAGCAAGCATAAAATGTGATCATTCCACCTGCTCCTCTCACAAAGCTTGAGTCAGCTGCCTGACTTAGATCCAGCAAACCATGGCTGGACCTAGTTCCACGAGGGAATTTTTCACTGTGGGAGTGTTATAACTTTCCCTTTTACTTCTACACCACTGAAGGTTTCTGGGTTTGTGTTTTACTTTGCCCAGCAGGGCTGTGGAACGTGCCTTTTGTACTTGGATATTCCCCATTCCTGGGTAATGTTAGGATTTCTGTCTTTCCAGAGTGACATGCTGGATGTGAACCAGATCATCAAAGACCTGGCCTCCATGGTGCACGAGCAAGGAGACACAATAGGTAGGTGTCACATGAAAATGATGGGCTTTATTACCCTCTTCCACCATTCCAACATGATCTTGTCCCTCACAAGCAGCATTTTGTTGATGCTGTGATCATTTTCCCTGTGTTTTGAGCATTTTGTACATCCAGAGATGTCTGGATCTGACAAGCTGCCCTTTGCAATAAGGTTCTTATGTTATGGATAGTTTGCTGGTATATTTAGCATAAAATAGAATTCACAGGGAGATGAATCCATTCCCTTTTGACTGCAAAAAAGGAAGCTGGAGAATATGTAACATTAACTGGAAAGGGATCCAATTCTTCCTCTCTACCTGGAACTGTAATTAAAAAAACAATAGTAGTGGCAATTATTATGATGATTATTGATGAAATTAGAGAAAATTAACGAGCTTTTTTTTTTTCAGATAGATTTTTTTTTTTTCCCACATAGCAGGGCGTGTCTAATTGAATTTACGGAAGCCTGAGATCAAGATGTGCTCATATAAAGTCTGAAGTTTCTGCCCTTTAGTTGATCTCCTCATGTTCTGCAGCTACCAATGACTAGGAAAAAATTGGGTGGAGAAAACTGGGGAAAGAGATGAGAGTCACTCCTAGTCCTATCTTTAGGAGCAGCCTACACTGGGAGCCACCAATTCTTGTGAACAGAGAGAGAAGACACTTTAGCTCAGCTCTCTCTAGCATTAGACTGCTCTTTTCCGCTGATGTGAAGAAAAATCAGACTTTTTTTTCCTCTATATCTTGTTTTTTATATGCACAATAATAATATGTGGTACTTCTGAAACAACTGTCCACTTCCAAAATTGGGAGCTAATTGTCCTAAAGGCTGGTTGAGGGACCTAAACTCCAGAGCAGCAGGATTTATGGGGATATTTCTCACCTAAAGGCTCAGCTGGAATTCTCACAGGTGCTCCTGGGAGCAGAAGCAAGTCCTGAGACAGCCATATGCAGATTTTAAAAGCAGAAACTCTTCTCTGCTGCTTGTTAACCACTCTGGATTTCTTTGCTGAGTTCATATCTCTGCAAATTTCCATTACCATAAGATACTTCCTTTCACACTGAAATGAATGATCTACAGCTCTCTGAGAAACACTACTCAGGTTCACAGGGGTGGCAAAAAGAAAAAAATCAAAATTATACTTAAAATCTTTTTTTTAGTATATTTTTTTTTCTTCTTCTTCTTTTCTTTCTTTTTTTTTTCTGTCCTCTTGATGCTGTTTTGAAAGCTTATTTTTTTGCATGGATAACTTTGGAGCCTGATTCATCTCTAAAAGCACATCAGATGCTAATGCCTTGAGGGACATGACAACATACATCAGCTAGCTTCAAGATCCTCACAACTCCTTTTCTTAAGGCAATATTTATTACTTTAAGACTTTACCCATGCATAGAAGCCATCCCAGTATTAACTTCCCTGTGAGAAGCTGTGAGACTAAGTAGGACATTTTGTCTTTGAGCCAGCATAAGGTTTTTGTGGGTTTTTTTGTTGTTGTTCCTCTTACACTCCAGCAGATTTTTAACAGTTTTTAAGGACTATCTTTTAATCCTGACAGGCAATCAAGGTATCTTCCCAAGCAATTGCTGAAGGGTCCCACTGTTTATCTTGTGACATTCATATTACACAAAAGTAAGGGAGATAAAGAATCAGCAGGCAAGAGATGCTGAAACCCCCACAGTGAAAATTCCATGATGACAAGAGACAGCTCTCTTGACACTTGCGTTATTTTTTTTTTTTAGTCCATTCCTCTGATACGCATGGAATGAAAGCTCTGTGTCTGCTTGTCTGGAAAACTCAGGGAAAACACAAAACCAGGGAATATGAGATGAGCCCCTCAGCAAAATGCTCACAGAGAAAGCCACTGTTTGGATCACTGCAGGAACCCATCACCTGCAGGAATCTCCCCACCTGAGCTGGGCAGAGCTGTAGGGAGAGTTTGTGTGGTCTGTGCATGGCATTTGCTTCTTACAAAAATCTAAAAGGAATTTTTCTGGCATGTGGGCCAGTTCCTTAATGAGCACTCTGATAACACTGAGAGAGCAATTTCTGTCATGCAGGGAAGAAATAGAATGCAGACTTGGGAGAGGATATCTCTCTTATTTTGTGTCTTCTGCAAACAAATTCTGTGCCCAAGTTCCTGGTCATGGCATCTTTTTGACAGAAATATTTAATTATAAATCACCATATCAGTGAGCCCAAGCCTTTGAAAACAAAACGAGCCAATGGCCTGGGTTAGGTGGGAATCAGCAGAATCTTCCCAAAAGAATTCTGCAGGAGCTCTTGGCAAAAACATCCCAGTGCAGCTTCATCACATGGGCTGCTGGTGGGGGAAAACAAGCAAGGAGGAGGATACTAATAGGAGAAAACCAGAACTGGCTGTAGAATTGGTGTCGGTGACATGGTTTGGGGTTCAGTGGGACCCTGTGTGGGGATTTGCAGCTGCTTTGGAGAAATGGGATCCAGCACATAAGGAGAATTTTAGTAATGGTGGGAGAGGGAGGGTGTGACCAGCAGTCCTGTGGGACAGGGGACAGGATTACTGGAAAAAGGACGTGGGGTGGTGTGGCAGGAAGGGTTCCCAAAGCCACCAAAATGAGGTGTGGGCGGGGAAGTGCCTACAAGGCACCTCCATCATGGACAAATATCCCAAATCCTCTGGAGGAGCTGAGCACTCTGAGGTGCTAAATGTACAAAGTATAAGGAATAAACCTTACGTGTTGGAGATCTGTGTGAAGTTGCAGGGCTACAGTTTTGCTGGGATCATGGAGATGTGGTGGGTTGTCCCCTTGATGAAATGTTGCCTTGGTGGGATGAAGGCTCTTTTAGGAAGGGCAGGGTAGGAAAATGAGGAGGAAGAGTTGCCCTTTGTAGAGAGAGCAGCTGGACTACATGGGATGATGCCTGGGGATGGATGAGAAGCTGATGGAAATTTTATGGGTCAGGATTAAAAGGAGGACAGGTAAAGTGGATGAGGCCCTCTGCAGACAGACAGGAACACCTTTGCAGGCTCTGGTCCTCATGGAGGATTTCAACCACCCCAGTATCAACTGGAAGGACAACACAGCAGGGCATAAATATTCCAGGAGGTTCTGGCAGGCATTGAGGACACCTTTGGGGACCTGATGTACAAATTGTAAGATCTCCAGATGGCCAGCAGAGGTTCATCACCAATAAATTTTACTGTCATGGCAACAGAAGGATTCTGAAGCCAAAGCATCCAAGGATTCAAGGCTTGGCACTGTGAGAAGTAAATTCTGTTGGAGGTGATTGCAACAGCAACAATCACTCCTTTCCATACTCCTAGATGGCCACTCAGCTGAGCTGTAAGTTCCCCAAAAGTCTGAAATATTCCCAGCATTTCCCACTGAGCATCTCTATTTTATATTTGTGAGCTTGTACTTTGATTGGTGGCACTGGGATGTGTATGCAGACTTCCATGGAGTCAGTTTTGTGACTGCTGTTGGGGAGAAGAGAATCCTTAAATCCTCACTGCCTCTGAAGAAAGTGTCAACAACACAGCTGCCAATATTTGTATTGGAACCTGATGAAAGGAAGTGCATATTTGTCCAATTTGTAAGCTTCTGTTGGTCTTGTAAGTGAGAAGAAAGTTGACCTAAATAGGAGTTAGTGCTCTTTTTTTTTTTTGCCCATGGCAAAAGGAAATTATCTGTGTTTTAGAAAGGCTGTTTTTTCCATGCCACCTGTGTATGGAACCTTAATAGTTATGCCAGAATAACACTCAAAACCTACAGCCCTTATCAAAACTGCTCCAATTCAACTTCCACCACTTCTATCACTGTTTACAGCTCCATTGCATTTCACAAAGCCACAAGGAAAGACCCACATTGTTCTGAAAACATTTCACACTTTTAAAAGCATCACATTTCTGATTCTTTTGAGCCATTTTGGAACAAAGCTTTGTGTATCTGTATCCTTCCCTAAAATGGGAAAAGATTCCAAGCTCACACAGGGGCCACCTATTTTAATATCACAAGAGCAGAAACAGAGGAAGGAATTTACCAGATCTCTACCTCTTTGTCCGGAATGAATGTACACAAATCTATCTTTGCACAGCAAATCTCACTGGCTGAAAGAACCAGAATTTGGGTTGGAAGAGACCCTAAAGATCAACCACTTCCAACACCCTGCCAGGGACAGGAATATCTTCCACTATCCCAGGCTGCTCCAAGCCACATCCAGCCTGGCCCTGGACAATTCCAGGGATGGGGCTTTTTTGGGAAACCACAACTTCTCTGGGAAACCTGTGCCAGGGCCTCCCCACCCTCACAGGGAAGAATTTCTTCCTACTAAACCTACTCTATTTCAGTTTTAATCCATTCCCTCCTGTCCTGTCACTTCAGGCTCTCGCTAATCTCTTTCCATCTATCTTGCGGGCTCCTTTCAGGTATTTGAAGGCCACAATTAGATTACCAAAACCCTTCTCTTTTGCAGTCTGAACAGTTCCAATTGTCTCAGCCTTTCCTCTTAGCTGAGGTGCTCCATCCCTCTAATTAACTTGGTGGCCTCCTCAGAACAGATCAATGTCCTACTGTGTCAAGCTTAAGATTTCCTCAGACTTTGTTTTTAGACCAATACTTATCCAGACTTAGATGTTGGCTTTCACTTCACTTCAGTCTTGAAGTCTGGACTTTTTATATCTAAAAATAACTGCGTGAAAAAAATTCTTAACATGATCTAAAGTCGATGGTCCTTCACTTAACAAACATCTTTGCCTGGTATCTGTCAGGCTGGAGCCCAGAGACCTGGAAAAAGAAGTAAAAACATGGCAGCTATTGCTTTTCTTTGGTCAGGAGGAACTTCTTGATGGGTCCATGTGTTCAGCCCTTGAGTGAAGCTGCCATTTGCTGAAGTGCCACATTGTCACTTATTACCTAGTGATGGTAACAATGGCAATGAACTTCCTTCAAAGGAAAAGGGATTTGCATGAATACAAATGGGCTACTTATTTTGGAAGCTTTGTAATGTAGGGAGGATTTTTCAGTTTGGGGTTTGCTTTTCTTTTTAATTTTTTTTTTTGTTGTTTTTCCCTGTGAAATCAAGTCCAATCAGGCCTTTCTACCTGAAGGCTGGTCTGACATGTAAACACTGTCAAGAGGGCCCATCAGCACGTCCTCCTCCAGTCTGACTGCCGGGATGGCACAGCCAGGAGTCTCTTGTCAGGACTGCAAACTGAGCTGGGAAATCATTCAGCTGGAGCCTTAACTAAACCCTCCCAAGTTATGTGCCTCTGTTGTGACATCTGCAGGAAATGAACACATCTCGAGAACAGTCCCCAAATACCTGAATTTAACAGCTTTAATATCTCTGATCAGTTGAACGTGGCCTGCAAAGTCTCTCATTTGGTAGAGATCCCTAGATCTCAGAGGAAGCTGTTATGGGAATGTTAAATGTACATTTATGGTAAATGTACATTTATGTTCCTATTGGTTCCTGATGGATTGGGAAATCTTCTCTTGGCTGTGTTGCTTTCAGCCCCTTGGTAAGACCCAGAGTAAAGTAACAGTACAGAGCAGAGCCCATGAAGGAAGGGTACACTGGGGTGTTCCTGAATCTATTCCACTTCTCACCTCTTTGTCCACCTTCAGTTTATGCCCTGTCATCAGCTGTGTTTCTGCTAAGTCTGACAAAGCTTCATTGCAAACCACCCCAGCTGCTGAAATTGTATGGGTTTATTATCCTTATGGTGTCATTATCCTTGCCTTGTAGACAACAACTTGAAGGAGATGGTCAGTGGGTCACTGGCACAGGTTGCCCAGGGAAGCTGTGGCTGCCCCACACCCCTGGAGGTGTTCCAGGCCAGGTTGGATGGGTCTCTGATCAACCTGGTCTAGTGGAAGGTGTCCCATGGCAGAGGGTTAGAACGAGATGATCTCTAAAGGCATCTTCTAAGCCAGTTCATTCTGTGATTCTGTGGTGTGCTCTATACCACTCACCTTTCCCTGTTTATCTGGACTGCAGCAGTGGTGGCCTCCACTGAAGCTCTCTGGACAGGGCTGGACAGCCTCAGTCTCATGTGAGGCACTGCTTGGTCACCTCTGCTGTGACAAAGATTTTGGAGCCATGTGTGGGCTGCTGTGATCTCTGACCGACTCATTTTACTGGAGATAACAAGCAACACAAAAATTGCATGAGCTTTTGTGTTTCTCTCCTCCTCCTGCTCTCTCTGAGTGTGATTTTTGTCTCCTCCCTTGCATGGGGGCTCTCACACTCAGCTCTCCTGCTGGCAGGGCTGGTAAGACAGCCCATGCTGGTTTACAAGGAGAAGAGTGATGGGCGACTCCACACTTGCAAATTTCCTAACGCCTAAAGATCTGTCTGCTGTGTTTATTTCTGTGTTTGACCCTCATAATGTGATTGGGCTGGTATAATTACAGTTAATGAGCCAGCTAATTTTGTACAAGAAGCAAAGCTCTTCCTTCCACGAGCTTTATTGCCACCCGTAGGATTCTTCTCACATCAATTTATCCAAAGCAGTTTTTTGGGGAACTTAGAACTGCCATGGTCTCAGTTTCTAATAATGCTGCAATTGAGCAGTAAATGTCAGAAAGGCAGAAGCTGCTCAGGTGGGTGGTTTATTTCTGCTGGGAGGTGCAATTCTCTGCCAGACTGTTTGGGAAACGTGGCTTGAGCAGTTTAAGTAAATCAAACGAGCCATGTAAAGCAAAAGAGGTCAAGCAAGTTGTAAATATCAGTGACCTTACTTGGTAGGTAAAATATATGATCTTTCCAAGACAGAAAGCAGATATAAAATATATTTATTTCTATGGATCCACACCCCTACCAACCTTATTATTCTGGTGACAAACTCAGAGTGAAACTACTTTCATCAGCAGCAGGACTTGATAACTCAGCTATGTGATGGAAAGTGAGTTTCGTGTTAATTATAGACAAAACCAGACTTCTGAAAAATGCTGCACACAAGTGAAATGAAGGAATGTATTAAAACTGTTTAAATTCACAAGCTGGATTTGGGGAAAAAAAATTGGTCTTCTTTTTTTTTATTTGTAAATTTAAAGAAACATATTTTATTTTTTCTTTAACTTGGATGTCTTACAGAATTTAAAAAAAAAATTGTATTGAGTGTAAATCAGGAGGGAAATGTTGCCCAGAGAAGTTATGTACTCCCCATCCCGGAAGAGTTCAAGGCCAGGTTGGACAGGGCTTCGAGAAACCTGGAACAGTGAAAGGAGTCCCTGCCCATGGGAAGGGGTTGCAACAAGTTGATCATAAGGCCCCTTCCAATTCAAACCAGTCCATGATTCTCTAAATCTGTGAAAAGAAAGGATGTGCTACAGGCAACTCTCTGGAATTTCCCCTTCAAAACTACTTGAGCTGTTCTGCCCTGTAAATTACTTTCAGAGATTAGCTGGGGAATAAAAAAAATCCAACACACCCCTAAATTACTTCACAAAAAAACTCCTCATGTTGAATTAACTTTTTTTGATCAGCAAAGGAAAGAAATAAAAAAAATTATTCAGGAGTGTTGTTGCGATGTAATATCCTCACATGTGCTAATTTTGTGGGTTTAAAGTATTGATTATCCCAGGCCACCTGAGAGCATCACGTGGGAGTTGAGGAGGCCTTGGATGGTGACTGAGAGTGTGCAGTGGTCACTGGGTCCAGGACCTGCACCTCAGGACGCTCTTCATACGCTGACCCTTCTCCTGTGGCAAACATCAGGAATTTGAGGCCATTTGTCTCTGTAAGCAGGAGCAGTAAATTGCTCTGCAGATGCCAAAGTGATAATATTTCTGCACTCTGCCTCTTAGCACTGAGCAGGTGATAGGAGGTGCCTCATTCTCTTACAGGACGTGTTGTTTTCCAACAGATACACACAGGAAAACGTTTGAATTTTGAATCTCTGGGAGATGTATCCTGGCAGGCATGGCAAACCCCTGGCAGGGCAGTACCATTTTTCAGCACATCCATATGCAGCAGATACTTGACATTTCCAAGATGCATTTCAAGGACAGTATAAATCATTCAGGAGAAAAAGTGCTGTGAATTTATGCTGGTGTTTGGCCATTGCCCTGTAGCCACTTTTATTCATTCAGACCAAGGGGTTTGGGCTGTTGGCTGAAAAAGAAATAGGAACAGGAAGAGCTGGTTGTGACATTTTAGGGTATTTTAAATACTCTTTCCAGGCCTGCCTGGAAAATGGTGCTGAGTGGTTGTTCAGTGCCTCAGTTCTTGCCTCTGAGGGCTGTGATGCGTTGTGTGGAAGAATTAGAGCTCTGCTAAAATCAGATGGGAAGGTAACTTCTATCTGCCTTTTTTTGGAAGCAATAACCGCAGCTCCTGATGACTCGCAGTGCTGAAAATTGTATTTTCTTGCACCAATCTATGCCAGTGTGACCCATTTAGCCTGAATTTAACATATGAGCACGATTATTTTACAAATCCTCTCGTGTGCAGAATTTACAACTCGATGTTTACATTGAAGTTTGCAAATGACTAACCCTGAGCCATTTTAAACTTTGCTCTGGAAGAATTGTCATGGTTTTCCTTCCCTTTAACATCCACAGTTTTGTCTTCGCTAAGCCTGAGGGCCTTTTGTTCGTGGAATGACACTTAAAACTTTCCAAGTACATGGCAATTCGAATGGGCAAAATTCATTTTCATGCTGAAAGCAATTTTCCTCCAAACTTGGCTTTTAATTAGGAAAGAAACCTTTATGCATTACCAAAATACTCCTTTCTTTTATTTTTTTCCTTCTTCTTTTTATTGTGCCTCTCAGTGTGCTATATTGATTATTTTTAGCCAGAAGTTGTAGCCATAAAAGAGGGTTAAGCTTATTAAAGTGCTAAAAATAAAAGCATACTATGAAAACCTGAAGGGGCCCATTTTGGTTACTGCCAAGTGGGAGCATTTAAAAATTCTCATTCATGAGCTCACTTTCCTGTCTTTCAAGTGATTTAGCTGAAATTCTGCCTTGTGAAACCAATCCATCGTTGCTGCTGTAAAAATCCAGGCCATGTGAGTGATTCCTTGAAAGACTGGGGCAAAACCCCCACTCCAGCCACTCTCAATCCAGTGATTTCCCATATAAGAAATGGTCATTAGAAGGGCTTGATCTCAGGACACAGATAAATAGCTGGAATTGAAAAATACCTCTTGGGGTCATCATTATTTCCATCTCTGTGTGATAAATGTGCCATAAAATCATAAAAAACTGAATCTAAAGCCTGGCTAGCTCTGTCACCTTCATTTACTGCTATTGCAAGACTGTGTTTTAGATGAAAAATTATAAATATTTTCCTAATTCTCTGATGTATTTGGTTGCAAACACCATCTGCTTTGGTGCAGCCCCATCCCTGAGTTTATCAAAATGTCGACTGCATCCCCTTGGGATTTTTGTTCTCAGATTGCACAATAAATTTGTCACCAGAGTCTGAAGGCAGAAAGCTGTTGTGGGATTCAGTTTCTCTGAGAAATTCCAGACCCAGGGCTGGTTTATCTTATCTATTTGGGAACAAACTCACTGTCCCTTCATTCCAAAGCCAAAGGAAAAGGCAGATCCCTCCAGCAGGTTTTTTTCAGCCTGCTGAGGACCCTGCCACCCTTGTCTCTCCATCCCCAAATGAGGTACCTTGGGAAGGAGCCTGAAAGTGGCCAGGCTGAGGCTGTGAACCACCACTTGTTCAGCAAAGAGTCACTGAAATGTCTGTCAGTGACATATCCATCACTGACTTATTAACATCATTGAATTATTGCTTATTTCTCTATGATTTGAGCCAAATTCTCTTTCCTCTCCTTGCTTCCCTGTATTAATCAGCAGAAATATCTGCTTAGATTGCTTTACATATTTATGTCTCATTATTGTAGAGTTTTAGATCTGGTTTGGTGGGGTTTTTTGTTTGTCTTAGTTTTTCCCCTGTGCCTCAGGATTACAAGTTGCTTCAAAAAAATAGGATTTAAATGGGAGCTTTACTTATTCCAAGGCTGGTATTCCCCCACTGGCAGAAAGAGTGAGCAGAAATAATTCCACCAGGGCCCAGGCTCCCTCTGTGACTTGCCATCGACTCACCCAGGACATGGAGCACATCCTTCTAAGCTGGGAAAGCCTGAGCTGGGAAAAACAGAGATGATGTTCTCAAAAGCTCTGCCCAAGGTGTGGCTCTCCCATTCCAGGGAGCACTAAGGGGGCGTGCACAGTGTTTAATTTTATCTAACAAACGCAAATCTCCTCAGGCCTTGCTGCAGGCAGAGGAAAGTGTTGGGTTCCTCTGGGGGGCCTTTTAAGGGAACTAAATGAAGCTGCTTCTATGATTTCCTTCTTCCCCAGGAGAAGTGCAGACAGATTACTCTTGTTTTAGAAGGATACATTTAATACATTTCTCCTCTGTAGCTCCTCTCTGCCGAAATGATTCGTTTTCTGAGGCCAATCAGCCTTAAGGACATGCTGAGCAGTGAAGGGTGTCTGCACTAAGATCCCAAGGAACTTTATACATGACCAAATTCTGTTACATTGATTAGGCACTTGGGGGTTTGCTCTTTTTCTCTTTTGTTTGTAGGTTTTTTTTTTCCTTTTCTTCGCTTTTCTAAAAATGTATTTTATTTTAAGCGCATAATTACCTTAACAGACTTTAGCACTCTTTCATTTAAAAATGGCAAAAATGTGAATGCAAGCACTTTCCACAAATTATCTGCAAACCCTCATTTCTTTGTCCACCACAAAAGTGGCAAGATTAATTCCTGTTCTTTCCTTTAGAACTTTAAAGAATAAATTACTTTAATCTTTTGTGGCATGTCTTAATCCAACTCCTTATACTATTAATTGAAGAATTTCAGTTGATTTTATTAAGGATTAGAGAAATCCCCGGAACTTTGTTCTCCAATTTCTACCTGAGGCTGAGTTCTCCCAATCGAGTTCATGCACCCTGTGGTGCATTTTGTGCTCAAAACCACCCATTTGATCAAGAAACAGACCAAGGGCACATCCTCTTCCACTGTGAGCAGAAATTGGTTGCACATCTCTTGGAGGACAAGCTGGTCAAGATCTCCAAGATTTCTGCTGGAAAAACTTTTTTTTTTTTTGCAGGTCTTATACCATAGCTGTGAGGAGTCAAAGTTAATATTTGATTTTGATGGAAGTGGGGACCCAGTTGTGATGGGTAGCTGATAAGCTTTCTTTTCCAGTCTCGATTCCCTCTGGTTCATCCAGGCTTCCCCCAGCGCCAAACATAGCAATGTAGGGTGAGATTCTTCTCCCTTAATTGTAGATTCCAGCAATTTTTCTCAATCTGAGCCATTTTACAGACCTCCCCTGCAGCTTGGAAATGTGATCCAGGAGTTTGGCTTGTGGTTTGTTTAATCTGATCCACTCCTGGAGAGTGGGAGGAATTGCACACCGTGGATTTGCCCTCTGTGATATTGTCTGAGATTATTTGATCAAGAAGAGACACCTGGGCATGGTCAATAACTCACATGCGCCCACAGGAATTTTATCCCTGAGCTCTAATAATGAGATAATTTCAGGTGCCATGTCCCTTCTGTAATTTAATCCTGTAAGTTTGTCAGTCTTGAGCCACTTTCTGTTGGATTCCCTGTCACTCTTCCCATTGATTTCAGATGGAGGCAACCTCCATCCCATCACAGGAGAGCTGTCAGTCATCCTGCCTCTGACTGATGGGTTGGATGTTCATCAGAATGGGTGTTGGTCCTACTTCCCTGCAGAAATACAGGGCACAAACAAGAGGCTGCTCCTCTCTTTATGCCCATGAGTAAACTGTTGAATTGCTGTTGGTGTAAAACCTTTGTTTTTTGGTTTAATTTGTCATTTGTAATTTTTTTTTGGTAATTTGGTTTAATTACCCTGTAATTATCTTCTTTTAATTTGCAGATAGCATTGAAGCCAACATTGAGGCCTCTTCTTCCAACGTAGAATCAGCCAATGAGCAGTTGGCAAAAGCAAGCCAGCACCAAGTAAGTGGGACTAAAAAAATCCTACAAATGCTTTCAGTGATTGTATTTACAATAAACAAAACACCTGGCAGCTGTGAACCACTGGGCACATGGATTTGTTCTACGTGGAAAGATGGTAAAGCATATTCTAAGTATTCTAAACCATTTTATATATATAAATATATATATATGATTAGATTACCGTAGCACAGCCAATTTACTTTGGAGTAGTCATTAAGAAATCTGCATATTAAACAGACATTTGCCAGTAGGAAAGTCAACAATTAGCTACAGTTGTTCTTGGAAAGACACCATAAAAAGCACATCATTTAAGTGCATATGTGCTTCTGTTTGGTGTGTTTCCCTATAATCAGGAAACAGTACTTCAAGAAAACAACTTGAGTTGTCAAACAGCATGATGTGGTTGGTGAATAATGGCTGTGGTGGTGATGTTCAGCACTTTTCAAAAGCAATTTGAGGGAATTTTTTGTGAATTGTTTTTTTTTTTTCCTTCATTGGATCAAGAATAAAACATAAACACACACACACACATGCACACACAAAAATTAATCTTTTTGAAAACAGCTTGCCCAGAAAGAACTCTTTGATGGTTATAGTTAGTACTTCCTAGGGGGATGAAGGGGGGTGGGGAAATGAACAATCAAAAAATTGTTATCAGTTGCATTGTGACTGACAGAAGGAAAACCTGCTTGTTTTCTTTTTTTCCTCAAGCATAAATTGGTGATTTCCATGTGTCTGGAGTTTTGACAAAATGTAGCTGAGGTCCCTGAGAGCACATGGTGCCTGTTAGTTGTCCTTGGACACAGTGAACTCTGAATCTTCCAGACCAAAGGAGGAAAACTCACAGGCATTCTACTCTGATGCAATGGAGTGACATGATTTTAAAATTATGTACAGCTCATTTTCTGCTGAAACACATTGTCCCAATTTTGGGTAATAAGAGTGAGTTTTGTAGAACTTTGATATTGCAGAAAATAAGCGCTGTCTTCAGCTCCATGTTGGTTTTTAATGTATATATATTTAACATAATGTGTGTGGCCCTGCATGTAATCCTGCATTCACTTTGAAAATAACTTGTTACATGAAGTCTAAAATGAAACTGGAATGGATTTAATACTTGACCTGACTGTAGAGCTGATTGCAAAGCTGCAAATGAGTTAATGATGACTTTGTCTAAGAAGGTCAAAGAGGAGTCAGGCAGAAAATGAATTCAGCACAGTCTAAAGGCTCTGCTTTCTTCAGCCAGCAGGAGCTGCTGAAATAGCCTGCCCAGACAGGAGGCCCTTTTTTCCTCAGATATGCTCATCAGGGTAAAGATAAAGCCAGTTTTAGCGAGGCAACCCCTGCCAAGGGCATAAATATGAACTGATTGGTGTACGTGAGAAAACAGAGTCTCTCTTGCACTTGAAACAAGCCCATAATGACAAATATCACTTAAAAAACTTTGGTTGCTAAAGGAAATGTGCAATCCAGATCTCCTGTGGAGCACAGAGAACTGTCCTGTGCCCTACTGGATGTGGATCACCAGAAAAATCTGTGTAAACCTGCAGAGTCTTTGCTTCTTTTTGCCAGGGTCAGGATTAAATATGTGAGATGGTATTTCTTGTTCAGACTCAGATGTTTATTAGTTCTTATTTATGTTACAGTCTCACAAACCCTGAGTTCTACAGCACTGCACTCTAACAAACTAAAAATGGAGACCTATCTCTCTTTCTGCATGGCCTTTTAAGGATAAATTTTCAATTAAGAAATGACACCTAAATTATTTTTACTTTTAACCCAATAACCAATCACCCATGGCTTGAAATGAGGATTATTTTTATCCAATTGCACAAAACCACCCAAACCCATGAGGAAGAAGGACAGCCTCCTCCCTAAAACCTCCATATTTTTTAATAGATATTACTAGATTCTAAAACCTTAAACTCTAAGTTTTCCACCCTGTGATATTACACACTTCTATTCAAACTCCACACCCATAATCTCAGTTCTATCATTCAATTTTGGAAGCCTTCTCCACAGCCTCAGGTCAAATGCAGTGTCTTCTTGGGGCTCAGTGCCTGTCAGCACAGAAAGTCTAAAATTCTCAGTAACCAGGGTTCCAACATAAACCCAGCTCCACTCTGTGTCACCGTGAACAGAAAATGAGGTGACATTTTTGTCACTTCCACTGCTGGCCTGGGGCTGGACAAGATGCCTCATGTGTTGTGTGCCACAAAATCTGCTCATCTTACTCCCAGAGGGACACGGTCCCCATGGTGGGACCATGGTGGGACCGTGTCGCAGACATCTTTCATGAAAAATCCTTTATTAGGATTTTTCCTTGTGAGAAGCTGCAGTTTCAGCAACCAAAAGTAAACAATGGTTATCTGCTGCTGTGGAATGCAACAGGTAGACCCGTGATTGGTCTCCTGTGGATGTTTGGATTTACTGACCACTCATGGCAGAGCTGGCTCTTGCTCTCTGTCTGAGACACAGATCTTTGTTATTCATTCTTTTCTATTCTTAGCTTAGCTAGCTTCTGAAGAAACCTTTTCCTTTCCTTTCTATTGCTTTTTAGTATAGTCTTAATGTAACATATATCATAAAATAAGAAATCAAGCCTTCTGATCATGGAGTCAACATTCTCGTCTCTACTTCATCCTGAAAACCCTTGTGACCACGGTCACAGGACAGGAAGGGCCCCGGTGCCACAGCCCTCAGGGATGCTGCAGGGAGGAAGGCTGGTGCCCCTTGCAGACATTTGGATAATGCAGTGTGAGTACAGGCCGTCCTTCCTGGTGGTTTTGCCTGGTTTTGGATGCTTTGGAAATGTCTGGGATGGGTTTGGAAGAGCCATCAGCCAGATGGCCCTGGGGGTGAGCTGCTTTTAAGGGACCTGCCAGAGCTTTACATGCTCCAAATTCCATCTGTGCTCATCTGTGCTGCTCAGGGACCAAAGGCACAAACTGTTTCTTAAATCTTACTGAGCAGTTTTCCTTCTCATATAAAACTGCTAATTCATGAGTATGTTTGCTTGTTACTTATGTTACAGTGTGATTATCCTGTAAATGCAGGCTGGCTTACAAACATTTGTTATTTATTGCTGTTTATATATATATAAACGCGCGTGTGTGTGTGTATGCAGTATTTTTATTAGTCAGTGTAGTGTTTTTATTAGTCTACCAACAAATGTATACATAAATTGAGAAATCAGAAATGTCAACACCACTGAAACATTTGAGTTTAAGACCTTCTGTAGAACTTAATGGAGGGATTTCTGTCAGGAATAATGATTCAGTGGCTGGTTATTTAGCATAATATTTGCATGTAACCCATGCAGTCACTTCAACAATACAACTTGGAGAACCAGTCCCAACCTGCACATTAACATAACAAAGAACCAGTAAATAGTTTTTTCTTAGCTATTAGAAAATAAGACATTTAGTTTCTCTGAAATGCTAGAAATGTTTAAAAAAGAAGTAAATATCTTCACAAGAAGCTCCTTTGTCTGCATTTTAAATTCGGTAAGGTGCTCCTTCCTCTTGAGATGTGTGTGCTAGCAGCAGTGTTTTATTACTCAGAGTGAATTCTCATGTGCCCCATCTAAACTCTAAAAGATTAGTGGGAGCTGTCAGAGCTTTGGAATATATATAAATAAAAGCAGATTTTTTTTTTCTTTCATTTTAAATTATAATTGGAAAATAATTGTTTCTGCCTAAACTTATTTTTACTACAAGTCACAGTTAAGCTGCCTCAGTGCATTATCTGTGGGAACACACAGGGTCAAAATGCAGATGAAAGCAGTAAGAGTTGAATTTTGGTACAAAAAGGAAGCCTTTTTTCCATATGAAAACCCTGTTGGCCACAGAAATGTGACAATTTTGACTTTTTTATACTACTTTCAATAGAAGATCTGAGTTTGAAAAATGACTGAGAGGCAGACAAATGTGGCAGGGAGAAGCCAGTAGAAGTTCTCTCCTGCACTGGTCCTGCTTCCATGCCTTTCTTTTCAGTGAGGGTCTCATTTCTCTTGGGTGTCGAGCAGGAATGATGACTCCTGCCATTAATACCAACAGCCCAGATTTGCCTCTTGAAATTTCCTTTTCCCTGCCCCCACAGAAAGTGATTCATCGCACCCATCTCAAAACACCAATTTTAATTTGGGTCAAACTGCTCTCTGGAAGAGAGGGATTTATTGGACCAGATTTTAGTGGTTTTGGTGCTTGTGGATGTTTAAGTGTCTCCTTTCCATGATACATGAGGAGGAAATGCTTTCAGCACATCTTGTCTCATCCCACAGGAGATGTCTGACATAGAGGGGTCTGCTGGCTGCCTCTTAGGACAACTTTGTTCTCTCCTTTGGCCATTGAATTGAGATTACATCAATTATACTACAAATATTCCATGGAAAATTAATCCCATGCCTATCACCTGTCTCTTTATTGGGAAAAAGGGAATATCTGGACACCCAACCTGCCCTTGAGGTTAGTTTAGGTGGGCTGGACATCACACCAAAGGGGTGGCTGTGTGGAGACGTGCACTTTTACTTTGCTCCCTTTGCTCAGAGCTTCCTGCAGGTGGATTGAGAGGAAGGAGAAGAAACCAACACAGACTCCATGGGTGCACATTAAACCAGTTGCTCTTTTTTTTTTTTTCATGCAAAGTTTGGCCTAAGTTCAGCTTGGCCTCACTGACTGAAGGACTCTGTGTGCTGACTGCTGAAGCTAATTTGTTTTGGAAGAGCTGCTTGTGTTGCTCTGATTCATGCTGGTTGCTTTCCTTCCCTATATCCTCTGTGGAAGTCAAGCTAATTTGGATTCACTGGCATTGAAAGGCAAACAACAGTTCATGACCCACTTGTGTAGTCTAAGAACAATGAGGTTTTTTTCCAGTAATGGAGCAATTCCTGGGTCTGGCTTTCATGGGTACACAGAGGGGCACTTTGGAGGCTGGAGCTCTGAGGAAAAAAAGCCTCAGAAATCTGTGATATTTGCAGAAATCCTAATTCCTGGGGACCACTGACAAGGGACTGTCTTCAACTTTCGTGCAAATAACTCATTGGTATTTTAACAACAAAAGAAAATTTGAGTTTCAAAAATCACCTTCTCAGAGTCATTGAAGTTTTTTGGCATGGTAGCCTCTCAAAGCACTTGTTGCTTATAAATATTGTGACAATGAAGATCATCTCCTTCACTGTGGATATGCTCTAAGACCTTGTCTTTTGCTGCCACTAAATAATTTTAACCTTAGTTTTATAATTAAGAGCCAACTGGCACCACGATTGCACCCTGACATGATCAGCAGTCATGCAGCAACTGCAAAGCCATGGGGAACCAGTGTTGTTGGATTATCTTGATGCAAATTGAGGCCATTTCTCCTTAACCTGTCACTTTTTACCTGGGAGAAGAGACTGACCCCACCTGGCTACACCTTCCTCTCAGGGAGCTGTAGAGAGTAAGAAACCTCATTTTCCTTCCTGAGCCTCATTTTCTCCAGACTGAGCTCCCTCAGCTGCTCCTCAACATGATGCCTCAGGTTTTAGCTTTTATATTTTTCAGATTCTGTGCTGCTTTAGTATGTGGGTCTGAGCTTCATATTAGGGGATGGTGAGCTCTCTTCACAGAGTAGGGAGACAAAACAATTCCTTCTCTAGCTGGGGACCAAGGACAACTGATCCAAATTTCAGGCCCAAGAGCATAAACAATGGCAGAATGAAGACAGAAAAGTAAGAAGGATGGGACTTCATGGGCTGGAGCTGTAACTGGACATTTAACTCCAATATGCAAATGTACTAGAACTTACAGAAGTGTGAGACCCCATGACCAGTCGTGCATTTTGTGAACATTTTGGGTTCATCTTGGGTGTAGCCCTGGCTGGGCTCTTGTGCTGCCTAAGGTGGATCTATTGAGGCCTTCTAATAAATCCCAACTTTATTCTTTATCTCTGTCCAGTCTCTGTTCCAGGTCAGCCTTCACAAGGCATCAATCAGACTCGTGCTCTAGACCCTTCACCAGCAGCAGTTGGTTGGAATAAAACTTCTGCCTCCTTTTTTCTTTGCTCACTGGCTCCCAATAAACAGCAGGCTGAGTTTTCAGATTGTAGAGTGCTTTATTTTGAAGCAGCTTCTGCCTTTGCCTGCTTTTTTACTGTATTTTAATGCAGCCATTTACAAAACAGCTGCTTTCCGTGGGAAGTGGTGTTCAAGTCAGCGCCAGTCCATGTGATAAATGAACTGTGAGAATCCAGCAACTTAACCTCAGCAAGGTCTGAGCCACAACATTTATTTAAAACTCTATTTGTTTTCTGTAAATAATGGATCTGTGTGATCAAATATTTATTAAGAAAGGGGTTGTTTAGAGCTTTTGGATGTTGTGTGTTCCTGTGTGTAAAGGTAAAATCTTTCAGGCCGTTTTTAATCACAGCAGATCATCTCTTCATTTGTACCATCCAAAAGGAGGAGATGCCTGATCCAGGTAGTAGCTTAGCCTTTTTTTTTTTCCCTTTATTATACAAAACCAGCTGTGAAATTTTTGGAAGGAAAGAAATAAATTATCCACTGTGAGCTCATTTTTTATTTAAGCACAAAACATTCAAGAAGGAAGCGGAAGGGGCATGAGTGGAGAAAGGAAGGAATCCAGAGGAGGGCATGAACATGATTTGAGGGATGGAACACCTCTCCTGTGAGGAAAGGCTGAGAGAATTGTGATTGTTCAGCCTGGAGAAGGGAGGACTCCAGGATAAACTTATTGTGGCCTTTGAGGTACCTGGAGGGGGATACAACAAATCTGGAGAGGAACTTTTACAAGGGCAGAGTGATAAGACAATGGGGAATGGCTTTAAACTGACAGATTGCAGGTTTAGATTGGATATTAGGAAGAAATTCTTCCCTGCAAGGGTGGTGAGGCCCTGGCACAGGTTACCCAGAGAAGCTGTGGCTGCTCCATCCCTGGAATAGTCCAAGGCCAGGTTGGACAGGGCTTGGAGCAACCTGGGATGGTGGAAGGTGTCCCTGCCCATGACAGGGGGTTGGAACTGGATGATCTTTAAGGTTCCATCTGACCCAAACCATTCTGTGATTTGGTGTGTTATGAAAGACTTGGGAGCAAGTTTAGTGGTGAGCCATTGGTGATCAATTTGTTTTCTCAGGTGAGAAGATGAGTAGGCAGGACACAGATTTTACTGACTGTTCACCTTGGTGGAATGCAGCTCTGGGGCTATTCCAAGTCAAGAATATTCTTATTTTAAGAATATCAGTTACACTGATTATGGTGGCCTGCATTCAGTATTTCAAAGGCAAGAATTTTCTCTTTGAAAGCTCTGAACAAGTCTGATCTGTGGTGAGTCAGAGATGGCAGAAGGAAATCACAGACTGTCTTTTGTTTTTCTAATTCATTTGTTTAACAGAATCTCTTTCCAGGGTACAATTTCATTTTGAGGGGTCAGAGATTAAAAAGCAATTTTCCCTTGCTAGCAGCAGCATAAACTAGTGAGTTACATTTCTCTTAATGGCCTCATTTAACAGAGGAGTGAATGGAAATCCTTGGTTACTGACTGGAAAACCACACTTAGACTCATCTTTGTGCCCAGTGGCAACACATATAATAAATTGCCCTGCTCAAAGGTCAAAGCTTTGAGAAATTGTATTAAACTTACCTCTTAATGGGCTAGAGATACCAAGGAGTTAGGAATACTATCACTGGAGATGCATACCTAACTGGGATCCATGGAAATGAGGAGGAGAATTTAAGTATCCTTGAGTCCCAGCTGTGTAGCCTGAAGTGTTAGTGCACTGGGCTGTGAGCTTGTCACATCTCATCAAGCAGCAAAATGGTCAAGCTTGGTCAATGTTTGCACTGGAAAGCTCTGCTGAAAATCTGCAGATGCAGGCAGCAGTGTTCTCCTGCTCAGTTTTCCTGTCTGCTGCAGGGACTCTGTCCAGGCAGCGTCACCATTCCTCAAGTATTTCATGTAAAGTCACTTGTAGCCACATTTCTCCTCCACAGAGAAAAGCAAGGCTATCTCCCCAAGAGTATTTCTGGGATTCACATTCTCTGAACCTCAGAGAATGATCAAAACAATTCTTATCTTATTTGCTGTGCCTATATTTGTGCAGAATAGAATGCAATATGGAGATAGTTTACCCAAAGTCATGGTGTTTTTTTTCCTTGGCCTATCAGGGCCAAGCTTGTGTGTGTGTCAGGACTGTTGGCTGACAGTCACGAGATGTTGTGCAATAAAGTGCAGTTGAGTGGCTTAGCAAATTCAGTTTAAATGTAATGTAACATAGTGTAATATAATATAGAATAATGTAGTGTAATAAGGTAATTAATTAGCTTTCTGATAAGATGGACTGAGATGAATCATTCCTCTCCCCTCGTCAGGGGCAAAAATATCATCGATAGTCACTGAAGTGTCAGTGAGTCAGAGGAGGCCACAAAGATGCTCAGAGGGCTGAGACCCTCTGCTCCCTCTGCTCTGGGGCCAGGCTGGGACAGCTGGGGTGTCCAGCCTGGAGAAGAGAAGGGTCTGGGGAGACCTTAGAGCCCCTTCCAGAGCCTGAAGGAAACCTGGAGAGGGAATTTTAAGAAGGGCCTGGAGTGGCAGGACAAGGGGCATGGCTTTAAACTGACAAAGGGTCAATTTCTGTTAGATATAAGGGTGAAATTCTTCGCTGGCAGAGTGAAGGCCTTGGCACTTATCACCCAGAGAAGCTGTGGTTGCCTTGTCCCTGGAAGTGTCCAAGGCCAGGTTGGATGGGGTTTGGAGCAACCTGGGATAGTGGAAGGTGTCCCTGTCCATGGTGGGGGGTTTGGAAGGAGATGATCTTTGAAGTCCAACCCAAACCACTGGGTGACTCTAAAGATGCCACATTGGTTTCCAAAGCCACAGTGATACTAATAGTTGAATTCTACTATGGGGATTTATATTTCAGTTTCTGTGTCTTGATTTTTAACTTGATTTACTTGATGAGCACCAGTGTAGCTGTCCATCTTTCCACAGGGACAATGTTAGGGATCTGCAGTCAGTACAGTGTCATCTCATCAGACTTGGTACTTAAAACTTAGGCAGCTGGAAGAAAACAGGCTAAGCTTCCTTCCCCATGCCTCTGGAATATTGTTCATCCTGTTTCTCTTGGATATTGTACCTCAGTCTGTGATGAACAGTCCCCAGGAGGCAAGTACCTTCAAAAAACCACTTTACTAGACTAGTTTGACTTCTTTGCCTAAAAACTAATATTTAGTATCCTTTTGTGCTGAGTAGGGAATCCTGCTGCCCTTCTGGCTTCTGCTATGGAAGGCTGTTGTTCCTCCCCAAATCACTTTCACCTGTGCTAGCTGTGTTTAAATGCTGCAAAGAACCTGGGACATCTCCAATGGTCAGGAAGTAGCTGAGAAAGTAAATGCTTATTCCCCTGGTGTGCTTTAATAACTGTATTGATCATGAAGGGAAAATGATATGTAAGGAGAAAAAAGCTACAGAAAATGAAATTGCTTTTATTTCCATTTTGACAAAGCCTGGGAGCACTTTAATCAAAGGTGTTTTCCATATTCCTGAAAGAAATCACAGGCCTGGTAGGACACCTTTGTAGCACAGCTCTGGGGTCGTGGCCTGGCACTATCAGAAGTGGAGAATGGGAATTGTTAAGTTCAACTTGTGCTCAAGAGGAGAAAAGAGAGTCAATTATAGCCTTTCTAAATCTGACTTCAGCAACATGCAAAGCTCTTGGAAGAATTTTGAAATGAGGAATGAAAAGCAAAGGAGTTCTGTGCAGGGTGGGATAATTTGGGATTTGATTTCACTTTGAAAGGGTCATTGCGTATCTCTCTTTGTGAGGAGAAAGGATTTCCTTAGACAAAGAGGCACTTGACCTCCTGGTCTTCAGAGAAATATTTTCTATCATTCTGTCATGTGAGGACTGTCCTTGTTTAGAAGATTCATAGGAGAAGCTTGTTCTTCTATGGCCAGCTCTGATGTCTCTTAATTTTCTTCTACCTCACACCCTGTTATGAGTTCAGCATTGTCAGCTCAAGCCTTTGACAAGATTCAGTCATTCCTAAATTCTCTGCTGGGGAATTAAGGGATTAAGGTTTTCTGCAGAATTAATTTAGGAGACTAGGAAACATCTACAGGAACCTGCTCCCCTTCAGAAAGCACAGCTTCATTTTTCCTTTTTTTTTAAGGTGACTCTTGGAAAAAAATTTACAAGGTGGGTCAAAAATTCATTATGTTTTTTATGTTACAATAAGTGCTGTATTTGATCCATTTTTAGTGGCCTTGGGTATATTCTTCATAGTTTTTTTGGGTTTTGTCTAGTGAGCCACGATGTATCGTTCTTCTTTTTTACAGACAACAATGCTGTCCATTTACAAGAAACAATTCTTGCGTCAATTCTTTTTACTGTAAAAGACATTTTTCTTACACAGACCTGAAGCATATAAAAAGTAAAATAAACTCCATTTGTATTTATCTTTCCTCTTTAGAGTCCGTCCCAGTGGATATTACCTTTTTTCTGAAACATTTTTTTTTTGGTTAAGAGTTTAAAGAAAAGGGAATAATCTGTTACTTCAGGCTTTCACTGATGTCAAAGGCACATTAAGGGAAGGAGAATAGAGCTTTATCCACTGTACAGATCACATTTGCTGATTTAATAGTACTGGGGAGAATTCATGAGTGTGAAGGTAAGTTTATTTTTTTCTAAGCAGAGAAATCTTAAATTCTACTCACAGTCTCCAAGCTTTCCCTGACTCTTCCCAGCTGTGCCTTTAGAAGGGTTTATTACTGAATATTGAGTAGTATAAGGATGCTAATCTTGCTCTAGTTTGAGGGATTGCAATCTTGTTAATACTAGGCCATGTTTCTCCCTATCCAGGCAAGATTTAAATACATCTGAAACTAGTGAAGAAACAATTAAACCTAATTTTTGGTGACTATCAGCATGGTTTCCTTACATCTCAAAAAGAAGAAAATCCAAGTGCTGCTTTTCTTTGCCACGAGCAATGAGCATGAACGTGGAATTCATTGCAGCTCAGCTGATGCATGAAGTGGGATCCATCTCAACTAACTTTGGGTGTATCCAAATCAGGAATTAATCACTGGCTGTGTTGCCCAGGTGCCCTACATCCTCACCAGAGATTTCGGAAGCATTTTGGTTTCATATGGCTGCTGGAAGATGGGATCAGTGATGCCATAGGATCCCCCAGACTACAGGGTCTGTACCAGCCCCAAACGTGGCCTGTGCTGCATCCCTCAGCTCTGTGTGGATGTGCCAGACCCCACAGGGCAGCTCATATCCATATTTTTGTCCTTAGATGGGAGTGAGCCACACTGAGCAGGAGAGATCCCATTTCAGGGCAGTTTATTCTGCCTGGGTTGAGAACACAAGCTTTAGTTTCCTCACAAAAAATAATTCTCTAATTAATTTTACTTTAATGCGGCTTTAATTAATTTAATTCCCTATTAAATTAATTAATCCTAATGTGGCTTTTGTGTGAGTCTTCATCACATTAGAATAGGGCATTTTAATTCAATCTTCTTTCTGGTGCTGGGCACTCCCTTTGAGGCACTTTGGGGCAGTTACTGAGGGCATGGGAAAGCAGCAGGAGGGATCCAAGAGCTGCCAAGCCAGGCTGCAGAGGAAAGATTACAAAAAGAGTTGCTTAAGCTAAAAAAGAAAAGATAGAGTTGAAGATAAAGGTCTCTTGGTACATAAAAGTCTGCTGCATAGAGGAAAAGAATAATCACTGCTTTTTTTTTGTTTATTACAGTTGGGAAGAACAAGAAGTAATGGACTTAAGCTGCAGCAGGAAAGAATCAGGGCTGATATTAAGAAAAGCTGTTTAATGATAAGGAGATTGAAATACTTCCTGGGGAGATTTTACAGTCTCTAGCACTGGATATCTGTAGCAGTATCTGGTGAAGCATATTTCAGGAATGGTGTTTGTATAATTGCTTTTACTGTTGCCTGTCAGATCACGCTGCAAGGTCCAGTGTAAACAGGACATGTTCATATTGTATCACAAAGCATCATTATCTAATCAGAAAATGCTGCAGCCATGAATCATTCTTTGATTTTCATTCTCATCCTCTCCTCGTCCCCTGCCTTCTCCTCTCCAAAGTTCCTGTTTGGAAGCTTCTTTAGGGCCAAAATTGCTGATTTAGTTTGACAAAGGTGATGAGACTCAGCATTTTCTGTCAGCTCTGCTTAGACTGGGTGTTGGGAACAAATCATAGAATCATGGAATGGCTTTGGTTGGAAGGGACCTGAAAAATCATCCAGTTCCAAATCCCTGCCATGGGCAGGGACACCTTCACTATCCCAGGTTGCTCCAAGCCCCATCCAGCCTGGCCTTGAACACTTCCAGGGATTGGGCAGCCACAGCAGCAGCAGCCTGTGCCGGGGCCTCACCACCCTCACAGGGAAGAATATTTTCCTAACATCTCATCTGCATCTGCCCTCCTTCAGCTTAAAGCTATTAAATCCCATAAAGGACTTTATCCCAGTATTTTCTATGTGGCTTCCAGGTGTTCCAGGTTTGTTCTCCAAATGATTTCCACAGAAGTGTAGTCAATAAAATCATGGTGGGTGTCCTCAGCAGTCCTTTGGATGAGGCAGCTGAGCCACACAGGCATTGATTTGACATTTGTGGGAGCTGGCATTGTAGTGTCTTTTAAGGGTAACAGATAATCACCACATTTCACTTTAACAAGCTGTTGGAATTCTGAGTTCTGGTTATGTTTGATTAGCATCAGGGCTGGAAATAAGGAGGATTTATAGGAAGAGGGAAAGTGAATGTGATGGTAAAATTAAGGAGGGAATGTATCCCTACTGCTGAATTAAATAAGGCCGGGGGCTGTCCTGGGAATCCAAGGCCTGGTTATGTCCTCATGATTAAATTATGAAATAGAAACATGGAATGGTTTGGGTTGCAAGTGACCTTTAAACGACACCTAATCCAACCCCCTGCAATGAGCAGGGACATCTCCTGTGCAGAAAGAGGACAGAACCCAAACACTCCACTGGGAATGGTCCCTGCCACATGCTACACAGGACCTGGGGCATTCCTGGGGAGAACAGGACAAAGCTGCACCCAACAGAATGCATGGATGATGAAGAGTCACCATTTGTGCCTCCGCCTCATCCCTCTTTGACTTACAAGTACAGAAACAGCTGCTTTGTGCCAAAGTTTGTGCACAGACACATTTTGCTTATTTTCCCCTTGCCCCAGGGTTTTGTATGACCATAATTTAGGCCAGGTCTGAGACACATCCCTCTGCATCCTTGGATTACAGAGCTGTGAGGTGCCTCCATAGGAGCAGCAACTTTGCCTGGGAGATAAACTGAAATTCAGTCCCTTACTCTTGGTCCCTTGGCGCCATTACTCTGCCCTTCTTGCCCATGCACTGTGCTGAACCCAACTCACTCATTTGTCTTTCTGTCTTGGCCTTGGATTTCTTTTATTTCCTCTCTGGAGGTCCCTGACCCTTGGGCTGACCCTGATTTTTGTCACTGGACCTGCTCTCTTTTGCTTTGGGTGCTGAACCCTTGGTGGTGGGGGTGCTGCCCCAGCTCCCCTTCCTGTCCCCCCCATCCTGGTTTGCCCTCCCTGGAAGAGCAGCTTGGGCTTGCAGCTTCCTGGAAAGGAATAAATAAAAATTCTCTCAGGGGTACATAAACTTATTCCTTTTGAATGGTTTTTGAGAAAGCTGAGCCGAGTGTTCACCAGCTCTGGTGGTTGTGCTGTGAGTCACAAGAAATATAAATTTTATTTCTGATTTTCCAGTCAGAGATTAACTTGGTGTGCTCTTTGTTCAATTCAGTGCTTTTTTGTTTTGGCTTTTTCTGGGTTGTTTTTTGGGGGGGGGATAAAACAGAATAAACATAAAAAATTTATAAACAGAAGAAACATTTTTTGACCCATAGATTTTGGAATAGCTCTGGTGTGATCAGTGAGGATACTGAATAGCTGTTTTACTACTGATGCTACTTTTCCAGGGCCAAAATAAGTTCTTAATTTGATGAGACAGGGCTTTTTTTGGTGCTAAAAGAGATAATAGAGTCGAAGAGGGGACTGAAGCTCTACTTGGACCTTTGGGCTCTGATGGAAACTAATCCAAAATAACACATGGAAACAAATCTTTTCCACCATGATCACAAAGATGATGGTCACTAATTGTCTGAAAGCCTCTATAAATGGCAACTAGAATTCACAACTTTTAGGAACAGATATGCTGGAGGACAAAGGAGAGATGACATATTTCTGTATCAACCTGGAAAGTCACTGTAGAGAGTAAAAGAATGCTGAATATAGGTACTACTTGCATAAAGCTGAATTGTGTTGGCAGGGAAGATATTGAATTCTGGGTATTGCATTTAGAGAGGATTTAAACATAGCAGAGGATCAGCAGCAAGCCATAAAGTAAGACCTGAAAGTCCAAGGATTTGGAAATGAGAGCAGCATGCCCAAGACCAGGCAGGAGATTGATCTATGCAGCAGGAAATGAGAGCACAGAGAAATACAAAGCAGCAGAACGATGGGGGAGACAAAGTCAAGCTTACTTTTAATTTTCATTTTAAATTTAAGTTGCTCTCTAAATACGTGCAGTGCTTTCCAGCATGCACTAAAAGAGCCACCAAGTCATAGCCTGCTTTGGGTGTCACTGCCTTGAATCTGGAGAATCATTGTGGAATTGGGACAGGAATAATCTGGCAGAAAGAAAGCAGAATACAGCCCCCACTCTGACCATGCTGCTTCTGCACCAGCTGAGGGATGTTGTCTTGTTGGTATTTGATTCCAATATCGTCTGCTCTCCCCAGCCCCAGGGGTTGTGCTGTGCCTGCTGGCTGTGGCACTCAGCCTGCTGCATCCGTGGCCATTGCCTCCAACACCCAGTGGACACCAGGGATTGGATTCCATCCCCAGCGTGTTCCCCAGCCCTTTTCAGCAGCCCTGCCTTCAGTGACAGGCAGTGTTGTTTTATTGCTTTTCCCTGGTCTTCCTTGTATTTTAGCATCCAAAGCTGGTTAGGATTGAACAACAGAAAGAAGTTGTTGAACTGGTGTTCTCCAGCAGATCTAACAATCCTGGTGTACCTGCTTTGTTTGCACAAATGAATAAATGTTGGCCCCTGTGTAGCCATCCACAGAGGGCTCTTCAGAGAGAAACAGGCATAAACTTGCAAAGCTTTGCCTTATGGCTGGGGTTTTTATGGTTCATCCTCTAAATGCAGTTCCAATCCCTGAAGACCAGGTAAGGAGTCAGCAGAATTTCTTCATAATAAAATCAAAACAAAATAATTTCAGATCTATTGATGGAGAGCAATAAGAAAAGGACTCGCCTCCAGAAGGTGGAAGGGAAGACTTATTTTTCACAGAATTGCAAAATCACTGAGGTTGCAAAAGACCTCCAAGATCACTGAGTCCAACCTTTGACTGATCACCACCTTGCCCACTAAACCCTATTAGAAAGTGCCACATCTGCTCATCTTCTGAACACTTCCAGGGATGGTGACTCCACCACTTTCCTGGGCAGCCTGTTCCAATGTTTAACCACTCTTTCAGTGAAGACTTTTTTCCTAATATCCAACCTAAATCTTCTCTGGCATGACTCAAGGCTGTTTTCATTGTCCTGTCCCTAACTGCCTGGGAGAAAAGGCTGATCCCAAGTTATTGAACCTACCTGGAGCAAGACAAAAGATGAGGAGGGATTTCAGGGGTAGAGCAGCATCAGGAAAAGACCTGAGTAGCCTGAAAAATCTCAGTAACCTCAACTGTAACAACACACCAGACAACAACTTGCATTAGAAGAGCTTCAGCACAAGTCCCCAAAACTCCCCAACCTCAGAATCACAAAATCAAATAGGCTGGAGAGCCTCAAATCCAGCCTATCAAAAAGCACCACCTTGTGTTCTGTCAACCAGATAATGGCACTGAGTGCCACATTCAGTCTTTCCTTAAACGTTTTGAAGGATGATGACTCCACCACCTCCCTGGGCAGCCCCTTCCAATGTCTGCTCACCCTTTCAGTAAAGAAATTCTCCTGATGTCCTCCCCTGGTACAGCTTAAGACCATGTCCCCTTGTCCTCTGGTTGCCTGGAAGAAGAGACCAACCCCATCTGGCCACATCCTCATTTCAGAGGGTTGTGGAGAGTGGTCAGGTCCCCCCCTGAGCCTCTTTTCCCCCAGGATAAAGCCTTTGTGGCTCCCTGCAGGTTCATTCAGTCTGTCAGCATGCTGAGTGCATTTATGTGCAGTTAAGCTGCACCCTGAGCTGGCTCTGGCTTGACACCTTGCTAACAAAATATGCTGGCCCTTGGAAGCACTGTCAGATGTCAACCTGGGAAAAGCTGCAGATCGATCCAGCCCTGCTGTGGCAGTGCAATGCATTGGTTTTTTCCCAGTGTGGATGTCCCTTGCTGGCAGTGACTGCTGGCAAAACAGAGGCTGCAGCACTAAATGTATAAATGGATACCAACATCTGCACCCTGAGGGTGGAAGGTGGAGGGAAGTTCTTTCTGCTCCTGTGTTGCCATGGAATGTCCATGCTGGATTTGATTGATAGTCAAGAACACAGGATTTTTAACCAAAATCAAGATTTAATTTAATTTCATTTTTTTCTCAGTTTCCTTTCAATCATCAAAAATGCTTAATTTCAAACTTCCTGGGACTTCCCTTGTGATAAACATAAATGGTTTAGGTTGGAAGGGACCATAAGGATCACCTAGTTCCAATCCACCTGCCCTGAGCACTGTCTTACTCACTCTTCTTTAGATTTTATTTGTATTTATGCTCTGTTCTGCAGCTGGCTGGGGAGGGTTGTGCTGCAAAGCCCATCACCCATCCCACCAACATCTGGGAAAGCCCTGTGTCACCTCCAGCTGGGAATGGTTCAGCAGCACTCCTGTATATTAGTTGGTCTCATTCTTCTTTCTTTTTTTTTTCTTGATTTGGTTTTTCCCATGTTTCAAAGAAAAATATGAGGATTTTCTATACTCCTGTGAGAATTAGTCTTCACTCCTGTCAGACTGATCATTTGCTTGAATGGCTTTTTGAGAGTGTTTCGGTTTTTTTTTTGGGAAGCACTAAATATCCCCTGCCATGATGTTAGTCTAATACATTTGGTTTGATTTCACTAATTACTAAAAAAAAAATCATTTTTAATGAGTTTTTTTTTTGGTATTTATTAACTGACCTGTCTCCCTAGGCCATGTTTTCTCCCAGTCTTTTTCCTAAACATTTCACCTGTAGCTGATTTTTTTTTACCAACCTTAACACAGGTGTGGATGCTCCCATCCAAACTCATTTGTCTCCATGCAAAGCAAGTCAATCTGTGACCTGGTGATGCTCAAAATGAAAGCAGAAGGAAGCAGCAGCAGTGAATTATGGTGACTTTCTTGCATTTGCATAATTTTATACATCAAGGCTTAGCCATCTCTACCTTCACCAGGACGAGGGAGGGGAGCAGGACTAACTTTGCTAGAACTCTTCCTTTATTTGAGGAGAATTTTTCATTGCTCAGCTGTCAGCATTTTGTGGGTTGCCTAAAATAAGCAAATACATTCAATTCCTTTATGGAATTCTTAGGTGGTTTTGTTTTGTTTTGGGTTTTTTGGGTTTATTTTTGTTTATTTTTGGACTGATGCATGAAAATCCAGTGAGATTCAGATGTGCACATCCATGCCCTGTGGTGAGGATGTCTTCATGACCTCAGCTGGTGAGCATCTGGTACCCAGAAGCACTGAGTGTGAGGTAGCCCTGTAATTCTCGTTCTGCAGATGCTGCTCTTGACAACAAGCCAGTCTTCCATTGAAACTCACTCCTGTTTGCTTTTTTTATATTCCTTTTATTTCTCTTCCATAGCGTTCTCCATCAGAGCACATCAGTGTTTCATTTAAAATTTTTCATTCCCAGGTCTGTGAGGTCTCTTGGACTGAACTTGTACATAGCTTTATTTCTTTTCTTTCTTTCTTTCTTTCTTTCTTTCTTTCTTTCTTTCTTTCTTTCTTTCTTTCTTTCTTTCTTTCTTTCTTTCTTTCTTTCTTTCTTTCTTTCTTTCTTTCTTTCTTCCTTTCTTCCTTTCTTCCTTTCTTCCTTTCTTCCTTTCCTTTCCTTTCTTTCCTTTCTTTCTTGTTTTTTTCTCCTTTTTCCAAGCCAAACAGAAAATTTCTCTTCAGGGTGAAAAGCTGCCTTCCTCTCATGCCTTTTCTCTTAATCTACCTCAAATTGAGGAATGAATGGGATAAGTCAATGGCAAAATAAGTCTTTTTGAAGCACTTGGGAAAAAAGGAAGTACCTTGATGCATTGATGTTTCATCACTTAAGTTTGTTTTGGGTTTTTTCCCCTTCATTCACAATCAACATTTTCTATTTTTTCATTTGTGAAGTTCTACAGATATTTACCCCATATTCAAGGAGAGTTCAGGGGTGATAATGTGAAAGACAATGTTTCACATTTGAAATCCCATTTTTAATCTTACAGGAAAATCCTATTCCGGAGATTCCAGCTCTCCTGGAAATACACCATGAAAAAGGACACCATGAAAAAGGACACCATGAAAAGTACACCACGAAAATTTTAGGACATCTTTTACCAAATGATGTCTAGAGTACCAAAATTAATTAGAAATTTAAAAAGTGTTTTCTGTGGATGTGGGGTGGTTTTGAGATTTTCATGGACCCAGGATGGATCCAGGCTGAATTATTCCCTCTTCCTGCACAGTTGCCTTATTTTTTCCATGGTCCTAGGTTTGGCAGTGAGCTTCACAAACAAATATTCTACATTTCCCCCTGGCCCTCCTGGGAGTTTCACTGAGCAAAACAAACACCTGCCTTCTCTTTAAGGTGCCCGTTGCTCCTTCATCCCATAACACCAATCCTGGCCATCATTGCCCAGAGTGAGTTCAGCTTATCAAAGCTGGATTTTCAGCCCTCAAAAATCTTCCTTCCTCTCCCTCAAACAAGAAAACGTAAAAATTATTCCTCTGTTTGCTTTGCAGCCTCTTAACAAAAGAACACCGAGGGCATTTGTTTTACCACAAATGAAGAAATCTGAACTTGTGATTTATCCTACCTATATCCCTGTTCCACATGTCTAAATCCCTTAGGCCCAAATTATTAAAACTATGAAAAGAAAATTAATTCCTGCTGGATAAATGGGACAGAAGGATTGTACTGCCAGGGCCAGCCTCGATGCCATATCTGGGATGCTAAAGGGTGGTACCTCAGGGAGAAGTGCCTTGGAGTAAAGCAGCTTGAAACGTGGCCTAATTGAAATATGTTTCTTTAATTGCATTAATCAGGGCCTTAATAGGATTAAAACAATTGCTCCTTTCACTTTTATCGTGTAGCTCCTTTCTTTCTTCACGGAAATTCTATATTTATAGCTGTTTGTGATTCTTTGCATTTCAATTCATATCTTAAAAACAGTCTGCTTCCAGCTGAGCTCACCTCCTAACAAAGAATGGTCCAGAAAACCAAACTTAGAATAGATTTCCTTCTCCTCACCTGAAAAGGTATTTGCTGTTTTGTGTCCAGATCTAGTGAAGAAATCAAATAACAGATGGTTTCTGTAGTTACATTTGGAGCTGAAGAAAGGTAAATTTCAGTCTCAGATTTCCCATTTTCACACTGGGATAAGTTCAGGTAATAAGACTATTTTATAATTTGTTTTGCTTTGCTCCTTTGCCTTTTTTTTTCCTTCCGTTTAGAGTGGATTTTTGGAGGTTTAAATTACAGTTTTATTGTAAAATATTTACTCCAACTTACTCCACTGTAAACTCAACTATGACTAAGTGCTGAAATCAGAACTTTGTCCAAGTGTATTTTCAGGGCAATGAAAGCAGAACTTCATTTATTGTTACCAGCAGCAGCCCCGGCCAGAAGTGGTTACATTTCTAATATTCAGGTGCATCAAACGAAATTATAAGGAAGCATATTTCACAAAAATCTACAATGGGCTTTAACAAATCAGAACTCCCCTGAAAGAAGTATTTTTGCAAATGTCATTCAGCTGATCAGATTTTTATAAATTTGTACCTTTGTGGTATTATGTACCATCCCTGCTGTGCTTATGAGAACTGCACATTTAATTATTGATTTTTCCCCTTTTTAAAAGCAGAGGGCTGGTTTCCTGTCAAGTCTCTTCAAATCTCCCTGCCTTTGTTCCCCTGGTTTCAGAAGCAGTGGTTGATTTGTTTCTGTTATATGCAAACGTTAATGAAAAATATGAAAATGACCTTGAAAAAATTTTAATCAGCGTGTTCTTTCACAATAACTATAAGGATGGGGTAGAAAGGAAAAAAATTGAGCTATTTCAAAATATCTAAAGGTAAAAAGAGGTCTTTCCAAGTTAAATGTGAATGTATTGTACATAATTTTTCCACCTTTTATACCACCAGCCTGAGAATTGCATATATAGCTATAGATGTATTTCCTTAAACATTCATAATAACTGCATAAATATGGAATAATCTGCAGGAAGTTACCCTCATTCGATTTATTTTGTTTCTCACTCATCCTGTACTTGGATACCAATCACATTATCCTACAGCAGACAGCTGAAATTAAAAAAAAAAAAAACACAAAACCAACCAAGCAAGCCAATATCCTAAAAAGCAGCTACATCCTTTTCCCGGCTCTAAGGAGTGTGAGGAAGGTTTGGCTGGCTACAAGGATCTCTCTCTGAACCTGTGCTAAATTCTCAAGCTCTGTTTCGTCACCGCTTGAGAAAGATCAGCGCCTGTGGAAGATCCTCCCCCTTTTAAAAGATCTAATTCAAGATTAAATGACTTACCCTGGTTGTTTGACCACCTGGCATTTACATTTTTAATGCCAAGTGAGTTGAACCTCACGCACCGAACCTTCTGGTTCATAGCCCAAAGAGCTCCCCAGCCTGAGGTGCCTCAACAGACACTCCATGCTATGACCAAACAAATCAGGTTTAATCCTGGTGAGATTTTTGCCCTGAAGGGCTGAAATAAGAGATGCTGGGAATGAAGGAATATTGTAAATATACATCTTTCCTCATAGCCAAATAGGACTAAGTGCAGGAGTTTTAAAATTTTTTCTCTTTCAGAACAGGGTTATGAGTATAGTCAGGACTGAGAATCACTGAGTTTATTTTTCATGGATTTACTGGTAAAATGACTGACAAACTTTAGGGAAAAGCAAATTTTAATAGTGACCACCAGCATATTTTTTTGTTTCCAATCTTGCATGGGTCTTATATACGATGAATAACCCTGGCTTGTCTCCTAAGATTCCCATAGAAATCGATTGGCCCTTTAATTTTTCAAGAGCTTTGAGCTGATCAATATTGAGTTTTGCTGATGACCACTGAGTTTTTATAATTAGTCTCAGTTGCTGAACTCCAACCAAGAATTTAAGACATTGACAAAGACTTTGTCCTCTTAAATTTCTGGCCACATGGACCATGCTCTTAAACAGTGGCACAGTTTAAAATCTGTTAAAAAAAAAAATCAATTTTTTAAACTATGCCCTGAGTGGAAAAAAAAGTATTATTTTGTTCCTAGCTGTTTTCAGTTGTAACAGTTGCCACTACTCTATTTCCATTGTTTGCTTCCAAGTTATTAGGGCTGTTATTTAATTAATTAGGGGTTTTTTGTTTGTTTGACTACAAATAGGTGTATCTACAGTAGGGCATTCACTGATTTCTACATAGGCTCAAGAATAATGACCCTGAGTGGCATTATTGTATTGAAAAACTCTTTTAACACAAATCAGCTCTACATTCCCAAGGATAAATATACCAGCCAGTTCCTCCAAAAGGTTGTGAGGAGAATTAAATTCAAAAAAGAATAAGCTTGTGAGCAGTTCAGAGGTTATAGGAGGAGGATTCATATAAAGAATGTTCGATAGACTGCCATGTCCTTCTCCTCTTGGGAAGTGTTTGTGCATCACTTTCAAGAAATAAATGGCATTTTGTATAGAAATGCTTTAGCAAAATCGGTTTCCTTTTGATGTATGTGAAGTCATAATCTTGTAGGGGTCTTTTCTGTGATTCAGCTGCTCCATGTGACATTCAGCTCTTTTTATGTATCTGGCTTGCAGAAGGAAATGCATGTATCTATTCCACTAAGAATGGATGTTTTAGCAGGTGTCAGGTCATAAAATCACTTTATACCACTTCTTGGAGCAGTTTATGATCACTGGATATTGTATCTCTGGTCCATGATATGGGGCATTGCCATATTGATTAAATGCCTTAGGCTGTTGCAGGGGGAAAAAATAAGGATATTTAATCAATAGACCTGTGCTTTAGTTACTGTTCCTGTCAGGCTGGAACAGAAATAGCTCAAGAAAGGGGCAGCTTCTCAGACAATCTGAGGGAGTTAAAGTTTGAAGAAAGCTAAATAATGCCTTTGCAGACCTGTGAGGGAAGATAATCAACTTAGCAATTGCAAGAGCAGAGATTGAGTTACCAGATCAATCTTGCTTAAGGGTTCAAAAGGGCTGAGAAAGGGACTTTGGGACTTAAAAGGGAGCCCCAATGAAACAGTGGCTTAAACACGAGTGGAATAAATTCTTCTGGTTGCCAGTGATGTGCCCTGATCCTGAATGTTGCATGTGTGAGGATTAATTACTGCTCAGCTAAAGCACCTCCTTCAGTGAGAGACTTCAGGGACAAATCTCTGTGTCTGTGGTGTAGTAAAAGGGAAAGATAAGTTTTCCCAAGATTCCCTAACACTGTTGTTGAATCTCATGGTTGTGGTATTTTCTTGCCATTTTTTTACCAGTTATTATATTACTTTAACTTCAGACCTATATCTTTAGATATAATCCTTTGAGTACTCTCAAGTGGCCATTCCGCCCAGTAGAAATCCAGGACAGGTGAGTCCCCCTGAGGATGTAGGAGAAGGATTTAATTCTGCATTCAATGGTCAAAAATAGGCACCTCTTCCTGCCACATTTCAAAAGGGATATGGAAAAAACCCAAGTTGAAAAGAATAGCATGTATGAAAAAACTAGAAGTGTGTATAGATTATTGGAATGAAGACTTAGAGCAGAGTTTATTGCACTGTACATGCACTGTGCTTGGAGGAGAATACTGAGCATTCAGGGCTCTGAAATGTAGCAGAGAGAAAACACAACAAGAATCAATGCCTAGAAGCTGGAGCCAGGCACTTTATACTTTACTTCATTATTTCTAACAGAAAGGGTAATAGAAAACTGGTGGAGATTACTAAAAGAGGAGAAGGTTTTTCATCTTCTGCTGCATTGCAATCCACTCTGCTTGCCTTCCTCAGGGCTGGCTTTTTCTCTGAGGGAATTATTTGTACCTGATGCTTGTGAAACACTGTCACGGGGAGGGTGGCAGCCTAAGACAAGCCCTGCCCTGGACTCAAATTTTCACAACACTTTAAGGAATCGCTCTGGCCCACAAGTTCTAACGATGGCAAATCAAATCTATTTGTAAAAATTAATTATTTATAAGCAGATAAGAGATTATGGAGGAAAGATCTTAATCAGAGTTGCTTACTGCACAGTATAAACTAAAAGAACCTCTGGTAGATCACAGCATAGCATAAAACAGTGTACTATATCAAGGTGCACTATAATAAAGCCAGCAAAAAAAATGGTATTGATTAGGAGTTGTGTCACTATAGGACATGAAAGAGCACAAGCGCACACCCCTGCTCTCAAGGTGACGAAGAAAGAGGAGTTTATTTTCTGACTCCAGCATTTCTAGTTTTCCAAAAGTGACAGTGGATTGGAGGGTGACAGTGCCACCTCTCCAATGACACTGGACAAACCAACAGTCCATCAAATTTCTCCTCCTCCATAAAAGAATGCAAAACAATGAGTTATTTGCAGAAAGTGTGTGAGAAAGTTCGCTACAACAATGTCAGCATCAGAAGGCTTAGAAAATCTTAAAAAATCGGGGTGACAGAGTTGAATGTAACTCACAACAAAATTATGATAATGTACAAATTCCTTCACTCTACCCCTGGGAGTAACCACAAAGCAATGTCCCCCGCTCAGAGAAAAAACTCCATGCATTTCCAGGGAAATGTATAGAAGATTTCTACTTTGTGAAAGCTTGGTGTGGCTTTTAAAATTGTTAAGTGTCTGTCAGTCATAAATCCAGCTTAATTTGCCAGATCTCCCTTCAAAAGCAAGATTGGCAATTGGGAGATGGTGGTTACCCCGAGGTACCGAAATAACTCCCTACAAGACAGCTTGTCCTGCTTGAGTTATCTGGCAGGGTAACAATCAACAGATAAGGTTTTGTGGGGGGTGAGACACCCTGCCACAGCCTGAATTAATGAAGGTGACATAATTGCTCTCCTCGTCCCCAGCCTGTGGGAACTCATGGGATAAAACCCCTGTCTTTGCTGCCTGCCTTTTCCCATTTTAGCAGAGAGGAAGAAAGGGGCTGGCTCCCCAGCAGGGCTCCTGGAGCTGGGTACACTGAGTCATTCCTGCTCGGGGTGGAAAGGACTGCTGTATGGATTCAAGAACAAATACAGCTTGACAGCCTACAAGCTTTTAAGACAACCTGACCTTTGTGTGTCTACTCCAAGAACAGTAAGTTCAATTAGCTGTAATGCTTCCAGGTCCTGCACCAACATTAGGAAATGCCCTATTCAGCTAAAGCTGAATTTTTTTTTTAATTTTCTTTTCTCTTAATTTTTTTTTTCTCAGTATAAAAAGCATTAAAGAAACCATTGTAAGTACTGCCAGCAATAAGGGGAAGAGTCTCATATTCAGCAAGGTCTAAAAAATTAATTAGCTTTATTCCTTAAATACAAAATAAATACATTCTGTCATAGCCAAAAGCTTCAGGGCTGAGTTTTAGCCAGTTGGGTTCAAGCCAAGATGACAGCCCTGGCAGCTGTTGGAAACATTTTGGAGTAGAGTTTGGGCGGGTCCCTGTCAGTTTAGAGATCAGCTGAAATCACCAAGTCCTTCTGCAAAGACAAAAGGAGTGTTTATAAAAAAGGCCAATACAGTGGAGAATGAATCTATTCATGGTTTGTCAGTAGTTCACATGTCCTCAGATGTCATTTAATTGCCTCAGTTTGCCCCTTCTGAAGGGGTGTTGTGATCCCTTGTGATCTTTTGTGTTGTAAGTGGTTAAGTGAGGTCTTTGACATCACCACAGCATTTCCAAAAGCTTCCGGTATCTGTAGGACAAGAAGCAAAGATAAAGTGTTGGTTTTTCTTTGAGCAGAATAGAGAACTACAGTGAAAACAAAATCGTTTTATATGAGGTTTTGAGGGATTGTCAGATGTATTTGCTTAGATATTGGAGTTCTGAGGCTTCCTGGAGTGAGAGTCCATGGAAAGCTCCCTGTGATTTTGATGCAGGATGTTTTTGAGATTCCTGGGAGCTATATACCATTGGGGAGCTGGAGGAACAACAGCTTTTACCATGTTTACCTGCTGTCCACATCACACCATGCAAGAAATGCTCCTTCTCTCTCCATTTCTTCCATAGCATTATAAATTAGTGCCTCTGAAACTAATCTGGACCTCCATCATGGCAGATGGAGGTATCACAAAATAAAATCTCCTCCTGAGGGAACCACAGCTTATATAGACTGTCCTGGGCATAGAGCACCAAGGAATGAATTCTGCAAAAGTTTTAGTGCTGCTTGTGACATTTCAGTGGCTTCGAGACACCCCAAATTAAATCTCCTGTTTCATGTGAGATACAGGAACAGGACAAACTCATTCCGGGGCTTTCTGAATCATCTGAAGGCCCTTTGGAATGCCCCAAAGTTTTCAAATGGCACTGGGCTCTGAGACATCTGAACTGAGGCCCCAAATTAAAATCCTGCTTCTTTTCCTCTTGCTCCTGCCTGAGGAGCTGCCTACCCAGATTTGTGCTCTTCCCTGCCACTCAACAAACACCTCACTAAGGAAACACCTTGTCCTGATGTTCTGGTGTCCCATTTTTCATGGCATAGATAGTTACTTTCTCCTGTACTACATTCCAGAGGTTTGGAATTGCTTTCCCTGTATCCATCATACATTTCTCAATGCTTATTTTTCTTCAATGGCACCCAAGCACCTTTTGAAGTCCTGGCTTAGGCTGGCATCATAGCTTCTCAGTAGGGGGAAGAAAAGAGACATTAATCCAGTTTTAAGAGCTGTTCCTCTGTCTTTCTGCATTGATTTGTGTGGAACTGTCCTTTTAACTCTCTTTTCTGTCTGACTTCTCATTGCCTTCTGATGAGAGTCAGTCTAAAAGTGCAGGGTTGGATTTACATCGATTATTCCCTTTGTTGTCTTTCTGTGACCCTTTCTGAACTATGAACTCGGAGTTGTGGCTTGGTCATGAAGGGCTTTTATTCCTATCACACTGACTATAAATATGGATTAACAGCTGAATGTGACAGGCATCTAAGCTTGTTTCTCTGAAGAAGGAAAAAACCCTTTTCACCCTGTATTAAACTGCAGTTTGTTCTTAAGAGAGAAGCATATTGGAAAAACCAACAGCAACATCAAACTCTGCATTTAGAGTCTTTGGGATGAGAGAGACCAGCAAAAAAATGCATGTGCCTTGATACCATTAGGCATTGTAAAGTTAATCTTTACAAAGAACAATCTTTACAAAAGGGCAATATTAATTAGCTTTGTTTTCTTAGTGAGTACCTTGTTCATCTGTTTAATACATATTTGGAAGACACACAAAGTGTTAATTTATCTATTAGTCTTTCCTTTGGAATACAAATAGTAAGTACTAATAATATGTGCCTAAATGCAATTACAGCTAATAAATCAAGGACCAGTTTTCTCAGGTTTTATATACCTGCTATTTTCCCTTGGATTTTTTGTCTGTCTCTTATTCCTTTTTCTTTGCCTGTCTCTTCACATGTGTATTCTCTGGCTACACCAGAAATCTTTGGAAATTTCCTCTTTGACTAAAATACATCTTTCCATATACCAACAACAAATCAAGATACAGCACGTAGTACCAGTTTTCAACAGTTGCTAGAGCAAGTTATCAGGTTATAAAAAATCCCCCAGCCTTTATCTACTCTTCTTAGTAGTAGAATAATTCATATGTGTCATTTAGTAAATCTTTGGAAGACCAGCAGGATGCAGTCAGGATTGTATTATATGACCTTCATCAGTAAACCAAAAAAAGTGTATTTCTTTGGTATTAACTGTTTTTGAATACAGATTGTCAGTGAATTTTTTGGGGGAGAGGGAAAAAAATTGAGATAATTACACTTCTGTTTCATAATTGAGTACCCCACCCATCTTTTATTCCTTTTGACCTTTAGAAGTGATACATCATCACACAAGGGTCTGAGCAGGTCCTGGATCCATGGGGCCATCACTCTTTGGAGAGGTTTGAATCCAAAATTGTTCCCTGCTCCATAAAGCATCAGAATCATATTATTGATTCAAACTCAGGCTGCAAGACAATGAAAAATAAATGCAGGTACAAACACAGTGCTTTGACAACTGCTGTTTCCCATTATTGTCTTTTACATCATGTGAAATGCATGATGTGATCAGCTGGTCCATCTGCACATAACCACAGGCTGTTTGGAGAGGCCTGCCAGGAAAACCCCGGTCATTTCCACCAGCTCCTCTTCATCTGGACTTCACTGCTGGGAGAATTATTTTCTGTGGCCATCACAAGGGCTGTTGGACTGGTGCCACAGCATCCAGCTTGCTCCTGCCAGTGGGGACAGACTGTGGAGCTGTGGCGAGGTTGTTGCTGCTGCTGGAGCTCCTCCTTTCTGCTCAAAGCCCTGTGCACCCCCCAGGCTTACCCCTCTGAGAGTTCCACTGCCTCTCTTTCCCTCTGGATTCCATAATATCGATGGCAGAAAAACAGGAGAGAGATTGAAGGACCTGAAAAGCACCAAGTGGTCAAGGCCATGGATGATGGATGCCATTATCACAGGGGCACAGGGCTTTTGAAAAGTAATGATCATGGATTCCAATGGAATTGTCCATGGATTCCAGTCATGGGATTGTTTAGGTTGGAAAACGCCCTGAAGATCACCAAGTCCAACTGTTTGCCCAGCACTGCCAAGGCCACCACTGAACAATGTCCCAGGTGCCACATCTGAATGTCTTTTAAATCCCTCCAGGGATGGTGACTCCACCACTGCCCTGGGCACACTCTTCCAATGCTGGGCCGTCTTTTCTGTGATAATTTTTTTTTCCTAATATCCAATCTAAACCTCCACTGGTGCAACTTGAGGCAGTTTCATCTTGTCCTGTTGCTGCACAGGAAAAGAGACCAACCCCCACCTGCCTGCAGCCTCCTACCAAGAGAGGCTCCTATCACTTTTGTAGAAAGTGAATGTAGAAATTATTTCAGCAATTCCTTCTGGTCCATGCTGAGGGAAGTGAAAATTTAAGTGTACCATAAATAGTGTATGTACACTATAGAATACAGACATATAAAATGCCCACTTGTATTTTGATCAGTTGGTAACAGTTATGCTTTAAAAATACATAAGTAACATATAGTGATTATGGCAATGTTGATTTAATGAAGCTTTAATTGAAGTGATTTGCTGTACTGTGAAGAGAAAGGGTAACAAGCAAGATCAAATCAGCACAAAGGGAAAACAAACCAGAGCTCCTGAAGGTCTGTATTTTACCAGTACAGCTAGAAACACCAGAAGAGTTTTAAAAGACAGCTTTAATTTTCAAGGAAAAATAACTTTTCAAATAGATTTAAGCAAATGAAGAAGCATGTCAGATTTGACATCCTCGCCCCTGTGCCTTCATACTTAATGAAGTGTCACTAGAGTCTATAAGATAAAGCAATATTTAATCCAATATCTGAAGCTTCCTCCCCTTGGACTGTGTTTTCAGCTGCAAAACTTGGCAAAGCCCCAGCCTGTGGCACTACATCAACTTCCACCTCTTGCCAGTCTTGTCCTTTGTGACGTTGACTCTGATGGATTTTACTGAAAGGCATTAGGTTTCATCTCACTTGTTTTTTTGGCAGACTGATGGAGCCACAGCAGGGTGGATGTTGTGGTGCTCTGCCTCGTGCATCAACAACAACGCAGTCATTTAATACTTTTCTGTAATCTCTGTGAATAATGAAGATGAGCAAAGGAGAAAGGACGGACATCTTGATAATCAAATCCCCGGTGAAGTTTGAAACGTTGGCTCCCAGAAATAAACTTCTGGCATACACACTGATGGAATTCACACTAGAAGAAGAGAGAAATGTGGAAAGTGAAATTATTAATATTCACAGTCGCTTTTCTGATCGCAACAGCAATAAGAGAGCGAGAGAAAACTACTAAAAATAACTTTCTGCATAGAAAATCAGTCTAAGCAGAGCCAAATATGTGATGCATTGCTTTTTCAAACACACTGAACAGGCACTTTAGTCCATCAGGTGTGGAATGAATTTCTTAACATTCTTACATGACCACAGTTCAATCTGTGTAGCAGTAACCAATTAGTCCACTAAAGCATCCCCGTTTGGTAGAAGGGAAAGGAGAATAATCACAGAATCATGGAATCATAGAAGGACTTGGGTTGGAAGGGTTTAAAACCTTCTCATTTCAACTCCCCCTTCTGTGAGACCAGGTGGCTCCAAGCTCCTTCCAGCCTGGTCTTGAACACTTCCAGGGATGGGACAGCCACAGCTTCTCTTGGCAACATTTGCAGTTTCTCACCACCCTCTGAGTAAAGAATTTCTTTCTAGTATCTTATCTAAATCTCTCCTCTTTTAGTTTAAAGCTGTTCCCCATGATATCACTATCTGCCTGTTTAAAAAGCTGCTCTCCTGTTTTTCATAAAATTCCTTCAAGCACTGGGGGGTCACAGCAAGGGTCACAGAGACTTGTCTTCTCCATGCTGAACAACCCCAAATACTAAAAATCATCACCCCCCTTTTGTCTGAGTGTAAATAAGCAAGGTATGAAAGATTCCTTGATTTGAACATTGAGTTGGATCTCATAGTCCAACACTACTAAATATTAAATTTGTATGGTCAAAAAATGAAATTCCAAAACAACAATACATTGTTTATTCTCATATTTAATGCTCCCAGGTTATGGGAAAAACAGAGCTTTTTTCCAACCCTTGCATTTGTGGGATACTTCAGGCAGGATGTTATTCCTGTACAAGTAAGCTGTGTTGTCCCACTGTAATTCTCTAGGGAGTAATGGCAAAGTAAATATCCTCAGAAAGGTGAGAAGTTCAGCCTTTCATCACTCCTTTGAGAAATGACCACAGGAGTTTGTTTTCCTGTTTTCCACTGAATGTGAAAAGAAACTCTCTCCACAGGTCCACAGAATTCACTAGATAGGGATCCCTCAATCCCCGTGGTCAAGGCAAGGTTTCAAAGGGGTGAGGTGAGATGGAAAGACCTCTCTCCAAATTTGTTTTCCAACATTTTGGCTTTGGATTTGAATTTTTAGAAACCAGGATGGTTCTTTTTCTTTTAAACCTCTCTTCTTCTCCTTTCCACTTTGTCTGTAGACCTTGTTTCCAAGCACGTGCCATTTGTGGGTCTTTGCGTCTGTATGTCCTCTCTGCTCTGCATAAATTTACAATCATTCAGCTGATTTCTATCAAGTTGGATAAAGCAGAAATCTGCAGTTTTACATTCCTACAAAATTTTGGAAAAATGTCTACCCAGGTAGAGGAAAAATACTGTTAATAACTCCACCAGGGGAATGGGTATAGGGCAGGTTTATTCCCTGCTAGATGTGAAATACCCTACACAACAGAAGGCTTGAGAAAAACAACTCTGGAAGTGTTGGTGCTCTCTGATTTATTAAATTTTGAAGTAAACTTCAAAAAGATCCACCATGACTACAACAGAGAGAATGGAACAAATGGACTGTCTGTGTTTGTGGTGCTCTGAGATAAAAACCCAACAGGATCTGTAGTGAAGATTATGGTTTTTTATTAGACTCACCCAGATATCTGGGACAAAAAAAAACCCCAGAGATTCTCTTAGGAGTACAGACCTTGGAGTGGCCTGAAGTTTTCTGCCTCTTCCCTCAATTATTTCCTTCCTTTAATAAAGGATTTAATCTCTGATAAAGCTTTTTTGAGTGACATCACACTGATCTAAATCAGCTGCAATTCCTCCATGGCAGCAGGATTTGAATTAGGTGATCTCTAAGGTCCCTTCCAACCAGACCATTCTGTGATTCAATGATATTATGAAGTGAAGAAACAGTGTCTAGACAAGGAAAGATTTAAAAAAATAATAATGATAAGAAAAAAGTTATTTAGTTATTAGAGAATCAAGCCCTGAAAATCTGTTTGTCTGGGGCTTTTTAAATGTTTACATCTCAGTGCTGTTGCATGCAGCATGGAGAGACACAGACAGGTTTTAGCTACAAGAATCTTCAATTTTATGGCCATAATTTTCCCCCTCACTTGCAAAAAGTCCTGTGCCCTCTGACTGAGCACACACACAAATCAAAACCATACAAATGAGGAGGTGGCTGCCGTGGTTATGTGTAGGTACCAAGAGATTTTCCATTTAATAGAGCCCAACACCTGGCTATTTAACAGAGGTCACCAGCTAAATCAGTTAGAAACGGCTTAGGCAGGCATGTGGAAGCAGGGCTGAATTAGAAATAAGTGAATCCTAGCTTTGGCCACAAATGTGTGGAAAATGAAACTAAATTAAGTTGCTTCAGCCCTTTCACTGGCACAAACTGATATAAATTGGTTTCATTAAAAAACCCTAATATATTTTAAGGCTGCAGTCCTAACCTATTTCGTTTTGTGTTGTTGCTGAGAGCAAGTAGCTTAGTGGCATTTTATGTAGCAAATGAACAGGGTACAAATAGAATTTTATTGCTTTGTAAATGAAAAGGCTGGGAAGTTTTGGAATAAAATTGATTTTCACATCTGGAAAAGTTTGCCTTATCATTAGTGCTGTGCTTGCTCTCTCTCTCTTACTCGACTTATTTTTCACTCCATTGTTTTCCACTTATTTTGCAAGGCAGCCGTGTAATTTCCATTCTCATTCATTCATGTTCCCAAATTGTGTTTTTCTTTTCTGAGCTCAATGTTTGAAAATGTTTGCACAGGGGCTGCTCAGCTGAACTGTTCCTTGGATGCAGTGGGATGCGTGTTGGTCTCTGCCTTTTTTCATCACAGACCTCTGGAGATAATATTTGCAAAAGTGGTTTTGGAGCATTTTTAGAAACCCTGCCTGTGTTTAATGGAGTTTTTTATAAATCTCCATGATCCACTGGTCTTCCCAACTTTTCTTTGTGTTATGAGGAAAATGCACCCACGGTATGATGCAGCATTATATGGAAATACAGGAGCAAACTGAGCACCTGAACTACTACGAGAACACCACAAATATTTGGAAGGGTTTATTAGCTCAGGTTATGCACCTCCTTGCAGATTTTGGAAGAGCTGGGTGGCTTGGCATCTCTTCACAGACTGACTTTTCCACTTACATGAGACACTCTTCAGAAGCTCATCTGAAGATCACTGTTTTTCCCATATTTAATCCCTGTTTAGAAACCACAGGTGCTCTGTTTGGCAGTGGCAATTTGGCTCAAAATAGAATTGTGTATCATTGTGCCAAACAGTATTTTTTTTTGTAAATTGGAAGTGCCAGTTTAGTAAGGAAAGGGCTAAGTCTCCATTCTACATATCCATAATTTGCAACCTGTTCTTTGTGCCACAGGATGATGCAATTTTCCATCCCACAACACAGAGACAGCCCAAGGTGGCTGGATGTGTCTCACACTTCTTTTCACAGAACCATACAATTGTTTAGGTTGGAAAAGAATTCTGAAATCATCAGCTGCAATTGTCAACCCAACATCACCATCGTGCTCACTCCTAAACCATGTCCTCATGTGCCATTTTTTAAACACTTCCAGGAGTGGTAGATTAGATATCAGGAAGAAATTCTTCCCTGGGAGGGTGGTGAGGGCCTGGAACAAGTTGCTCAGAGAAGCTGTGGCTGCCCCATCTCTAGAATCTTTCAAGGCCAGGCTGTATCTTGGTTTTAACAACCTAATGTAATGGAAAGTGCCCCAGATCTTGGCAGAAGTGTTGGAAATAGATGATCTTTAAGGCTCCTTCAACCAAAACCCTTCTATGATTCTGTGATTTTATCCTTGGACATTATCCTTCTGTGTCACAGAAATGTTTGGAGGAGCCTATACTGCCCCTGCCCACTGCACTGGTTCTGTGCTTACTTTCATTAATTTCTTTCCTATTAAAAGGCACAAATTCTTCTCTCAATCACAAAAAAAAAAAAAAAAAAATCTTGTCACAACAGTCAGCTCTGAGTTTGGGTTAGTGATTATAAAGTATCTTGGGTTTAATATGGCCTTCTAGATAGATTAAAACCTGGAAACTTCCACACCTTCCCTTTTACTTTGGTTTGCTAAGTCCCATTAGGCACAGACGATTTTCCTAGTGAAGATCTGCTTCTCAGAAGTTTTGCCTCCAGTGATGTCAGCTGGTCACCTTTTCCTGGCACTGAATGCAATTTAGAGTGAATAAATTCAGTAAGATTCTTTGCCAAGAATTACTCAGCTCTTCATGCCGAAATATTAATCGATAACGCCTCTTAAAATTTCTCTTCACTCCAATCATTTTTATAGCATTGCAATTTACTGCATGGAAAGCAGGGTAGTAAAAGATAGAAAAACCAGCTGTTAAGTCACATTATTATTAATATTTATCTGTCATTTACAGAGTCCCAAAAGGTGTTCACAGCACTTTTGTGTTGCTCAGCAAGCCAGACAACACAACAGCTTTCCCAAGGACTGCAGCTGTAAATATGTAAATACAGGACAAAGAGATGTTCTAGTCAGAGAAATGTCTTCAAACAATCCCATGGAACTTTCTGCCCAGAATGTCCTGACAAACCTTTTTGGGCTTTTAAAATAGGAATGAGAGGAGCACATGCAAATTTGTAGGAACACAATTCTCAATCTCGGACTTTGAGCAAAGGAAAATTAATTTAGCCATGAAAAAGAAGATAAAGTTATGTAGAGGTATGTGTAGGGCAGAGGACTCTGATTTAGAACCAGGAGGTATTTTATTTTGGTTTGGTTTGGTTCTTTTTCTCCCTTGGAAACTTTCCAATATTTAATTTGTTATCTCAAATTTGCTCTGGAGTAAATCTAAACATTTATGGGGTTTCTTCCTATTTTACTACAATGAACAGACCAGTTGAGCAAAAACTCTTTTCTCAACACCAGAATGCTGAAGATGCCCATGCTCAGAACATTCTTTCATGGGCTCAGGTCATCCAGGGTCATTTCTTCCCTTTTCTGTGTATCCCAAGAGAAAAGCCTGATCATTAGAGCTGGTGTTACAGCAGGGAGATGTTTTGGTAAAGAATTAAATACTCTCTTTTGGTAAAGAATTAAATTACTCTTTAATTAATAAAGAATCAATTACATACTCAACTGGTGATGGATAGAATCTCCCTCAGCCTCAGAGCTGCAAAGTGTTGGAAAGGAAGACAAAACAGCTCTCCCAGAGCAGCCTCAAGCTGTGGTGAGAAATTCATGGGGTTCCATCAGTTCAAGGCTCAGGGCTGGACTGAGGACAGGGATATTTACAGCCCATTCCTCAGGGGCCTTTGTTTTATTGAAACCTTTTCCTTGTGTTTCTCTGTTAGGCCATGATGCAGGACATCCACACATTCTTTAGCTGCAGAGCAGCCCACCAGAGGTTGAATCAGTCACAGACACTTCAGGATGATATTAAATGTGGTGTGCACTGGAGAGGAATGAGTAGGAGAGGTAGAAGCTGTATTGGTGAAGGGAAAACAGAGCATGGTGGCATATTTTAAAATGTCACCTTGAGGAAGGTCATAGAATCATAGAATTGCAGTCATAAAATGACTACATCTGTGTTGAAAGGGACTTTTTAAGATCATCTTATTCCCTGCCATGGGCAGGGACACCTTCCACTATCCCAGATTGCTCCAAGCCCCATCCAACCTGGCCTTGGACACTTCCAGGGATGGGGAGTCCAGAACCTCTCTGGACAGGTCCTCTTTGTGGGAAATGAATTTGTAGAGAATTTTCAAAGCTTGACAGAAGGTTTACATAGAATGTATCTGTATGTAAACGTTGAGATAAGAAATGTTGACTTAGAAATGCTGTAGAATAAGATAGATACTCTTAAGAGAAAAATAGAACTAGAAACAAGTTTCAAAAGACAGCTCTACAAATAAGACTAGATACTTTTGAGAAATAGAACTATAAAAGATACATTGTAGTAAGACTTATGAAAGGTAATTTTAGATTATTAGCTTTAAGACATTTACAGTATGGTGTACCAAAAGCTGATAGGCTAAGAAATGCTTATAATGGATTGTAATTGAGAAATAGCTAGCTAATGATTGTAATATAAGATCTGTCTTATCTCACCCTTCAGGTGAGACTGAAAATAGAATAAAAGTTATTTAAAATGCCTCTCAGTTTCCCCATCTCTAAGTCAGAAAAAAACTTAACCCAACACTCTAGATTGGCCCATCTGTGGAATCAATGTGGGACTGTGCTCCTCAACACCATTCCCTACTGAACTTGAATTAATGAATGGGGAGACTACTCACAACATTTCTTCCCACGTCCTGCCCTGTAATTGAGAGAATTCACTCAGTCCTGGAAGAGCTGTGTGATTCAGCATAGGGCAATTCTGGTTTGAAAGGTCTGAAGGAAGAGCAGAGTTCAGGCTTCAGTGGTTTTCAGGCATTCGAAACAGCACAAATGTGTTTTTATAACCAAGGTTCCAAATAGTGGTAATTACACTGATTATGCAGTGAATGTCTTGTTTTCATGTTTTATAAATCCTTTATTCCTTTACCATTGTGAGTGGATGGGAGGGTTGGCTTTTCTCTGATAAAAAATATAAGAATAGAATTTCATTAGTGACTATCTGTGAGCAGCAGCAGGAAAGCAATGTCAGTGCAGTTTTGCTTGCCTAAGAAAATCACAATACCACATACTGAAAGTGTAGCAGTAGCCAGTGTCCAGAATGACGGCTTGATAGATAAGTACCACCTTGGAAATGCCAGTGGGTCTCGGTCTTCCCAGGCTGCACTTTAAGGGCTTGTCAGTGGTTTAGTGATATCCACCTTTCCCAAACACACAAATTGTATTGTGAGCTTTGACAGGTATTTCAGTAACAGCAAGATTTTATACAAGACAATTTCTCTCTTTACCTCTCTATATTACCGATCCATCCTTTAAAACTCAAGATAATATTTATTTATTTTTTTAAATCCTAAGATGAAGTACATACTGCTGACATTTGAGAAATATTTGGAGGAACTTTGTTTGCATCCATGTTTTTTCTGAATTCCTGCTTTTACAAACCATGGTTCATTGCAAAAAAAAAAAAAAAAACCTAAATGCTGAAGGAAAGATTCCAACAGTCTGCTTTGGTCACACTGGATCAGCTACCCTCCCACAGAGGGGGCAATATGAGAAGTGTTTTCAGGACACTGTTTAGTCACAGTTGGAGCTGGGTTTAAAATAAGAAGGCACAATATTGCACTTGATCCCTTCTCCAGTTTGAAGGGATCTGAAGCAGATCTTACTGCTGCTTGCACAGCTCATTCCTGCTCATGCTGGAATAAAAGCCGATTTCTACTGGGGTGAGACAAGTACATGAAGAGAGGGCGCATGTCTCTTGGGAAGAAGGATCAACGTTTCAATGTCAGAGTCTGATGAAAAAGTATTTCAGTCTTAAATTGGGCTCCTGGGACATTTGACACCAGCTGTGCACTGGGCTCATAATACATTTCCTGTGTAAATTGGAAACATTGGGATCATCTCAGACAATGAGGATGTGAGGTAAGAAGTGGGTGAAGAAAAATGGTGAGTGCACACTCTTGCCAAAAAAAACCCCAACCAACCAAATCACAAAGAGGAGGCTGCAGGCAGAGCTCAGGACCCTGAAGAGAAGAAACTCAGGTTTCTTTCTTTCTGCCCTTGTGAGTGCAGGCTCTGAACCTGTTCCCTAAGGCACCAGTGGGACATTGCTTCTTGGCCTCACCTCTCACCAGCCTCCTTGAGGGTGGCCAGTGAAGCAGGTGCCATTTGCCTCTGCAGTTTGGAGGGCCTTTAATTACTTTGTAAGGAGTCTTAGAGTGCTTCTGAAATCCTGAAGAAAATGTAAGAAAGTGTATTTCTGTGAGTAAATTGTGAATGAGTAGTTTTCTCTGAGCAGTTGTTTAATTGAGCTGCAGCTGGTGCTGATTATGTTTGTTTTTCCTTCAGTGTCTCTCATTTCCTTTAGTTTCCGTTAATTCCTGCTTTCATTGGGTAACTGTTGCTGTACAAGATTTTAAGAGTGGTAAAAAAAAAACCCAAAAAACAAAACAAGAAATAAAAAAGTGCATATTTTAGGATCTTTTTATGACAGTTGTTCCTGGAGACACCTGTAAACTATTGAGCTGAATCGGGCTGCAGCTGCTGCTGATGACATGGGGTGTGAAGGAGAAGGGGTGTGACTCATTCTTCTGGTTGTTCCACCACCCTGGCCTGTGGCTGGGCCTGATGAGGTGGCTGTAGGGCCATGTGTACTGAGAGGTCTGTTCATGTGGGTCTCTGGGTCAAGAAAACTCTAAACTGACTGCCAGAGGCTGGAACAAGAGGATGATGGAGGGGAAGCATGGTAGAATCACAGAATATCCTGAGATGGAAGGGACCCACAAGGATCAGCCAGTCCAGCTCCTTGCCCAGCACAGGACAACCCCAGGAATCACTCTCATTTCAGCCTGGAGAGGGACAGGACATTGGTCTGGACAGAGGTCAGGTGTTGTAGTGGCATCTCTGCCCTGCTCAGGTGAGACCCCACCTGCAGAGTTGCCTCCAGCTCTGGGGCCCAGCACAGGAAGGACCTGGAGCTGTTGAAGCAAGTCCAGAGGAGGCCACCAAGGTGATGAGAGCCACTCTATCATTCTCTGATATCAGTGCTGTACATGAGAAGTCAAACTGCCACAAGTCCTGCACAGACCTCCACAGTGACCTGGGTTGATGGATAATGGATTCTTTGAGTTTTGGTTTTGGTTTTTTTTAATCTACATGAGCAAAAAGCAAAGATGGTCAAGATAGGCTGGCAGCAACCTCATGAACTTGAACAAGAAATGTTAAATCCTGTACATGGGCCTGAGTAAGTGGCCCTGGGTGGTCCTGCTTGGACAAGGGGGTCGAACCAGAGGCCTTCCAAAGGTCCCTTGTGACTTCAAGCATTCTGTGATTTTGTGAGATCTGTCAGTGGGGAGGATTTTAGTGTTTTCCTTCTTTTCCTGTAGCCTGTCTCTTCTGCGTTGCTTGTGTTGCAGAACAGATCCTGTGGAAAGCACTCACGTTCCATTGGAACTGCAGGGGCTGCCAGGTCAGGTTTTCCATAGAATGTTCTCCCAAGAAAGATTAATATCAGAAAACAGAGGGCATGTTGTGGTTTTCTGCAGGGCAACACATCTTATCCTTGAAGGTTAAGTTAATTCACTTTTTCAACCCCTTTTTGATTCCATGTCCATTTACTATCTGTGACATTCAAGACCATGTGAGCAGTCAAAACCTTCATTTCCTGTGAGTGTAGTTTTGTAAAGAAAGAGAGAAATCCTCCAGAGACCTTTGGAGGCATGACTAGATCGAGATGCTGGCTGATCTGAAATAATAAATAAATAAAGATAGATGTTCACAGGCTCCTAGTCATTTGTTCCCATTCACACAAGAGTTTTGTCTGGAGAATAAAATCCATTGTTCAGGAATTCTGCATCACTTTGCTTCTCCACCAAGACCACTTATTCTTGGTATCTCCTGAGGGGCACAGCCAGCTTCTTGTGCTGCTTAATTATATATGCAAAGAGACAAATGCGGAAGCCTTTGTTACTTTCTTTTGTGTAGGGTGGTTCATTTCCAACTCTAGAAGTTCTTTTTTGTCTCCTCTGGTTGTAACATCCCAGTTGTCTGGATGTGTTCTAGATCTCCAGCCTCTGGACATCACTCTGTGATACTTTTGACTTTCCTCTTAACATTCCTGTGAGTGACTTCTCAAGGTCACCACTATGCAAGAGAGTCATGTGGCCATTCTTGTGTTATTTTCACTATTAACAGCTGTTTCTTAACAACTCCAGGGTCACTGAACACATAAAACCCGATTGAGCTCAGTTTTCTCCCAGGATTTTGTCAATCCTCTTTTTCTCAGTCATGCAATGCTAGAGAGAAATTCAGGGTTTATGGTCTATCACCATGCCACACCACCACAGGAAAACAGCTCCTATTTTAGCACTGAAACTGGGACCACATGCCCTTTCTTTTCACCCATTTGAAAGTTTTTTGTGCAACTAACTGAGAGCCACTAAAAGATTTTGGTCACATTTACAGGCAGAAATTTGAGGAGAAGCAGTCAAGGAGCAAGTCACCACAAATTATTCATGGTTAAATTTCTCTTCTTGGAGACCATATATCCAAATTTCCTACATAGCTCTGTGGAAGCTTTTAGGAACTGAACTTGTCCCCAGTGGCTGATGTTTTTACAAAGTTCCTTTGGAGAGGATCCCTTTCTTTCCTTCAGTGTGTGGTTGCACAAATTGTGCTGCCTTTTAATAGCAGCAAATTCATAATTTTGAATTACAGAATCACAGACAGGGACAGGTTGGAAAGGGCCTCAGTGAATCTTCAGGTCCCACCTCCCTGCTCAAGCAGGGCTATCCCAGAGCATGTGGTACAGGGATACTCTGGAATTGTCTCCCATTTTCAAATTGTCTCCCATTTTCAAATATTTTCCAGTAATTTTGCCTGAGCATTCAGATGCAGAATAGGATAGGATTCCTTAATTAAGCCTGGTTTTAAGGCAAATTTCCATCTTAAAGGCAGTTTTCTGCCACTCAGCAAATATTCCCCCATGGAGTATTGCTGACTTTTGCATGGCATTGCAAAATTAAAGGCAGAATTAGCCTTCAAATTTGAAGCAACCAGAATTGAAGCAAATGGGCTTGCTAGCCTGTCCTTTCAGTAGCAGATTGCCCCATCCACAAGGCATGTTCTGTGGGAACATGACAATGACCATGTTTCAGAGCAAACCCTTGTTTAAACATCACCTACTGACTGTCACAGCAGTCCAAACAAATTGGCAACTCCAAGGAAAAAAGCCTGTTTTAAAATGTCCCTTGGGGAGCCAGAAACAGGCAGGGTTAATTTGTGTTTTCTGCCTGTGCTGGAGCAAAATCTTGTTTGGTTTTCTTTATGAGAGACAAGCCAGTGCATCAATCCACAGCACCTCCTGGTCTGCTTGACATCCTGCTTTTCTGGAATGAATACATTTCCTGCATTGCTGCATGCTTCTCCCAGTGTAGATATCTATGATTAATATGCCTTGTCTTTTATAAACAAACCTAATGCAAAGCCAATAATGTGAGTCTCATTTCTTTAACTGCCAGCCCACAGCTCGGCTTTGTTTGGGTATATATGTAAAGGAAGAAAGATGAATGTTCACTCAAGCTTGGGAGCTGAAGCCATAACAAATTTATGGGATGGAAAACACACATCAGTGTGAAGCAAATACAGCTTGGGAAGGTCTGTTTGGCTCCCTCCTTTAATTTTGCTTTTTAGTAACAACAATACCGTGTTGTGCACCCAGTGAACATATGTTGCACTATGTAAGTACATTGCATAAGGAGCAAATGTGTGGAAGCTTTTATCAGTCACTGGATTCAGTCATGGTATCCTGAATGATGAAAGCAGAAGGAACTGCTGGGATTACATAAAGTGACCATTAGCCAGTGAATTTCACCCAAATTGGTTTTGACTTCCACTAGTTCACCTTGGAGACGAGAGATAGAGGGAGGAACTACAGTTTGAAATTTTGACTGATGAGAGGCCTGACCATAACCTGCATTCTGCTTCTGTGATGGAAATTCCCTCCAGTGCTCAAAGCCCACACTGGATTCCCAAAGTGAATTTGTCCATCTAATGAGTCCTACCATGGTATTTTACTTTTCCCTTACATCATCTATCAAAGCCCTCATTAACAAAGTCATATTCCCCAAACAACCATATCCTGGTGCCATGAGAGGCTGCCATTTCTCTTTGATAAGGACAGTTCATACAATTTCCTGATCCCATTCCCTTCATGTGGGCTTTGGGTTTTTTTTTGTTTCTTTGTTTCTTTATTTGTTTCTTTGGCTTTTTTTTTTTTCCTGTTTTTTGAGCGTAGGACTGTTTAGTATTTATCACTTACTGAATTTTGCTGGACTCTTCCGTATTTTTCAAAATCTTTCATAGCTTGTGGATCTCAGCACTTCAGTAATGAATACTGAAAATGAGCTCTTCTCATTCCTGCTGGGGAGTCCCACATTCCAGGATCTCAAATCCTTTTTTAATCCATGTCTGAATGTCCATTTGTCCCCATTGACTGCCTTGATCTTATGGACAACCTTTGATACCTCTGTAATGAGGATCCTGCAATAATCTGTATAATGTGATAGATTTGTCATGTTGCTGATAGAAATACTCAGTTTGTCTGAAGGAAAACCAATTTAACACTTTCTTGTGGGATATTTTCCTGGTTACTGGGACAGCCAGAGACCAGAGTGCTTGGCCATCCTTCGTTTGGTATCATTTCTGTCCTGGGGATTCATTGCACCAGTCCAGACATTAATTTTACATAATTAGCTTCATCACTCCAACTTGTCCTATATCATCACCAACAGGGACATAATATTTATTTAATGAAGTCTCTTCTCCAGAAGCCAGTGATGATTGATACAGATTTATATTAATTTTCTTAAATTCTTTATTAATAGAGTCCTATATCAGTTGCTCCACTATTTTGACTAAGATCAATGCTAGATTGACAGGCCTGTTATTACCTGACTCATCCCTTTTTTTGATCTGTCTACATCATCTGGCTTCTTCACAAAGACTGGACCAAAATGTCATTGAATTCGTTCACCTTTCTTTTTTTTATCCCCCCTCAGCTTTATTATTGATACTCTTGCATTTCACTTGCAGTAATAGATTCTAGCTTAAGATGGTTTTGGTTTGTCTTTTTTCTCATATATGGAAGATTCTTCTTTATTGTCCCCACTATTGCCAGACACAGCTTTTGTCATGTGCCCTGTAGTTCACCTGAATGAATTTTCTTCATTTCCTATCCTCTGACTTATAACGCATCATTATTTTTTTTCTCTGTTTGCAAAATATCTTGGGATTTTTATTGATCAGCCCGACAGAACACGGGAAATAAGTCCTCTAGAGCAAAGATGCCACATGACAATTTGGTATAAAATGCAATTTAGTTACAATTTATGCTCCTACATGCAATAATAAATTTTAGGAAAATCTAGGTTACATGCTTAGCTGCCACTGCTTGTTTTCTTTTCATAACTTTTCCAAGTTTTGCATTGCAACCATTTTATCTCAGAATCAGATCTTTTACATTCCAGTGCTGAACTTTCTGATTTACAACTCTATAAAGATTTATCATCAATTCTTATGACTTGCATCTAACTCAGATCCAGACAACAATAGTTTAAACAGAAAACTGCATGAGTAGTTCCAGTGGGGAAATATTAATTCCTTTACCATGGAGAACTTTCCACTTCTGATGAGATTCTAAGTTCATCTCCCTTCTGATTTACACGGCAGGAAATAGGCAGAGTTTATAACTGAATTAACCAAGAGACTGGACAGTAAATCATTTGCAGAGTTGGGCTGGAAACCTGACTTCTCCCTGTCCACAAGGCTACATTTCTTGCTGAGGATGAAAAGTTCACATAGGAAGAGGTGCTGCCTGCACTTAATGTCTTTTCACTGCACTTAGTCAAAATTTTGGGTTGAAAATACATTTCCTTAAATATTAGTGTGTGATGCTTTTGGAGAGTCTTTTCTGAAATAGGGAAGCTCATGGTTGATTAGCAGGGGTTATCTCTAAGGGTTGGGTTTACAGTGACTTGGAGTGGTTATTCTGGAAATGTTGGAAATGTGTGTCAAATTACATATATTCTGGGTTTGTAAGGAAAGATAGGCTTTTAGAGGGAGGAAGAATGGAAATAGAAGACAGTTTATATATTATGTGGACAAGTATGCTGAAGATAAGGGAGAAACGGGAATTTTTGAAATGTATTACTTATTAAATGTTTCTATAGTGCTTGTGAGCTGTCAGGTCTTGAAAACTGCCTATCTGGAAGAGGTCCTATTATTTAAATGAAAAAACACTGATGTTAGGGTAGGAACAGTCTATATTGTTTTGGTTTTTTCTAAAAGAGTTGGGAAAATGTTGATATGTGTGATGAACATTCTAGATTTCTTACAAGCATCCTTGCAAAAAAAACCCAAAAAACCAAACTTTTCTGAATTTCCATCGAAGGATGAATTCCACATGAATGACTTAAAGCAGGACATTTTGGGGTAGAGTTACAGCCTTTGACTTTATGCATTTCATTCAGGTACCCAAATTAGGGCTTGGACCTTTGAAGTATCAAATCATCTGCTGGAGTAGAATCATCACAGAATCATAGGAATATCCTGAACTGGAAGAGGCCCACTAAGATCATCAAAGCCCAGCTCCTGGCCCTGCAGAAGACAGTAATTATTCCTTTCCTTTTAGCTGAGAAGGTCTGAGCAGGATTTGCTTGGTAAATGGAGGTCTAATTAAGATGCTTGATTCTCATTCCTGAGGTTAAGTGTGATTTGCTCTTCAGTCAGGCCAACAGCAAACACAGAAGAGGAATTCCCCTGAGGGGATGAGGGTGTTAGCTGGGCATGAAGGGACTCTCATCCTATAAGGAATAGAGCAGAGGGGATCCAAAATTCAGTGAGGCACTGGCAGATGAGTGTGGAAAAGCAGTGAATGCAGACCTTAGAAAGCAACAAGAAGGATTTTTGCCTTTTGGGTGTTCTGAGGAAGGTCTTTAAGGAGGAAGTCAGAACGGTCAAAACATCAAGTGTGGAATCTGAGCATTGCTTTGCTCTGGGAATCAGAGAACTGTCTGAGAAGCAGAGAAGTGTTTGCAGTAGCTGAAACAGGAGAGAGTTATTTACCCAGTCTCTCCTGATATAACAAATGTTCAAACCCTTTAGTAATTCTTGTTGCTCCACCAGGACTATTACCTGGTGATATCTACAATTTGTGAAGTGCAGTGTCCACAAAAATCAGCTGCAGCTCTTGACCCTGCTGGCACTGAGATCCCCTGAAAAGTCTGCTCTGCCTGACTGATAATGTTCCATCAAGACATTCCCAAAGGAGTTCTGCTCTTCTGGTACAACATCACACTGTTTCTTTATAGGGAGTTCAAGATCCCCTTTCAGCACCAGAATTGTGTCTGATATCCTGCCAAACATTTTCACATTTGTGCTTTTTGCCCAGAAAAGCTGTGAAGATGTGGATACCCCATCCCTGAAAGTATTCAGTGCCACCTTGGATGGGTCTTGGAGTAACCAGGTCTGGTGGAAGTTGTCCCTGCCCATGCAGGGGATTGGAACTGAATGGTCATTAACCCAAATCATTTTATGGTTCTGTGATTTAACTTCTTAATCCTTGGCATAGCATATTGCATGTCTTCAAATTTAATTTTTTCCTCCTAAATACATATCTCTCTATTTTTTTCAACACCATTTTAGATTCCATCTCTGTTCACTGAAATGTTCCTACATATACCCCACCCTGCTGATATTCACAAGCATTTAGTTAATTTTTTTCTTACAAGTCAGGGGTTGTATTTGAAATAGAAGCAGGTCAAAAAAACATCACTAAGATATCTCATTTAAGATCCCCTTCCATTCTGATGCTAAGAAGCTTCTGACAATTACTCTTCAAAAGTGATTTGCCAATTATCCCTTCCTCACTACAATTGGTTCTTCCTAACCTTACTGTTGAAAACTTTGTCTAGCCTCATGTAGCATCTTATTTTTCCATCTTTCTCTCATCTGGCTTTTTCTAAGCGAGAATTTAAATTAGGTTTTTTGGAATTATTTCCTATAGTACATTTGCATTTTATTTATTTGTCTTTAAGAAGGTGATTATCTTCTCAGTATGTGCAGATGATTGCCTAATAATTTTTTCTAGCATCTGCCCACAAATTGAAGTTAGGCTTAGCAGTCTGTAATTTCTCAGTCATCAACTCTGCTTTTTGCAGGCAGGTTCTATATTTGTCCCTCTTCAGTCCTCTGGTACTTCTGAATCCTCCACAAACTCTTGAAGATAATCACTAATGACTCAGTTTGCTTTAGCTGGTTTCCTGCAAAATTTTCAAGACCCAACTGATTCAAACGTCTCTGGCATCATGAAATATTTCAGACCCACTCTTCCTGTGGCACAACCTCCATCCAGTCTCCTGTGCTGAGAATAACTCTGTCAGCATTTATTCACAGGTTACCATCCCTGCCAAGACAAGCAAAACATCCCTGGGGTACCTCAGCTCTCTCGGCACCTTTATTAATCATCACTATTTTATTTCTGATTTCTAGAAGCATTATTATCTTTCTGATGGTGGAGCTGAAGCTCAGGAGTTGCTTTCTCTCTTTGGAAATGGGATTCACCCATTTACATACACTCCTGGCTATTCTTGGCCATTGAAATAAGCAATTAAGTGGCAAAGTGGCCTCATCCCTATTATGCTGCATGAGTTGCCCTTTGATCACACTAAAAACCATGCTGGGAAAATAATCCAGGTGGGTTTTTTACAAGGAAAGTAATAAACCAGAAAGAAATTTATTGTTTTCCCCAGCACCATGTGGTGATTTCATGAATTCTTTCAGAGCATGTGCACATCACAGAATGATCAAGGCTGGAAGAAACTTTCAAGGTCACTGAGTCCAACCATCAGTGTTGCACCACCATGATCAGCCCTAAACCACATCCCCAAGTACCACATCCTGACACCTCTTGAGTACTTTTAGAGGCAGTGACTCCACCACCTCCCTCAGCAGCTTATTCCAATGCCCAATCGCTCTTTCAGTGGAAAAAAAAAGAATAAAAATAATCTAAACATCCCCTGGCACAACTTGAGATCGTTTCCTCTTTCATCTGAGACACGTCAGAAGAGAACAACTCTCCCCTCACTCCAACCTCCTTCCAGCAAAGCACAGCAGGGTGTAGCTTCATGTGACCATGTTATCATCTGTTAAAAGAGTGAGGACACATTTCCCTTTTCCCAAAATCTCGTGCTTCACCTTTCTTTGTGCTGGTTCTGGTGTCTGCCCAGCACTGTGGAGAACCAGTTCAGCTTATTCACCTAGCAGGGAAATTCCTCAAAAGCAGAAAGGAGCTGCAGTTCTCAGTCCAGGGCTGGAGCTGGCACACCCTGGCACTCTGGGTGGGTGAGGAGGGACAGGAGTTAAGGAGCAAGACACTCATTTCTTGAGAGATGTGTTTTTATATCATCTCAGCCAAGTGACTCTGAAGGGACAGTAAGCCCCAGTGCCTTGACAGAGAGGCACCACTGGAGCCTTTTTCCAACCAGATAAAACTTTTCTTCTGACTGTCACTCCTGTAGGTGTTTTCTTTCAGACTTTATTAATCTTTGGATCAGCCTTTGGAACACAGCAGCCAGTTTGCCGAACCTTCTGTAATCTTCCTTCCCACGTAATGCTCCAGCTGTAGTGTTCCTTAGAACATCATGTCATCCTTATTATTAATGATGGAAAGGGCTTTGCAAAGCATCTGAGGAGGAAGCTCATTCACTTTCCTGCATACCCGTCCCCCAGACCCTTTTATCCCTTTAAACATTACAGAATTCATTCAATGTAAGCATCAAGAGTCTGATTTTAAGAAGTTCTGAGCTCCCACTGTCTTCAGCAGGTGTATGGCTGCTCAGCAGCTCTGAAAATCAGCTTCCCAACGATCAGAACATTGCAGAAATATTTAACAGCTACATCTTTCCCACCCATTCCTTTTCATTCTCAAGCCAACAAAACTCCCTATCCCACACTCTGTCCCCTATGGAAGGACCACTTTTGTCCCTCTGTCCCTTCACATGGCCCCTTCACCTGGCACCTTGCAGGTTGTGCTCTTCACCTGGAGCAGGTTGGGTGGGAGTTGTCTCATCAGCTGTGATTGTCTGCAGTGTGGGTGTCAGGATCTGGGCAAGTTGCCCTGGATTCTGCTCACAGTCAATGGAGGGTGAGTCAGCAGAGTCAATGGAGCTTAGGGTGTGATTTCCCATCCCAAAATAGGCACCCACATTTGGCCAGATGACTCACACTGAACTTCATTAACTGCATTTTCTGCACCTCCAGTGTCTTCAATGGGAGGCAAGAGACTCAGGTGGGACACCCCTATCAGATCCTTAAAGTGAAATTAAATTAATCCCACCCCTTCTGTGAACCATGCATTGATTTGCTGCACAAATCACACTCACCTCCTTCCTTGAGAACTTCTGTGTTGGTGTCTACAGGGAATGAATCAGGCAATAAAAAGGAGTGAAATAGAAAGATAATGGTAGGTCATAGCAGAAAGTCAGACTGAATCATAGGTTGGATAAAGTGGAGCAGATTTATTGAATTCTGTGGAGTTTTTCTCCTTCATATAAGAATTTTGCTGACTAGAATTAAAAAAAAAAAAAAAAAAGAAAGGAAAAATAAACAAAAGCTAAGTGTGACAGTGAACTATTCAGGTGTACTTTAGCCATTTTCTTTCCATACAAATTTATGGTTCATACTGTTTTTCTTCCAACTTCACTATTACTCTCTGGATTAGGAAATTTTCACCAGGGATAGGCAGTTTCTCCTCCTGGCCCTTCCTGTGTGCTGTGTAATGCTCCAGGACCTCACTAATTCCTGCTCTAAGGACTGATAGGATCTGTTGGGATCTCTGTAGGACAGGCTTCCAACCTCTCCCAGTGTGAGATCACCCATCAAATACCCTCCAAAAATACCTCCTTTGCAATACAAACAATACAATTTTTTTTGTTTGCAATACAAACAAAAATACCTCCTTTGCAATACAAACTCACCTTTATCCTCAGCTGTGTGCCCCAGCTAGAGACTTTAAACTTTGTTTTCTTCTGATTTCAACATTCATTTAGGATTTGGGAAGTTCCCTGTGGACTGTCAGATTTCTGTTGGCAGGAATCAGCAGTTAATTTCCAATCTGAATGTTTACCCCAAACAAAGTGGCTTTACCTGCTGCATCCTGGAAACTCCAAATGCTTTTCAGTGCAGCTTAGGAAGCAGCACAGCAGGAGGAGCCTAGTTATGAAACAGATATGTAATAATCAGCATGGAACACGGAAAAATAGAGAGTAATAATAATAAATTGAATTCAATTAGTTCTCCTCTGGTCTTCATTACCACTATCAGCGTCTTTTGCTGTTGCAGTTCATCAAGGGTAAGCACAGATGCTATTGCCACTTTTTACATATTTAAAAGACAAAGTCCACACTCTCCTGTCTTGGATATTTAACTCCCTCATTCATGACACCTTCCAGTTTAAAATGGCCCTTCTGTGTTATAAAACCCACCACAGAGGCACACCAGCCTCTGCCACAACTGTCCCCTCTTTCATTATCAGCAGGCATTTCCTGGGCTATTTCTGCTGTCAGTGTCTCCCCTACAGCTCTGGCTTTATCCTCGTGTCCCTTTGTTCTGACTCATTTCAAACAGAAGTTGAAAACAGCTCATCTCTCCCTGGCTCCTGCCTGTTAATTTCTCCTTCCCTCACTTATAATTTAGCTGTAATGATCTTATTTAACTCGAGACCATTTCGTGGGTGCAATTGGTATGAGAGGTTCTGCATATCATAGTAGGTTTGGGTAGGCAGTTTGTCATGGGGTACATCAGCTAATGAGCACTTTGGATCTGATTGGGCTGAGTTGCTGAGGGCAGGCTGTGTTACCAAGCCTCTCTTTTTTTTTATGAAGATTGAACAACATGCTCCATTATTACAGCATAAAATGCTGAAGAAACCAAACTGTCACATTGCCTTTCTTTCTCTTGTCTCTGCATGCAGATTTGTGAGTGTGTGGCACCTACTGACACACAAATCACTGAACAATATAAAAATCCTCCATAATGAAGCCCTGAGATCTGTCGCTGGTGAAGGTTGTAGCGTCACTCAGGGACTCGTTGACAAGCTTTGAGGAAAGAGATGGATTCCCAGGAATGAAGGAGCTAACATCTATCAGCCATAATTGAGCAAATTAATAGCTTTGTGAAGTCTCTTTTTTTGGTTAGGATCCCATGAAATGACAATAAATGTGGCAGAGTTTCTCTTGCAGCCTCCTATTGCTTTTTTATTTTTTTTCTTTCTGCTGTTGTGTACAACACATAATTGCTCTGAAACAAAGGGAACCTCTACAGAAGCAGCAGCAATTTTAGCAATGAAACACAGGTGTGAAAGGTAAAGACTGAAGTGTGTTTATCATCCCCTCTAAAGGAGGGAGAGAGAGGAAATTTGAAGGAGGATTTCTTTGCATTTGGATATCATTTTTGCCACAAATATTGTATCAGTCACAGCAGGAATCAGTAAGGAGCCAGAGATGGGATCTGGAAGCTCTGTCTTAGAATCACAGAATCACTGAGGCTGGAAAAGATCTCCAAGATCAAGTCCAACCTCTGACCAAAGACCACCACACCCACTAAACCATACCCCAAAGTTCCATGTCTTCTCCTTTTTAGATCACTTCCAGGGATGGTGACTCCAGCACCTCCCTGGAGAGCCTGTTCCAATCCTTCCCCACTCTTTCAACAAAGAAATTTTTCCTATATATTTGACCTGAACCTCCCTTGGTGCAACTTGAGGCTCTTTCCCTTTGTCCTATAAGAAGTTGCCTGGAAGAAGATCCCTATCCCCACCTCACCACAGCCTCCTATCAGGTAATTCAGTTATCTGCCACTTCCCCATCACTGGGCAGGAACTTTGTGGCTCTTTTTTTCCCACTTCCCTACTATTTTTGGCCATCAGTGGCTGTACTGCTACAGAAACAAACACTGCCAGGTTTTCCTTGAGACACGGACTTTGCTCTGTGCTTGCAACCAGAGGAATAAAATCTTATTAAGAAAGTCTAGAGGAATAAAATATAAGAAGAAAGTTTAGTAGCCTCTACTGGAGAAAAGGAGGCTGAGGGGAGACCCTATTTCTCACTACAAATACATGAAATAAGGTCATAGCCAGGTGAGGATCACTCTCTTCTCCCAAGTTACAAATGTCAGGGCATGAGGAAATGGTTTCAAGTGGCATTGAGAAGTTTGGGTTAGATATTAGGAGAAATTTCTTTATGGCAAGGGCTGTAAATCACTGAACCAGGCTGCCCATGGAAGTGGTGGAATCACCTTCCCTGGAAATGTTCAAAAACCACGTGGATATGGCACTGGAGGACGTGGCTTAGTGATGAACACGATGGTGGTGGTGGGCTGATGTTTGGGCTTCATCATCTTAAAGGTCTGTTCCAATTTTAATGAGTCTGTCCTTTTATGCTCCTGAGAACCATCAAGTGGGTGATTTGCATTCCCATTATCAGAAGGAAAAAAAAAGCAATTTGGGTCTCAGTAATTATTGTCAGTTCTCTGTATTTCAGATAACTCACTGCTCTTGTTTGTTTTTTTGTTTTGTTTTGTTTTGTTTTCTGAAGTGTAAGAATGGTAGAAAATTGTTGGCATCAATGTCTTTATAAAGGACACAGAAACTTTGGATACAGCCAGGGTGAAGGTGATGCTGCAGGATCAAGTTGTTGTTATTTGGACCAAACCAGTACATCTCAGTACTCACCCAGGTGATTTTTACAAGTAAACACAGATAAGAAAGCAGGGCCTGAATTCAGCTCCAGATGCCCTAATACCCAGTGTGGAACAATATTCTCTCACAGTCCCAGGCCTATGCCTTAACCTGTTCTCATTTTTTTGTATAAAAGAGAAAGCTATCCTAAAAAAATCAATTTATCTCTTTGACTCCTTAAAGCTTTTCCTTCAGCTTTAAAATAATATTTGCTAATTTTTCCCACACAGTGTTTAGTTTTTCTTTTCTTTTGCCTTTTTTTTTTCCTGAAAGACAGCAGGTTTCCAGTATTTCTCTCATTACACCATTTACAGAGTAAAACAAGGTTGTGCTATTTACTTTTATTTTTCTAGTCTCTGAAATATCTCAGGTCTTCCAGATCTATTAAAAATAAACCTAAGTGGGTCAGTCTTCTTCTAAGAAAATTCCTTTGTGTGGAGCTTGCCTGGATTGGTCTTTAAAGCCTTTCTTCAGAAGTAAAAAGCAGGAAGAAAGAATCTCAAATTCTCAGTGTTTTCCCAACAGAACCAAATATCTCTCACATGTCAGTCACATGTCACTGGGTCTGATCTGTGAACACTGTGTAGTTTGTTAAATGTTCTCAGTTCCAAGTTGTAAGGACAGATGAAACATTCACAGCCAGGGCTTCAGGGACATGCAGTCCCTGTGCTTGGTGGCTTTCTTTGCAGCCCAGCTCCTAATTCTTCTGGGGTTGGAGGATGGTTCATTCTCTGATTATTTTTCCTAGGTGCTTTCATTGTTGTGGTTTTTTTTTTGTTTCTTTTTTTTGTTTGTTTTTTTTTTTTGTTTGTTTTTTTTCTCCAGTTCAGATTTATAATTTATGTGAGTATTTATTTATTGATTCTCTGGAGGAGAAAAAACTGGAAAATACAGCAATTTAAAACACAGAACTGTCCTTGAGTCCCCAAAGTTTGTGTGCTAACAGGGAGAGGAGAGCTGGTTGATACTTAGTACATGCAACCAGCATTATTTATTCATTATTTAGGAATATAAATGCATCAGTTTCTATCTTGGTACCTATCAGTTTGTTCCTTCCTACATCACTTCCCACTCTGGCTGTTCCAGAGCTTCACAACTCTTATGTTGACAGCCTTCTAATTTTTAGTCTCCATGTCTTTGTGGCTACTTTGCAAAAATTTGTCCTTGTGACAACTTTTTCAGTTGTTTTATGTAGCTTGTCTCCCTCCTGATGTTGATTCTCCTGTTTTATTCAGAGGTTGGTCATCCCCTTCCTCAGCCTTTGGTGTCCTGGTCTGAACCAGCCATGGGTAGTGTAAAAACACACACACACACTCAAAATGAAACACACAATCATCAAAACAACTCTCATGGGATTTGAACTTGGTCTTGTTGGAACAAACAGCCTCGTCCAAACCTCCCAAGCCACAGAGCAGCTGTAACACCTCACAGTTCTACTTCTTGAGAGTGGCATTGGTCCTTTCAGGCTTTCAGAACCAGTAGTGCCTTTTATAGAGCTAATTGGAACACTTTCTCCTGACATCAGACAATCAGATCCAGTTCCTCTGTGGAAAATACAATTAATGTGCAGAAATACGAGGAATTTATGGGTTAAACCCTAGAGCAGGGTGTCATACAGGATCTGACTGATTTTTCCTTGCTTATGGGACATGTTAGGGGAATTTTGGGCTTAGCACAAGAGATAAAAGGATGTGATGGTGCAGATGTTTATTCATTGCTGTCCTCCTCCACTGTCCTGTCATCCATTGCGACAGCACTGATTCCTGTGTTGGGGAATTGCATTAGGAAGTTTACAGGGCAAATTACTAAATTGTCTGGCATGGGGCTATGCCATGTAAGAGGACTGGAGCACCTCTTCTATGGAGACAGGCTGAGAGAAATGGGGTTGTTCAGCCTGGAGAAGAGGAGGCTCCAGGGAGACCTCAGAGCCCCTTCCAGTCCCTAAAGGGGCTCCAGGAGAGCTGGAGAGGGACTTGGGGCAAGGGATGGAGGGACAGGACAAAGGTAAATGACTTGAAACTGACAAAGGGTAGGTTTAAATTGGATATTAGGAAGAAATTCTTCCCTGTGAGGGTGGTGAGGCCCTGGCACAGGATGCCCAGAGAAGCTATGGCTGCCCCATCCCTGAAAGTGTTCAAGAGCAAGCTGGATGGGGCTTGGAGCAACCTGGGACAGTGGAAGGTGTCCCTGTCCATGGCAGGGGATCAGAACAAGATGATTCTTCTAACCCAAAACATTTTGTGATTCTCTAGTTCTGATATTGGCCCTGAATGATTTCCTCATGCTGTGCATTCCCCAGCCATCCCTTCCAGAGGAATTCCACTGCTCATTCTCCTGTGGGTCTCAGATCTGTGCAATCACGGTTCCAAGGCAAGGAGAAACTCACATTTAATTCCCTACAGCAGTCCCAAGGAAGAGGAATTCTGGACCACTCTGGCCTTCTACATTTAACTAACATTCCACTTAGCTGCTCTCTGTAAGCTGGGGCTAAGCTGCAGGCCATCGTTTCCTCTGAAACCTGAGAAGCTTCTGCTGTTCTCTCAGCTTCCCTGTCAGCTTGCTCTTGGCAAAGTTAGAGTGCATGAAAAAGAAAAAAACCTGCCAATTATATCCTCACTGTCTGCTGCTCAGGGGGCAAACACATGTCTTATACATTATGATTCAGAATCCTTCTTGCACATGTATTTTTTTTTGCCAGCTTCTGAATTCTCTGTATTGATCTGACAGCTAAAGGAAAAACAAAAAAAGATGTGAATGAGGAGTAGGGAAAAAATGCAAATGGTGTTTGGGTGGTAATTCAGGGTAAAAACTTACTCCCACTAAAGGGCAAGAAAGCTTCCTAGCAGCCTTTCTTCCCAGCAGATCCAGTTTTGTCCTCATGAGGAAAAGCCACTCAAGAATACTGGTGACTAAAAATTAGGTGACAGCAAAATTAGGTTTTATTACTTATGTATTTATTTATTTATTGGTTTTATTTGTAAGTGGCCTTCTCTTGACTCAAAATCAGAAGAAAAATCCATTTTCATTTGACTTAGAGTTATTGTTTGCTTCTGGCCTCCAAAAATAGCTCAGTGAGTCCATAACTCAGGGAAGGTGACATTCCAGGATCTGGCAGAAACTCCTGAGTCAACATGACCTTTCCTGGGTATGAAACCCTCCCGAAACACTTTTCTATGTTTATTTTTCTTACCTCCTTCAGGAGGAGTTTGATGCCCATCCCTACTCTCTGTATAGGGCAGACAAATCCAAACAATCACCAGGAATCTCACCAGTGGGAAGGGTTGCTTGTGGTCTGGGAGCAAACCCAGCAGTATGGGCAGTGTCAGGAAACATGGGGATGAATCCTAAAATGATGGTTGCTGCACTCACAGAGAGATGCTGACACTGCTGGAAGAACAGCAGGGCTCTATTTTGTCACACTCCTAGTCGTCCCTTCCTTAGCAGATTTCCTATGTCAAGCTAGGAGCAGTCATCTGGCACTAGAGCTGTATAAATGGCAGAGAAATTCCCCATCAGCTATTTCTGGGAAAAATCAATTCTCTCTGTATTCAGGAAGCTCTGAGCTTGCTAAGCTCCCTACCTTTTAACTGCAAATTACTCTACATATTTTTCCCTTATCATCAATACAGCATAGGGAAGCAAATCCAGTTTGAGGCTGAGCTGGTGAATTTTCAAGCCAGTTGAAGCCAGGTGTTTTAGTAATTCATCTTTACCTATGTGTGCAAAACACGTGTCTTGAAAGCCATGGAAGTCCTGCTTTTATGCTCAAAATGGTCTAAACCAAACCATCTGGTGAGGATTTATGTCAATTACTGTATCCTTGGGAAGGGATGGATGCTGGAACTCCTGCCAGATGCTCTAAAATCCTAAAAACAAGCAGCCATGAAGTTGGTGGCTGTTAGGTAAATACAGAGAGGGAGGGCAAGGAGTTAGAAGTTTCAAGTCCAAACCTGAGCAACCTATGAGGAATGAGGTCAGAAAGTGCTCCAAAAATTCTTTGTAATCAGTGGGCACAATATGGATGCTCAGTTTGTTTAACCTGGGCCAAATTTTGCAGAATCGCAGAATCTCAGAGTGGGTTGGAAAAGACCTTAAAGTTTATTCAGTTACAACCCTCTACCATGAGCAGGGACACCTACCAGATTGTTCAAAGCTTCATCCAGCCTGGCCTTAAACACTTCCAGGGATGGGCAGCCCACGACCTCTCTGTGCAAGAGTTTCTCCCCACAGGGGTGCATCTCCAGGGGAATGGCTGTGGCAGAGGAAAACACCAGGATCTGCTGCTGCCAGCCCCACCAAGCAGGCTTTGTTTAACCTGCTCAGCATGGTACAAGGCCCACAATGACTTGTCTTCAACCTGCTGTTGTAATTTCTGTCAGAACCATGCTTCTGACTCCACAGACTGTGCCTTACACAATTTATGACAATATTTCTCCCTCAATAGCTTTTTGTAGAATGTGTACAACCTATTCTGCAGACTGCTGGTTTCCTTACTTAACATCTATTTTATGGGCTGCATTTTAAATTCCTTTAAGTGCAAGCAGTTGAGGAACAAGTTTCTGAGAGAGAGAGAGATCACTACTCAATCCCAATTCCCTCATGCACAGTCTGTATATTCTTTATAGGCCAAAACCTTCTCCCCCAGAGACTGCAGCATTTCAGGAGCAGACAGAGCAACCCCAGCCTATCTAAATCACTTAAAATTATAAAGTCCTGTGAGATTCTTCCATCTAGAAGATGGAATGTTGGTATTGATATAACAGTAATTTTTAGCTGAGATCACAGACCTCCCATACCAGGCATTACCCAAATCCATGGGGAAAATTTGTTCCTGCTTCAGGAACCTTAAGTTGTAAACATCAGTATGAGATAAAGGATGGAGGAATAAACAAAGGCTACAGCAGAAGATGCATCTACACTGTCAAATAACTCCCACACCCTGGTCCCCTGATCATCCACATTACATAAATATTAATTCCCTGGGTTCATATTTTTTTGTTTGTGTGAACCAAATAGTCTACACCAAAGTGAAACCTGGATGATTTTGGGATAAATCCCCTTTTGTGTGAACGGAAACACACCAGGTTTAGCTTCTTGCCCCATCCAGAGCACTCTAACACTTCTCTGTGAGCCTCCAATATCCCATACGATCATGCTGTAAAACCCAACCATGGCTGGTAGCAGTGAAGCTTTCAAGTATTTCAGGCAGCTTTGACATGAAAAAAAAAAAAAAAAAACCCAAAAAGCCAACAAGCCAACAAAAACGCTAAACATAAAACTTGATAATTATTTCCCACTGTTATCAGCACTGGTGAGGCCCCACCTTGAAGCCTGGGGTCAGTTTTGGGCCCATCACAACAACAACAACAACAACAACAAAGACTTTGAGGTGCTGGAGTGTGTCCAGGGAAGGACAATGGAGCTGGAAAAGGGGCTGGAGCACAAGGCTGATAAGGAGCAGCTGAGGGAGCTGTGGGGCTCAGCCTGGGGAAGAGGAGGCTCAGGGGGGATCTTCTCACTCCCTAAAACCACGTGACAGGAGCCAGGTGGGATCAGTCCCTTCTCCCAGGTAACAAGTGAGTTGCACCAGAGGAGTTTTAGATTGAATATCAGGAAAAATTTCTTCACCATGAGGGTGGTCAGGCATTGGAACAGGCTGCCCAGGAAAGTGGTGGAATCACCCTCCTTTGGAGTGTCCAAAAGGCCTGTAGATGTGGTGCTTGGGGACTCATTTCAATGGTGGACATGGCAGAGTTGGGTTAATGGTTGACCTTGATGATCTTGGAGGTCTTTTCCAACCTTAAAGAGTCTGTGATCCCATATCTTGGAGCCGTGAAGGCATCTCAGTTAGCCCTGATCCATTCCAGAGGAGCCAGTCCAGGATGAGGTAGATAAAGCTACTCTGCCCTTAGTAGTCAGAGTCCCAGAGCAGACATTTTGCAGCAGTGTAAATATAAACAGAAGATAATCCTGTGACAGAAGAGTTAATTCAGAATTAATTCAACTCCCAGTGCCCTTCTCCAAGTTCCAGCTTCCTTGCCACTGGGCCCAGCTTGGGGAAAGGGGTTTGAGTGGAAGATTTAAGTCTAACCTCTTTCCAAGGGGTGATCACAACATGATCAGAGCACATTGAGCAGTGGTGACAGGAGCAGTGGGAAGATGGAAACAAGAGAAAGAAAAAAAGAGCCTGCTTTTCCACATCCCGTATATGCTCCCAGCCCCAAAGCCTTATAATTCTGTGCGTGTTTAGGGTAAGGTGTTCACTTCTGATCAGATGGTCTCCTGCAAAGCCCAGGAATTACCCAAAACCCCCCAAAATCCTCTGTGATCCAGCAGGTTTCCTGGCCCTGTGTACCCAGCAGCTTGCCATAGATCCTGGCTGAAGCCTTTAAAGGCTTTAGTGGCTGTTCTGGGATGGGATGATCTGCACTGTGTGAGGTCTTGTTGAAATTCTTGAAATCCTGTAAAAGGTTGCACCAGCAAAGGATAAAACTTGGTTGGAGGGCTCAGGAAGACAATTTTTTTTCTGATTCTTGTGGAAACCTAGTAGGAAATTGGTGATTTTTTTGTGGCTAGAAGAGTTAATTATGTGCCTCATGGTGCTGTATTATTATTATTTGTAATAAAACTTCATTTCACATGTATGTAAACCATGTAGTCATGGTCATGAGACAGATGCTCCTCTTCCTTGCTGTTAATCTCATTTAATTAAATTCATTTTATTTCATTAATTTCATTTGGCTTTTCTTACAAGAAGAATTCATGCTTGTAAAACAACTTCCATCTGTCTCACCTGCTTATTTAAGATGCAGATGTTTTTAAACCTTCACAAAACAAAAGCATAAGTTGTAATTCAGGAAATCTACTCAGTAATCTATGGCACAAAACACTTATCTCTTCTTTCCTGTCTCCTGTCCTATTCTCACAGGGCTGTGCTTAGTTTTCCCAGATTCCCTTCCCCCTATATTTCCCTCTCTTGTTTGTCTGGCTTTCCTTGTGCCAATCACAATTCTGCTGTGTGAATGAAATTCTCTTCTCTTCTCTTCTCTTCTCTTCTCTTCTCTTCTCTTCTCTTCTCTTCTCTTCTCTTCTCTTCTCTTCTCTTCTCTTCTCTTCTCTTCTCTTCTCCTCACAAGTTCTCCCAAGCTTCTGATCACTTTCTTTACCTCTTCCAGCCTCTTCCTCCTCCCCTTCTACCTACTGTGTTTTATTTCATGGCACTTCATTTCATTTAATTTCATTTCAATTTTGAGGCAGTACAGTGAAACTTGAGCACAATATTCCAGGTGAGGGCATCTCATTAAAAGCTATAATGGTGCCACTTCCACTGTTATTCTCACTTCCATGCTTTCTGCACAATAGGATTTTCTTTTCTTTTGCAACTGCCATTGTGGATGTGGCAAATATATTCATGGAAATATCCATATTTGGACTCTGAATGGAAGAACTGAGAGTCCCACAGAGGTTACTGCAGGCATCTGTACTGCAAGCTGAGAGATGTAGCTCAGCAGGCAAACTCTTCACTTATTTTCCAAAGTAATTTTTGTCTGGCTGCAAAGAAACCTTAGGCTGAATTGCTTTGGTTTGTTTTGTTTTCATTGTAGAGGAGGTGGAGGTCTAGGGAAGGAAGTTTCCTTTTCACTACAAAAATAATTTGGATCTGAGTTCAGGTCAGATCTTGACATAGAAAAATAATGAAGAAGATGTTTTGTCTCACTGAGTTTTTATTCTCCACCAATAAAACAGCGTTTTCTAATCTAACTTCTTATTCACTGGGGTGGAAACTCTCAGGGACTTGGAAGAAGAATTTCCTGAATACTCATCAACTTCCTTGAGCTCTCTTTCCTCCATGAGACTCCTCCCAGAGGATCTTTGACTTTTTCCCTCTTCAGAGCCTTAAGATTTCTGTCCTGTGTTGTAGGTAGTGCAGGGTAGATGTGGTGTGAGCACAGTGGAGGCATCTTGGGCTCCAGCAGTGAGAATGTGAACAGGACTTTACCAAGGGATCTGGTCTGGGACTGGCCTCAGAAGCAACCGCTCTGTGAGAAAAGATTTGTTAATTTCTTCTTCTGGGTTAGGGAAGTTGGAGGCAAGAACTGGTTATGCAGTCAAGACTAAATTAATTTTCATAAACTTCCAGTGTTGCCCATGCAAAGGATGTTTTTTTGGGAAGATGAGCAGGAACGTGCCGAGTTCTGTTTAGCATCCTGGGCTGCTGCAATGAAAGTCAAGGTTCCCAAGAATTCCATGCTCCAGTGGGAGCAGAGATGACAATCTGGGCATTCTGGGACAGAAAGGTCTGGAACTGCTGTGTGCAGAAGCCTGTACTCACACTGCATTCACTGTACTCAAAGTGACTTTATCAACATGCAAAGGTACGTTCCTGCCAGCCGTACACCTGGCAGGGAGATCAATTCTCCTCACAGGAGCTTTGGGTTGTATTTACTTCTTGCAAGTGGCATAGGGAGCCACTGGCACCATGTCAATGTGGATATTTTCATACTTAAACACTTAAGCTCTTCAGATCTTTTCCTTCATCCAGCCTCCTCTATACCTTCCCGTTACTCTGTGTTAAACCTGTTCCCACAGCATCAGTTTTATCCCAGCTGGCACATGCAGTTAAATCCTAAGCACAGACTATGAATTTTGTCTTCACAGAGCCTTCCTGGCTACTCAAACAATTTGAGAACAAAGTTTATAGAGGAAAATTCCCTTTATCTCTTCTATTCCTTGCTACATATGTTAGGTGGTGGGGTTTTTTTGGTTTTTTTTTTTTTTTTGTATTGTGTTGATCAAAACACAGTGATACAAAAATATGATGGACTTGGGTTTCCTCAAGAAAATTAGAGCAGTGAAATTTTTTTTTTCCACTGTTAGCAGAATTCAGAATGCTGATATTATGGAAATATTATGGAATCATAGAATCACAGAATGGTTTGTGTTGGAAAGGATCTTAAACATCCCCCAGTCCCAAGCCCCTGCCATGGGACAGGAATCGACAGTGTTGTTTTGCCTCTTTGAAAGGAGGGGAAGTTTTGAATGAAATAACCTTTAAATTTCAACATTCTACTGTAAATCAGTAGACTAAGAGAAAATATTTATTCATATCTATAAATTTAGAGATTCTGTTTAACCATTGGGAATAACTGTGCAAGTCCAGCATCTCCTACACCTTTTCCCTTCATTCACCACAGCCATTTGTTAAGTGTTGAATATCTGCAGGCAAAAATATTTATCTTGATCACCTGCAACATGGGAGTGTTCTCCTAACTGACTTTTTGTCCTCCACTATCCCAATGGCAGGAATTTATATCCTTCTCTGTGGGAAAAGGGTGGGATATGGTTTCCTTTTTTTCCCCATTAAGAGGACAGTCTGATTAAGGAGGGAAGTGTATTTGAACAGCAGCCAGAGTTACACACAATTAGAGGCAAAGTCAAGTGTTTGCCTCAGAGCTGCCCAGCAGTCCTTGGCCTCTGATCTTCCCTCATCTGCTCCCGTTATTCCTGTTATTCTTGTAATTCATCAGTCCTTGGCCTCTGATCTTCCTCATCTTCCCTATTTCTGATTTCTCCCTACCTCTGCGCCTCCTTTTGTCCCAGTTGTGTAAAACTGGAGCTTGTCTGATGATGTATTTTGCCAAGTAAAACTATTTTTAGAGTACTGTGGGCTACTTGGTACAATGTGAAAATGCAGAGAATGGAGGTTATAAGGCAGCAAAAAATTGATAGAGCATCATCCTTTTTATTCAGTTCCTGCTGGAATTGCCATCTTTGGGTCCCATTAGAAGTTCAGCAGTTAATATAGGAAAAGGAATACTAAAAGGAAAGAGGTTGTTAAACCACAGGTTGCTTCTGGTTTCTTGTCTTGATCTCACTGGTTTCTTGTCTTGATCTCCATTAAGCTCTGAAAAAATGTGCTTTTTCTAACTTCTTAGAGATCCTGTTTAATGCTCAAATACCTCAGCCCAGACCCTTAATTTTTACAAGATATAAAAGTTGTTTTATACCCAACTGCTTACGCATTTAAGCCTCTGAATCCCTCAGCTGGTTTTAATGCCACTCTAACAATGAAAAGGGCTAATTCAAGATCTGTTCTTACGTTTATTGCACCATAAAGAATGTTCGGAGTAAAGACTTCATTTGCATACATCATAAAAATAAACAAAATAATTTGCATAAAAGTCTGTGCATGGAGCAGTGCTTTGGATGAGTGAGGAGTTTTGGGAAATATATTTGTAAGATGAGAAAGAAATGGGGGAGAAGAAAAACTTTCCAGACATAGGAAGGTCTGGAATGTGATGCTCAGCTTCTTCAGGTTGCTAAATCCTTGGATATTTACATTTTTGAGGTAGACGTGGGCTATAAAGATCCCTGGGAAGCCCTTGAGAGGTGTTAGGTGATTGTGGCAGCTTCTCTGGGTTGGAAGTGATGATTGGTGGTTTTCCCAGTCAAGTCCAGGATTCTACTGGTCTGGTCAAAGCTAGGGAGAAATCCCAGTAGTTGGTTATGAATATTTATCACACATCATTTTCCATCTGTGTCGGCATCCTGGGTTTCTCTGTGATGTGATTCAATATTGCTGAAGTCAGAAGCCTGCACTGGAACTGCACTGATTTATTCTGCAAGGTGAGAACCTGGGACAGAGGCATGATGTGGTGCCTGTTAAGGATTTTCTGGAATTTCACAGCCACAGCATGGAAAAGAGGCCTGAAAGCCTCCTCTGATGGTGTTCATCTTGGCCATGGTTGCATCATTTTTTACTGCCTTTTTTTTTTTTTAAGAAAATAATTAAATCATTTTGATTTGTGTTTTCATGACTTCTGTTTGGAAGGGCTGTCCTTCATAGTGCTCTGCTTGGAGAAAATTTGAAACCACAGGAGTTTGAATTTAAAAGGTACTGAGGAAAACAAGCTTCCTACAGCTTTTAAAAGGGCTTGGCCACTTTCCTTTTTGGGGGCTTTTGAATATACTATTTCAGATCTTCCCAGCTCCCCAGGTCTTTCAGATAGAATGGTCTGGGTTGGAAGGGACTTTAAAGATCATCTTATTCCAGCCCCTGGCACTGACACCTTCCATTATCCCAGGCTGCTCCAAGCCCCATCCAACACTTCCAGGGATGGGGCAGCCACAGGTTCTCCAGGCAACATGTGCCAGGGCCTCACTACCCACACAATAAAGAATTTATTCCTAATATTCAATCTGATTTCCTAATTTCCCAATATCTAATCTGACATCTGTGACTCTTCCCTATAAAATTATTTTCAGAGACTCAGAAACAGCCTAAAAGGTGCTGTGCAAACAGTACAAAAATAAAGGTCTTGAGCTAAGTGAAGTATCCTAAAGAGTTTTGTGACAGCTTGTGGCTGTCCTGAGGTCTCCTCTTATCCAACTAATGAATGTAAATCAAAATTGCTACTGGGATGGAAGAGCCTCAGGAAATATTTGAGTCCTATGCTTGAGTAGTTATGTGTAAAACTGGGGTGATTAGCTGGTGCTGTGGGGAAAATGGCTCAATACACATCAGGATTCCACAGCCACCTCTCCACCTGCCTAATGTAGAGATTAATGGAGCCAGGAGCTGCTGGAGCACAGAGAACTTACCCAGGGAACCTTCTGACAAGGCAGCCCATGAGGAATGCAGGTCTGGTGCCTGTCTGTCCACCAGGCCACTGCCTGGGCATCTCTGTGCAATCGGGGAGGGAAAACTCCTGCCTGCATCATCATGAGCTGAAAATATCCACCTGCATTTCACAGGCTTAATTAATAATAAAGCCTGTGTTTGCCTCGTCACGTTTCAGCGGTTGCAGAAGACTCTTTGTTATTAGAAATCCCACAGAAAGCAATTTGCAAGATTTCAAGTTTCTACTTGTCTTGGCCCCAAATCTTCATGCAAAGACCCCTCCTCGCCACCCTTTGCCTTGCAATCTAAATGACAAGGAATGTGCCACACTTCACAGGCTGGGAGCGTGCAGTGTCAGCTCCACACAGACACAGGAACAGCCTCATTTCAACAAAGAAATAAAAAATATAAGGCTTGACATCCAGCTCTAACAAACCAGATTGATTTTGGCTTCAGCAGCTGGGAGTGTTATCTTTTAAAACTGGGGGAGCATTTTAAACTAACGGGGTGTTGTCACCTGCTTCTGCTGCCCAGCATCAAATGGTTTTGAGTGTCAGGTCCCCCAAACCAGACCAATTCCAAGCTCTGGATCTCTGAGCTCCTTGCCTGACCTGTGGTTTCTTCCTACTTTGAACACCTGAGACCTCGGTGCTGTTGAGAGGAATCTCCATGAAGAACGTGGCCAAAACCAAAAGGGGTGAAAGCAGGGGAGGCTGCAAAGAGCACTTTTGTTTTGTGGGCTCTGTCGATTTTTTAAGGCTTGGGACTAAATTTTGAGCCATGCATATCAAATTACTCATAGAATCATAGTGAAATGAACACAGGCAGGAGACCTTTCTCCTTTTTAATGCCTTCATTAAGAACCTATGGGTCTGCACTCACACTGTCGCTGCTCCCAGGAGTGACTCAGCAAAGGAAAAAGTAGAACTGAGGGTTCTATCCTCATGAGAGCACCAGGAGATTCCCACATTTCTGGTTCAACATTAGAGGTCCTCTGGTGAGGGGTAAAAAGGCTCTTAGCAGACACTGGATTCTGTTCTTCACGCCTAGCCATCACTTTGATTCATCAGCTTTGTGTTGGCTTGTTGTTTTTAGGGGTTTTTGGCTCGGTTTGGTGAGGGGTTTCTCCCGTTGCATGCTGGCTCTGATGTCATTTGCATGAGGTCTCCAAGGTCTCCTCCTCTTCACCATCCGGGTGCCATCCTCTGGGAAGCAGCAGGGTGCCACTCGAGAAAAGGGGGCATTCTTAACCATCAACCACAGGTAATTAACAAAAACGACTGGTAATTACAATGATAAACAGTTAGAACTCCGACCTGGCAGCAACTGGCCCAACCTGTGAACTCTGCAACCTTTTTAAAAAAATGAGCAGCTTTTCTACTCATAACAGATGAAAGCAGGGGAGGCTGCAAAGGGCACTTTGGTTTTGTGGGCTCTGTGGATTTTTAAGGCTTGAGACAAAATTCAAGCCGTGCATACCAAAATATTCATAGAATCATAGAATCTCTGAGCTGGAAAAGACCTTAAAATCAACAAGTCCAGCACCACCACCATGTTCACCCCTAACCCATGTCCTCACGTGCCATATTCACATTTTATAAATACTTCCAGGGATTGTGAATCTATCACTTCCCTGGGCAGTCTATTCTTCTAGGGCTCTACAAACCTTCCCAGGAAGAAATTTTTCCTAATATTCAACACAAACCTCCCCTGGTGTAACTTCAGGCCATTTCCTCTTATCCTGCCACTTGTTACCCAGAAGAGACTTGGTTCCCTCTCTGGCACATACAACATTCAGGCCATAAATGCAGTGCCTGAAAATCGAAATATTCCACACATTTTGGAATTTTTTTGGCCAGGAGTGGTATCTTTTCAGCTCTAGAGCAGAATCCCCTGCACGATGAGCAGGGCAGGCAGTTTGGGTGTGGTGCTGGCCACACCAGGCAGTAATTTTAATTTATCCCACTTTGTGCGGCAGGGCAGGAGCAGCTAATGAAGAGCTGCCTAAGTAAATACTCATTTTTGTGGCTCCCGTTAAACCTTTGGAAGCGTTTCCAGCGGAGCACGAGGCGCTAATGGATCTCATTATTACAAACTGCCAGGTGCACAGGGAGGCTTTGCCATCAGCCCTGTGCAGCCCCAAATCCTGGAGCTGTACCTTAGCCTGGCCGGGATCCATCCTTCCTCACACCACTGAGAAGGGATTCCCTGACACAAGAACATCCCTCCCTCCTCTGCCTGTCTCTGCTTTAATATTTGCAGCCTCCAGTGTTCCTCTCTTACTTTCCAACCTCATTTTTACCCTCATTGTACTCCCTCCAGGATTAGTTCTTTAATTATATTTTTAACTCTTTTTTATTTTTATTCAATTATTTATCTTTATTTTCTCTTTTTCTTTCTGACCAGCCTGGTCTAGAGGAAGGTGTCCCATGGTAGATGATTTTAAGATAATTCCCAACCCAAACCATTCTATGATTCCATCATGTCTATTTTTAAATTTTTTTTCTCCCCCTCCTTCTCCATTTCTGCTTAACCATACCACAGAATCAGAAAACAAGAATATCCAGAATAATAGAGATCATTCTTTGTCCGGTTCTGGCTCTTTTCCTAGAGATAATGCAGGAAAAATCCAGCCAAATAAGATCAGTCTGTGAGGTTTCTATCACTTTTTTTTCCCCTCTTCTTCACCTTATTAATATTGCAGCTGTCTCACTCTATAATCTCATGCATTAGCTTCACCCAGGCATGCAGCTCTGTGTTGATTCGTTTATTTTAATCAAAGTTTCGTCTCCTGATATTTTTCCCTGTCCAGGCTGGAACAGAGAAAATGAAATTTCAATAGAAAACACACACACAAATCATTAATATTTGACCTCTGAAAAGAACTCATTTATTAAACTTTTTTTTTCACCCCTTCAGGGTATTCAGAGACGTAGTTTCTTTGTGTGTTACTTTGACAGTAATACTGGAGCATTTCCCTTGGGCTTCTCTAAGTGATCTCAAGTGTGCACTAATAGTCCTTTGCCTTTGGCTTTTATGAGTATAACACACAATTAGTCACAGGATCCCCTTTGGGTCATGTGGGTTGGTTTTCTTTTTTTAAGTATGGGGATTTTGTCTTTTTGGGGTTTTTCGAGGTTTTTTTTTTTGTTCTTTTTCAGTTTGTTTGGGGGTTTTTTGTTTTTTTTTTTTGGTTTTTTTTTTGGGGGGGGTTTGTTTTTTTGGTTTTTTTTTGTTTTTTGTTGTTTGTTGTTGTTTTTTGGGATTTAGGGTTTTTAAATTTTTTTTTGGTTTTTTGGGGTTTTGCTCTTGGTTTGATTTTGGCTTATTTTTTTGGACAATTTACAAGAAGGAGGTTTGCTGTGTTTCAATGAGAAATATAGGAGCCTTTTGCTGCAGCTTTGGGGTTTTAACAGATGGAGAATATTAAACCTTTATATATATATACATATATATATTCATATATTTATATATATTTTTATATATATATATTCATATACATATGTATTTGAGTGTATAAAAGGATGGATTGCCACTGAGCAAGATGCTAGATGCTGGTTGTTGGTTTTCCTCAACCTGAAGCATGTTCTCCTCCTGATGGTAAATGGCTCCAGAAAGATGTTGACCAACTGATCATCCACTCCTCTCATTCTGGGTGCCAGATGCCCTTGGAGACAAATTAGAGAGTGAAGCCCCTAGAAGAACATGTTAAAGAAAATTAAAAATCCAATCAAAACAACATAACAAAATCAAGAACCAGAATTTCAATTGCTTCACTGAGCACTCAATCCTGGTTGGGGGTGTTTCAGCAAGCTCTTTGTCGGAGTTTACCAAGAGGAATCTTCTCCACACTGAGGTGGAAAATGGGGTGTTTCTGGTGAAGGAGGACATAGGATCATGTTGGGACATGGTGTCAGTGGGATCACGTGGTAGAATTGAAGAGTTTGTGTGTGTGTTGTACTTGAATATCTGTATAACTGTTAACAAGTAAAAGAAAAGGGGGAAATATAGTAGAGGTCGCCTTTGAGTCACGGAAAAATGCATGTATTGTACTTGGATATCTGTATAGAGGCTTTGCCCCAGGGGTCCCGGTTGTCCTTGATGGGCTGCAGCTGCGATGTCCTTAACTGGGCTGCAGCTGTGACCAATGAAGATAACTGGGATAAAAGGGGGGTGGGTTATCCAGTCAGGGAGAGACTTGAAGGAGGCCTGAACTGAGAGAGAACAACATGCAGAAGAAGGAGTTTGTGCTGTGAAGATCTGCAGCCGTAAGAACATGCTGAGGAGGTATGGACTTTAGAAATCTGATAACAACAGTATGGGACTCCAGAAATAGAACCACAACATTTGTGCATCAGTGGGAATTTAAATATGTTAGAATTGGCAGTTTCCACAGTTTGAAGGTAAAGCAATGACTGTGGAGCAGCCCCTGGTGTTCACAGCAGCATGGGATGTGGGACATTGTCAGTCCTCAGGTGTCAGATGATGTCAATAGACTTTTTCTGTTGGAGTGGGTGAAGATCTGAGACTGTGGGGGCGGGCTGGGTGGTTTGGTCATAGACTCAGAGGATCATAGGGGATTGGAATATGCTCAGTTGGAATGGACCCACAAAAATGAACCAAGTCCAGCTCCTGGCCCTGCACAGAACAACCCCAAGAGTCCCACCGTGTTCTGAGAGCATTGTCTGAAAACTTCTTGAGTTCTATCAGGCTTGGTGCTGTGACCACTTCCCTGGGAGCCCATTCCAGTGCCCAACCACCCTCTGGGATGAAGAACCTTTCAATAACATCAAACCTAAACCTCCCCTGGCACAATTTCAGGCCATTCCCTCAGGTCCTGTCACTGGTCACCAGAGAGAAGAAATCTGTGCCTGCCCCTGCTCTTCCCCTGACAAAAATTTGCAGACCCCACTGAGGTCTCTCCTCATTTTCCTCTTCTCCAGTCTGAACAAACCAAGTGACCTCAGCTGCTCCTCATACATCCCCTCCAAACCCTTCACCATATTCACAGCCCTCCTTTGGACAGTAACTTTATGTTCTTCTGATTTTATAACTTTATATTCTTCTGATTTAGTGGCACCCAAAAACGTGCACAGTGCTCAAGGTGAGGCTGCCCCAGTGCAGAGCAGAGCGAGACAATCTGATTCCTCCTGGTATGGATCCATATCCTCTCCTCTGTTCCTCCCAAAAGCTCTTTGCTTTTATTGTGTGGAGTACCTGAACAAGCTGTAGGCAGATCAGACCCAGGGAATCTGCATTTACCCCTGCAAGTGGCCAACTTCTCATCTTGTGCCACTTCCCAGATAAAACCCCAAACTCAGCCCAGTTCTCCGGCAAGACCAACACTCTGCTTGCACTGCCTGGGTCCTGAGGCAATTCCTGGGAGCTGCAGTCAGAGTTTTCCCCATTCCAGAGCTGCCCAGCCACTGACATGTCCTGTCCTTAAGGGGAACAAATCTGCGTGCAGCACTGAGACCCTGAAGCAGCAATTAGCAACGATTCCTGAGCTTTCATGGTTAAAACTCTCATTGTATCTCACCAGCCCACTCCTTCCCTCCACCCCATCCAGTTCCTTCTCGAGATCTATTAATATCCTGTGATTTACCTACACACAAAGAATGTTACTTTCTGATTCCCACTGGGCATATGGAACAGATGTCTCTTTTCAAGGGATTTATCAGCAATTACAAATAATGCAGTGTAAATAAGTTTTCCAAGACCTTCAATTATGCTCATTAGCTTGATGCTAATGAGAGATGGGATCAAATATAAAATCCAGCAGCCTATAAATTTGGGGATGAAGAGGCTTGCTTAGGTCCACAGCTTTAACAACTGAATGTGATGCCAGCACAACAAGGCACTGAAGATATTTGAGGCAAAGCTCCTCAGAATTTCACTGGGAGCTTTGCACGAACCAGGATCGTGACTGAAACTCCCATATTTTTACCCTGGACATTACATAACTTTGTCTTGCCTGTGCCTTTAAAGGGGCTGCTATTTTAGACCCTCAGGGGAGTAAAGCCTTTGAGGAATACCCTTTTTCAAGGGAAATCAGGGGGTAACACAAATGTTAAGGTTCTGCTTCTGAGGAGAGAGGAGATTTTTAGCTGTTGGGAACTCAGATATTTTTAGCAGCACATGCATGAAGTGCTTTAGACCTGGGGACTGCAAATCAAATTTCTCATTAGAGTCCTCCTGGTTAGAGTTCTGGGGGAAAACCCACAACAAACCAACAAAACCACAAAAACTACAACAAAACAGAAGCCAATAGACTTGTCTGGTTTTGGTTTTTTTGGTTTTTTTTTTTTTTTTTTGGTGGCACTGCTTTGATTTGGACCATTTTTGCAAGCTGATCCTTGCAATGCCATTTCTTCTTCACAGGAAAATCCCAAAATCATGTCATTTATACCCACACTCATGGTATCTTCTACCATGGATGTTTTTTTTGCTGTAAAGATTAGAAATAGTGCAACAGAGCAGTTTCCTCCATGTCTGGATTTTGGTAAGAAAAAGGGAGAAGAAGAGAATGATGGGCAGAGAAATGTGTCAGCCTTCATAGTTTCATATCCTCAAGGAGAACATGTCCACTGGTCCAGCCCAAATGTGTTTCAGGGATCCTCAATATAACTGACATGTATTTAATATGCTGATTTTCTGTTGTTGGATCTTTGCTGGAGCTAAAGAGATGAGGCAGGATTAAATACATCCCAGAGAGATAAAAAAGCTGTGTCTGGTGCAGGAATGTGAAGCAGCCTTTGAAGTCTGTGGGAGGTATGACTGTTTCCTCCAGCTCAGGATTTGTATCAGACTATTGAATTCTTTTCAGAGCTGTACATTAACAGATTTTTTTAAATAGTTTTGCAGCTTTAAGCAAGTCAATGAGCAGTCTGTGGCAGAACTACTGTTACACTTTTGCTCTCTGTGTCAAGATCAATAATAAATCACCAACTCTACTCCTCAGTGTAAAGGGAAAGTACATTTCTCCCAGAAAACGATCTGTCTAACAGAGGAAACCTTTTTTTTCCTCCTCCCTTGATATATATTTAGAATAGATAGATAGGTACATTCTATTTTAGTAGAATTAAGTCTCCCCATACATCCATAGTAGATATAAAAGTGAGGAAAGGGTTGTTAATTCAGGAGGATATTCTGTGACCATATCCAACAATGAAAAGCATCCTGGAAAATTCCAAAATGTGTTTTTAAATATCATCATCCAGCACGAGGTGCCCAAATTGACTTTAGAAGTACATTGTTGTTATTAGGAGTTGCTATATTAAGCAGAATCAACCAGCAGCTATTTCCTGATGGGGTTTTATAATTGCTTGTTGGGTATTTCTGGGTTTTGGCTCAGAGCCTTTTATTCTTGTTGTTAACAGAAAAAAAAAAAAAAAGTGTAATAACCAGTAGCTGCAGCCTACTGTGGAGGACACCATCCAAGTTAGGAGAATATGTAATGAGCAGCTTTGATTCACATTCTCTTACTCTTTAGAAAATAATTCTAGTCTTTAAAAGGCTCCATGCACCACTTAACTCAGTAATTGGCAAGAGGGGATGGAAATACAACATTCTGCAAGCAAAGTTGCACATTTCAGATTGCTCTGTGAGGAGAGCAGGCACTTTTTTGTCATTTATTCATAACTTCTCTCCAGCACTCAGTAACCATCTGATACCAGGGTGTTGGTTGAGTCTTGCTCTGCCTTGCATGTTCAGATGCTGCCTTTGTGATCTCTGGGGTATTTTACGGGCACAGACACGTGGGGATGCTTCCATGCCATGTTTTAAGAGACTGGGCAGGAATTTAAGGATTTCATATCAGGGTAATACAGATAATAAAAGAATGACTTGGAGCTCCTGGAGCAGGTCCTGTGGAGGGCTGCAAATAGGGTTAGGGAATGAAGCATCACTCTGATAGGGAAAGCCTGAGGGGGCTGGGACTGTTCAGCCTTAAAAAGAGAAAGCTGAGAAGGGATCTCATCCCTGTCTGTCCCTGTCTGCAGGGAGGGCTCAGAGCAGGGCCCAGGCTCTGCTCGGTGTGCCCAGCAATGGCACAAGAGGAACGGGAAGGAACTGATCCCAGGATGTTCCACCAGAACAGGAGGAAGAATTTTCTGAGCACTGGAATAGATCATCCAGAGAGGCTGTGGAGTCTCCTTCACTGGAGATATTCCAGAGCCATCTGGACACAATCCTGAGCCTGTGCTCTGGGATGGCCCTGCTGGAGCAGGGAGGTGGCACCAGGTGACCCCACTGTGGTCCCTTCCAGCCTGACCCATTCTGGGATTCTGTGAGTCTGTAAAGTGGCAATGAACAGGAGGAAATGTGGATGAGAGAGATCCATCCAAAAAAATGAAAATATTTCAGTATAGGTAAATGTAAAAAAGGGAAGGGAAGGAAAGGGAGGGGAAGGGGAAAGGAAAGGAAAAAGAAGGAAAAGGAAACATCATGCAGTGTAGATTTAGTTGTCAATTTTTTTCTCCCAGACATAGGATTTCACACCAAAATGCAAAGCACAGCAGATCCTCATTCATGTTGCTTTCTACTTTTTTCAGCAAGGCTAAAATTCGAAGGGAATCATCTGACCTTATCACCAATCTCAGAGCTGTGTTTTCAGTAGAAGTCTCAGGTACTGAAAGCAAAGCCCCCCTGGCACTGAGAGTCTCTCTCAATTTACTTAACATTCCACAGTCCTCCAGGAGCTTGGGCCCCAACAAGAGCATTCTTAAGGTACAAAATTTTGCTTTCTAGTTCACTGAACACACAGAGAGCCGTGTGTTGACATTATCTGCCCTGTATCTTCAGGGGAGGCAGCGAGTCTTAAGTGGAGAGGTTTGTGAAATTCACTTCCAAAAGTCAGGGAAGCAAACAAGCAGAGAGATAAAACATTCCTGACAGGACTAAGTTCAATACTACAAAACAGAGAAGGGGAAAAAAAATCAGCGAAAATTAATGCATGGAGGGATTTAAAACTAGAATGTAATCAATTAGTTTCTCCAATACTTGTATATTCTTTATGAAGAGTTTAATTATGGTGAGACTATTAATTTGTTAAATGATTAATATAGGATTATATGAGAACAGACAGATTTCTCATTACAAATTTCTTGGTTTATCTTATCCCTGCAAACTACAGTGCCAAATCTTGGAATGTTTAAGTTCTTCTTCCTGAAGGAAGGGGGAGTTTTATATTCTTCTAGAAAAACATGCAATATTTGCTTGAAAGCACACTTGGATACTTGGACTACAATTTGGACACTGGAATTCTGTTTTCCATTGTTGAAAGATGTCACTTATGTCCAGTGAATCTTGGGAAAAATTCTTTACTTTTGTCTTGTTCAAATATTTTCTGTGCAAATTGAAGATGCAATCCATCTGATTCACTCTGTTTGCTCTTTAATTAAACTGTAATTTCTTTGGGGGAGGTGTGACAAGATGACATTTTGTCAAGAAAAAAAAAGGTAAATTCATGTTAGACTTAGTTAGCATACAAAGCTAAAATCAAACAAAATCTGAGTGTTTTTCCTCTTCTTTTTTGACAGCAGAATAACATAAGTGATGGAATTGTAATTGCTGTTTGGTTCAGTCTAATTAGGCCTCAAAAATCATATGGTAAATTATGATCTGAACTAAGACAAAATGGGAGAATTTTTGCCAACGAAAATTCAGCCCAACCTCTTTAACAAATGATGGTCCACAGATTGACTGCCTCCTGAGTGAAGTCCATGGCTAGGCTTTGCAGGAAAACTCCATGAATTTCCACTTCCCACATTGTCACAGAGTCATTTAAATGTCAGGATTTCCCCCTCAACATTGATGTGTTGAGACCTGAGGAAGCAAAAGGTAAAAGCATTATCATCATTATCATATTGTACCCAAATGCCAGAAAGGCCTGAAACACCATCTGTGTGATGCCAAAGCTTTGTCTTTAGGGGTACACATTTTCCTGAGCTTGGTTTGGGATTTGGGAGCCACAATTTTTAATGCAGGCAATCTTAGGTAATTTTAGCAACCTTTCTAAGGAAATATCTGCATCTTAAACTGGGCTGCTGTGCAGAGGTACTTGAGAAAATTTGGGAAAGAGAAGTAGCACTTTCTCTGGTGCAGGAGAACTCACTCACCTTTGGTGAGGTCAAAGGAGAAAATTCAGAGACAAAGAGGAGAATACACAAGGTAATCTTAACCTAAACATGGAAAGCAGTGGGGAAAACATTTCTGTGGTTCATTTTTCACTGGCTCATACTGGTGTAGATTCCCATCTTCATGATCTGATCTATTTCCTATGTAGAATTACAGAATTGTTTAGGTTGGAGAAGACCCTGAAGATCCTTGAGTCCAACCAGCCCTGCCAGGTCCACCACTAACCCATGTCCTTGTGCTGGGTTTTCAATCTTTTCACATCTTTTCAATCCCTCCAGGGCTGGGGACTCTACCAGTTCCCTGTGCAGCCTGTGGCAATGCTTAACAACCCCTTTTGTGAAGGAATTATTCCTTATACCCAATCTAAATTTCTCCTGGTACAACTTGAAACCGTTTCTGTCTTGTTGCCTGTTATCTGGGAGAAGAGCCTGACCCCCACCTGGCTACGCCCTCCTGTCAGGGAGTTGTAGAGCGTGAAAAGGTCCCCCTGAGCCTCCTTTTCTCCAGGCTGAGCCCCCCCAGCTCTCTCAGCCCCTCCTGGTGCTCCAGACCCTTCCCCAGCCCCAAATCTGTCTCCAGGTTTCAAGGTGTGCCCTCACTCACCAGTGCCCAGCACAAGGAAACAATCCCTGCCCTGGTCCTGCTGGCCACACTATTGCTGATCCAAGCCATCATATCCATTTGAAGAATTAATTCACTTTTCCTGCACTTTAGTGTCTTAAAAACTGGCCAAATTCCTCAGTGATCTATGTGTTTAAGCTGCCTGCATTAAGAGGAAAAAAAAAAAAAAAGGAAGGAATAAATGTAATAACCATTGAGTGGATTATTTTCATCCTCTAATATGGCATTGATTTAAGCCTCACAATGAAAATATAAGTGAAGAAACACAAATGAATTTGCTTACATAAAATCCTCTTATTAAAAGCGATAAGCAAGGATTGAGAGAAACATTTCTGCAATTCCTCTTCTTTGATCACTTCTTGTCTGGCTGGGCAGGACATCCTGGAAGTGCCTGCCAGAGCCTCAGCAGCCTGGCAGCGGGGGATGGCAGGAAAAGGGTGGGAATGCTGTGGGAGGCAGGTCCACATGTCCACCCCAGCTCTGAGCCCTGCCTGGCACACAGCAGAGTGTGGAAGAGGCATCCCCAGAGCCTGGTTCATTTTCTGTCCTGGCACTGGGACTTCCACCGGATGGGAGATGGAGAGTTTTCTTCCTCTTTGCTTTCCCACACACCAGTCTGACCTCTGGCACTCTGCTGATCTCACCTATTCCATGGCAACCACTTCAGCTCCAGTCCTTCATTAAAGGACTGATGGTATTGAGAACCAGAGGACACAGTCTCAAGCTGCACCAAGGGAAATTCAGGCTGGATATTGGGAAAAAGTTTTTTTTATGGAAAGAGTGATCAAGAACTGGAATGGCCTGCCTGGGGAGGGGTTGGAGCCACCATCCTTAGATGTGTTTAAAAACAGACTGGATGTGGCACTCGGTGCCAGGGTTTAGTTGAGGTGTTGGGTTTGGGTTGGACTCAATGTTCTTTAAGGTCTTTTCCAGCCCAGTCATTCTGTGTGTGTGTGTGAATTTGCACCATGCCTGGTACTCCTGGCCCCTTTTTAAGTTCTGCCATAAGCATGATTAGCAGTATTTATTATCAGTGAACATTATGTGTTTTACAAGGCTTCTACACATCCACAGTCTTTAAAACATGTATTCCAATGACAATTCTATCTATGCCAAAACAACATGAGAATTGCTACACTGCAAAACAAACAAAAAAATTAAAATAAAACTTTATTATCTGCAGATGGAGTCACAAAAATTTTTCTTTATTTGGCTACAACTTTTTTCACTATAATTTCCCCCTCATCTCTCTTTCAGGGATCATATTCAGATTCTCTGTGCAAGGATTACAACCCTTGCTAGGGGTGTGCAGGCAATGCATGGAGTGGAAATCAGAAGCTTTTAATTCCTGGGCTGTTCCATATTGGAATTACCAGACTAGACACTAGAAACTATAGGTCAAAACCACGTAGGGATGTTTTATCTGTATTTTTCTGTGTAATCTGTTTTTAGAGACCAACATCCATTTGCTAAATCAGCCACAAAAATATTTATTTTATGATAACATTCAAGAGTTTTTAGATAAGGAAATTAAGCTGATGGCATGCATGTAAAAATTCAGTGAGCTCTTTGATATATTATCACTTGGAAAGTGAATACTTAATTTGTAAAAGCTGGAGATTACAGGAAACACTTAGAAGTGGATAAAGCACTGGTTTAAGGGGAGATGCTGAGATATGATCAGTAGCTGCTGGATTTGAATTGGCAGTGCAAACTGGGACTGATCTTGTTCAGGATTTTCACGTTATCCTTGTCTGGTGCTCAGTCAGGAGATATTGGGAGTTAAGGGAAGAAAAGGATATCACAGAGAATACTTTTACCCCTGCTAGTGAAGCTGCAAATACATTTCCTAACAGAAAGTGCCAGGTTATTCACTTAGGGACTAATAATTTTCAGTGTAAAATGGTATCATATCAGCTGAAACTGAGAAAGAAAAGAGCTTGTGCATTCCAGGGTGGGAATAAATTATTAATGTACAGGCTCCTGAAAAGACATATGAGGCCATAGGATGTGTTAGACAAGATATTTCTGGTGCTGAGAGGCTATTGCCACTGTACCAGACACTGTGGGGACTTCAATGAGAGGACTCTGGGTCATTCAGAGCAAAAAACCTGAGTTCAGGCCAGAGCAGAGGGGACATGATGGGGAGAGGGGGGTGTTACCTGAATAAATTCATTTTTACCTGCTGCAAGCTCAGCACTGAAATGTGCTGGCTGGCTCTGCATGGGCTTGCTCAGATATTGCAAACACTGGCAGTGCATGGGCAAAGTTCCAGCTTAGAAATTCAGCTGTTTACCTGCCAGACACCAAACCCAGAGCTCCTGCACCTGACACTTCAGTGAAGTCGCTCAGAGCTGAGTTTGTCTCTCTATAACATGACAGGAGAGCTAATGAAGGGCTGAGGGGAGCTGTTTACCCCTCAGATCACTAATACTGGAAAAACAAACACACCATACCCATGAGTAAATTCATGCTAAATTTGACTTGAGACTGTCCAGGCAAGACAATCTGACTCAGGTTTAGGTCTATTCTGATCATTTGCAGGGGTCAGAGCACCAATACAGATGCCTGATTCAGTATATGCTCAAAAAAAAAAAAAAACACAGTAATGAGCACATTTCAAGAAAAGTTTTGCAGCCTCCCCTACTGCAGTTCTTAATTCAGGATTCTACACTGCTCCTCTGCTCCCCGTATCACAGAATCATAGAATCATTAAGGTTGGAAAAAACCTCCAAGATCATAAAGCCCAACCTTTAACTTAGTTTTAGTGGTACCTGGGACGTGTTGTGGAACTATTTCTTACCACTTTAATTCCTTTATATGACTTTAAAGTAATAACGTTGCATTATTTTAAGTGCAGTGAAATAGCCAATTATGATTACATGACACAGTTCTCTTCAAGAGGAGGAGATTGTACCTAAAAATTTAGGAAAGCACCTTCTCCTTCTTCATATTTAAGTTTTAACTGTTCACATCTCCTGAGAATTGTGAATCTGTTCTGCCACCAGCTGTTCTTGAACCAGCCTAGAGAAAACACAGCTCATGTCCACGAGCTTTGGATTATGTTTGGTTTGTTTTCTTTGCCAGATCCAAGCCCAGCACTTGTAGTAAAATAATCAGACACCTTTTTCTTCTTTGCATAATTTGTTCCTTTGAAAATTCATCTTACTTTCCTGGCTGTCATATCTGTTCTGTTTTTGTTTAGGATGTTTCTCTCTGTGCTTTCCCAACTCCCTTGTACTCAGATTTTTTTTTCAGATTTCAGTGCATCTCACCTGTGCTTTGGATTCCATGGGTACTATTTCAAAGAAGGCCATTTATTTTATTTAATTATGCAATTAAAAAGGGATGGTGTTTATTACATTAGTGCACACATCCATGTCAGACTTGTCTCCAGGAGAATTGAGATCATTTTTCTCATTTGGGACCAGTAACTTCACACCTCAATTATTCTGTGCTGTTGCATAAGTAACATTGCCAGGATCTCTATTAGATGGGGACGCCAGGTGACTTAAGGAAATTTAATACCCTGGCATTTTCAGCTGCACAGCACTTGGTCCTGTTATTAATCAAGGCTCCAGAGCCTTATTCATCTCCTGATTAAAGATTTCAGCAGAAGGGAATCACACAAGCTTTAAGTACAGTATTTTTAATTAGGGACAAGTTCAGGGTATCACTATGCATTACTTCTTTAGTAGGTGTAATTAAAGAATGAGCCCACTTAGAAAAAATACCTGTCTTTAAATCTTAGCAGCCTGCTCTGAAAAAGGAAAAAAAAAAGCTGACCAAAAGAAATGGGATAATAAATCTATCTCTCAGAAATACAGATGGGAAATTTCCTGTGGTTATTGTGACCACCTTAAATATCTTCAAGGAAGGCAGGTCCAGACACAGGACACAGTATGCAAAGCACACTCAGCCTTCACACATGCTAGGAGACAGTGGAGAGTCACTTCAGTTTAAAAAACAGTTTATGAATTGTCTGTAAAAAGCATCAGGATTTGCTGTAACTAATTTACACCATCCAAATATGATTTGCCTGCTTTAAACTAAGTCATCTTGGGCTCCTAGTGGGAAAAGAAAGACTCCTTCAATAAGGAATTCATCCTACCCCCTCAATGATAAGTGTTTGAGATTGGTTATCACTGCAGACTGTGATGCAGCACACAGGCTTTAGAAACTCAGGAAAGAAATTTGTTCCACCTTCCATCAGAAGCCCCTCTGGCTTGAATATATTAATAATTTCTGCTGCAGTGGCTGCTGCAGCTTTCTTTGGGCTGAAACTTCCCTCAGATTTCCACTCTCTCTTCACAAGCTTCTTCCACTGTAAAAAAAAACCAAACAAATACCCAAACAACCTCTTCAAGATGAACCATGTTGGGTTTGTAAAGCTTCCATGGTCATGGAACACAACTGCAAACAAAGGGTGTGTGATACAGGACTGAGATGGGAAATTTCCCCAAAGGGATATGGATTTCAGTGGAGATAACATATTTAAAAATTAAAATCCCATTACTGTGGGAAGCACATGCACCAAACCCAAAATAATGTTATTTTGCTAATTTATCTACTGTTCCTTACCAGAGATTCATTTCCCATAATCTGTTTGGAGCTGACCTTGAGTTTTAGGAACCATTAGGGAGTTTTGAGTCCTTCCCAATTCTTAGCTCAAAGGTTCTCCAGTGCTAGAGGGAATACAAATTTAATCTAATCTTGCAGTCAGGTTAGAGCAGCTGAAAAAGTCTCCACACCTCAACTTCCAATTAACACCTTTCAGATGAGCTGCCATGAATGAGCACTCAGTGTTCCAAGGTAGTTCCAGCAGGGAGAGAAGCAGGGACAGCATCTTGGCTGAGGGGGCTCCAAGTAGGACCCAAGCAACAAGAAACTCCCAATTTTTTAATGAAAAGAAGGTATCCAACCTCAGATGTTACTGCTTTTAGTGGATGCTCACGGGGTAGCTGAGATGTCTGAAGGTGCTGGCTCATGGAGAATGGTGGAGAATGCCAGACTGGCTCTGTTGGATGCACCCTGGGAGTGAATCCACATCATGGGAAAGCTTATCTGGGAATTCACCACTGCTTTTGTTACAGTTGTTATTTACAGTCAGTCATTGGAAGTAAAACTAATACATCCTTGAGCTTCAAAAAAATGATTTTTTTCTTTTTTAAATTAAAAAGCTCACGAGGCTCCGAAATTTGTGATTCGAATGACTAATAATGAATTTAAAATGCTGCATCAGTGCAATGTAATGTACTGATTGTCTAAAGGCATTGATCAGGTTAAAATCTGTTCAAGTTGGCTGGAGTAGCCTGCCATGACAGACTGTAGGTCAGCCAGGGGTTGTATTAAGTTTCTATTAATTTTCTGTAAAAGCAAATACCACGTGAAGATACAGCCTGAACTCTGTTTTACTGAATAATTCAACAGAAACATGATGCCCCAGTCAAATTTGATCATTGGCTGGTGATTTCACAGAATCACAGAATAATTAAGGTTGGAAAAGACTTTTAAGATCTTTAATCCAAGTACCAACCCAGCACCACCACCATGTTCTCAAGTGCCACATCCACACATTTTTTTGAACACTTCCAGGGATGGTGATTCCACTGTGTTTTAATTCAGATTTAATCTTGGGGGCTGCAGGATCACAGTCTGATTTTCTGTCCTCATCAATGGCAGAGGGGGATGTTGGAGGCTAAAGGGCACATTGAGTGTTACTGCAGACATGGAAGGCACAGGCACAAATCAGCTTAATTTCCTTGAGAAAATTGTCCCTACTGGTGTGGAAAATAATAATTTAATTTATTGCTCCTTTTTTTTCAATTATAAAAAGGTATATAATTAAAATGAACTAAATTTTTAAACAAAATCCAACAGCACATTAAGGGAAAAACATTATTTACCTCACTAGGAAGAGTGCCTTCAATGGCAATCATTCCTTTTCAATTAACCAAAATTACCTCAGGGAATTAGTATGACAGCTGCAGGAAATAAAATGAGAATGAGAATGTACTGACAGAGTACAGCAGGAGATCAGGACCTGCCTCAAATTTGGTTGGTTTGGGTAGGGTTTCTGCATAGAACATGCATGACCATGTTTTGAAAAATTTTACTTCATAATTTCACTGGGGAGAACAGCAGGGACAGACATGTGATGATCCATCCCTGACACCACTTTCCCTAGCTCAGGCATTTTCTTAACCACGCTAACCATGTGCTTAATACTCTTTGATGGAAATATACTTAATTTTTTTCCATTATTTTCCCACTCCATCTTACTCCATCTTGCTCTAGTGGAAGGTGTCACTGCCCTTGGCAAGAGGGTTACAACTAGATGGCCTTTTAAAGTCCTTTCTGTCCCCAAATGCTGTATGATTCTATGCTTTTGCTCATATTTTGCAACCATGAAAACATTTAGCATCTACTCTCTTGTGTAGGAATAATTTCCACAGTCTGGATTATTATGACAGGGAGAAAAACAAAATCCTTCATTGTGTTTCAGAGTCACCATGTGATATTTTCATGTGAAGGTCTGGTTTTCTTGTATAGATTATCTGACTGGGGGAAAAATAAACCACAAAAAAAAAAAAAATCTTTCCCAAAATCCCTTCAACACCAGCAGGTTAAAGGATTCTGCCCCTTTGCTCCATTCAGGTGAGATCCCACCTGCAGAGCTGCCCCAGCCCTGGGGCCCAGCACAGGAAGGATGTGGAGATGCTGGAGGAGTCCAGAGGAAGCACCAAGGGGATCAGAGGGATGGAGCAGCTCTGCTGTGAGGGAAGGCTGAGAGAATTGGGATGGTTCAGCCTGGAAAAGAGAAGGATTTGGGGTGATTTAATTGCAGCCTTTCAGTACCTGAAGGAGATGGCAAGAAAGATGGAGAGGGGCTATTTACAAAGGCTTGGAGTGACACAACAAGGGGAAATGGCTTCAAACTGACAGAGAGTGAGTTTAGATTTGATTTTAAAACAAAAAGTCTTTAATTTGAGGGTGGTGAGGCCATGGCACAGGTTGCCCAGAGAAGCTGTGGCTGCTCCATCCCTGGAAGTGTCCAAGGCCAGGTTGGATGGAGATCTCAGCAACCTGGGATCGTGGAAGGTGTCCCTGTCCATGGCAGGGGTTGGAACGAGATGATCTTTATGATCCTTCCCAACCCAAACCATTCTATGATTCTGTGATCACCACCACCCCCAATTTATCTAAAAAACATAGAAAAAGGCTGATCCTCACACTTATTTTGGGGGTATAAAAGGTATTGGGGTAAATGAGCCTGCACCCCTCCTTGTGAAGTTGAGGCATCAGAAGAGGAATAAAAAAGTGCTGCCTATGATGGAGTTTCTGTCTGTGAACCATCAATAAGGGTATTCCCTTAAGACCTGGAGTTTCCCATGCATGCTCAAAGGTTCATGCCCGAATTTTGCTCTTTTTATCCCTGGATAACGTGGCCAATTCCAATATCCCAGTGCAGAAATGGGAGATAGGCTACGGGCGCTAGCAAGGTTGCCTCTTGATAAAACGCAGGAGGAAATATCAGCGCAGAAGGAGAGGGAGAAAGAAATAAGTGATCCTGAGGACAACAAAGAGGTGGAATGTAACATTCCACGTCACACATTTGGGGATGAATATTAAAGAAAATGATCCTACTATCATGTAATTTAGCCCATATTATCAGAGACAGCAAGAGGGATATGAGCCAAGGATTAGGATGCTGAAGAGCTGAACTCCAATCTTGGCTCTGCAAATGGCTTGATGTATGCCCTTAGGCAAATTCTCTACCTTCTCTCTTACAGCTTCTCTTTCTGCATTAACAGGATAATAATATTTAGATGAGCTTTGCAAGGACTAATTAGTTAATGATTATAAAGTGCCTGAATATGTAAAGTGCAATGCAAGTGCAAGGGATTATTATCATCTTCGAAATAATGAAGAATGTTTATTAGTTAGTTATTGTGATTATTTCTTTTAAACCTCTTTATTGCTAAGTGCATAAGAGGCTGTCAGCCATAAAGTGGGTTTTACAAAGGGATTTAAAAGGGAGGGGTGGAGGAATGGTTTGGAGGCACAGATGTAGTTTTAACAGGGAGTTTTAACACTGTTATCACGCCAGTTCCTACCTTCATATGACAGCTGGTAGCCCAGATTGGAGAGCAGTGAAGAGCAGCATCTGCAGCCTCTGGATGGTGTTTTTCTTGCCACATGGATTCTGTGACCTTGCACCGGCTGCTTTTTGGGTACCACTGCTTTTTAACTGAGCACTGCTCTTCTCACTGCTCTCTGCAGTCAGTTAAGGGTTCCATGGGACATTGTAATGAGAGGAAAGAGGGGTGGCAAAGCAAAACAGACTCTTGGGTCAGGACTGTGAAGGCCATGTCTGTCTGGGAGCTGGCTAGGAAAGGAGTGATGGAATCACAGAATAATTCCAGTTGTGGCATCTCTGGAGAAAGCATCATCCAGGCCTCTTCTCAAAGTAGGGGCACAGAATAATTCAATATATACAGGAATAATAAAGAATAAATAATATAATAAACAATATTAAATAATAATAAATGTTAATAAACAATAATAAATAATTATTAATAATAAATAATAAATAATAATATTAAATAATAAATAATAGGAATCAAAGAATAATTCCATTTGTGGTATCTCTAGAGAAAGTATCATCCAGCCTCTTCTCAAAGTAGGGTCAGCCAGAGCAGGTTTCTCAGGGCTGTGTTCAGCTGAGGTTTGACTGTCTCCAAGGATGGAGACTCCTCTACCTCTCTGGGCAATCTGTTCCCATGTTTGATCACCTTCACAAAGCAAGAAGAATGTTAAATCCTGTGTTTAAATGAAATTTCTTCTATTTTAATTAAAGAGTCCCATTGCCTCTTGTTCTCTCACCTGTCACCCTTTAGGGCTTCTCTTCAGGTACCAATACACATGGATAAAATACACCTGAGACTTTTCTAGGCTGAAAAATCCCAGCTCTCAGCCCATGCTGGTGCGTGGGGCTATTCCTCCCCAGATGTAGAACTACAGACTTGGGACACACAAATCCAGAATTGTGAATGAAACTGTTGATTTTCTTCATTTTCCACATTGTTTAGCTCGTGGTTTGGGTTTGGTAGGTGATTTTTTCCAGGGGAATGCATAAGATTGGCTGATAATTCAGGCTGAAAGTGACTTCCACAGCTCTGCAGTTCAAACTCTTGCTCCAAACCTGCTGCCTCTGCCCCCTGAGTCCTACCTTTGTGCAGTGGAGCCTGTCAGGAATTTTCTTCATAGCCAAACTTGTGTTCTGATATGTCTGATTGTATTTTAAGTGTTGGGATGCCCCATTCCCACCATTCTTGTGCTTAGAGGATGCTGACTTTAAAACTCTAGTTTAAAATGGAATCTGCTAGTTTTAAAATCTGCTAGATTTTCTGAACTCCATTCATTCCTCTTCAGAATAGCCTCACATGGGATTCACTGGCTGGTTCCCTCAGGAAATCAAAACATGTTTTCTTACAGACTGGGGTTTGCACTGGGTTCCTCTTTATCCTTTCAGGATCTTGAGCTACACTAATTGAGGCTCACTACAGCCAAGACTCCCTGTGATTATCACTTGTTTGCTTCATCCAGCTGAAGGGAGATTACAACATGAAATTATTAACAATGAATAGTTAGAACTCCAACTTGGCAGCAATCGGTTTAACTTGTGAACTTTGCAACTTTTAAAAATATGGACAACTTTTTACTCATAACACACCTGCACCACACTTGGACCTAAAATTGGGCTAAAAGTTGCCCATTGAGCTAGCTGGACACGGGACACTTTGAATCTGCAAACCTGATTCCAGAGTGTTTAGGGGAAAAGCCAATTTATGGTGGTTTTCTTTACTGGGTCCTTTAGCAGGAGTGACAGTCGAAGTTCCACACAGCATCACAATGAGGAGGTTTATTCTCACCAGCCCAGGATCTGTGCAGCTTTTTCTGCATGGTGCAGACATGTTCTACATTTTCCCTAGCATCCTAATCCTCCTTGAGCACTTTGCTTTCAAAGCCCCTAAAAGTATGTTAATGCTTAACCTGTAAAAGCTCTGCTAATCTTTCTCCTGCCCTCCCACTATCCCAAACAGAAAACTGCTGACAAGTCTCAGGATGAGATAAACTGGCTCATGAGGGTGAGGAGATGGAAAGAGACTTAAGCTGACAGGCTTGATCTCCTCCTGCCACCCTTTTCCTCCAGCCAGCCCCTCAGAGCTCCAGCACAAACTGCACGTGGAGCAACTGGTACATGACAGCATCCCTCCCCATGAGCTTCTTAGGGAAGAAACTGGATTTATTCCCATTTCCCTGAACTTCTCTTCTGTGCAGTGCAGCCCATCCCTGTGCTCTCGCTGTCAGATGGTGACAGGGTGATCTACAGGCAGCTTCTGAGGGGGGAAACTAAGCTTATAAGTGCCTTAAAATTTCACATGGAGATGGGTTTTCCATTGTAATAAGAGCTGACGGTACCTTTTTGTAATCAAAATGCAAACTCCCTTCCACTGCTCAGTGCTCAGGAGCACAATTGAGAGTGACAGAATTCATTACACAACAGAGACAGATGGAGTACTTTAAAAAGAACCATACATCAAGAGCGGAGGTCTGTGAGTGTGTAGATAGTGGGCAAAAAAGCTTAAAAACTTCAATCCCCTCCATACTGCTGAAAATTACCAATCTTCTTATCTTGGCAAAACCTTATTATGCAAATAGTTGTCAAGTGGAACACTCAAATTGGCAAAATTGCTTTATTGTGGTACTTTTTACACTCCTTCCAAGAGAAGTCTGTTTTGCTGGTGTGATAAGTAAATGATTGATTACCCATGCTGGTCTGGAATAGCAGAGTGGAAAATGATGTAGTAACACTGTCAGTGGCACAAACTCCATTTAAAAAGGGAACACTACCCTTTTTGAAAGGAGTGCACCACTTGAAAATTGCCAAGTCAGTACCTCTTCCTTCTCCTACTTAAACTGAAAAAAAGTGAGTAAACAGATTTTTTTTCAGACACCAAATGATTGAACCCTTTTTTCTTGAACCACTGTGAACTTGGGTTGTTTTTAAACAAAATATAGAACTTGCCAGCAATTCTTCCCTTCCTGAAGTAGTAGAGATTTTAGGTTTTTTCCTTCCTCTGAACAGTTTTTCTCTGTGTACAGCATGGGATACTTCAGTCTCACAGTTGTGGACTTCAGCTCTGATGAGCTGTGTTCATTACTTTGACATAAAGAGAATTATTTCATTGGATTTTTATTGAGAAGCCAAGAACTGGAAATGGTTGATGGAGCAGAACTGCAAACTCCCTCTCTCCAGAAGTGTTCAGCTCTTCTCTCCAGAGCTGGTTGAAACCAGCTGTTGAATTTTGGGCACAATATTGCCAAGTACACTGTGGTCAGATGTAGTCAGCACTTGGTTTAGTACTGAATAATAAATGGCACTGGAGAAGAACCAGATGAAACAGAAAACTATTTGATATGGTTATGGCACTATCAGAGTGATTCTGTACCATGAAATCATAGAATGGTTTGGGTTGGAAGGAACTTCTGAAGGTAATCTAGCTCAGTCTCCGTGCCATGGAGAGGGACACCTTCCGCTAGACCAGGTTGCTAAAATCCCCATCCAATGAGGCCTTGACCTCCAGGGATGGGACATCCACAATTTCTTTGGACACCCTCTTCCCATGTCTTGTCACTCTCATTGCAAAAAAGTTTCTTCTTTATGTCAGACCGAAATGCACCCTCATTTAATTTAAAACCATTTTCCCTTGTATCCCTACAGTGACACCAAAAGTCTGTCCCCATCTTTCTCTAAGTTCCCTTTAGGTACTGGAAGGCCCCAAAAAGGTCTCCCTGGAGCTTTATCTTCTCCAGACTGAACAGCACAGCCTTTCCCAGTCTTTCTTCATAGGGGAGATGTTTCCATCCTTCTGATCATTTTTGTTGCTCTCCTCTGGACCCACTCCAACAGGTCCAAATCTTCCAAGTGTTGGGGACCACAGAGCTGATTCTCACCAGACAGAGCAGAGGGGCAGAATCACCCCCCTCTCCTGCTGCCCATCCTGCTTTTGTTGTAACCCCTGTCATAGATGCAGGAGAGCTTCAAAGTTTATTAAAGAAGCCCTGAGGCTGAGTCACAAGCTGCTAAAAAGAGCCCCTTGGCTTTCAAAACCCTCCTCAGAGGAGTTTAGGGACAGCTGGATCCAATCTTAGCCTCAAAAGTTTAAGTTTTGAAACTTTGTCCTGCAAGTTTTAATGATGATAAATCAGCTATATTTATGAAAGATGATTTATTTATTAAGACAAATGAACAGACAGAAGATCGGAATCAGAATTACTGCACAGTATAAAAGCATAAAAACAATAATGGACTATAACATTAAAGGGCAAAGTGCACTATATTAAAGGAATAACATCAAAGCAATCATATATTAAAACTAGCAAAAAAAAAAAAAGTTAAGGAGAGGGTGATGTATTGTGTGTATATATGTCACCACTCCCCCTTTGTTTTTGGGGTACTTCTCCCTCTTCCTCTCAATCCATGGGAAGCAACTATGAAGAATTGTCCCAGGGAAAAGCTCCATGTTCTTTGAGGCTTATATGGAAGAATCTGACTCTGTATGGAAGGCATTCTGGATTTACAGGGTAACAGAGCTGCCAGTCACATCCCTTCAGGGCAGTTTAACAGCTTGTCTGTCAAACCTCACCTCAGAGGGACGTGTGCTTGAAAACAATCAGCCAGAGTGGTTTTTTTAGCAGATTCAACACAAAAAAATCCCCAGTTCTGCCTCAGGTAACTCACCACAGACAGCTTGTACTGTTTGTGTCTCCTGACTGGGTTCCAAGGCAAGCAGGTAAGATTTATCAGGGTGAGCCATCCTGCCCCACCCACATCCATCCTGCCACACCCACAAAACCACTGAGAGCAGCTTCACCCTGCTGGGTCCTGGCCAGCTTTCCATTCACCAGAATCCTCAAGACCTTCTCTGCTCTCAAACGTCCATCCCAATCTGGTGACACTGGGGGTTGTTCATCCCAGGTGCAGAACTTTGCAGAGGTTTTTGTGGGCCCCCTACTCAATTATTTATTTATTATGGGAGAGAATTCTTGGAAGAAGAGCCATGCTGCTCACAACAGGTGGTCCTGCTGTCTGCAAGAGCAGATGGGAAATGCTAATGATGCATTTACAGGCAGATCCCACCTGCCTTCCCGTAAGGATTCCTGGTGACGGTGTTGGGAACAATCTGGAGTGCAGGATCACTTGAGTTTGCAGAGGCCTGTTTGTCTCCTTACCTCCCACCTCCACTGCAGTAGGTGACACTAAAATGAGTGAAAAAGAAACCACACCTTTCTTTCTCAGAGCAGGGAATGGAATAGTTGAAAAATGTGCCTGTGGCTTGACATTACAGAAGCTTTTTGGAGGGCAAGTGGTGATAATTTCCAGGAGCACAGAAGTACTCTAGAACTTAATAGACATGATTTAGATAATTTCACAGAATTCTTCATAACTACAAGACCATAAAGATCATTTAAGCCTCATGAAGATGCCTTGTTTCACCCTAGGTGACACAAGCTTTTCCTCTTGGATATCACAGGGTGGTTTGGGTTGGAAGGGACAGTAAAGATCATTTAGTTCCACCCCATGTGGCATGGGAAGGGATGTCACCCATTAAATATGGGTGACAATGGGTTGTGGTTCTGGGTCTGCACAGAAGCCAGAGAGGGTTGGTGTGATGAAATCATGGTGAAATTATCATAACTGGTGAAATTATTAATGAGATCACCGTGAAGTTATTCATGGTGATTCACCATATTATTCATGAGATCAATACTTTGCCTTCAAAGAAAATAACACTCTGGAAAAGGTGTTAGCTACCTTTACCAGAGAACTAATAAATGCTTTTTGTAATTATAACTTCTCAGCAGATTTGTTGTTTACACATCCTTGTGTTTTGGTACCTGTTTTTTGTCTCTCCCCAATGCAATGCGCTCTTTTATTAAATGTAGCACTGTAGACAGCACCACTTAAAAAATAAACACATTCCACCTGGGTCTATCTAAATGGTGTGTTCCTAGAGTACTTTATCTGACATGTAGTCTAAATATAAACAAATTATCCTGAGTGACATATTTTATGGATATATTTACATAGAATGCATTTACACAGTTTTGATAATTCTGTTTGGAAATGGTGCAGCTCATGTTCAGGGCAAGTGCAACATCTAGGCAATACAGATGCTTTCCACTTGGCAGAAGCACACAACCTTGCTGCATCAAATATTCCCTTTTTTGAGTTAAAGTGGTGACATTTATGCTTCTGAAACCTCACAAAAATTTTGTGTAGGTCATTGATGATGCATTGATTTTCAGAAGTAATTAAAAGATCTGTCAGATTGCTTATATCCTAGCCCAATTACTTGTCCATTCAACCTCAAAACTGTGTTTTTTAAAAGTATTTATTACTCCAACGTGTTAAGGCTTAACCAGCAAACCAGATTCAGGAATTAGACCATTTGTTCCAGTGGTTAATCAACCTCCCAAGCACCACACCTTGCTTCTAATTAGAATATAATTGATGTTTCCAATTACACTCTTTTTTGTTGTCTTCCCCATTAGATTAAAGAATCTTTTAATAGATGGCTTTTGTTTTTCCTGTCCCTGGATTTATTTAAACGTTTTAATGTTCTGTCTTTTGCTGAAAAAGATTTTTAGAAAACTTAAATAATTTTTGTCTTCTGACCCATGCTGTGTTACTTAGCATCCATTTTAACCCAGTACTAAAATGTATTGAACATTTTAGTCCCAGTCACTTCAGTGTCTCACAGCCATGAAATCAGCCAAGGTTTGCATCAGACCCATGGCCACATGACTGCACCAAGAGCTCATCTCGAGCTGTTTATCTGCTTTGACTCCTAAATCCTCTGCACTCTCTACATATTAAAATACATTTTCCCATTTCCAGTGTGTATATTTGCAATTCTCAGATGTTTAGATTTACATTTATCTGCATTGAAATGCTTTAATTTGTTTGACTGGGTCTCTTTCATCATCTCTATTGCCTTGTGTTCATTGCAGCACTTTGAGCACTGGTGCAAAGATCAGAAATGTCAGATGCAGGGGTGGTTTCAGAAAAACACCTTAGAACTTGTTCTGTTCAATGAGTTCCTCAACAACAGCATGAAAAATTGGGAAGATTAGTGGATATGACCATGTCCCAGGAAATGGATCATGAGGGATTGTTGATGGTCCCAGACTTTCCTTTCCTTTCCTGAACTTGATTCCTTAATGATGTCTACGATGGTAATATGCCTACATTTTTATTTGAAATGGAGATATTTTAATGGTGTCCCTGCCCATGACAGGGGGGCTGGAATAAGATGATCCTTAAGGTCCTTTCCAACCCAAGCCATTCTATGATTCCATGGAAATTTTTCAGTGTTGCATTTTCCATCAGAGTGTTCTGGGCTGTGGAAGTCAAGGACCTCCTACTTGACCATTGGATTGTTAATCACCTTCAGCAATCAGTTTGGGTGGTTTTTTTGTTTTATTCCAATTTCAGAATGCAATGCAAGTAATCCCAATAATTAATATTTTTAAAAATCTAAATATTTATATATGTATCTGTTGTTTAGTTTTGTTCCAGCCTCACACTTTAATCCATTCTCAGTTGAGTCCTGTGTTGTTGCATTCTTTTGGGGTCAAGCAGCACAAGTACTTACCTGTCTCACAGCTCTTGTGTTTCTTTTCTTTCATTCTGCCCCAGATCCCCAAAACATTTTTCTTTAGCCAGGCCAAGAATTGTTTCTACTGATGCCTTTAGCTTCTCTTTGTAATGTGTGGCTGACCTTACAACCTATTTATAGTACATTTATATTTTTAAGCTCCATCTCTTAAGGAAATGAGGTGCATTTAATCAATCTCTGTCACAATCTGTCATCACTGAGATTTGGGGATATCAGACTAAGGTGTGGTTTGGGTGTCCCTCATGGGGATTCCAGACTATGGATATGCCATTTGTGGCCTCATTGTAAGAGAATTAAAGAACCATGGAATGGTTTGGGTTGAAGGAACCTTAGAGATCATCCAGTTCCAAGAGCTGTTGTCACCACTGCAGAGACATTTCCGGTCAGGATGTAGAGCAAGAGGCTAGCAGAGGACATCCCTCCCCCATTCACAGGACAAATCTTCAACTTCTAGTTGCTGCCCAAAATTTATCACAAAATCAGGATGAGGTTTTAGCTAAAGCTTTCAGTTTTTTGGTGTGAGATTAAGGCATCCTCGCCAGTTAATGGGCTGTTCTTTTGAGCACACTCAATTTTCCTTCTTATTTTCCTATTTACATGGTTTCTGCTGTGATTTTTTGTTTCTCAGAACTTTCTCAGTTTCAGGAGATGTGCCCTTTAGAGGCACCAATTACATACATAAGATGGTACTGATTGAGAATTGATTCTGTTTTTCATCTTGAACGTAATCAAATCATGATCACTCATCCCTGGGTGCCTACAGATTTCCAACCCAGTAAGTAATTCATCTATATCCCTCATAATCAGGTGCAACCAAGTCATTTTGCTGTGGCTACAGCAGCCTAAAATAAGAAGTAGCAGCTGCTGGTTTTATGCATTAATAGTGACTCTTTGCAACCTTAATCATATTCCTCACAAACTGAAATTTTGCTTCCCAACACAGATTCTGGTTTTAATTTTTAACCTTCTCTCATCAACAGGCAGGTGTTTAAGGAGTAACTTCATTTTCTCTGTTTTATTTGATACTTATAACAAGTCCTCATGTCTGTGTCTGGTCCTGGGCTTTACTTAGTAGGACTGAATTTCAGAAATGTGAATTATTTTGCATGAGTGGCTCAGAAATAAAATTCTTAATTGGTAATAATTATTTAATAAAAAGCAGTATCTTTGATGAAGAGTTCTTATTGCTGTCCTCTCCACCCCTCTCATCTTTTTGAACCTTGTTAAAAAAGAAAGTACTAAACATCAGAAGTGGTTTGTTTGACTTTCTGGGAAAGCTGGGGGGGTGAACATCCCAAAATGTGTTCTCAGCTCACTAAACTGCCAGGTAGAGATTAAATCCACTGCCCTCCTCTCCTCATGGGCTACTTCCTCACCTTCTAAAGACAGGGCTCAGCATCTGCCATGGTGCAGAGCTGTGAATCTCCACAGCAGAAATGCCTGTACACACATCCCACACAGCAGTGTTGGTTCTGCTGTGAGACCTCAGACCTGTCCTTTTATTTACATCAATCTCTGTCACCCACTGAGAAACATTTTAGAATTCAGTAGTGTCTTACAGCTGCTGTATCTCAAATTATCTCAGCTGAGCTGCTGGGGAACAGCTGGAATCAAACAGGAAAAAAGGGGGGAAAAGGCCTTGAGTTGCACCAAGGGAGTTCACATTTGATATAAGAAAAACTTCTTCACTGAAAGAGTGGTCAGGAATTGAACAGGCTCCTTAGAGGAGTGGTGGAGTTACCTTCTCTGGAAGTATTTAAAAAATGAGTCCAGGTCTCACTTCTTGACATGATTTGGTGGGTGTGGTGGTTTTGGGTCAAAGGCTGGACTTCATGATCTGAGAGGGTTTTTTTTCCAGCCTTAATTGTCTATGATTCTAAAAAAGATCAAGCCAGTTTCTTAACCAGACAAATCTGGTGAAGAAGAGCATCTTCATTGACTGTCCTGGTGAAGATGGGGGTGTTGAACAGGCCATGAGCTCAGAAAACCTCTCCTTTGAAGTGTTATTCTCTTGCAATGCCACTCCAAAGTGTCACAGGAGATGAGGTATAAGTGAAAATGCTCTTGCCTATATTGTGGGGCTTTTCTTCTGAAATACTTGGATTTTTGGAGCCTGCTTACCCAGAACTTCTGTGCTCTTAAAAAAATAATTATAATATTTGAATCATCCACTGAATGGAGATGGAAATAATACAGTGAGGAGGTCTAAGAAAAAGAGGAACCTCCTTTAAAAACCAAACAATTTCTCACTCCTCTCTCACCACCACGCCCACAGAGTCATTTATTGATTCAAGGCAGTCACAAGTTGACAATCAACAGATCAACACCTGAGCCCAGCTAATGAGATTGGCAGAACTAATTACAGAGAGATGGTAATTATTGCAGTTCCACTGCTTTGAACATCATAGGCTGATGCATCCAAAAAGGCTCCAGTTGCGGGGATTTTACAAACTGTGTGAATTTGAGAAATTCAAAAAATGCTACATACGAGATCCCCACCCACCTCTCCTTGCAAGCTGCTGTTCCAACAGGAGGTTAAAAAGAGGGACCTGTTTTTATCTTTTCATTAACATCCAGGTGTCAGGTACCACTAAACTTGAGAGGTAAAATCACCTTTTTTCTAAAGTATAAGCTACATCAGATGGCATTTCTACATAAGCACCCAAAGAGGAGCACCTTGGCTTTTTCTGCAGTTTTTAGACCTAAAAGCTGTGAGGTTTTTGTGATCTGTTATTAATGGCAATGTGCTCTGAGGGATTAAGCTATTAGCTCAGACAATTATCAAAACCCCAAAATATTCCAATATTTTTGTTGTTTGGCTGTATGAAACAAAGAAATCATTAATAACTTCCCCCACAAATCTTTTGATAAAATTTCTGTTCCATTGAGCAGGTGAAGCAAAAAGAAGAAGACATAGATTTTTTTTTTCCCTTCTTGGAAACATCACCTATGTGTCTTTCCAAGATGAAAAAAATAACAACACTACATTCACCTGCCTGCCATCTGGATTGTTTTCTGAGCCTTAGTTAAAAAAAAAAAAAGAAAAAAACAGTTCCAAGATCTCTGCATGAGAGGAGAGAGAAGAGAAGAGAAGAGAAGAGAAGAGAAGAGAAGAGAAGAGAAGAGAAGAGAAGAGAAGAGAAGAGAAGAGAAGAGATGAGATTTGGCAAGGAACAAAGTTTAGAGCTTAATGCCCAGAGCATTATTGAAGCCACAGCTCCAACATCCCTGGTCATTCCTTTCTCCCACCCCTTGGCACCAGTGACACCTTGTAGAGATGACAACACTTGGCAATATTGTCATGGCTTCAATGTTCCTTGCAGGATGAGATACCAGGTATTAGTGAACAGCTGGAAGGCAACAGCAGTCCCAAATTTACAGCTCTCTGATGTCCTTCATGGCCATTCACCATCAGCTTCACTCTGACACTGCTGGGGCAGATTCCAATGGTTCGCATCACAGGTGCAGCTGAGCTCCCCTGCTTATTTAGGCTTTTCCTCCTGTTTTTTACGTGCTTTTGGTAACTGGAGAGTGCCTGAGGGAGAGTGGGCTGAGAATACAAAGCAGAAAATCTCTTATTCAAGAGCAAAACCTCCGGGGAAGAAACCTTTGCTTCCACCTTGGTTCATTTTTCTTATTAAATGTGGAGATGTGAGCATAGGCTAAAGTTCATGATCAGCTCATCTTTGGCCTTACTACTAAAAGGCTGGGAGCAGTGTTTGTTCTTGATTTCATTAGAATTTTATCTGCTTGCTTCAGAGGCATGGCTGCTGTTTCCTGCTTTTTCAGGTTTTTCTTGGCTGGAGAAATTATTTGAGACCAGATCCAAAAGGGACCTTTGCCTTATAATGAGAACAGAAAAATTGAATGATTATTCCATCGTATCTTTGCCTGTGACAGGTTATTCCTCAAATAGAATCACAGACTCAAAGAAAATCCTGAGTTGGGAAGGACCCACTAGGATCACCCTGCCCAAATATTGCCATGATGGTCTGCAGGGGGATTCACAGACTGCAGCTGTCATGGGGAGCAGGACATTGCATTTCGCTGTGGCCCAGAAGCACTTCCTGAAACTCTAGGACTGAAACCCAAGTTTTTCTCCAAAGAGCAGAATTGATAATTCCTAATTTCTGTCAACTGTGGCCATTGTCACCCTAATTTTCTCTTTTTCTTGCATTTCTCCCCTTTATACTCCACTATACATAAATTGTAAGAATACTGTATTTCCAGAAACTGCTATTATTTGCTGTTTAAGCAATTAACTTCTGCCTAACCAAAGAAGGAGGTGTCTTCCCTACAAGGCATCAAGTATCCTGAGAACAGAAGTACTTTAGATGCTTCATTTCTCTCTCAGATGTGATTGAATTTGGCAAAGAAGTTTTGGAGCACTTGGGAGCAGGAAAAGGACTGACAAACAGAATACCTGCTTTCCTGCAAATTACAGGTTACTGACAGAGCACATCAATCCTGCTTTAAAAGGATATGTGTAGAAGGACAAAGAAAAGATTTAAAAAACATGTAGCTTCAGATTCAATTTTTTATCTGTCAGCAACGATCCCACAGATAATCTGATCAGCATCAACTGTTTGCAACATTCACTTATATAGCAGCATTTTGGGCTATTTATTAAGGGACTTCCCAATTAGAGGAGTCATTTACACCCACAATTTGATAAGGAATTTGATAAAATTTAGCACGATTATGGATTTAAAAAAACCCCAACAACTCAACAGTGAACTAAGCAAAAGCAGTTCATTGGCATTCCCAATCACTCATCTTTTAAACGGCACCAGCTACTGCATGGTTTGAATAAGAGACACAGAATCACAGAATCCCATGCTCTGTGTTGGAAGAGACTTTAAAAATCATCCAGTTCCACCTCCTGCCATGGACAGGAACACCTTCCTCCATCCCAGGTTGCTCCAAGCCCCATCCAGCCTGGCCTTGGACACTCCCAGGGATGGAGCAGCCACAGCTTCTCTGGGCAACCTGTGCCAGGGCCTCACCACCCTCATTGTAAAGAATTTCTTCCTAAATATCTCCTCTTTCAGTTAAAAAACATCTCCCCTTATCTGATCTACCTGTCCATTTCAAAAGCCCCCCCCCTCTCTCCTTTTTAAAAGCCCCCTTAATGCTCTGGAATGAGGTTTCCCAATGGCCTTCTCTTCTCCAGGCTGAATAATCCAAATTCTCTCAACCTGTCTTCATAGCAGAGGTGCTCCAGTCTTCAGAGAATCTTTGTGGCCTCTGAAGAAAATATTGTCATGGCCTAAGACTTCTTGGGCTTACTCCAAGAAGTCCAAACCTTTCTTGTGCTCAGGAGCCCAGAGCTGGACACAGTGTTCCAGGTGGGATCTCACCAGGGGCAGAATCACCTCCCTTGATGCGCTGTGTCATGCAAAACACAAAAAAGACAAAAAAATTTAGATGGTTTTTCCTATTGTTCAGGTTAGGTTGGATTTCAGCAAGGATTTCTCCTAGCTTCCAACAGACTGCTTATTTGCATCCTGGCAGAGAAGCATGCTGTAAACCCAGGAATTTCCCAAGAAGAAAAGGTAAAGGAAGCAACCAGGTCTTGGCTATTATAGAAGGTAAAATGCTGGAGAATTTCACTGAATTGAAACCCCCAGAAGGTGAAAACCTTCTGTGTGCTGCTCTCTTGTACCTACAGCAGTGCCAGACCCATTTTAGAGAGAAGTCACAATTAATGGCTTCTTCTGCCCATCTTTGGTTAATGGGTGCTTCTGCCTCATCAGACTTCTCTGACAGCAAGAAAATATCTCCAAAATGGGAATTTGTGCTCTGCTGAGCAGTGCACATGATCATTTTTTGTCCAATATTTTGCTAAAAAGGAGGGAGCCAAATTCATCAGCCATGGTGTCAAATTTTCCTTTAGAAATTTGATTCTGTGTACTCCATCCATCTTGAACTGGTTTCTGGCAGTTACACAATAAATTCATCATATTTCTGATGGAAAATTTTCTCCGTCCAGCTGTCAAAGTAGTGTTGCCACTTCTGGTATGATTTTTTAGCACTCTGTCATGAATAACCTAAAATTGTACTTTACTTTTAAATATATATGTATATTTTCCCCTTTGGGGAATAATTATGTAGTCTAATAGAACTTGGTGCTAAAGCTTTTTCTTCCCTCAAGTTTAAATTGCATTTTTATTTTTTTTTTTCTTCAGAGGCATAATGTATTCCTATTACCCCTCATGGAACACTCTAAACTATTTTCAGCTTATACTTTCATTTCTAGATTCCCCCCCCTGCTTCCCCTCAACAATTTCATCACCTTTTTTTCTCTCCTTTTATTTTTTTTTGCTTCAAGTTATTAACAAATAAAGACCTGGCTCCATCATTTCCTTGACATTTTTTGCAGACATTTTGACAATGGATTGAATAAATTATATTATCCAGTGTTAGCCAGGGTAATGGTCTATTCTGAATGGAGAAAAGCAGCACCAGATGAAGGCATTTCTGCTCCTGCAGCACGTGAATGGGTCTTTTATTGAATCCTGTGCTGCTGCAGCAAGAGCCAAACAATCCCTGAGTGCCTGAAGGTGGTGGAACTTGTCCATCCCCTCTGACCTTTTGCTGTGCTGTTCTTCCTTTCTCCAGCCCCCTCTTTTTATCACCAGCTCAACACCTCGTGCAGCACATTTTGGGTCTCAATGTGCAATGGAAGCACAATAATCTCTCCAAAGGAATCCAGATTTCCCCTTCCCCAGGCCTGTAGCAATCACCAACTTCTTCAAGCGTCACCACACCATCAGCTCTCAACCAGTGCCATCCAATAAAGTCATCCATGATTAATTATTCTTAAATGACAGCAGCATATTGAAACAAGCTGATAGCTGCTGACAGTGGAAATCCAATTAACCTGAATTACTATCTTGATTGTGGCCCAATTAATGTCAGCTGTGCCATGTCAGAAGTGAAGGCTTGGCTAATATAATTGTTTAATTAATTAGTTGCAGAGATTAGCTGATGTGAGACTGCCTTTACACTGATTTTCTTATTTTCTCCCCTCCCCCAGTGAACACTAAATTTGAGGGAAAAGCATAAACAGCTTGTTGTATACAGCTTTTTGCTTGAAGTGGATAGATGAAGTTCTATCTTAAACCCAGTTTGGAAGCTCACAGAGGGTGTAGGGGATCTTTTAAACTTCTGCAAAAGTCTATTGTGGGCTTTTGTTTCAGTGAGCTTCACTGTGCCCCTTTGCTGAGATCCAAAGGAATTATGAGGAATTTCTTTGATGCATTCAAACTGGGATATGATGTAGTTATGAATTCATGATTTCTCTGGCTCTTAAAGCACATCTAGTGAGCAGCAGGAAGGGTGGTAATGGTGAGGGGTGGATTTATTTGTCTTTAGAAATAGAATCTTGAGTCAGAGGTGGCTGGGGGTTTGTTGCTCATGGTGTAATATCTGCCTGGTGCCTTGAGATTAGTTTATCTTCTGAGACCTCTTGTGCAAAGACTGTCCTGCATGACAAATAAAGAAGCATTAAGAAATGCATTATGACTAATTTTAGGAGTGACTCATGAAGGGAAAGGGTCTGTTGGTGGCTCCTCCAGTTGGAGCACATTACAGTAGCTATTACCACCATCTTTGCCACATCCATTTCTATTCCTCCATCTCTCCTCTGGTCAGCTTTCAACAGCCATAATGCATTTAAAAGTAACACTTCCATTCATAATGGTTGTAACTCAATGATTCTGGAGGGGATTTTCAGCCTAAATAGTTCTATGATAATATGGTTGTATAAAGGATGAGATAGAAGTGCAAAAAACTGACTGTGGAGTAAGTGTAGCACTGAACCACTTACTAATAATAAGTTGGAGTTTGTGAAGTAGAGCAAGAGAAAACTTCCCTTGATCTTCACCAGAAACTTTTAAATATTCTTTAAAAAATACAGACAGGCTCAGACTGATTACCAAATAAGAGGATTATAATGAGAAAAGGATCTCTAATGACTTAAAGGAGCTAGCATTAAAAAGTTAAACTTGGTAAATTAATATGTTAAGTACAGAGGCTCTGACAAGCAGTGAGGGGAGAATATACACACGTCCTTACAGATATCTATATGGGCTTTTCCCCACGTGGAGCTCAACTCTTAAAGCTCTTGTCATAGATGCCAGGAGAAAAGGGATGGAGAGTTAAAAGCTTTGATCAGCTGCCTGTAAAAAAAGCTGGGACACTTCACAAGTTCAGAGGTTCTCTTCACTTCTCCAGACTCTTCAAAAATATTTGGTTACTTCAATGTCAACCTCAAATTCCATAAGCGGGACCTCCCTGGAGATGTTTCTCTTTGAGCTCTTCTCCAAATAGCACCAGGGCATAATCTCCCATGGAGGTTTCAGTTTAGGTGGAAGTGCTCAGAACTACTTTAGAAACTTTCTCAGAGCTTCAAACCACTCATTCAGTCCAGTTTTCAGGACTTTGGGAGAATTTGTCGATAAGTTTGGGAGGATTTTCAGATCAGCCTTATCCTAAAAAGTGATTAATGTCCTCATCCTCTCAGCAGTGTAGGAGAACCACTCAGCATGTTTTAAGAAAACTATGTCATAACAAACTGAACTACATAAACCCCTTTTTAACTTAACTTAGTTGGCAGTTTATTAATTTGTTGTCTGTGCACCTCTAAGAATATTTTCTTTAGATGGTGTGTAACTTAAATTTGTTTTTGTTGGCTAAAAGTTAGTTAGGGTTGAGTGACACATGTTCTTTTGGCTGCATGTCCTGGGTTCTGCCATTCTGGACAATCCCATCTCTCTGCTGTTCTGTTAATTGGAGGAAATGTTTACAGGTTGGTTGTTCCTTACCCAGCATAGCTGGATGGAGTAGATGGGCCTTCTATTGTGAATCTGGCTCCAAACTGGCACCCTGACAGAAACCATAAACACAAAGAAATGTTGGATTTAATACATTTCATTGCTTGCTGCCCCTTTCCATGCTTGCAATGACATAAAACTCAAACATGAGGACTGTTTTCACTTCCACCCTTATAGACCCATGATTTAATTTAATTCTTTCTTTTCCAGCCTGTCCTCCTGTTGCTGTGAGGGATTGATATGCTCTGCAGGACAGCCTGTTGGCACTGTGCTCTGTGACATTCCCAGAGCTCTATTATGTTGTCTATCACAGTCCAGTTATTCCTACACTCTTCACTTAAGGAGCCCTTTGTGCTGGCAGAGCTGACAAGACTCTGCCCAGACACAGGAGCTGTGATTCTGACCAGCAAGGTCAGGCTCCAAGGCCATTTGTGAAGCAGTGCTGATATTCCATTGTTTGTTACAATCATCTCTTTCATTCAGAATCCATTGCAATTTGCAATTACACCGTGATTTTGACACAGAGGCAGGAAACTCTCAGCTTTGATGGCAGTGAATAATTCAGGGTGCTCTGAATGCTGTCTCATTGCCAGAGACTGAGGAACAGTGGAACGTTTTGACCTCTGGTCATTCTCAGCTTTCATATTCATTGTCCCCCTCAGCTCAGATAAGACCAAGCTCCACTTTAGGATGTATTTAAGTGTCACAGACATATTTTCTGAAAAAATCCTTTTGCCAGGATTTCTTCTCCTGAGAAGCTGAGAGGCCTCAGAAACAAAATGTAAACAATAATTATCTGCTGCTGTGGAATGTGGTGGGTGCATCTTTGATTGGTCTCATGTGAATTGTTTCTACTTGATGACCAATCACAGGTCCAACTGTGTTGGGACTCTGGTCAGTCACAAGATTTTATTATCATTCAATTCCTTTCCTTTCTTTGCTGGCCTTCTGATGTCTCCTTTCTCTTTCTTTAGTGTAGTTTTAATATATAATTTTCTTTTCATATAATATATATCATAAAATAATAAATCAGCCTTCTGAAACATGGAGTCAAGATTCTCATCTCTTCCCTCATCCTTGGGACCCCTGCAAACACCACCACATTTAAGGATGCTGCCAAGAGCTTATAGTGGTTGTTTGAGAGATGAAGGAAGGGGCAAAAACTTATTCCTCTGTAATATGAGCTCCGTTGTCATATCCATAACTCTATTGTGTGACTAAATAATTAAAGAGAAATGCTTTCATCCCTGAAAATTTAAAAGGTTTTAAGTTAGAAATGGCTCAAACAGTTTACCTAAAACAAAACAAAAAAAACCCCATCCCTATAAAAACCAGATAGTTAAAAAAATGATGTTTGTGTGTTGATCTTGGCAAGTAATGGCTCCATCATCACATGGGTCACTATTTTTGCTCTATTTATTTGATGAAGTCACATCCCTGATGTTACAACATGGAAAATGAGGAATGAAGAAATTAAATGTCTTATAAATAGCCACATAACAATTTAATGAGAAAAGGATGGATAGTGCTATATCTTTCTGTACAGTTCCCCTCATTGCCTGCTCTTTTCAGATTTATTTTTGGTATTTATATTGAAATGCTCTTCTTACCAGTCCTGAACTCTGCTCTTTGACTTTCCCTGGATCTGCATCTGTTAACCTGAGCAGCAAACCTCAGGGGAATACAGTCTCACACAAGATTTCCCAATACTTGGTGCTTTCCCCTGGGGTCAGAAGTTCAATATCAACTCAGTCTACCTCCTGCCATTTGTGCATTTAATCCACCAGAAAAATGAAAATGAAAAAAAACAATAGTCAAAATACTCTTCAAACCTTGAAGAAGTTGTTTGGGTTTAAACAAAGGCTTAGATCAGGTATTTTGACAGCCTAACCAGTTCTCCATGGCTTCTTAAGAAAACCAAGCTGCCTCAAATTTAATTCTATGCCACCCAATAAAATGATATGGAGGCTCTATTTCTGCTTAGTTTTACTGGTGCTACACTAGATGTGACTTTATCCACTTCTTTTTTGTGACAGACATATAAGTAAGTAGTAAAATGGGAATATCCTTTGTCATTTTGCAATTATTTAAGATTCTCAGCTTTTATGTCTCAGCTCTACTTTGAACAGGTGAAGACTCATATTTGTAAAAGTATGCATGGGTTTAAGAAGCAGTAAAATAGATTTCAGTCTGCATTAGGCCAGGTGTGAGATTTGCATTCCTTGAGTTCCTAGCAGACAACTTGTCATTTTTCAAAAGGAAGGTTTTCATGCCTGGGCTCCATGTAATTTTCTCACTCTTCCTTAGCCCTCTGTTCACAAATATCCTGAAAAGGAGCTGTAGGGACATGGTGGGTGCTTGTAAATATTTTCTGCACTCTCTGGATTTCACTACCAGGAAAAAAACAAACAATTAGAGGTCTATTTAAAATTCAGTGCAGCACAAGTTCAGCTTTGTTCTATGACGTTACAAAATAATGCAGGGTAGTTTGTGCCTGTCAACCACTCTTTGACATGCTAATGACAGGAGCATTTTAGCAGTAGTAAAGATAGTAGTGATGTTAGTGATAGTGGTGAGCAAAGTTTGTAGGAAATAATGTTGTATATTAAATCAATGGACACAGTTTAAAAAAAATCCCAATTGTATCAATAAATTTAATGAAAGCACAGAAACTAGACACTGCCTTTTATGGTTCTGTGGCATCTTTGCTCTGGAGATCCATCAGCTCTGAGGACATTCTGAGGCATTAATGGCACGGTACTTCATGGAACCACTTCCTAAATTTTGTTTTACTTGTAATTCCCAAGGCTGGGAGGAGCTTCTTGTGTATCAGTTCCTGTAATGTACTGACTTCCACTGAGGTACTCAGATACCTGCTGGTGGTACGGTCAGACCAGCTCGGACCTTTAGGTTGTTTGGTGCCTGAAAACTTGCCCTAATTTATCTTTATTACTGGTGAGATTTGAAGGCAAATTTAGGTTCAAGAACATGGTGCCTTGAAGACAGAAAACCTTTCTTTCTGTCCCAGAATGAACAATATTTTTGTACCACAAGAGGAAGCGGCCTCAAATTGCACCAGAGGAGGTTTAGGTTGGATATTAGGAAAAAATTCCGCACTGAAAGGGTTGTCAAGCCCTGGAAAAGGCTGCCCAGTGAAGTGTTGGAGTCACTATTCCTGGCAGGATTTAAAATGTGTAAATGGGACACGGCTTAGTGGTGGCCTTGGCAATGCTGTTTGGACTTGATGGTCTTAGAGGTCTTTCTCAGTCCAAATTATTTTGTGATTCTTTTTACCACCCCCTGCAAGTTCCTTTGTTTTTTTAATTTTGTTTTCTTTGTTTGTGTTTGAGGATTCAAAAGATGCCTCATGGTTGATGTTGTACTCTTTTGTAAAGCATTTCATCTTTATTAGAATTTTCATCTAAACTTTTTGCACCTATTTATACAGGGTAGTGAGGAGAAATTCTTGAATTATTTGGACCAGAGTCTCATCAGAGTACACTGGAGTTAAGCCAGACTAAATGCTTTTTTTGGCTCTGGTCCTTTTAAGATTCTGCAAAGTTTGACCTGGTTATTGTTGGCAAAAGGAACCAGACTGGGGAGGGCTCAAGTGTTTTTGGGAGCAGAGATTGAGTTGGTTCAAGAATTAAAACTTTCTGCCCTGAAAGAGAAACTGATGATGTACAGACCAGATAAGTGAGATTGGTCCAAATCTGGATGAACTGATGGGCTCAAAATGCTGAGATTGGCCGCACAATGAGCCAAAATCTGCCATTTGCAATCCTTCCAAGTAGTCCCATTCATAAAATAATATAATCTAACTAATCAACACAGCTCAGCAGGAAGGTTTTCTTCGAGCACTGCACAGCTTTAATGTGGTCAAATCATTCTCTCTCTGATCTGCTCCCTTGCAGTGTTTCTGGTTTGAATTGTTGGGGGAGTTAGGTTCTCCCTGAATCTGCCTGCGTGGGGCTTTTAAGCATCTCAGGGTGGTTTCTACGAAAGTGTAAGTGTTTGTTTTGCTACTCTGCGTGAATTCTGATTTGGGAAATGCAGTCTCTGGTGTTTCAGGTGCACACACCAGTCATTACCTGCTTTAAATTGCTGGCTGGGTCTGCTGTGTGGAACTCAAACAGCTGCCAGAGGTAGGTGGCTTCATTCCAGAGCTGGTAAAAAGATAATCCTCTTTATAGTGAATTTGTAAATCACGTTGGAGGTTTGCTGCCTTGAAAGGCGTGCTAGAAATGTAAGCCATTATCATGTGTTATTACAAATGATGTCTCAGCCATTAGGAAAACAAGTGTATTAGGAGAATATTAAGATTGCCAATTCAAGCATTCAGAAGGTAGAAAATGCAGCAATTAAATCTCTGTGTGCAGGCTCAACATCAGCCCCTGTCAGCTTTTAGGCAAGCCAATGCAGAAAGAACTGTGCTGATCCTGATAGATGTGGCAGATGGTGAAAATTATCTCAGGTTTTGAACTAGTCAAGAGTGTACATGAACAAGGGTTTGAGAGAAGTCATATCTTTCCTAAACTGGGCCAAATTTCCCAGAAACACAAAAATGAGGACCCTCATCAAAAGGACAATCCTCTTTCTCCCTGATCTTCCTTACACAGGACAAGGGAAAATGGCTTCAAGTTGCACCAGGGGAGGTTCAGGTTGGATATCAGGGAAAATTTATTCACTGAAAGAGTGATCAAGCATTGGAACAGGCTGCCTGGAGGCAGGGTGGACTCAACATCTCTGTAAGTGTTCAAAAAACAAGCAGATGAGGCACTTCTCCATATGGTTTAGTGGGCAACGGGTTGATCAGCCAAGGGTTGGACTTGTTGGTCTTGGAGGTCTTCTCCAACCTCAGTGATTCTGTGATTTTTCTCCAAAGCAGGGAGAGACTAGAGAAAATATTTCCATTATCTTCTCCAGGATGGAATACTTGGAAATTTTTAAAATAGTTTTCTCCTTTTATTTGGCTGGCATATTTTCATTTAAAAGAAATAGCTTGGGGTAGATTCCAGGCATGGAAAATCCAGTCTTGGATGGTTGTCCCTGGCTAAATAAGTTGGAGAAAGTACAGTTTTGCAGTAGGCTATGGTGAGGAATCATACCTGTAGATGGCACTTGGCTTCACCTGGGTTATATCACAGAAACATGTGGGATCAGGGAATAGTTTGGGTTGGAAAGGACCTTAAAAATCATCCAGTTCATACCTTCAGCCATGGGCACACTTTCCACTAGACCAAGTTGCTGAGGGCCCCATCCAACCTGTCCTTGAACGCTTCCAGAGATCTATGCAAAGAAAATTAATTAATGAGGAGGGGATCATGAAGAGACTTATGGGGAATGGGAAAACTGCACAGAATTAGTGGAAAGCAGCAAATACATCGACACATCATAAAGAAATCAGTCCAAATGACATGCAAGTGAAGGCCCAAAAACAATATGTCAAAGGCAAGTGATCTATTTCCTTGCTGCTGTGGGCTGGCCTTTCCCTGTTGCTCTCATATCTTGTGGGTTGTATTCATATGTAACTTGTCTACTTTGTTCTCATTTAAAAAGACTGTAAGTGCTTAATAATATTCCTGGCCTTTTCTAGCCTGCCTGCAGAAGCAGTGATATTTGATAGCAAATTCATTGTTGCTCTATAAGGAAGCCATACCATAAAGGTCACCAAATTTGGTCAGTGCATTTTAATTTGTACACACGTTAAAGGTCATGTTCCTCCCTTCCACTGCAATAACACAGAGTGTTTACTCTCTTATCAGAGCTGATTGTGTATGGCTCAGCTAAGGGAGCTTATCAATGCAAATGGAATATGAAGAAATAATAATAATAATAATAATAATAATAATAATAATAATAATAATAATAATAATAATAATAATAATAATAATAATAATAATAACAATAATAACAACAACAACAATGCTGTTACAAGTGTAAGGGGATTTTTCCCCTCTGTATGTTTACATAATTCTTGGAGGTAACCACACGTCTACAAGGTCTGACTTTCCACTGTGTATCTCCAATATTTTCTTTTCCTCTCCCTCTCCAGCTTTCAGCAGAGCTTTTGCTATCGTCCACTGGAATGGCAGCAGTTTGAGATTTATAATAGCAGCTCTGCATAAACACGTCCAAACGTAATTAAGAACCTGGGCTCTCAATCCAGCAGGCCTCAAATTAGCTTTCAAAATGCATATTAAGAGTATAGACAAATGCTTTCATGAAATTCCAAATGACCTCTGAGGTCAGGGTGAACAAAATTGTATGAACCTCTTTAATGTCACAAAACTCTTTACAGAGATTTGCATATAAAATGAACCATTTTATGTCAAACAGATTTGTTAATCTTACAATAAAGGAAGCAGCACTTGAAAATTAATCAGGGTGGGTTTTCATTGCCTAACAGAGGCCCTTAAAAGACCTGACCTGATAGCTGGAGGCTGTTATTGTGTGGTTGCTAAATTTAATAATTTTTGGTTTTTATCTGCTGAATGGGTTTGCAGGAAATAAATTTCCAGAGCAGATTAGTCTGCAATGGTTTCTTTGCTCCAGTTGTGGGATTTCAGAAGTTTTTGCACTCCTGGCTCTGTTCAAAAATGCTTCATTAATTGTTCTTTATTTTAAAATTGTGTTTGAAACATGGGTAAGCATTTCTGTAAGTAAAATGGATTGTCTTATTGAGTCCTTTGGCATTGAGTACATGGTAGATTTTTGCTTGCTGACCATAATAACCTAAGAAATGATAGTGGAAAACTGGTCCTTTTTCACTAGGAGACAGATTCTTGCCCATACAACCAAACTGAAAAGCTCAGGGTGTTTCCAGACCTGTTCCTTGTCCTCACTCCTAAGCTTTGGAAGCATCGGAAGAGGCTGCCCAGGGGAGTGTTTAAAAATCTGTGGATATGAAACTTGAGGACAGGGGTTGAAGGTTGGACTTGGTGATCTTAGAGGTCCCTTCCAGCCTCAACAATCTCAATTTTCTATGAATGTTTCTATTATTTAACATTGTAGGAGGGAGAGGCAGAGTCAGGTGGTCTTGGGTTAACCCTTTAGGGCAAAGCTCTTTGGTTATGTCTTCATCCTTATCCCAGTGCCAGGGCTGAGACCTGGGACTGATGGAACAAAGATGGGATACTGTTGAGATTAATTTAATTAATTTCTAATGAGAGCAACCTGCTCAATTTTGTCCTGCAGAAGACCTAGAAAACTCCCCAGCCATGGAGTTGTAGGGTGTGACTCTGCGCTGAAGTGGTGTCATATGCTCTGATGTTCCCAGAATAGAGCAGCTGCTCTAGTACAAATCCCTGCCTGAACTAAAATTCCTGTTTCTAGGGATTTTCACCTCCTTTGTGGAGGCAGTTGAGAAATCTCAACTCCTGCCTTACGATCCATAACTGCCTTACTCCTCCCTGCCTTACATTCCATAATGTAATCAATCCACCGAAGGTGGAGAAGCTCAATGCTGCTTTTCTGTATGTGAATCAAGTGCATTTTTATTTGTTTGTTTTTCTCCATTCAATATAAATACAGCAAAAACAGTTTCCTTTAGCCTCTTCTATTATTTATGCTTGGCCTCAGCTAGTTTTTGAGTGCTTAGCAAGAAAGCATTTTTTTCCCTCCTTGTAAATGTGTTTGCTTAGGAATTCCAAGATGAAACTTACTTTTCTGGGCCTGGGGCCATAATGGGCTTTAATGGGTTTTAATTACTTAACTATCTGTTGTGACATAATTAAAATATTTTTCAACATTTCACCCCAAGAAATAAATATCTTCTAGGCTGTAAAATATGACTTGCAGCTTAATTTTCTGAAACGATGAGGGAAAGGTTTCTTCCAGGCTCAGTCACATCCAGTTTGCCTGTCAATATAAAGTGCTTCTCAGCTGTGTCCCTAAATAGCCTTGCTCATTCCTTCCCTCCTTTTCACTCCTATTTCACATGTGTGTTTAAAGAGCCTCTGTCAGGATTAAAATATATCTTTACTTATTTTGCTAAAAAACCCTGAGAGCCCAGAAAAAATAACTGTAAAAAGCCATTACATCTTGCTACCGGATTAGAATTTTTTTGGTCCCATGTTGCATTCTTTTCATCTTGGGAAAATGTGTACAATGAAAATAGATTAGCTCCAATTTAATCAACAAATTCTAGGTGTTAAGGGAAATGGACTTACAACAGGTTGGGACAGAGCTATAAAACCACAGCAGTGCTGCAGCATAGCATTCGAGGTTTAGAATAAGCTAAGATAATTAAAATGAAATCAGATAGTGGGCTTATAATTATTTCTCATACATTTTCCAGCAGAAGATAATCTTGTAGCTTTGAACCTTTCCCAAATTCCGTCTGAAATTGTTTGTTGCGTTGATTTCTCTATTTAAATACTCATTTTAGCAGATAGTTAAAGGGAGTCAGTGCTTTCCAAGGTGGAGTTCCAGGATACATTTCCCTGGGAGGAATATGGTTTTTGGGAGGTTTTGTTGAATTCCAGCAGCTCCTGTATGTGGACAGAGTTTTGCAATTTAACAGGGAAAAACACGGAGAAAGCAGCCACAGGTTTTTGTGAGCTCCATGTTTGGCAAAACCTCCAAGTCTCTGGGGGAAAAAAAAAAACAAAAACAAACAACAAAACAGTTATTCCCTCAGGTTTTCTGGATACTTAGTGAAGTTGAGGTGAAGACCATCCAAGTTTGGTTTGTACCAAAAACGCCCTTCAGCTGTTGATCCATCTGTGCCAATGATCTTGGGTATGTCTTGTCTGCAAACATCTAACTCCAAGGGCAGGTGGAAGATTCAGAGCAAAATGGCCTTAAAATTGCTCCCGTGAGCAATCATGGGTGTAGTTGCAGGAATTGAGAGGAGGTCACATTTCCAGGAAAGTCAAGGAAGATAGGGAACAGGAATAATGCAGAGTGTGAGAGAAGGAGCTTCAGCAGCTGAGGGGAGAAAGAACTGGGGAAAGATGACTGAAATCCACTGTGGTTTAGTCGTATTCGTGGGAAATGCTGCAAAAATGCAAAGCTCCCTGAAGAATTATGATGTAACATATATGATTCCTTTTACAGCTGGTTTGGTTTCTTGTGGATTGCTTCAGTTTTGTATTTTTAAAATTTTTCCTCAACTTTTCTATGGTTCAGGTTCTGTTATTCTGGGACTACTAAAATTGTGGCAGAAACCTCGTACTGTCTGTCTCGGGCAGTAAGGAACTTGTCCTGGTGAGAAATCCTGTTACAAGTTTGGAAACAGTTTTCCATTTCCATGTCAGTGTAGCTGAACTTTGATGCAATCATGAAGCACATTTTCTTTTTATTCTTTTTTTTTTTTTTATTCTTTGGGAAAACTGGAACTCTCTTGAGATCAGCTGTACTTTCACCCAAGGAATGTGTCTCTACTTCCTCCACTTAAAATGGATACAACCCAATCATTGCATTGATGTTTGGGATGGAAAGCATTAATTATATGATTCTGCTGTCATGGAAACCCCTTGAAAAAAAATCAGGATCTTTACATTAAGTGAGAGCTTTGCGTGGTCTCATGTGGAACATGACTTTAGATAGATGTCCTAAGAAAACCTGAGTAGATAAGTAAAATTTCTAAACATGTATGATGTACACAGCATAATAATTATTCCCTTACTGAATGAGGCAGAAATCCTACTGTAGAGAAAGGCAAAGATTGCTCCCGGTAAATGCACACATGGAAAACATGGAATTTCTTCACTGCTCAGTGCTTAGATTTCTGAGGTTTCTGTGCTTCCAGTGTGCAATGTTATCTCAGGGTTCTTAAAAAAAACTCTTTGAAAAACTCATTAAAAGAGATGTGTTTATTTTTGTCTCTCAATGCCCTTCAAGAATGGCAGATGGGCATTAAGACACCATTTGTAATTTCAGTTTGGCAATCAGACTGTTAACCTAAACTAGGGGATGATAGCAGAGATAGTTAGAGGTAATATTATCATTTATGTTGTTTATTAGTGTGTATTTATGTAATATTTAAGTGAGAGTGCCCATAGCACAGTCTACAGATCCTGTCTGGGGAAGAGAATCTGTGCAACACATTCTGTGCTTGCATCTTTCTCCTCTGATAAAGGCAGGAAAAAGGTCCCAAGAGCTCACAGAAATTCAGGCTGGTGCTCTCCACAGGACAGGCTTGGTGAGCTCCACAGGGTATCATAAAATCATAGAATATTAAGGTTGGAAAACACTTCCAAGGTCATCAAGTCCAATCTTCATGCCAAGTCTCATTGAAGGGATTCTTTAGAGTCTCTTTCTGAACCAGGGTGTGCACTTGTCCAGTGAAGGGACAATGCTCCTTTTGCTCATATTTCAGTATTTTTCTAAGTGACAAACCCCTGGGGTGCTGGTATCCTGCCACTCTTCCTCGGGATCTGCAGGAAAGGTGGTGTGTCCAGGAAGGGATCAGAAGCTGCTTCTGCTCCACCACCATGTGCAGATTTATGGCTGGAGACTAAAGCAACTCAAAGAATTCAACATTGTCTTTATGAAAAGTAAAATAAGAAAAAATAAACAAACAAACCAAAACTAGGAATAGACAGGAGAATCCTGCCATGGGTTTTATGGCTGTGAAGGACAGTTATACTAAATATGCTAGGAGATATTTTAAAGAGCAGGAATCATTACCCTGACTTGCCAGCCAGGACAAGATCATAAAATGTGAACCAAATCCCAGGATTCAGACTGGGCTGCAGCTCTCCTGTCCTCTGATCAGTCTCTGTTTATGCTTCAATTGATTAAAAGCAAGGAAAAAGGAAAGGGAGAAGAGACTCTGCAAATCCAAAATAAAAGTGACTTGGACTTTGTAATGCTGGAAAAGAGGAAAAGAAGAGAATCTCTCTGCAAAGGGAATGATGGAAAAGCCATGTGAAGTGATAATTTTGAGGCTCTTAATGGACTATTTGAGAATTCTGCTTGAAGCTAAATGACCCATTAGCATCCTCTGCTGACCAAACACAGGCTCTGACTTTAGAAGTGGACAAGGACACCCAAGTGCCTTTGAAAGTCTGCAGTTTGAAGCAGAGGTTTCCTGCTTTGACTTGGAATTAATGAAGGTTAAAATTAAAGGGGAAGCAGTAGCAAGTCTGAAGCTCATGGGCTGAGCTTTCAGGATGCATTGCAATTTCTTCTGAAGAAACTGAAGTGTTAGGTGAGGATCTGCTATGAAGAAACCTCCTTTTGTGTGTGAAAAAAAAAAAAAAAGTTAAAATCAGAGAATCACAGAATGTTTTTGGTTGGAAGGGACCTTAAATATCATCTCATTGCATCCCCTGCCATGGGCAGGGACACCTTCCACTATCTCAGGTTGCTCCAAGCCCCATCCAACCTTGGACACATCCAGGGATGGGGCATCCACAGCTTCTCTGGGCAGCCTCTGCCATGGCCTCACCTCCATCACAATGATTTCTGTGGGCCTTTGCCCACTCATATTCTCCCCCACAGTCACAGTAAACTGATGAAAAGTCATAAAAAAAAATCTATGCTCCAAAGTAGGGGTTTTGGGAAGTGGAATTGTGTCCCCTCTCACACTCCCTCCTAGCATGCCTGACAAGATCCCTCTTGACAAATGCACATGGAATAATATATTTAAAACTTTTTTTCTCATCCAAATCAAAGAAAACCTATCTGAATGATTGAAAAGCTGATGGAGAGCCACGATGATTCACTGATTATCTGTTAGGGAGGCAGGACAGTACAGCATTTTAAGGTGCAAAAAAATAGTAATCTGCAAATCCACACTTTTATAAAACCCCAGTTTGATTGGTGGTTGATTCTGAAAGAGAGAACAGGTCATGCATCACTGTTCCCTGCTGGAAGTGCTTCTCCAGCTTGTTTGGGCACTGAGAGGGAATGAAGGACAGGATTTGGAGCACCAATGAAAAAGATGAGGTTTCTTTGCAGTGTAGAGACCAAAACATCCCCAGAACAGAACAGAGCAGCTGGGGAGCAATGGCTCCGTGGGAAATGCAGTGCAGAGTGATGTAAAGCAGTTAGAGAAGGATCCAAGGCAGACTGGGAGACCTGATTGCAGCAGTTAGGGAAAGGAAAGGAAGGAAGCGTGGATAACAGCAGTAACATTAACATCATCTCTCCTGTGAGAGTGTTGCTTCAGTTGTAAGGAAGGTAGAGGACTCTGGAGTAAAGCTACTCGTTTGTCACATGAAGATGATGTTATCAACTCTAGTGGCTGGAGGACTGGTTGATCTGGTCTCAAGGAAAATGTCCAAGTTTAGGATTTTACTGAGGTTATTTTTTTGTGTGTGTATTGGATAACAGGACTCCTTACACTGTGGGATCATGGAAACACCCTTCTTCCAATCCATCTAAAAAAAGAGACATGGGAATTGGATTATCTACAAAGATTTTAAGTAGGAAGAAACAACATCACATCCACAGAGGTCACTAGGAAGACTGATGGGTTGAAGTTGAAACCGACATCAAAATTAAAATTCCATAGAATCTCTTTTACCATATCTGAAAGTGAATGAGGTCAGGGTGGTTAACACTGGAAGCACATTTGCCTGCCCTGTGAGCTGCCCATGTCAGTGCTGGTCTCAATTTTGTCACACAGCAGAGCAGAGAGGGAACTTTTTCTCTTACAGGGGACAGTTTTCTCCTGGCTGAAACATGAGTCTCCTTGAGCCAGGTCTCATGAGCTCTTGGAGATCTATTTCACACCCAAGGTAGCTCAGCTACCTTAGAAGGCATAAAATCAGCCAGATGGCTTCTGTGGTAGTGCTGGCAACAAAAAGGTTTTAATAAAAGGCAAAATAACGAAACTCTTTGCAGAGAAAAACTTAGCCAGGTGCAAGAGGCCCTTCTGCCCCTGGTAAAACACCTCACAAAAGCGATTCGTTTCTTTGTTCTCTTCTTTTTCTAGTAAATTGCTCAGGCGGGACTTTTTGGCTTCTGTCCAATTAGTTATCTTTAAGTTTGAGGTTAAGTCCCCCAGGTCCTATGAGATGTCTTTTCACCTAATTGAGGAGAGAAACTTCTGGGCTTATTTCCTTTTTAAGGGGACAAAGGAAATTTTTGTCACTCCGTCAACAGGGGGCACATTCCTATACCTGGCAGCTAGATGCAGCTCCAACACCCCCAGAACAAAACCAAACTGAGTGGCCTTACTCAAGTTCAGACCTCCAAGCAGAGCCTGGAAATTTAGTGTGACACAGTGATTTAAGCAGGAAGAAAGTACTGTAGAAAAGGGGATTGTATCCAGGAGGAGAAATCTGGATTATCCAGAAGGATAAGTCAGTCCAAAAAAAACAAAGAAATTCTCTATGTTGCTTCAGCTTGTTCCAAACCATTCTTTCAATGGAAAAAAATAACATTTGTTAGGGATTTAATCTCCATTAATTAATTTCCTTGTCTTTCTCCCCTCAGCTACGAGCCAGGAAGATGAAGTGCTGCCTTCTCTCCATTGCCTTGGCTGTTCTGCTGCTCGTTGTCATCATCATCGCGGTCTCCGTCAAGCACTGACCTGGCTGAGCTTTGCACAGGTAAAACCCTTTGGCCAAGTCTTTTGTCATACTCTGTAAGGTGCCTGAAAGACAGTTTAGGAAGCTGATTATGGTAAGAAAAAAAATATCTTCACCTGCAGAGTCAAGTCTGGCATACTAAAATATTTTCTTTTAAAGGGTGTTAGAGATATTCTTAATGGGTCCTTAAAATTAAGCCAAGGTGTTATTCCAACAAAACAACATATGACCCTTTCCTCTGCTGTTTGTGCTGTGTTTGATTTTACAGGAATCTCATAGCAATGCTAACTAATGGATCCTAATTATTAGGATTAGGAGTTAGAGATGCAGAAGCAGTTTTAAAGACTCCAGACTGGAGCAGGGTCAGGGGCAATCCAAGCCCAGAAGTGTTCCCAAGTGCTTTTATCTTCTGAGATGTTCCAGAGACCCTCCTGAGGAGCAGGAAGACAAACAACTGGAGATTTCAGTAGGAGTGAAAAATAAAAATGAATTTTTGGTGATCTTTGCTCTGGATCTACACCTAGAAGGAATGTTGGTCTCCAGTAGGAGGATTGGGCTGTATCCTTAGGAATATAGGTGAGAAATCAAAGCAACTTCATCCTGTTAGTGAAGTTTCACCTATAGCATGTTTACTTTGTAATACAAAACGTACTTTAAATGTACAGTATAAGACATAAAAAAAATTATTTTCCTTTCTTTTCCCTTGTTGCCCTCATTGAGAATGACTCATCAATTATTTGTGATAGTCTCTTTATGATGCAAAGCATGTCTGGGTTTCTCCTTCTTTAGAAGGTTGCCAGGCCATTGTCCAAGGACAGGATATCAGATTTATGTGTTTTCTACCCCCCAAAGGATGGAGAGATTTTGTTAATTCTTTTGTTTAGCAAGGGTTCAGTTGAAAATGCTCTCCTTCCATGTGAGGATGAGGTTTCTAAAATGTCTTCTTTTCACTAAGAACTAAAAGGAGTTGGTTCAAAACCATCATAGAAAGATGATTCTTCACTCTTCTTGAGTTTTGTCACTTCTTCTGCCATGACGTTGTGGTCATCACAATTTGGGTACAAGAAAGAATTGTACAAATAAAAAAAAAAAAAGAAAAAAATGGTTGAAGGATGTCAAGAACCATCTCACTGGTTTGGATGAGGATGATCACAAGCCCTACATCATTGTGAGGAGAAATAGGTAGAAATATTTTGCTGCACTTGAATCTTTACTTAGGTATTTGGCCAGGCCTGAAACAAGGATGATATTGGTGAAATGGATCTTTAATTGACTGAATATTGATGTTCTTACAGCATTTCTATCTATCTATCTATCTATCTATCTATCTATCTATCTATCTATCTATCTATCATTTCTATGTATTGTTTTATCCCATTTTTATAGAAGAAACACTGCTTATGGGTGCAAACAAGGATCTGTCCTGGTAATTTAAATCTAGAGCAACTACAATAATTTTAATTGCATCGTTCTGCTTTTAGTCTGCATTAGTTTGGAAATTTGTTCCATCAGGATAATCTGTAATATAACACAATTTCTTTTGGTATAGTTAAATATTCCTATCTACTGGAAATTACAAATCTTATCATCAGTTGACTACGTCTAGGCACATTTTGATCAAAATCCCTTTAGTGGAGAAAGTCAGAGAACAAAATAATCTTACAATAAAACTCCATTGGAAAACTAAAATTAATCTCCTGTTATGAGATCCATGTCTTGAGGGAAGTGAACCTAGAGATACTAATGAAAGCCCCAGGAAAAATATCATGCTCTACTTTTCATCATCAGTTGTGAAACTAATTATTGAGCTTCTAAAACAAGAGTTACTCTGCAGCAGTAGAACTGGAGGCAGGACCTGCATTGAATTATACTGGAGCAATGATGATTTCTGATCTTTATAAATGGTTCTAAGTCTGGCTTAGCCATATTGGTTGCAGCAGATTTCATATTTATGCTTTGAGGACTTCTAAACCAGGATGTTTTCAGGGTTTCTGTGTCCATAGTGATAGATTAAATTCTATTCTGAATTTTAATGCAAACAGGTTTTTAAAAAATCCATTATTTTTAAAATATCAGTGTATATAAAGATTACCTCAAGAAACAGGTTCCTATAAAGCTCTCTTACACACTTTAGAGAGATAAGGAACAGCTGGGGTTTAATGTCTAAAAGCTCTGCATGACTTCAGACAAAATCAAGGGAGGAAAGCAAGTGAAGGAGCTAATTACTAAATACTCTGGTTGTCACAGAACATATCAGTAAATAAAATCCAAAGTTTGGTAAAGAATGGCAAGAACTTCCACTTTACATCTCCTCAAAATGTTTGTTCCATGCTGGATGAGTAAGGAGCCAGAAGAAAAAGCCCCAGCCACTCCATTCCAGTGGTTTAAATCCCATTTGCAGGATATTAAAGTTAGGCTTCTTTAACTTTCATGGCTGCTGATAAGAAAATATGAAGGTCACTATTCAGTGAATTAAGGAAATGCTGCCATTAATATCTATGATTAGTAGTTATTGTTTTGATCATTAGGAGATAAAGTATTCTCTTTTTTTCTAATTGCATGATATTTCTGCTTTTGCAATAATGATACTGAACAACAGTATCAAATATATAATATATATAATGATGCTGAATCAACAGTATCAAATCAACTTTTTCTTCTCGAAAGAAGAATTTTTTCTCCACACCACGAATCAGACATGGCTTGGAGAGACAAGCCTATTCCTTCCAGAGGGGAGATCACTTGATGGATCTCGCAAAGTGAACAGCAGTTCTCCCTGTGAGTTTCTCAGGCAGTTGTGCCATCACTGGCTGCTGGCTCAGAGGGAGAGCAGCTGCTCAGGAGAGCTCCCAGCCCTGGCTTTGCCTGTCAGGGCCCTGCCATAAGTGTGTCACTGCTCCCTTGGGGCAGTTTTGTCTGGCAGAGAGAGAGGAAAGTGTCTACAGCGAATGCAGAGAAACTCCTGAGGACTCGTGTCTGAACATTTGTTTGCTGACACCTTAGGAAAATAGCCCAGGAACTTTTGGGTCACATTGTGTGCATCCTGGAGCAACACTGCAGCTGCTCTTTTTTTTTGCTGTTCCATCAGCATCAGTGACCATTCAAAGGGACAGGATTGCAGGAGCAGTCTGAAGGAAGCTTTTTTGGGTAGTGTCAATATTTCAGCTAGGCAGACCTTCTGTGCCCTTCTTTTGACTCATTTGCATGAGTGCACACTTATCCAAAGTGACAATCAAGACTGTTGGAATCCTAAGTTTTAAGGCTTCTTTATAGGAAAATGGGGGTGACAAACTTTGAGAAAGATGCAGCATGTATGTGACAGCTGAAAAAAAAACGTTTTTCGACAACAACTTCATCATCTCAATCCCATTGGCCAAAGAAAGAGAGAAGCAATGATGACTTGACTGAGCCCTGTTCTTGGAAGCAGCAGGTGTCTTCACCCTTACCAAGACACATTTCTGTCAGACAAAGGGCACTGGCCTGAGCACACACACTTTACCATGTAGATTCCTTAAATCCTGTGGGCTGTGGCTCAACAGATTCTCCCAGCATTCAGCAGCTTGAAGCTCAAAGCCCTCCTGATACAGGAGACAAGTTATTAAATCTTTAATGGACATTGATTCATTCCTTTTTTGATAATTTGAACATTTGGACTTTGAACCATCCTAAACTTGTAAAATATTAACTCTCCTAAGCGAGGAGTTGCACTCTGATTACAGTCTCCATGTAATCCTGAATTTACAGACATAAAATCCTCAGAATCATAGAATGGTCTGAGTTTAGATGACACCTTAAATATTATCCAGTTCCAAACCCCTGCCATGGGAAGGGGCACCTTCCCCTATCCCAGGTTGCTCCAAGCCCTGTCCAACCTGGCCTTGAACATTTCCATGGATGGGGCAGCCACAGCTTCTCTGGGAATTCCATTCCAGAGCCTCACCATTCTCACTGTAAAGATTTTCTTTCTAATATCTCACTTAACTTCTTGGACAGTGTCTCCTTAATTGGGCTGTAGTCCATGTAAAATGTAATAATCAGGCTCCAAGTATGTGTTTCCCAAATACGCAACTGTCTTGTTTTGAATTTAAATGGAATTATTATAGAAAAATAGAAAATATTGTTTTAGTTTGGATTATTTTTCCCCTTCCCTCACAGTTACAGCTTTCTTTGCATAATTCATTTATGGGTTTCTAATGTGGTTAAGTGTTTTATGTAACCTGATCAATGAGGATGAGGTTCAGACTGCTGATTTTACACAGTCCGTCCTTGGTGTTTGTTTTTCTTTCAGACCTTGTGCTTTTTGATTTGCCTGGATTATTTTAGTGCCTCGTGCACGACACTGTCCCTGTGTGCTGGGGACCAACAAATGCAGTCACAGCATCACAACCCTGCATGTGAGGGTCATGAGGGTCGGGGTGACAGAGAGGGAGAGATTGACAAGTGGCTTTGTGGCACTTGGCATGTGCAGCTCTGTTGTTCCTTCCAAGCAGCAGACAGATCTGGGCACCCTCTCCTGACACACACAGCAGAAATGCTGACATTTGCCCATTTCATCTCTGCCTGGCTATGTCAGGCTGCTAAAGCACAGCAGTTCCTACTCAGTGTTGGACAGAGAAATAATTTAACCTAAGGAACTTTGTAAATAAAGGCAAAGCAGTGAGAGTTTTGTTTCATGGTATTGCTTTTGCTTTTTAAATTGTTATCACAGGGCTTTTCTTGGTGTCTCTATTTTCACCACACATCTTATGTGGCTTAATGTGTGAGTGGCTGAGTTTTCAACCTTGTTTCAATCTTTCAAGCTCTGTAAGGGTCATAGCATTTTTGGCAGCTGTCATTGAAATCCTAAAATAATTCACCCCTCTGCCCTGGCTGTGGCACTGCTGCCATGTTTGCTGTGCAGCACAATCAGGAATCAATAGCTCTGTAATATTTTTTTCCCCCTGTATCCTATTATTTTGAAAAAGTTTCTACATTTAGAGTCAGGTGTCAATTCTTGTCATTTCAGTTCTTGTCTTTTAGGCTATAATTAATTGCTCAGATCCTGGCATCCCTGCTCAATTGTTGCTCTGACAAGAAGGCTGAGTTACATCCTGATTCTGCAGTAACTTTTTGCTTCAAATTTAAGATATGAGAAATGAGACCTGGATTTTCACTGGATAATATGTACTGGGCCTTGGTTTATGATTTGGCCCAATTTCTTAAATTAGGCTAACATTTGTATTCTTTAAGACTTTCCTGATTCCACTGGCCATGTCTCCACTTCGCTAAATTATTTCCCTGACAGCACAATAAAAATGTGCTGCCACAAATGTGCAGAAGAAAGATATTACTATTAGTAGAAAAAGAAATTTTAAGAGACAAGAGTCTGCTTTGTGAAAAAAATCCCTCAAAATAACAATGCAAGAAAGGCAGAAGTGCCAGGAAATAGGCAGATTCATTTCTAAGAATTTCTCTGAGTTTTTACTATTGAGACAAACTTTCAAACAGATTAATATTTTGATGAGACATCACACAATCGGGTTACTGTGTTTTAATGTATTTCAGATTATGGTTGTTGCCCATCTTATGGTCTTTGACCTTTATAAGTATCACATAATGCCAGATCATTAACTCTGTGAGAGAGTGAAGGGGGGATGTATCACATTACTTTTTCTTGAGAGTCAATGTGCAGACAGTTCCTGCAGCTCAATTAACTTGAGTTCATTGATTTGATTCCAAAGTCAGGAGGACTTTGGATCAGCCAGCAGCTTTCTCCATCCCATCTCAGGTTTCATTGCCATCAGTAGGAAAATGGGATACTCCCACTGAATGCACAATGCTGTCCCTTCTAATGGATGCCCAGTCTGTGATCTGAGCTTCCCAAAGCAATCTGAAGACATTAATTATTTATGCTTTGTAACTCCTTTAAATTTAAACCATCCTGACACAACTCTAAGGACCTGGCAGAAGAGGGTGATTTTCAGCACATTCAGTTTGAACTGTGAAACACCCCAAAAATGGATACACTGATTCAGACCAATGGTTGTTCTCTCACTTTCTGTCCCATTCACAGATCTTTAAGGAAATAACATGTGAAAAACTGATATTTCAGCAAGAATTATGGACAACACCAGACCAAGTGTGGCTTTAGATGACTAAAATTTCAGTTTTGACTTGGAAAAGGCTGTTATGAGTGTAAGTCTAAAATATTTGAATGAGTCAGTGCCAAGTGGCCTCTTCTCTGTGGGTGGTGTCAGTTCCTCAGGAGCAGTGATGTCTGAGGGAGCAGTTGGTGCTCAGCTCAGGGAGCAGTTGCACTGATTAATGGCTCAGGAGGGCTCTCTGAGGCAGAAATCTGTAGCCCCAGGAGAAGGGAGGATTAAACTCTTCATGGGAGCCACACAGAGTCAGGAACTGCTCTCACATCACTGCAGCACTATCAGCTGATATTTTCAGATGGCAATGCAGGAATTATCTGTCTCATTGAGCCCCAAAAATGCAGTGAGCTTGTGCTGTTGTGAGAGAGCAAAGATCAGCACAAGGGAGTCCCTCATTCATCCTGGTGCCCATGGACTCTGGAGTGAGTGGACTTGCAGTGAAGTCAGCATGGGAAGGCGTGTGGTTCTTTCTGATAAAGCTAAAGCAGTGAATTCCTCTGTGGAGAGCAATTCCTCTTGTCCTGGGTGGGGTGGGGACATGGGTGATGTTGCTGCCACTGGGTGCAGAGCTTGGTGTTTGCAGATCAGGGGTGGCCAGTTCTGTTCTAGCCTGCATTGATCCAATAAAACCCACAAATTCTGAGTGTTTTATCATCATTCTACTTATCTCAACTGGCTGGACATTGCCTGTAGATGGAAAGTAGAGAATAAATCTCCTGCTTTCCTTTGCTTCCATGTGCAGCCTTTACTTCTGCCTTGTTAAACTTCCTTTACCTTGTCTAAATGTGCTTATTTGCTTCATCCCTTTTTTTTCCACCCACACCACTGCAATCCTGCTGAGGAGGGGAGAGACAGAGCAGCTTGGTGATCACCTGGTCAACCCACCACAGGGTCTCAGAGATTTTCTTGGGAATAGGGCAGCACAGAGTTCATCAGAGCCATTCCCTACATGACAGGGCTCTGTTCCTATTGTTATCCAAGCTCCTTGAAAGTGTTACTGGACTGTTTATCCTTGTTGGTGGTGTCAAAGCAAGGTAATTTTGGATCAGTGTTGTCTGGAAGAAAACCTGAAAATCAGCCCAGGAGGTTTTCTTTGGTAAAAGTCTGTTAAAGAATAAATATTTTGTCAGTTTAGCTGGGAAATCTCATGTCCCAGCAGGGCAGACTCTTAGAAAGGCAATAAATCTGTGATTATCTCTTTGTGAAGAAGGGTGTTGGAGGGGACAGTGTGTCTGGTGTTGTGGCTCTCAGAGTGAGGTAGATGGGAAGATTGTTCTGTTTCTTCAGTTCCAAAATTTGAGTGCTGTCTCAAGGATGTTCAACAGGTTGGTAAGTGTTTTAGTGTCAGAGGAAAATTATTGCAAGTAATTAAATGTACTCTTTGAATTGCTGTCCTTTGTCCCAGCCATTTCCTCTGAAGGCCTGGTGGGGGTGAACCTTTTTTGGGGATGTGGCCTTATCCCATGATGTGCTGCAGGTTGTTAAATTCTCCTTTGAAGCCATGTGACTCTTTCCAAGCCACCACGATGATCTGGGAGTTACCCTTTAAAACTGAGAGTGAAATCAGGGCTCCTTCAATGCTGTTTTGGTAGCATCCTTTTCTTCTTGGGAAATAAAAAAATATAAAGTTATAAAAATTATAAAAATAAAAAAATAGGATAAAAATTGTTAGACTCCCACTTTACTGTGTTCTTTCTCATGCAGTGTTAACCATGTCCTTATTAGCTCTCCACCTCCTCAAGTAGAACTAGAAATGTCTACATTTTGGTAATATATCTTTGATAATATATCTTTGGTCTACTCAATATGTAGATCGTAACCTCCTAATTGCAATCATCTCTCTGATGTGAGATTCTTCAAACCAGCTTTAAAAAGAGAACTATAATTCCATCCTACTCAGTGAATTTTCTGAATTATTCCTTGTAGCTTAATCAGGCTTTACAAGGAGTTGGAATCTGCTTCACAAGGATCACTCATTTACAGAATGTTCTTCAGGTTTTCAGGTGTATCTGGAAAAGGAGACTTTTGACTTCAGTCTTTGTTTCCTAAAAAACTGCTGGAGAAAGGCTTTTTTACTTTTCAGTTTGGTATGGACGTTGCTTGAGCTTTGACAGATTCTTAATTCCTCAGCAGCCATATTTTGACACGGAAAGGGGATTTTTTTTTCACATTACATTGTTGCTGCATGGTCCGTAAACCATTTAATTCTTCTCTTAAATAGGTCACAAGAACTCACTGCATTTGTAGGTCTTGTCCAAAGAGCCACCACATTTACAGCTCTGCACCTCACATGGATCTCATCCTCCCAGCCCAGAAGGTGGGCAAATCTCCTTGTCACTGAAACAGAGCAAGGTGGAGTGGAGGGAGATGACTTCAATTAGCAATTAGTGATGTTGATTGAATTACCTCTCGTTAGCTGAACTGCCTGGCTGTCCATGCACAGCCTGCTGAGAGTGCAGGGTGAAATGCATTAGTCCTGATGTCACGCCATCAAAACTTGCCAAGAATAACATCCCAGCCATTGCTGCCTCTCAGCTGACCAGCACTAACTCATTAAACAGCAATCATTTGATCCCTTTGCATTGAAAAAGAAAAAAAGAAAAAGAAAAAAATAAAAAAATCTGTATCGTCTGTAGAATATTTTCAAGGCATCTGCTTTTTCATAAAATCCTTTCCAATGAACAAGAGTTTCTTTCTTTAGCCAAAAATGGAATTTCCTCTACTTCAATTCCTGCAAGGATTGGTGTTTTTTTTTTTTTTGTCATTGCTTTTTGTTGTTGTTGTTGTTGTTTTGTTTTTTGTTTTTTGTTGGTTTTTTTGGGGTTTTTTATGTATAATACTGTGCCCAGTAAGAGTTTACTCTATGAAGAGGCATTCTTGTTGATTGTTTGGAACAAAATTGTTCTCAGTTTTACAATTGCCATTTGTATTATGTTTACAACATGCAATTAAGGACTCCTATTAAATGTTCTTACAAGGCAGATCCCAATGACCAATGTTTATTTACATTTTTTCCAGAACACAGTATTGAAAAGACAATAGAGAAGAAATGTAATGCAAGAGAGGAGCTATAAAACCTCCATTTCAGCTTGTTGAACAAATTTGGGTATTCACTGGCCTAGGAAATCTCTTCTGACACTCAAATATTTCTGTGGAGTAATAGGCACAAAAATTTCCTGGAATCCCTTTAATTTGTAACAACTTCTCCTTTACTGAATTACATATTTCAAAGAATATCTTGTTAATGACCAGTATATGGCAAATGTATTTTCCAAGCTTATTAGTACAGAAATAATTGCAAGTGGCTGCTATAGTTCATTAAGGCTTATTTATTTTATAGTTCATTAAGACTAATTTTATCAGTACAAAATATATTTTAATAGCCAGTTTTGCCTCTTTTTTTTTTTTAATGTTTCTCTGCCATCTACTGCTAGCAATAGTTTCTGATTTTCTTCTTTGGTCTTAGATAATTTTCCACTATATTTACTGTGAACTTCTTAGTGGTGGTTTTTAATCAACAGTTTTTCTGGGCAGTAGCAAATGCTGATCTTGAGTCGGGCATATATTAATTTACATCTGTGTCTTTCCTGGGTCAAAAAGGGCTGGTATAGTTTATTGTTTAATATAAACAAAGAATATCACAGTAGCTTCACATGCAGTTAAACTCACCAATTTTCCAGAGATAATTGGAAAGCCAATTTTCCAGGCTGGATTTGAGTTAAATATTTATTGTTTTGTTGTTTGTAATGAGCTGTTATATGGAAAACTGAGTTTCCTTGTGCCTTTTGCTCAGTATCTGGCTGAGACAGAGGGTACCTCATCCATGGCACATCTGGGTTTGATATCTGCCAGAGAGAGGCAGATTTTTCATGGCTCAGGTTTTCCAAGAGATCACCAGAGAAGGTTCTCCACCTCTAACGCATTCTTGATTTTTGATCTGAAGAGAAACTAAAGAGCAACTCTGCCTTAAATCTAATCAAATTATCTCAGAGACAGAACGATGCTCAATTTGGTAAAGGGAACTCACATCAGCTCAGACATGGGAAAGAGAGGGAGAAATCAATTTCTTTTCCTTACATCTTTTCCACTTTCAATGAATACTTAAATATTTATTGATGAAAAGAGCAGAATTTGAGTACACTGCCTCTCCTTCCTGTCTTTGCTATCAAGCAGTGGGACTGGACCTGTTAAATGTCTGTCTCAGCAGTCATTTACAATTTTGGGACAGTGAAGCAACTACAAAACAGATTAAATGGTGACCTCTCCTGCATGTCTTATATCCTCCTGGTTTATGGCAGAATCCAGTTCAAATTCTTACTCAGGGTTTAAGGCAAGATCTAGGTCTGAATTCTCATTTAACCCTATAAACCTGAAGCTAGAAAGAACATTGTGCAGAGCCCTAAACTGTTCTCCTTCATTCCTGAGGGATTAAAGGAACCAATGTGACAGAATTCAGGAGTACTCACAGGCAGAGCCATTCCTGTCCTTCATTCTCACAGGGATAAAGTGAAATTCGAGTCTCATATACAACTGTTGAAAATGTGGGTGAGGAGAGGCCATGGCCTTAGGATTTCTTCTCTAAAATTGTGGATATACTAAATTTTAGAACCTGCTGGCATTTTGGTGTGGCAGTTTCAGTACAATTTTCTGTTGTGGGTGGGCTTTTTTTAGGTGAACTCAATGTTCTTTTTTTTTTTTTTTTTTGCTGGAGCACACACAGAAGTGTATGCACACACACACATACACCTGGAATCTGGGCTAATCAGCAACACTAACAAAAATCCTAAACTTGGTATATGGAAAAAAACTCACAGAAATTATTACAGTCAAGGATAAAAGTAAAGATTGCTCCAGTTATGAAGAGGAATGAAAGGGCAAGAGGTTAACACACAGCCAGCATTCCCTTCCATTTTCTCGGAGCTGAAGGAAAAAGTACTAACAGGATCAGGTATTATGTGCATGAATCTGTGTGTGTGTGTGTGTTTTTCTGTTCATATCTGTGTCAGACAGACAGATATGGGGTTGTTCAGCCTGGAGAAGAAAAGGTTCTGGGAAAATCTTAGAGCACCTTCCAGTACCTTAAAGGGGCTGATAAAAAGAAGGGATGGGGACTTTTTTGGTACAGTGACAGGACAAGGAAAAGTGGTTTTAAACTGACAGAGAGCAGGTTTAGATGAGATGTTCAGAAGAAATTCTCTACTCAGAGGATGGTAAAGCACTGGAACAGGTTGCTCAGAGAAGTTGGGGCTGCTCCATCCCTGGAAGGGCTCAGAGCCGGGTGGGATGGGGCTCTGAGCAGCCTGATCCAGTGAGTGACATCCTTGCCCATGACAGAGGGCTGGAGTGAGGTGATCTTAAAGGCCCCCTCCAACCCATGCCATTCTGATTCTATGATCACTTTCTTTGCTAAAACAAATTTAGTTTCATTTCATTTGCACCATGAAATATCATACAAATTGTATACTGTTAGTTTCAGTTGTTTCAATACAAAACAAAGGGCTTTAAGATTACACTCCATTTCTGTGAATAAGCACTGAATGCTTTCCCTTTGAAAGGTTTTTCTAAGTCAAAAAGGTGCCCATTCTTTCTTTTGTGTTGTTTATAATGAGTGGTCATGAGGGCTGTTTTTGTCTAAACACCAGGGAAGTTAATGAGCTTACTTCCATGGGAACAGAAAATCCCACTGTGAGTCCTTATAATGCCTTTTTCCTGGTAAGATCTTGGTGCACACAGGCACCAAGTGGAGAAAAGCTGCAGTAGCTAGGAAAGCAGATTTTCACCTTCCAGGGCACTGCACCCCTTTTCTTCTCTCATCCACTGTGAAACTGAAATTGAAGGGACCTTTGAGACCATTTTGTTCCAACCTCCCACCGTGAGCAGGGACACCTTCCTCCAGACCAGGTTGCTCAAAGCCCCATCCAGCCTGGCCTTGAACACTTCCAGAGAAGTTTCAGCGCCTCACCACCCTCACAGTAAAGAATTTCTTCCTAGTATTCAATCAAAGTCTGTTCTCTGGCAGTGTGAAGCCATTCCCTCCTGTCCTGTCCATCCATGCCCTTGGAAAAGATCCCTCTCCAACTCTCTTGGAGCCTCTTTAGGCACTGGAAGGGGTTCTGAGGTCTCTGCAGTTCCATGTAGGGCATATTTTGGTTTTGTAAGACTCTCCTGTTCATGAGAATTCCTCCTCCTGCCAGCCTGAGTTCTTCATCCAACCCCTGCCACAAAATAATCAGCCCAAGCTTTGCACTCAGAGAACCAAATCCCTTGCTGAAACACGTTGGGAAAGTTTAGGCCTGCCAGAAGTATTTTGTAAGCCTGTCTTGGGCTTTTCAGTGAAAGGCAGGGTTTTGCTCTCTGTCAGATTTTGATTTTTATTTTTAATCTCCTTTTGATGAGCTTCCTTCTTCTTGGGTTTTTAGCTACTTACAGTAGAAAGTTAATTTTTTAATTGTGGTTTCCACCCCCCCCCCCAAAAAAAAAACAACAAAAAAACCCTCATCACTTCAGAGTCCTTCTTGCTTTCATTTTTTCCTGCTGTTGCTTTTACTCTTGACATTCAGCCTCCTCAAGTCCTGATGTGACACTCCATAAAATCTTTATCCTGTCAAAGCCCTGCTGTGAGCATTGCCCAGTGCTTCCAGAATTTGCATTTAGCATCCATTCATATGACTCTATTGGTGGGGCTCTCTTATCTCTGAGTAGCCCTCCAGCTTTATATGAAAGGGCACAAAGTTAATGAAAAAAGCATTAAAACTCAATTAGCATTTAGTGAGATCACTAAGACTTGTTCTGAACTTAATATTAGTTTCCGAATTTTTTTCTTTTTTAACTCATAGTATCCAGAACCAGAGACAGCAGAAACAATTCCATCAAAGAGCCTGTTTTTCAGGTGAGGATGTTATGTCAGAAGGAAGGGAAGGCTTTGATTTTTAAGGGGGTTGTTTCAGGGTTAGGGGAAATTTTATGTGTTATTTCATCCTTTTGTCTTTTGACAGAAGAGTCACTCATTGGAAGTGATGTCTCTTTTCTGTACATTTTGCCTTAAATTCCTGGAGAAATGAATCCTAGAGGGAGGAAGATCTCTTGAAAATGTCACAATATACCCAACTTATTTCAGAGTGTTAATGAGGATTTTTCTCCAGACACAAACTTTGCTCGCTGTTGCTTTTCTTGGGGAAGAAGAAGAGTTGAAAACTCAGTGTAATGGTGGTAGAGACAGGAAAATTGCCTGCCATGCCCGTGAAAAGCAGACTGAAAGATGCTTGAGAATAAACATTTGTGTATTCTCCATTCACAGCCATTGCTCTAGCTCAGGCCAGACCTCCAGGGGCCTCAGGTGTGTTGCTGATTTTAAAAATACCAAGAATATTTCTCTGGCCTCGGGGCTAAATTACAAGTCTTTGTTACTTTATCAAATACTGCAGTTCCACAGTGTAGGGTAGCATTTCATATTCTTTAATTCTGAGTCTTCTCTGGGTCCTGTGTGGTTCTTTTATGGTCCTAAGACATTTTTATACATTTTTAGTTGTGTTTCTGACACTGGAAATACCCACATTATTACACTCTGCTAAGGAGGACGAGAGCACAAGCCAAGATGTTCCACAGAATTTGCTGCAAGGGGTGTAGAGATTTTTTTAGCCTCTGTTGGGAAAAATTTTGGAATAGCTGTGGCTGCTTGTGCCTAAAACTTCTGTGTTTGAGCCATTTCCAGAGACACAGCAAGGAGAGGATTTGTGGTAAGGTTTCTCAAAGTTGTGGTGGTGTTCAGCAAAAGGAGAGGATAGAATAATTGGAATGGAATGGAATGGAATGGAATGGAATGGAATGGTCTTGAGTCATCCACCCCTAGGAAGACCCTGGGGCAGAAGGAAAATGGTGTGTTCTGCCTGAGAATGTCAGTTCTACCATAGAGAAACCTTCAGGTTGCACAGATTTTAAACATTTGCCTGCTCTGATGTTGTTGGGGACCAGAGTGAGACATGGACATTGAAAAAAGTGAAAATGCTTCTGCAAGAAAAAGAACTCCAGCTGAGGGACTTCAGCCTTTCCATTTTTAGAGAAGAAAACCCCAAGAGACAATCAAACAATTAGGTTCCAGAATGCACAAAACCTATATTTTATTTTCATTGCTTTGGACTGAAAGACAAATTTGATGACTGATAAGGAACTGGATGGAAAAGTGACAATCCCAGCTTAAATCTTGATTTTGACCTGTCCCTTTCCATGGGAATCCAGCCCATTTTTGTGCTCATTTCTCTTTCCCAGATTTGGACAGTGGCATTTGGACCAATTGTTTCAATCATTTGGGTAGTTTGGGTCAGTTCTTCTAAAAATGGGTGTAAATCTCTGACCTAAAGGTGTGTTTTTATGTGAAATCATTGAGTATTCCTCACAGATAATACAGGAACATTAAGAGAGGTCACATAAGGACTTAGGCTGATAAAAGGACTTAAGAAGAAGAACTGGACAGAATAATCTGTCATGTGTTGAGTCAGGTAATAAAAAAGGTAGTTACTTAAAATGTCCACAGGCACCCAAGCGTAACAGAAGTCTTAGACAAAGGAAAATAATTGAAATTACTATGGACATAATGAGAAATGCACCATCAGGTTTTGCAAAGGCTGAGACCAAGGGTTTGATTCCTGAGCAAGAGGCAGCAGAATTGCAATGTAGCCAAGTGTAAAAAAATAATAAATTTAAAATAGATTTATAAAAAGATATCATGGAGGCTGGCATTAAGTGAGCCCAGGTTGTCAGTTCTGCAATTCAACAAGAATCCAGGTACTCTTTTTGTTAGAATGAATAGAAATTGAAGCATTTAGTGCTGCACAGTGTTGTTTGCCTCACATTCTTACAAACCTGTGTGCTGAAGATGCTGTAACACAAATGTAAATAAAAGCCCTGCACGCCTTTCATCCAGCAGGTCTCAGCTTACACTCCGAGCACCCCTCTGAGGGGCAGAACTTTCAATATTCTTGTTTTAATGGCAGCAAAACTGAGATGTAAAGAGATTAAAGTCACTTTGCTGGAGGCTGTTAGAGAAGCTCAATTTTGTCAGTTGCTCTCAAGCTTTCACCATTCAAACTCAAAGAGATTTTATTTGCACCCCACTCTTTACAAAGCATGTGTTTAGATAAGTGAAGGGAAAATATCTGTGGCATAAATCTGGCGACTTCAGCAGAAGTGCTTTGGGGATTAATTTGATCTGCTCATTTCTGGGTAGGTACCAGGAATTCTGCTGTGTGTATTTAAAGCACACTGGTCCCACCTATTGGGGCTGCTGGGGAACTGATTTTATTGGGTTGCAGTAGGTCATTTGTCTTCATGCTGATAATTTCGTTTGGGTTTAGTAGTGTTTCATTATTTTCCACTCCAGTGTATTTTTCACCATCTAAGGGATTTCAGGTGTAAATGTATTCCCTCACCACCAAGCTCTGCTAATAATTTCACTCCTGTCTTTGGGTCAAATATTGATTGTGACCCCTGCATGAGGAAGGTGTTGATATTTAACATCAAATTTTCTTTCTTACATCTCGTTTCATGCAAAAAAGAAAAAAAAAATCCCCATGTGAGCCAGCTGTAAGAATTTCTAAGGAAAGGCAGACTGAAGAAAGTCAGATTCATCATCTTGAACTTGTCAATTTAAAAGTTAGATTTTCAGCCTCAGTGAGCTCTCTGAAATCTTCTTTGGACAGCCAAAATTGTAGCTATGAATAGAGGCTGAGCAGTCCTGCCTCTCTTGATGGTATCTCAGACGATGAAACAGCTTTGGGAGCTGCCTGCTCCTTCCTGATGGCTTTGCACAGGTCTGGGTAAATGGCCTTTGGAAAATTAAGGGGAGGGGAGGAAGGAGAAGAGAGAAGAAGAGAAAGAGAAAGAGAAAGAGAAAGAGAAAGAGAAAGAGAAAAGAGAGAAAGAGAAAAGAGAGAAAGAGAAAGCGAAAGAGAAAGAGAGAAAGAGAAAGAGAAAGAGAAAGAGAAGAGAAGAGAAGAGAAGAGAAGAGAAGAGAAGAGAAGAGAAGAGAAGAGAAGAGAAGAGAAGAGAAGAGAAGAGAAGAGAAGAGAAGAGAAGAGAAGAGAAGAGAATTTAAAGACAAGTCCCTCCAGTCCACAACCATGATTTTTGATGGGACCTATTTAGGGACACTAAAGAAAATAGATGAGAAAAAAAAAAAAAAAAAGAACAAGAAGCATTTAAAGAAGCCAATTAGAGCATTGCTAAGTTAAAAAAAAATCCACCATGGAGTTTAACTCAGCTTTTTCTGCTTACTTGCTCTAATTCACCCCACTAGACAGTGAGGATGGTGAAGTGCACAGAGTTTTATCCCATGTGTTTGGGAAGAGTCCATGGCTAAAACAGAGGACAAAATACAGAGTAGGACAAACTGGTCATGGGTGTAGGCAAGGGGACAGTTCAATCTCAAATAACAAAATTTTATATTTAGTTTATTGCTATTTCCAAACTATTGGAAACAACAGCCCTGGTGTTATAGTCAGGACATCAGGTGAACAAAAATCCTTAATTACTTAAAAATAGTCCTCAAAAACTTGCAATATGCCAGTGAGAAGTTCAGATTGCTGTCCTGCTTTATTCCAACTGTTCCAGCTCTTTGTGTTCATTTCTTTTTGGCTCTGCTAAAAAAACAGAGAGCAGGAACAGCATTTTAGTACCTTCCAAAATTACTTAATCTTTACTGATTGCCTAAATATTTTAAAGAATCCAGCTCCATATTCGGGGAGCCTGTACTTGGAACTAGGACTGCTGACTTTTTTTAATGTAATGTGATTCATAGCCACAATCTGCTCAATAAAATGGACAGAACTCCACAAATAGAACCTGGTGCTTCTGCAGAAAAATAGTTTTATTTTCTCCTTTTTATATGAAAGATAAAAATAAGGCAAATATTAGAATAAGATGTCTAAAATTAAATTCTTGTTTATTCTTCAGACCTCTTTCTTTGAAATTTACCTTGAAAATGTAGCTCAAATGACATCATATATAATTTGCCTTCAGCTACCAGAAGCAGTGTGGCATCTTCTGATAATTATTTCTTTTTTTGAATAATCTAAAATTCAAAATAATTGTTATATTCAGGTGAGGTACTAGTTATGTTCTTATTTTATGCCTTGAATGATTCCAGAAATAGCTTTCTATTTTCCTTTCTAAATGATACTGGAAACTACAGAGGAGGAAACAACCCTGGTTTTGTCCTTTTTTCCCTCTAATAACAATAATAATAATCAAAAGCAGAAGCATTCTGTCTGCTGTGCAGCACAATTTCTCATCTGGAGACCTCTAGATGCTTTTGAAAGCCCATGATATTAACTCTGCTTTAGTGACTGAGGAAACAGCAGCACACAGTTTAGCAATTTTCCCAGTATCACACTGAAAGTCCACAATAAAGAACTTTAAAGCACAGGACCCTGACTCCTCCTGTTTTATTGCCACATGATTATTTCAACTGCATCATCTTCTCCATCCTCTGTCAGCTGAATTTCTTGCACCCAGCTGTGCCTGGTTAGATGTGATTTAATGATAAATCCATCTTTTAATTGTTACTCTGATGACAGGAGAGAAGCAATCTGTTCCTTTCCAAACTGATCGTTGTTAGGATGCAGTTTGGTCACTGAGAGGAGGAGTTGCTTGAGACTCAGAGATGATTAAATAGCAAATAGTTGTTTTTTTTTTTTTGTTTATATGTTTGTTTTTTAATAATTAATTAATTAATTCTGATGGGGGTCTTGTGCTGTGCTCATCCCTGAGGTTTCTCAGCATGTGCAGTGAGTGTCACAGGAGACTTTTCTTGCTGGAAGGCTCATGTTTGGGGGCTATAAATGAGATATGACTCTGAATCCTGTAGGACACTAAAATGCTCATAATAATGAGGCCAGGACTAATGAAGGATGAATGTACTGCTTCATTCTCCAATTTCTCTCACAACACTGTAGGGCCCAAGCACAGAGGAGATGCAGCTGAGTTACTCCTGATGAGTATCACCACCTGCTTGCTACACATGAAGTATTGAAAATCTAGAAATCTAGTGTAAATTAAAAAAAAAAATCATCACTATTACTTCCATTTTAAAGGAATACTAAGAAAACTGCTTCTTGCTAATTTTCATAATATTAAGATGTACAGACCATTCCTAAGATTGACTGGAGAAGTCCAGCTGCCAATTAGACAGGTCTCAAGTGTCATGAGATTAAGTTCTGGGCTCCACCCTCCCTAGAGTAGTCTGGTATTTAACTGATGGACTGCTTTAATCGTTTTGGCTGCCTAAAGCCTCTGCTGGAAGAAACAGTGAATTAATATCACTGGAAAACAGGCCTGAAGAATTAACTGTAGCACCAATGATTTTAATTCTTGGTGGCCAGCCTTACAAATCCCTTATTATTCATTCATGGAAGTGTCATATTTAAAATGCAAATTCCTTCCCATTGTCCTCCCCCATCTCAATGCATTTCCTTTGAAGTGTCCCTGGAGCTTTCCAAGGGCCACCCGCAGTGGGATCACTGTGATCAGCCAGCTTGCAAAAGAATGCCCTGCACCAGCTCAGGTGAATTCACCTGGGTCCTGCTTAGGAAAGTCCCAGCTTTCAAAAAGCATCCAGACTTTGTTTAAGAGGAAGAAAAAAAAAGGTAAAATAAAGGATATCAGGCCAGGTATTTTTACCAAGACTTTTTAGCAAGGTTGCCTCTCCTGAGGCACATCCCAGCCCCATGTCTGCCACCATCACATGGCAGTGAGGTCAATAATATAAATAGATCTGGTTTGTCTTGCCCATGTTCTGCTGGTTTGGGAAGAGCAGAGCTCTCCTACAACATCCATTGCAGGAAAGAGTGTCAAGGCTCAGCTGGCAGAGTTCCTGTATCCATGTGGGGAATAGTCCATTGTCCTTGGTCCTTGCTACCATTCAGCCACAGTTACAAGTTTTTCTAGGCAGGAGTAGCTGACCCAGGCCAAAATTGTGATAGAAATAATTCTATGAATGGGGAAAAGCCACTCTGATCCACTGCAGGAGCTGTAGCTGCAGGAAGCTTGGGGAACATAATGGAGGGAATTATTGTGTTTTCAGGTGAAGTCCAGGCTAGTGAATGCATTGTCTGATTCAACCTTCCAGGAGCAAAATAAATACTGATAATAATGACCTTAATAGCAAGGTAAATTATATTATCAGTAATGGCTAAATAGTTTAATAGTCTTCATCAAATGACTGAGTACCTTACCCAGCAGTGAGACTTGCTGGCTCCTGTGTGTTAATGCAGCCAGTATTAAAACTGGAACCAATGTATTTTTGAGTAAAGACTGCACTACTTGAGTTAAAAACCTATTTTTATCAGTTTGATGTGGTTTGTGGGGAGAGTTCATGCCCACTAAGCAACCCTTGAAACTGGTGGCCAGAAAGTTGTAGTTTAAAATCTATCAACGTTTATATAATATTAATGGGGTCCTGGTAAGAATAATGTCAAATTATCAATGTAATTTCCCACTATGAGTGCAGGAAGCTGTGGCATTCTTTGTCAACAGCATTTTCCTGAACTGGTAGATCAAAACTACAAACACACTTCTGGAAATTCACGGGTTGTGAATATATGCGTATATATACAAATATATACACATATACCTATACATATATATACATGTACATACATATTTTTAAATATATATATATATTTTAATATATATATATTTTATATATATATATATATATATATATATATATATATTATTTTATGTAGTGGAGAAAAGAAGGCTTCAAAGTGACCTTATTCTCAACTTCAGGTACCTGAATGAAGCCTACAGGAAGGCTGCAGAGAGACTTTTGACAAGGGCCTGTAGTGACAGGACAAGGGCAGTGATTTTAAGCTGACAGAGGGCAGGGTTATATTAGATTTTGGGAAGAAAATCTTCATTCAGAGAGGGGTGAGGCCCTGGCACAGGTTGCCCAGAAAAGCTGTGGCTGCCTCATTCCTGGAAGTGTCCATGGCCAGGTTGGACAAGGCTTGGAGAAACTTGGTCTGGTGGATGTGTTCTACCCATAGACAGGGGTGGAACTAAGTGATCTTTGAGGTCCCTTCCAACCCAAGCCATTCCATAATTCTAACATGATTCTCTGATTGGTAATGATCCACATCCATGAACCAACTATCCTGTTGTCTCCCTTCAAATTGTCTTCCCCCCCTGGTTTAAGAATTGTCCCACTCAGCCTGATACCCTCACAGGACTGAGCACTTTGTGCTGCTGCCCAGTCTGGAACTCATGTTCTGCATGTCTCCTACTTTTTAAGCAAGGTCTGGATGCCCTTAAGAGAAATAAGTGGTGATGCTTTTAGAAAAAAGAAAAAAAATGGTCCTACCAGTTATCAAAAATCTCTCTGGAAAATTCTGTGGAAAATGCCCTGAAGGTGCTGGTGGACAGGAAGATGAGCAGGGGCCAGCAGCAGGACCTTGCTGCAAAGGCAGCAGAGGGAATCCTCACCTGCAGTGGATGCATTGCCAGGTGAGGGAGGTGATATTTACCTCTGCTCAGCTCTTCCAAGCCACACCTGAAGTGCTGTTCCCAGTTCTGGGCTCCTCAGTACAAGGGAAACATGGACATCATGGAGAGAGTCCAGCAAAAAAGGGCCACAAAGAGGAATCAGGGTCTGGAGCATCTCTTCCAGCGCTGGGACTGGTCAGTCTGGAGAGGAAAAGCTGTAGGGGAATCTTATTAATTCCCAAAATACAGGAAGGGAGGGAGCAAAGATGGAGCCGGGCTCTTTCCAGTGGGTGCCCAGTAACAGGATCAGATGAAATGGGCACAAACTGAAGCACAAGAGGTTCCCTGTGGATATCAACCCTTTCAACCTCGGCCATTCCAAGACTCTCTGATTCCAGGTGCTGATAATTATAGAAAACTGGGAACATTGTTGCCTGGACAAGCCAAACATCCTCAAACAATGGTGTGATCAAGTTTGCAGCTTCTCACAAATTTCATTAGCAAGTAGATAGTGAGTGACATGAACTTCCTTTGCCAAATCCCCTTAGCTCTGTTTGGATTTTGTGCTTTGTATTTGGCTCCATGGATGTCTGGGAGACCTACTGCTGCTTTTATATGTGATTTGTGGATTTATTAAATGGATTTGGGAGTTAATTGTGTTGGGATGGTCCTGCCTGCCAACAGGAAACCAGGGCAGCATTTTCAATGCCCTTCAGTCCACATAATCTAAATAAATTCATGAATGCACAGAAATTATTCTACCTTGTTCCTTTTGCTCAGTAGAATGTGTTGGCTCAAAGAGCTCAGATTTGCTGTAATCGCCTTTTCCTCCCCAGTAATTCCTTAGGAGTCAGCCGTCTCCTTCAGAGAACTGCACAACTGCCACCAAATCTAATTATTTCAGATTTTGTTTCCTTTTTATGAACTTTTTGGCATATTTTGTAGAAGGTTGAGAGAATAATCAGTAACTTGTGAGTGAGAGAATCACAGGAGCACAAATATTGGGAGGACACACTCCTCAATGATATATCTGCTGAAGTCAGGACTGCTTTGAATTTCTGTCATTAATTCTTAGTAGTTTAAGAAATTAATCTCTTAAATGGGTTTATCAGAGAAACAGGATTGTGAGACTCAAAAATAAAACTGTAAAGGGACAAAATTTAGATTTTGAAAGGGTGAGAACAGATTCTTTTTTGTATTATCAAAATGTTCCCCTTTTTTTTTTCCCTACTAAGAAACAGTGAAAACTATGTAAACTTAAATACCCTTATAATCTTTCTATATACTGTGTTGTTCTTAAAAATTGCATTTCCAGATAAGGTATTTTTACTGTACTAGATGTTCCATTACTTAAAAGTTATCTTTACTCAACCCTGTTCTGAAAAGGCATCAAAGGTGAAAAAAAAGAACATCTGTTACATTGCACTCTAAAATAAAAGGTTGTTTTTACTGTCTGTTTAGTTCAGTACAAACCAAAGAGGGCTGAACTGTTTCTGTTAAGAGATAATTCCTTGCTCCTGCCTGATGAAGCATTTAACATTTGTCCTCATATATTATCTGGTCTTTTTGTTTTATCATTGCTATTCTGTCAGAGCAGTCAGCACAGGACTTCCTTCTCCTGTGGAAAAAGCTATGGATTTTGGTCTTGAAACATAAAGATTAATTTTGATTACATTTCCACCAAGATTTTAGATTATTTTTTCTTCATGTGTGATTAAGAAAACTCAGCTTTACTTATTTATTAGAAATTTCATTGATACTTCTAGAATTATTGTGAAAAAGAACATCAGTTTCTGGCTCACTTCAGATTCAGTGAGATCTTAATGCTGTTTCTTGGAATGTAAGAAAAGAGATTTATCCTTTGTTAATATCTTCTCTCCTGCTTCTGGGATCTCAAACAAGCATTTGTTTGCATGGTGGTCATCTGCATATTCTGAAATAGTTGCAGCTGTGCAGCACATGCATTCTGTAGGGCCTTTTATCTTCCCTACCTTTAGAAAATACGTATGGATCTCTTCCATTTCACATGAAGACATAAAGGAATTGAGAGAGACAACAGGTTTTTACTTTCTGTCAATCCCACCTTACTTTTTTTTAAAGATTAAAGGACATAACTTAGAATAAAGAAAATCATAGAATCATAAAATTGTTGGGGTTGTAGGGAACCCCAAAATCATCTCATGCCAGCCCCTTGTCATGGACAGGGACACCTTCCACTATCCCAGGTTGCTCCAAGCCCCATCCAACCTGGCCTTGAAATTTCCAGGGATGGGGCAGCCACAGCTTCTCTGGGCAACCTGTGCCGGGGTGTGTCGCTGTCGAGGCGCTCACGACGTAAAGCAGAGACTATAAGTAGTCTTAGTTGGCAACACTTTATTATTGAACATGGCTGACTTTTATAAACTTTCTAATTGTTTGTGCTTCTTCTATCTTTACTATTGACTACAATAAATCAACATAATACTATTGGTGAGAAGTTATAGTAACTTAACTAACTTTTTAAAAATGTTTTGTCTAGCTGCAAAGTTTTTTATCTTTCTTCTCTCGGTCTCCTTGGTTACAGCCTTAGAGAAAGCTCCTTATTAGCTTCTTCTTACTTCTTAGCTTCTTCTCGCTCCTTTAGCTAACAGGCTTGCTGTTGGCCCCTTCTACAGGGGTGTCATGGTTTGAGAGGAAGTAAGTTTTCTGGGATATGCTGTGGTCAAGCCAATGGGTGTTCAGATTTGAATATTGGCACCTGGTGTGGCCACTGGGGACATGGATACGCCTCTGAAGACACAGGGGGTTAAAAGCAGAGGACTCCCAGGAAACCTCTTGGGTTCCAGTGAGGGAAACAGGTCAGACTTCCCCTGCCTGGCTGCTGTGGCTGGGCAGGGGAGGGGAAGCCCTGAGGCCGGGTGAGGTGAGCCAGGGCTCTGAGGATGGAGGGTGGAGGAGAATCAAGAGACATCGGGCAGCCATCCCCCCAGGAGAGAGAGAGAAAGCACCAGTACACCAGTCTGTGCCTGTGCCACCTTGAAATTCAATAGCAGCCGGCCGAGAAGGAGAAGTAGGGAGGTTGTGGTGAGAAGGTGTCCGGCATGGCAGTGTGGGAGTCCTGGGCAGGCAGAGCCTGAGATTTTAACCCTTTTCTTGAATAATGGAAACCTTACAAATATTGATCCTCCTGGACCTGAATGAGAAGAGAGCTAGAGATGAAATGGAGGAGGAAACGGGCAAGTGTGATGAAAGTTCGTGCAAGTGAAAAATGTCGGAAGAGTGGAGAAGAATCTTAGGAGGGAAGAGATGATGGAGTGGCCTTGGCTGGACTTTTCTTGTATAGCCATGGACAGAACCATGTTCCTTGTAACACAGAGACTGCATCCAGGTGGAGGCAATGGCTCAGAGCCAAGAGGGTTCAGTGTTGGTACCCCTCGGCCCCAGGGGGTGAAATTTGGGGGGGACAGGTGTCCCAAAGGTGAGAGACTGTGCTCTTTTTGGAACAGGACAAAGCATCTTTAAAAGGAAAACCCTAGAAGCAGCTCTGGTCCATGGGCAGTGGTGAGAGCACTGGGCATGGAAGGAAGAGGTCACGATGGCAAATGATCTCTGGGCGGTGGCACGGGTGACAGGAAACACAAGAGGTTTTAGCTGTGTTTCCTGGGGAAGCCTATGGCACAAGAAGGACTCCTCTCCTCTTGATGAACTGAGAATTGATTATCAAAAGGGTGGTGATGGACTGAGAGTTGGTGATCTGAGGGATGGATGTATTGGAAATGTGGTGGGGGGAGGAGGAAATGTTTTTTGGAAGGTTTTATTTTTTTTCTGTGTGTTCCTTTTTCCATATCGTTGTAGTTTAGCTAATAAAGTTTTCTTTATTTCTAAGTGGGGGCCTGCTTTGCTTATTCCTGGTCACATCTCACAGCAGACACCAGGGAGAATGTATTTTCATGGGGGCACTGGAATTGAGCCAGCGTCAAACTATGACACAGGGCCTCAGCACCCTCACAAGGAAGAATTTCTTCCCAATATCTAATCTAAATCTCTCATCTTTTAACTTAAAATATTTTAAAATATTCCTCTTCTTTAAAATTTCTTCAGAACTTCAAGATTACTGGTCATTTAGCATTTTTGTTTGCCATTCCTGCTCACAAGAGCAGTTGTTTCTTCAGTACTACAATGAGTGTAACATCACACTGCAGTGAAATCCAAAGATAGCACATCTCCAGTGGAAACAGAAGGGGAAATCACTCCTAAAAAATGAACTGACATTTCTACATGTCAGTTGGAAGTTTTGTTTTTCGATACAGACCAGATCATGCCTGGGATATGACAATCCCCCTATTCTTTCTGAATCACCTATCATTGCTAATAGTACACCCTGTCACAGATACTCAGGCAAAATACAGAGTGAATTATACAGGAGGCAGAGTAGAACCCATCTCATTTTCCTCACAGTGATAGTTTAGAGAAACAAAGCTGATTTTCACCAGCAAAGGGCAGAGACACTCAGGGAAATGATGCCACTTCTTTCCTCATCCAGTGACTTGGCTGATTGGAGGGTGAGCCATTGATGTGGGATGTTCAGGAAGCCTTTTTCAATTCATCATTTCCAGGAGGGACACACAAACCATTATGGCATTGCACAGGCAATGACAGGATTTCCCTCTGGAATACAACACATACTTATGGCTCAGAAATCTAAACTCCAACTGGGAAGGTGGAGCAGAGGGAGAAGCAGTTACTGCTTAGTGATTCACAGACTCACAGAATCATTAGGGCTTAAAATACCTCCAAGATCATTTATCCCAATTGTCACATTTAGTCCAATTGTCGTCCAAATGCCACCACGCCCACTAAACCATATCACAAAGTTCCTCATCTGCTCATTTTTTGAACACTTTCAGGGGTGGTGACTCCACCACTTCCCTGAACAGTCTATTCCAGTGTCTGACCACCTAATTCTTCCTAAGAGCAGCCTCTTCTGGCACAACTTGAGGTCATTTCCCCTTGGTCTGTTATTTGTTAGCTGGGAGAAGACACCAACCCCTGCCTTGCTACAGCCTCCTTTGAGGGAGCTGGAGAGAGAGTTAAGGTCCCTTCTGAGCCTTCCTTTCTCCAGGCTGAGCCCCTGCAAAGCTCCCTCAGCTGCTCCTCTTCAGACCCGTGCTCCAGACCCTTGCCCAGCTCTGTTTCCTTCTCTGGATACACTCCAGACCCTCAATGTCTCTCTTGTGAGAGGCCCAAAACTGACACAAAAATTCGAGGTGTGGCCTCCCCAGTGCCCAGCTCAGAGGGACAATCCCTGCCCTGGTCCTGCTGGCCTCACTGGTGCTGACACAGAAGGTCAGGAGATCACCTGGGCACACTCTGGCTCAGGTTTGGCCACTCTTGGCCAGCACCCCGGGGCTTTTCCTACTGGGCACCTTTCCAGACACTCTGGAAATGTCCCTGGAGCGCTGCAGGGGCTTTGTTGTGACAGCAAGGAGGAGACCTTGTTTTACAAAAGGTGTCTAATGAGGTTGTTCTGATCAGCTGAGCTCTGGAGAAGCCCCAGTCAGCTCAGCTTGGCCATGAGCAGGGCTGTATTTCATTCCTGGGCTGGGGCACTTGATCCTGTTTAGAGTTAGTGGAGGTCACTTGCAATGGTTTTCCCAATTTACTGTGAGTTCTCCTCCAGCACTCCCGTGTTCCTGTGTGCAGTGAAATGTGACAGAGCCCACAAAGGGCTTGTGCTGCTTCTTTTTGCAAAAGGGAATCTGCAGTGGATGCAGCTCCTCACTATAAATCATCACAAATCATCACAAAATTCCAGCTAAGAAATATTCACAGATCCAGTTTTTAAAACTGTGAATAAAACAATGCATTGTCCCAAAGTTCTCTTTTGTATGTAATTTTTCCTCCTTTCCCTTTCATGTTCCTGATACAGATCAGTAGAGAGTTTAGAAGTGTGTATTCAAACTGCTTTTTTTTTGGGAGGTTTTTTTGTTTCTTTTCAGTCCTGTTTCAAAAATGCTGACTGAGACTAACAAAGGGTTAAACCATCTTGTAGTGGGCAGTGAGACACACACAGATTAGGAAGGATTAAATCTCTAAATGTCAAAGAGAGAGAAAGGAAGAGTCTGTCCTGCAATCTTGACTGAGCATCCCATCATTCCCCGACTCTAATGCTGGGGAAACAGAGATTAGAAAATCTTCTACACAGCTAAGTGCAGACTGCAGCTCGGAGATAAGTGAACCAGAATATCTACTCTGGGCTCATTTGTTCAACTTCACTCATCCAGAGCCTTTCTGATGGGGAAACACAGATCTCAATACAAAATTCAGAGCTTGTTCAGCTCTGCTGTCACTTCCTGAGCCACTGTCACTGTCACTTCCCAAACCCCTGTCACTGTCACTTTCCAAACCATTCCCACAAGTGAAGATCTATCCTCTGCCCTGCTGAAGGCTCCTAAGGATGAGTTCTTGAGTTCAAGCGCTCAGCTGGGATCCACACCAGGGATTTAATCAATGGTGCCTCAAATTAGATAATATTTTTTTGTTCCTTGCTGCTGTTGGCCAGGAAGCCTTGAGAAGAATGGATGGAAGAGTGTTGGTTTATATTCAAAATACAGTCTCCTTCCTTCTGAATCAATATGAAATGTCAGGAAGAACGTGTTTCAGATTCACTTGTCAAACTCTTGGTCATTAAGAGACTCCAGCAGATTTTCCCAGTGATCAAATCTGAGGACAAATCATTGTATTCTATTTTAATTTTCTTTCATTTAGAAGTTACAAAAATCTTCATTTAACTTCTGTGATGTGATCCAATCCCCCGAGGGGCAGAAAATCTACAGACAAGTCAAATCTGGCCTGATAAACTGAAGAGTAAACGGAAAATTTTACTTATAGAAAAGTATAAAAATATCTGAAACACTGTCTGATATGGGGAGACGACTTAAGATGAAGTTGAAGGAAAAAAAAATCACACAGATAGCATAATATTATCCTTTATTCCTCTATTCCACTGGGAAGGGAGTGGTATTTTAGCAATCAGCATAGTGGCATTCTGGATAGAGTTTGACAGTGATGATTAATTGATTGCCTTGGGCTTTAAAACACTGAGAAAACACCTCAGACCCTGAAGTACCAATTCCTTTCCCATCCAGGTTTGGTTTAAAAATTGCTCTGGAGAGGCTTTGCAGTTGAGATGATTTTGGCACAGAATTGAGTAATGCATTTGGAAGTGTAAGATAAGGGGTCATTTAATTTATTTTTTGGTGTTTTTCAGTGTTTTTCTGGGTATTTTTGTGTTTTCCAGCATAAGAAAATGAGGATTGCTGGGTAATACTGTCAGCACACTTGTTTCAAGGGTGATAGGAGACAAGGAAAAACAATTTAGGAGTTAATATAAAAAAGTAAAACAGCAATCAACCATCAAGAAACCAAAACCCTTGTGTTTCAAGGATGATTTAAAAAAAATGTTTCTAGGCCTTAGGAAATGCAATTTGCTAATAGACTGTAGTGCAACGATTAAGGGGAAGCGATTGTAATTGTAAATTACCCTGTGCCACGTGGAAGGCACTAATACACTTAAAATACAATAGTGCATACATCTATGACTGGTAATGAAGGTGATAATCACCTTATATTCACAAAGGAAATGATGTAATAAATCCTATATAATGCAGTTTACAGGTTACCTTGGCAAGGGCACTTGAATCGACAAGCAGAGAAAAGGCCCTCCACGAGCTGCAGTATATATTATAATTAGGGGCATAAAATTCTAATGAAATGTTGTCCTAAGTGATATTGATTCCAATTTGGCAGACTAGGAGCTCGGTGATGTCATGATATTCAGGTTGGTTGGTTCACCAAGGAATTCAAGGAAAACCCATACTACCCTTGATGGGGCCCTTTCCAGCTTTTCCCTCAGTAAAACTTGTTTTCTGACTCCAAAATAAGAAGGAGTGAAAAGATCCTGCAAACACTCAATTGCAGCAGAAGCCATTTTCCAGCTTTAATTAACATAAATGTAACATTCTATGCAAAAAAAAAAAAAAAAAATGGGGCTGCAGAGCATACAAGCTGAACAAACCCTCCCCAAAGTGTTCTTAATTTCTCATCAATCTCACTTAGTATGGGGGGCTGGAGATGTTTGCAAGGAGAGTTTCATGGTGAAGTGGCCCAGTAAGGCAGAAGAGAGATCCACATGGTGTGGGAAATTGTGGAAGTGAATCAAGGGCAGCTTTCTGTGATCAGGATGGAAGTCTGGATAAAAAAGACTCCAGTGGTGGTGGGAGATTAGCAGAGGTGCTAACAGGAGCAGCACAATATCAAATATAGTCCTATTTCTAATATAATCCTTATGAAAGTGGAAAAATAATAAGGAAAATAGCAGGGAAAGACTGGAGGAGCTAGACTTGCTCTTTCTGGAGAGAGAATGGCTCTTTATGGTATTCTAGAACTTAAAGGGTGGCTACAAAGAGGGCAGAACTCTCTCATCACAAGGAAGAACATGGGCAAGACAAGATGGACCAAGCAAGGTTTCATCCTGAGAGAAGAAATAATTTTTTTACAATGACAACAGCCAATCAGTGGGAAAACCTCCCAAGGGGTATGGCAGAGTCCCTGTTCCTGGAAGCTTTCAATCTGTGCCTGGACGGAGTCCCAGATGGAGTCAGCAAGGCTCCCTTTCCCAGAAAAGGTTGGACCAGATGATGCTTTGAGGTTCCTTCTAGCCTGGGCTGTTCTATGATCCAGTGAGTCCAACGACACATGAAAATGATTACTAGTTGTTGATTTAGACCTGTAACAAAAAAAAAACAAAAACAAAAAAAAAATTGAGAAATTGAGGCATTATAATTTCTACAAACTTCTAAATAATTTCATATGAATTGTTTTTATACCAAATTTGTTTGAGTATTGCCCATCCCAAGGTAAAAACCACATGATACTTAAGTTTTGAAGTAGCAACTGAACACAACTGCAAACACAACAAACTCTGAAAGTCCATTGTGTACTTTTCCACAATAGTCCCATAGATCTAATAAATGTATTAAAATAGCAGAGAGCTGGAGGTGCAGGTAATTATCATGTGTTTGTTGTCAAAGAGAGCTCAGAAGTCCCATTCAAGATTTTATTTTTTCCTTATGCATGCCTTACACTTGTTCATGTTATGGCAAGAAGTAAAAGCCTCTTCAGAAAAGCTGAGCCCTGTTCCTCTGAAGTTGATGGTTGCCTCTGACAATGAAGATTACCCTTATTTTTAATCAGAGAAAATGTCTTTCATAGGAAAGAGCAAGGTACATTGGTGCCTTTTTTAGCCAGGCACAGAAACTATCCAGATTTTGAACAACCAGGAAGAAAACAATATGTATTTTTTGCACCCTTTATTTATAGTACTGTACCTTCAGTACAGTTATTTTCCTTCAGTAGGAAAATAACAGCCCTGTACTCATGAAAACTCAAATTAAAACATTTTGGATGTTTTTAGGAATAAAGGAGTGGAGAGTTTAATTCTCAGTGACCTCCCTTTCAAGTGATGAGTCCTACATTGATTGCCATTGTGCCCTATTGAAATTCTTATTATCCTATCACTGATAGCACTGAGGCAAAGGGAATATCTCACTGCCCCAGTCAGTCCCCATAACTCAGCTTGTTAGACTTCCAAAGGGGCTCCTGCCCAGCAGACAAATAAACTCAGCTTGATGTTATAAAACCCGTCAGATGTTTCAGGGCAAGATTGGGACGAGCAAAAACAATGTATTTTTCAGACAGCTGGCTGTGCAGTGTAAGCAGAATGGACTGCAGAACTGGAGATCATATCCTTGGAGATTTACTGGAAATGCATCCCTGCCTGTTTATCTGGTTTTATATCAGCACAAGTTTGCAGTTCCATATGCTGTTCGTTATCTGGGGTTTTGTCATGGCCTCTGCTTCGCTCTTATTCTGTCTGTGCCTGCTCTCCTTTAGTGAGTCTCTCCCAGCCTGGCTGGTGTAATTTCAGTGTTACAAACTTTAAATGACAATCCAGCAGGATAATGTCTCAAAGGAATCTTCAGCACTGCTGGGTAAGTGAAGCACAGCAAAAAAACAAAGTGGGGTTTTTTTTTGGTTTTTTTTTTGTTTTTTTTTTAATGAGCAGAGGGTCAGATGCAGAGAGTCAGAGCCCAGAATGCGCAGGCAAGAACAAGTGGTCAGTACAGGGGGCTTTGATTCCCACAGAGTCCTGCACCAAAGAAATGCTTCCACACCCACATTTAAAGAAGCTGTCACAATGTAAGAGAGGAGGTTGATAACTAACAGTGAGAAAAAGATCAGAAACAAAAGAGATCAGAAACAAGGTAATTAATTGTCATGGTGGAGGAAATTATGAACAGGAGCCTTGGCTGTGCTGTGCATAATGCTCTTTCAAGAAGTGAGGTAATGATCTGGTAAAATTACTGCTGACAGAGAGTTATTCAGGTTATTTAGAGCTAAAGAGTCTTCAAATTATCTCAATGACTGCACAAAAGAATAAAATTCACTGTTGACAAAAACAAAAATGGACACATAGGAAAAAATATGGAAACAGTGTGTAATTATTGTCAGAACTCAAATTATCTATTCCAGCTTGGGGGAGAAATTGTTAAGTCATCACCTGAAAAAGCCAGCTCAGTGGCAGCCAAAAGAGCAATTATAATGACAGGAATTATTTGAAAACTGTTTGAGAACAAACCAGAAAACATCATTAAGCTGGCCTGTAAAAATTCACAGGATGCACTGATGCCGAAGCTGCATGCCAGACTAATTGCTCTGCCTCTGGAAGTTATAGAAACATGGAACAAAATATAGAGGGAGGCAATGATGCTGATCACAGATATGGAATGATTCTCATGAAAAACCTTTTGATTGTGGAGCTGCTTGCTCAGATTCAGGCCTGGGAACAGCTGCTCTCCGCAGGCACCACCTGGAATACAACACTGAGAGAGGTGTGTTGTGCAGAGAAAATAAGAGAGTGTCTTGGACACTGCAGCATGTGTTGGAGTGAAACAGGAGGACATGGAAGTAGAATTAACTGCAGGATTGGTTGGTTTCTTGATTCCTTTTATTGCTGCACATTTTTTTTATCCTTCTTCAAATAAAACAGAAAGGGACAAAATAGAAATGTCCCTCTTAGTTCAGGAAAACTGCCAGTGCTCAGATCCTTGCTGGGAAAAATGCCAGCACTCCACTCATGCAATATCTTTCTCACTTTAAGCACACTCTTTAGGAATTGGGGGAAGAGTGCAAACCAATGAAACTCCAATATAGGATGTGCATTTTCTTTATGCATAGAGAGGGAGAAAAAAAAAAGCACCTAAAATCATGAATTCTCAGTCTACTAAGCTGTACAAGGGAACTCTTTTATTTCTCCAGGATTATGTCTTTTGCAAGTGCTCTCTTCACAGAACTTTGTAGCTCTCCGTCATTGGTTATTGCTGCTGTGCTGCCTGCAGAGCTGCTTAAGTTCAGAAATACCTCAGGTATGAACAGAGGGAATGGAAATCTGGAAGGGTGTTGCAGCCTAAAAGGTGTTGGGGTTCAGGAGAGATCTCACAATCTTTTTCCCTCTCAGTCTGAAGCTGATGCATTTACCTCAATGCTGTTTGAGTTACGCTGGTGGTTTCAAGTTATCATCTGGGGTTCCAGTTATTTTGGAAGATGCATAATCATGGGCTTGTGTAGCCATGTGGATTTCTTATGAGTTTTAGTTCTTATTTGGGTAAAGGATCTACACAGAATGAATCAGCAGGAATATAATTTTTTTAATAGAGAAAAAAGAGAACTTCAAAGGTCCAAATCAAGTGTAAAATGTTATAAATCATTGCTGTACAGTGAGAAGGAGACTGTGCTTTTGTACCTTTGAAAATCTTCCTCCCCACACCTAATGTCAACATCATTGCCCTCAGTTGGTCCTCGTTTTGGCTGGAAACAATTAGAGTTTGGAATATCTCTGGGAACAAGATGAGCCTCTCACATTTGTCTGAAATCATTCACCTCTCAGCTGAAGGCTACCCATGGAACAGCTCAAACATGGTTTCATTGCCATCACCTGCCCTAGATTATCTCATATGTAAAAAAGGACAAAAAAACAAAACCAACAAAAAAGCCAGACCAAAAAAAAACCAAAACAAAAACAAAACAACAAAACAAAACAAAAAAATTCTCACTGGTGTCTGGAAATTAAACCCAACAGGTTTAACATTTTGGGAGAAGACCTAGAAATGCCTTAATTTTAGGACACCATAGCTTTTTCCAGTGTTAGAGCAGATCCATGGCTATGTAGACAATATATAGTGAAGTTTACCAGCCAAACCACTTGGTGGTGGAGTCTCCATCTCTGGAAGTGCTCAAAAACATCTGGCTGTGGCATTGAGGACATGGCTTAATGGTGATCATGGTGGTGGGGCTGGGTTGATAGCTGGATCTGATCATCTTAAAGGTCTTTTTCAGCTTTAATGGTTCTGTGATTCTGTTCCATTGACTTGATTGATCCTGCAGTTGCCAGTTCCGTCTGCAGACAGCAGCATGAAAATTGGAAACTTTAACTCTCATTGTGTATCTGCCTGTTTAAAAGTGCACTCTCTCTTAGCAGAACAGATTGTTCAGCTCTTTCCCCTTCTCCAGTCTCTCAAAACAGGACAGAGAACGTGGGGATCTAAGCTGGGACATCAAGAGAGGCAGAGCTATGAGGTTAATTAAGACTGTAAGTTGTCATACTAAATGGATTCAAGGATTACATTATAAAAGACTTTAGAAGCTCTCCCAAGATAAATCAGAAGGGGAGATAGAACAAGAATCAAAAGTTAGTTTTGTCTTTATTACCTTGGCCTTACATTTCTGCCCACAAACACCTCATGCTGTGGTGTGCAGGTGGAGTATTGATTTTACTGGGTAGCTGTGGTGGGATCCTTGACCCAGCACATGGTAGGACTCCACAGCCTGCAAAAACCATCCCTGAGCACAGTGGTAGCACCTGAACTCACCCCAGTCTCTTTTGCATGGACACAAAGCAGGCTGAAGTGATGGGTTATGAGAGATGATGCATGAAAAGGAGGGGAAAATGAAAAATGGGGAGGAAGGACGTCTTTCATGGTTGAGAGAAAAGTTTTGTTCCAGATCCCTGTTCAATGTATGAATGGTGTGTCTTATTTCACATCCTCAGTCATATCCTCCCCATTTCACATCCTGAATTTGATCTGCTAATTTATGTAGTTTGGGTAAAATTGCCTATACACATTTGCATATATAAGTGCACATATTTCATCTGTGAAGAAGAAAGTGTTATCAAAACTCAAGAAATTCATGAGTGATTAATTTCTCACCTAAGGTCGTACAAGACTTTGTGCTCTCTCAAAGTCACTAAAACCTTTGAGAGGCACAAAGAATTTATCCCCTGGCACCTCTCCAGACAATATCAGCAGCACAGCCACAATCATTGGTACCTTTAACCATCAAGGCCTTCCAGGAATGGAGATGAGGCCACTGATTTGCTTTGGAGAGGCTGCAAAGTGACTGCCACCAAATTGAACCTTCCAGCACTGAGAAGCTGAAACCATTTTCATCTCAATCTCTGCAGCAAGGGTCCTGTTGAGCATCTTTAGAAAAAAGTGCTGCTAAGTTTCTCCTAACCTGCTTCCCTGGCAGGAGACAGATGAAAGAACCATCGCTTTATATGAAGACATCTTTGAAGGCTTTTGTTAGCAGGTGGAACCTCCTGTTGGTGGTAGGGTCTCGACTGCTGTGCTCCCAAACTCTGCTGTAATGGATTCACTTTTAAAGGGATTTTCTCACAGTTCATGCTGGCTTGAGTTGTTCTTTTTTGTGAGAGCTGTAATGGATGACACAGTCTGAGACCAGAGCCTGTGTGGTCCTTGATAGTCAGCAGTGCTCCCTTGAAGATGCTGGTAGGTCCAGTTCTAGGGGTCAAAAGAACAGCAGAATGGTTTGGGGTTGAAGGGATCTCAAAGATTATCCAGTTCCAATCCCTGCCATGGGCAGGGACACCTTCCACCAGACCACTTGCCCAGAGCTCCATCCAGCCTGGCCTCAAACATTTTCCACTCCTTGAGTGCTGTCAGATTGCTGCTGTGACCACTGTTGCAGTGCCCAACAACCCTCTGAGTGAAATTTTCCTAATATTCAACTGTGGTGGTTTGACAGGAAATACGTTTTCTGGGATGCTGTGGTCAGGCCAATGGGTGCTCAGATTTTAATATTGGCACCTAATGTGGCCATTGGGACATTGGATCCGACTCTGAGAACACGGGGTTAAAAGCAGGGCTCTCCCCTGGGAGGCTCTCTTGGATTCTGGTGGGGAAACAGCTCAGGCCTTGCCTGCCCGGCTGCTGCGGCTGGGCAGGGGAGGGGAAGCCATGCGCCCGGGTGAGTTAGGCCTGGGCCCTGAGGAGGGAAGGGTGAAGGAGCACCAAGAGACATCGGGCAGCCACCCCCCCCCAGGAGAGAGAGAGAGAGAGAGCCAGTGCCTGTGCCTGTGCCACCTTGAAATGTGATAGCAGCCGGCTGAGAAGAAGAAGAAGGTGCGAAGGTGCGGGGGGCATTGTGGTGAGAAGGTGCCCGGCAGGGCAGCGTGGGAGTCCTGGACAGGCAGAGACTGAGATTTTTAACTCTTTTCTTGGATGATGGAAACCTTAAAAATGCTGATCCTCCTGGAGCTGAATGAGAAGAGAGATAGAGATGAAATAAGAGGAAATGGGCCACGAGAGAAGAATCTTAGGTGGGAGGAGGTGATGGAGTGGCCTTTGGCTGGGCTTTTCTTGTATAGCCATGGACAGAACCATTTTTTTCCTGTGACACAGAGACTGCATTTAGGGGGAGGCAATGGCTCGGAGCCAAGGGAGTGCAGTGATGTTATGGGAATGCATGAACAGAGACAACGGGTGAGGAGGGTGGTTGGTGCCCCCAATCTTCAGTGGAGGAGAAGATCTCTGTTCTTGAGACTCCTTGGCCCCAGGGGGTGAATCTGGGGGGGACAGGTGTCCCAAAGGTGAGACTGTGCTCTATTTGGAACGGGACAAAGCACCCTTAAAAGGAAAACTCTAGAAGCAGCTCTGGTCCATGGGCAGTGGTGAGAGCACTGGGCATGGAAGGAAGAGGTCACGATGGCAAATGGTCTCTGGGCGGTGCCACGTGTGACATGGAAACACACGAGGCTTCAACTGTGTTTCCTGGGGAAGCCTATGGTACAAGAAGGACTCCTCACTCCTTCATGAACTGAGAATTGATTATCAAAAGGGTGGTGATGGACTGAGAGTTGGTGATCTGAGGGATGGATGTATTGGAAATTTGGTGGGGAGGAGGAGATGTATTTGTGAAGTTTTCATTTTCCTTGTGAGTTTCTTTTTTTTTCTTTCCCTTGTAGTTGAGTTAATAATTTTTTTTTTTTTTATTTCTAAGTGGGAGCCTGCTTTGCTTATTCCTGGTCACATCTTACAGCAGAAACCAGGGAGAGGGTATTCTCATGGGGGCACTGCCATTGTGCCAGTGTCAAACCATGACACCAACCTAAATCTCCCCTGACACAAGTTCAGAACATTCTGTCAGGTCCTGTCACTGATCACCAGAGAGAAGAGAACAGTGAGAAAGCTGCAGACCACAGCTGGGCAGCATGAGTCTTAAACAACATAAAACCACCAATCTTAAGTCACACCTGGACCATGATAATCTGTGAAAAGAGCAAGGAAGCCCCTTTGCTCTGGCTCTCCATCAGTGACACTGTGAGCAGCCACTGCAAAATGCTTCTGCTGTCCCTGCCCAGGGAGGAGAGTCCAGAGCACTGACAGGGAAGCACCAGGCCAATAATGAGTCCTGTATTGAGCAATTAAATTCAATGAAATGTGAACAGTGATATTGAAATCACAAGTAGCCTCCTGCAAACATCAAAAGGAACTTGCCATGACTGTGAAAGGCACCTCAGCCTCTCCACACAAAGAGAGGGACTGGTTTATTTTTAACGCAGCCTTGACAAAACGAATATATTGGAATCTGTAACTTCCACTGGCAAGTGGCTCCTCCAACAGGGAGTAAAGAACCCCCTAAAGGCACATCCCATCGAGTTATATCTGACACCCAGGGAGAGGCAATGAGCCTTCAGCAGCCAGGCTGCAAAGCAAGATGAGCCTCGTAAAAGGGGAACAGCCAGCTGTGCACTTAGGGCTAATCCTAATTGGAACCTAACAGGAGAGGAATTCTGTGGCATTTGGATTTAAACAGGCTGCCCCCAAAAAATGTGTGGCATGGTGTGGCAAAGCACCTAAAAAAGAGACAAAGAGAACTGTCATGTCTGAATGAAGAACTTTGAATTTAGTGCTTGACTTGCAGTGTTGTCTGGTGATATTTTAAAAAGAAATAATACCTGACAGATGGAGATTACCACTTTTCCACATATATTCAACATAAATTTAATCAATTAAGAAAAAGAATCACATGATTCAACAACAAAGCAGGAGCATGTTTTATGTGAAATGAGTATAAATTATCTATACAAAGATATAGAACTTTAAAAGGAGTAAAATATTTAAAAATTAAACTATTGTTAGCAAAGATAAAGATTAATATTTCTTCTATAATTTATTTCACCTCTCTTTTGTGTATATTCTGGTATGATATAAATTTCCCTCATCTAAGGAACATGACATTAGGCACAGAATGGTGAGTGGCCATTGAAATGAACAATCATTTCTCCCTCTCATTTTACCATGTGGTCACAGGTCTAATTTACTGCACATCACTCAAACCAAAAATGTAAAGTTAATCTCTTCTTTGGGAGCATCCATGTCTCACTTAACCACTGCATATCAAGAGCACCCCTTTTATGTAGGATCACCCTTTTTTGATCAGATTTTATGAATGAGGACCCAAAGTGCGGAGATGTTTTTGTCAAAAGTGATTGGTGACATTTGGATGCTGAATTACTCCCACTTACAGCCTGTTTTATTCTGAGAGATGAGCTATAGGCAGCCTGTACGCTCACCACAGGTCTTACCAGCAGATGTGCATTCCCAGAAGTCTTGCAGAGATACCCAAGTCTTTGGGTGGTTGTTTCCCTGTGAAAGTCAAGGGAGGCGCGGAAGAGGTATTGCCTTTGCCTGCACTTCCTGAGAGCTTGTGGATGAAGACAGGATCAACTGTATGGATCATGCAGGCAACATTTCTAAAGAATTTTAAATTTCTGAAGAATTTAGAAGTGAACATCGTTATGCTTATAGTAAACACAGGCAAATCCAGCCCTGTATCTATTTTTCACATGAATGACCAAAGCAATATTCTGGGTGCCACTGCCAGTATCAGTCCCCTGTTTGAAAAATGGCTACATTATAATCTCTCAGCAAGGCATCTGAAGAATATTTTAGGGCTGTGGATAAAAAAGAGCAAAGTTTAATCAGTTTACTGAGTTTGCATCTCTGTATGAGGTGATCTGTGGTAATCAGCAAGCAAAAAATGACCCTCATTGAAAGGGAGGCAGAGATGCACAGGATGTTTCAAGCATTTCTGGCAGCGAGTCATTCTGGGTAAGCTCATTTAAATGGTTATGTGCCCCCTTATGGCCTCATCAATGAGGCTATTAAAGCTAAGGTTATTTCCAGCAATGGATACACTTGCACATTGCAAACTTGGGAGAAGAAGAGAAGAAGAGAATAATAATAATAAAAAAAAAAGAAGTCAGCAAAACAGAGAGAAAAAGGAGTAGGGAAAAAAAAAACCTAAAAAAACACAGGATTTTGACAAAGCCAATTCTTTCCTACTGCTGTTCAGAGATAACCAGTGATGGAACATCCACGATAAACTGTGTGACAATGGAGATAAATCCTTGGGGAGCGGAAATTAAAGCTTGAAATAAATGTAGGCGACTGCAGCATAGAAAGGTGGGAACACTGTGCTGTCTAATTATAGGATAAATACATGCAAAACAAATGGTACTAAAGCACATGGGTCACTGTCTTCAACAGCTGTTGCAGTAGAATTTTGAGCTTTATATTATCCACTTCCGTGATGAAAAGTGAATTCTGTCATCTGCTCATCTTACAGCTCTTGGTGAGCCATTTGAACTCCTTGTGGCTCAAAATGCCTGTAAGGAGTCTTAAACTCTGTTTTACATTCATCATCTGATACCCAAAAGACAACAAAATTCCCCTGGGATGAAAGCTTGTGTATGTAATTCCCTAACTCAAGCGAAGTTTTATTAACAGCTCACTGTACCTGGAGTGAGACATTGGTTGTGAGAGCAGGAGTGTGGCAGAGTTCTTCTGTCCTCTGTTGAAACAGAGGTTATTATTTCTAGGTTTAAGAATTTTGCCTTTTCAAACTCCTTTGATCATTAAAATAGTTGAATTTGTAGCTTTTCCTTGCGCTGTGACTCCCATTCTGGTTTAGAATGATTTTATGTAATTTCTGAATCGCTCATGCCTGCATCAAATCTTGTGAGAGCCAGGTATAAGGGTGAATAAAGAAAAATAATAATTTAAAATAAGAATATATACAAACTTCTCAAGACCTGAAGGTGTAAAATTATCTTTAAGGCCATTGTGCTGCCACAGTGCAGTTGGGATGCTGTGGAGAGAGGTTCCTGTCTGGCTGAGGTGCTGTGGTGAAGTAATTTGTCTGGTTTTGTTGTAAATGTATCCCACTTCAGGACTTTCACCTCTCCCCTCTTCCTAGAACGTTATTGATTTACTAATGCTCTTACTCTTCAGCCCATAACCTCCTTGGCTTCAGTTAGGCTGGAATCACAGGAGAGGAGCATCCCTGAGCTGTGGTGCAGATATTTGGTATAAAATGAAGATTACTTTAGATAGATAAAAATACTTCCTCTCTCATCTTGGCCAAACTGTACTTTCATACTAATTTCTAATTCCCAAAGTAGGGGTTTAAAACAATTAATAGTGAAAGTATGATATCCTCTCAATTTTTAAAAGTATTTTAGGATGAATTTTGATAGCATTATTATCCACGCCTCTAGGAACTACTCTACTAAAACCTGAAATGCATCACAGGGCAGTGCAGTGAGTTTCACAGTCCAGATGTGAATTTATATGTGGGATTTGTCAGTCATTTGGAATACAGCTTTTCAATTTACTCCTACTCCATAATTCTATATAATTCTGGACCAAGTCTGAGTTATAAATCGACTTTGGTAAAATGTGATTATTTTGCATGCTTTTAACTACATTACTATGTCATTGCATTTGCATAATAAACCTCCCAATCTTTTCCTCTTGTTTGGGAGAATATTTTCCTCTTACCAGTCATTCTCACCATATCTTCACCTCATTCTCATTTGGACTCTAAATGTTTGTCCTGACATTTCAAATTTTACATTTTCCATTGTTACAAATTCTCACCATATTCCAAAATCACTAAGGCAAGTTAACTACATTAAATTTTAATGTTTCTTCCCATGAGTCAGTCCCTCAGTTTTGTTTCAGTACTTGTTGTCCTTCCTTGTTGACTTTTGTGCGTCTACTTTTTTTGTAAAGAAAAGTGATCTGAACTTTAAAACAAATCCCTTGGGCTGGATGGTCATTGTGGGCTCATTCCTATTGAACTATTCTATTCTATTCTATTCTATTCTATTCTATTCTATTCTATTCTATTCTATTCTATTCCATTCCATTCCATTCCATTCCATTCCATTCCATTTTTTAGCATGTCATTATCTTTCCAAGTGAAACTTTTCTCTCAGTCTTGGATTTGGCTCACAAATAAAAGTTGATCTGAGGTTTTTACTGATGTGGAGCTGCAAAGAAGTCATGGAATGGCTGATTTGCCTTCTTAATTCTTAACAAATTGCAGGAATTTCCTCCTGCTGACACTCACCTGTGTGTCCTGGCTTCAAGAACCAATGGCACAATTCCTTCCTTTCTTTTTAACCTTTTGTGATGCTCCAATGCCTTGAGTGGTGAGCACCACAACTTCAGCTGATTTGTAGTGCTCTGGGGTAATTTGTGGCCATTTGTCATTTCTGAACAGCTTTTCAACTGAGTAAAGTATTCAAAAGAAATCCTGAATCTTTCATATTTTTTGGAAGTTTGGTCAGGTCTGCACTTGGTGCTTTAGGTGCCACAGTACCTTGGAAAACCTTACCTTTAGCAAGATTTCTGCTGAAAACTGATGTGTTGGCTGGTACATAGCCCCATGGCTGAGTGCTCACAGCATATCAAGACAACTTCAAAAGCCCCAGCCCTGCAGAAAAAAACCCCAAAAAAAACAGCTGAAAGCAATTAGATGAAAGGAATTTCATAACTTTTCTATGACAACAACCTTTGGTATTCTTAGTACATTTTTATTTTGAGCAGTGAGTCACACAAATGCAGTGAGAAACAACAAGGAGGACGTCAAGTTCCATTACTGTAGCTCGATGGTGGATGACAAGGGCATCTGGTTGATGGAACAGAACAGAAAATTGCACTTTGTCTGGCAATTAGGGGAACAAAACGGAAAAAATTGTCACTGTCTTATTTCTGTTTAACTTCAAAAAGTACATATAATTCTGCCTGGGGAAGTTCTGTAGGTGGCTGCCTGCCTTGTAGTCCTGCTGAAACATCAATTTGTGTTCAAAGTGGAGAAGTAAACTGGGCGATGAAATATTCATCCGACTAAATTTCTGACTTCTTTTGTTGTTGTTGTTTTGCTTAAAAAAAACAAAATAGGAAAAAAGAAAAAAGTCCCATTGCTGACTGGCTTCAGCAAGGGTGTTGATGTAAGCATTCATGACAGAAGATTGTTTTTTAATGAACTTTGCAGCTGGTTGGTGTTTGGTGCCAGAAGGACTGAGTGATGCTGTGGACACAAGAAATGAACTCCTTTTTTTTTTTTTTTTCCAGAAAAAGCTGAACTTATGTGCATCTTCTAAAAGATCTAAAACAACCCAGAGATCCCTATCCTGTGCTCCACTAAGGCTGATCACAGTGCCTGCAATCCTGAGTCTTTCATATTTTTTGGGAAGCTTGCTCAGGTCTGCACTTGGTGCTTTAGGTGACAAAGTACCTAAAGCTAAAGTATCTGCAGCTACCAGAATAGGGATAAAAAAGATAGTAATTTTGTGACACAGTTTTTCCATCTTTACAAGATTTCTGTCTCAATAGTCAAAAGGGAATTTGAATGAGTTATCCCAAAAAGTTTCAATTCAAGCTGTAAAAAATGGGTTTTTTTCTCTCCTTTCTCTTGATTTTTTTTTTTGGGGTGTGAGATTTTGAAAAAAAATGTGACTTTCTTCTCTGAACACAAACTAAATCCAGCCCATTACCAACTGGATTTAATGTTAAAATCCAAGGAGTTTTTATTTATTCCCACAAAGGGAGTTGAATTCCAAAGTCTTCCACGCTGTGCCAAGGTGGAGGTCACAGAGAGCACAGTCTGCTGTGATGAAACTACACAGAGCAGTAGCAGCAGCAGAACTGGGTGAATTGGGACCCAAATTACATAGATTATACATTTCCTGTACTTTCTCAGGTTTCTAATTCCATTATTAAAATGTTCAGCATTATCACTTAATTGTTCCTAACGACTTCATACATAACAAACCACTGTTAAAACAGAAAATTAGACTGTCTGTTCTCTCCGCCTTCCAAATGTTTTATGAAAAGAAGAGGAAAGCACCCCACAATTTGCATTTATTTATAGCCTTTAAGGAAACCCAGTGAGTCACACCACATCTTCACCCAGCAGGATTTGAAGGTTTTCCATTAGGATAAAAGACATTTCCAGATTGTTCACTAGGAGGGAGGTCAGTTGCTGGACTCAGCAGGGTGGTGGTCCTGGCACCAAGTCTGTCAGAGTTCAAGAAAGGTGTGGACAAATCTTTGAGTCAGATGGATTAGTTTTAATATGGGTCCCTTCCAACTTGAGATAGTTCACGATCCTAAATCAATTTTGGGGTCAGTACCTCTTGGCAGAACATCACTGAAGCTTTTTTGATAATTCTAAGTGCTCTATATTGTATAACACTTTAGTGAGACTTGGACTTTCCAGTTTGTCTCTTCAGGCTTCATGAGGTCCTTCTGCATTTTGTTGCCCATCCCAAAAGCAAGAGTAGAAAGAAAGGGAGTTCTATTCCTCAGAGATAAGGCAAGAGCCCAACTTCCCAGTGAGTTTTCATTTATGTTTGGACATGGCTTGTATAATTTGTAGACCATGTGGTTTCAAAATTGTAGAACTTGTGTTTGAGAGACAGTAGGTTTGGATTAAATAAGGGAAAATTTTTTTTTATTCAGAGGGTGGTGAGCTGTGGCTGCCCCATCCCTGAAAGTGTCCAAGGCCAGGTCGGATGGGGCTTGGAGCAACCTGGGATGGTGGAAGGTGTCCCTGCCCATGGCAGGGGGTGGAATGAGATGAGCCTTAAGGTCCCTTCCAACACAAACCATTCTGATTCTCTTATTCTGTGAACATAGTTCATATTTAGAGTCCATGAGCAGAAAAATGCAAAGGTTCAAGGCTTCATGGCACAGTGTGAGCAGGGCTAGAAAGCAAGAGAAAGTAGCAGAGCCAGGACTGTCCCCTTCAAATGAGCTGTCATTTCCACAAAGGCACTGCTACCATTGTGACACTAGGGGCTGTGACAGAGGTTTTCCTTTCAAGCCATCTCTTCTGAGGTCTCATCCCCAAATATGATATGAAGGAACTGCAGTAGAAGACTTTTAAATGCAAATAGGAGAAGGGAAATGGCATAAGGCAGGAGGAGATGGGTGTGCTGGTGATGGAATATTTAGGGTTTTTTTTCTAGAATTTTTTATGGTTATGTTGAAATGTGATGTTCTTCTGATGTTGAGGGTAGCCCATGTGGTTCTGAATTTTTCAAGGGATAATTTGCTTCAGCAAACTGTCCTTTTTTCTCTCTTCCTTTACATTAAGAAGTGTGATTTTATAGAGTTTGGAAATCCCTCTATTCACTCAAGAAACAGATTCTACAAAGTGTAGATCTTTCACTGGCAGTCCTTTAAAACAAAACAAGCAAACAAACAAATAAGAATCCAAAGAGAAAAGCATTAAGCAAAAAGATTGGCATTAATAGGAATTTCTGTCCTCCTGATTGCAAAGTTTAGAAAATGAGAATCCACAAAATTACACAAACATGTTTTGCATTTCCAGAGCTAATTAGTGCATACTGGAGGGGAGAAAATTACACCAACTTCTAAACAGAAATGTTAATTGTCAGCCTTTGTTTTTCAAGGCAGTAAGTGTACCCTGGCATTTCTGCCTTCTCAATCCCTGCATAAGGAGAGGGAAGGAAATCTATTTCCCCATTCATCTTCAAGTCCTTTATTAAGACATCCTCTGTAATGACTACCCCCCTCCAAAAAAAAAAAAAAAATAGCCTGAGCTACAAATTATATTTATGTGTGTTTTGATTTCAAACTCTGTGAGTAGTGAGTCAGAAGTCCTCGAGTTTCCAAAACACTGTTGTATGTTAAAGGATTATATTAAAGCCTTTGTATGGTTTTCTGACTATACTTCAAAGTATTTTGGATGTGATATTTTGAATTTGACCTTTTCTTTACTGGATTTGGGATTCCTATGTGTCCTTTTTTAATTACCCAGAAGAAACCTCAAGCCTGGAGCATATAATTTTGTCAATGAGGTTTGCAGAGATTCCCATGAGACATATTTTCTCACATTTTCAGTTATCCCAAATTTAAATAGTCTATGTAAAAAATGTTTCTTCAACAGTATTTCTATACCATAGAAACACAAACCATGAATATCTATGAAATTTCAACACATAAGAGAACTTAGGTTTATGTGAAGAATATATATATAAAAAATATCATTTTAGTGAGAAAATGCAGAGTATCCACATGGATTGCAATTGCTTTTTTGTAGTCATACAGATTTTTCCTCCAAAAAAGAACAGTCTTGATGCATTTGTATTCTTGGATTTCTGGGATATTTCTCTCTTGCCTCATAGAAATATAACACCACTGCAAAACACAGCTCTGAGAGTACCTCAGAGATCTGAATATTTGCTAAAATATAACTGAAATGATGAAATATCAAAAATTTGTGAATTCTTTTTTAATGCTTTCCTTTGGGCACCAACCAATTTTGAATAGAGAAAGACAAATACTACCATAATAATAAACAAAATCCCTACATAAGCAGAAACAGTGAGTTTCATAACAAACAATCAGATGGCTCCCAAGTCATTAAAAAGGTTATTACATTTGGAGGTAAAGGAAATCTCTGTTTCTGTTTTCCCAAAGCATTTATTTCATGCAAGGGCAAATATTTTCTGTCAGCATTTTGAAACTTATTCATGGTACACTATTTACATTTATCATTGTTATCCTTGCATCATTTTTTACTCACAGAAGAAGTGTGAAATGAGGCTCATGAAAACTTTTACCTTTGAATAAAATGTTGACAGTTTTAAATGATTGAAAGACATAGATTTATAGAAAGTACTGTATCCACATCTACATTTAAAAGGCCAAATTAATCCTACTTGTAATTAAATCAAGGCTTAGGCTCTGTATCAAATGTTGCAGTGCATTTCCCTTGGATGGATGGATGGATGGATGGATGGATGGATGGATGGATGGATGGATGGATGGATGGATGGATGTGACCCAAGTTCTTTTATTTATAATGTCTCTGTGCTGACTTTTAAATATTGCTATAAAACAACAGAAGTAATTTCAAACACTGTAGAAAGCAAATATTAGACTCCCTAGGCCTAATTCTCATTAACTTTAACACCAATTTACACCATTCTTGCAGTGCACTGGGGCCATAAACTGAATTACATTAAGCATAAAATGTTTCTAATGTGAGAACCAGACCCAGTGTGTTTGCAGCAGTTTTACAACCAACTTCCCAAAGACGGTGCAACCCTTTCCAGTTTCCTAACAGAGGGTTCATCATGGCTGTTTTCTCACTTTCAACTTGGAAGAGCTTCTTCCTTTCAATTTGCACAGTGTTGGATTAGCTAGAAAAGTTTAAAAAAAATCCCCTCCCCCCCCAAAAAAAAAAAACAAAAAACCAAGTATAAAAACAAGTAGGTGCATTGCTAGAATATCCCATCCCTGTGTACAGCTGATCCATCTCAATTACTTCTCAATTACTGGGTAAAACCTGACCAAAACAGGCCTGGCCACACAGGAAGAAAGAAAAAAAAAAACCTCTAAACATATAAACAAGGTAATTCCAGTCAAAATCTCAAGTGTGTTAAATAAAAGGAAAATTTAATATAAGAACTGATAATGTTCTAAGAATAAAATTTTATGTCATGGCTGGCATGACCTGCTAGGTTCATCAAAAAACTTCCAATGGTACAGCCACAAGTGGATCTAATTTTCTCACACAGACATTCAAATCTGACATAGATCTACAGATAGTTTGGGAAATACAATTTGAAATACACATAAACATTTTAACACATTTCCATTTATTATTCCTTGCAGTTAAAATTCCGTAGAAATCCAATATGAAATCTGTGCTTTGTTGGAAACATCCAGTTCTGCCTTTTTAAAATACTGAGCTATTGCAGAGAGTGATGAATAATAATGAAAATAAAAACTCTACATTAATTATAATTTTCTTCATAAGGAATTCAGATGGAGGATTAAAATAACAAGAGATTTTCTCAATAAAGGAATTAATGCTCTGAGAACACATTCACAGAACATTGTTTTTTATGATACACTGATGGACACTGGGAGATAGAACAAATAGAGGAAAGTCACTGATTAAATAAATATTTAATATGTTTAATGGATTCACAGTTTTTGTAGAACAAGGTAATACACAGAGTGTTTTATCAAGAGCACACATTAAATATTTTGCATGTTGTGTACCCTTGCAGAAGGAAAACTGAGCTGCTGCAGGTGCTTAACCCTGGGTGATGCAGTCCCAGAATTGGTGCAGGAATATCAGCAGGCAGAATTATCTGCAGTGCTACACTGAATGATGCAGCCACTCTGCATCAGGGCTCCCTAGAATGGGGTCCCTAGCAATCCCCAGAGGGTAAAAACCTGCCACAGGCCTTTTGGGACAAATTAAACTTTACCCTGTGAAGCGGAAAGCAAATGCATGGATGGAAGGAATGGTATTTATGGAAGTAAAGTCAAGGAAAGACAGGAAGGTGAGACAGGAATCACACAATGTTTTGGGTGAGGCAACAAAACTATGAAATGGCAGATTTGGGAAACATTAAACCATGTAACAACCACAATGGAAATGGAGTAATGATCCTTTAGCCCTGTGGTCCCTTTGGCTGATAGTCTTATTTGCTGAATGCAATCGCTGCAGTTAAAACCACAGACTCACCAGATCACACAGAACCACAGAATGGGTCAGGCTGGAAGGGACCACAGTGGGGTCACCTGGTGCCACCTCCCTGCTCCAGCAGGGCCATCCCAGAGCACAGGCACAGGATTGTGTCCAGACAGTTCTGGAATATCTCCAGTGAGGGAGACTCCACAGCCTCTCTGGGCAAGCTGTTCAGGGCTTGGTCACTGGACAGGGAAGTTCTGCCTCATGTCCAGGTGGAACTTTGTGGGATCAGCTCCTGCCTGTTCCTCTTGTCCCATTTCTGGGTCTCACAGAGCAGAGCCTGGGCCCTCTACGAGCCCTCCCTGCAGACAGGGAGACAGGGATGAGGTCCCCTCTCAGTTGTCTCTTTTTAAGGCTGAAGAGCCCCAGCTCCCTCAGCCTTTCCTTATCAGAGATGCTCCAGTCCCAAATCATCTTTATAACCCTTCCCTGGACCTGCTCCAGGAGCTCCATTGCCCCCCTTGTCCTGAGGAGCCCAAAGCTGGACAGAGCACTCCAGATGTGCCTCAGCAGGGCTGAGCAGAGGGGCAGGATCACCCACCTCAGTCTGATGGCAATGCTCATCCTGATGCATCCCAGGATCCCATTGGTCTTCTTGGCCACAAGATCAGGACCTATCTGAAAGCTAAATGTTTCAATAAATCAGTTATTTTCAAATAGGGCTCCCATTTCTGACTCTTTTCTTGGATTCTCTTTACTCTGTTTCCCCAGCAACGTCTGCTCTGACTTCCCCTTCTGAGGTCTTCTAGTAATTCTCTGATACAGCCCAAACTTGTTGAGACTGTGATATACAGGGACACAGGTACAGCAGAGGAAACACTGTAAAAGTTTCAATCCTACTCCTAAACTCATGCAAGTATTTGTTGAATTCAGCAGTGGTATTTCTGCTGCAAGGACAATGCCTCACACGGTAAATCTGCTGTGAAATGGTTTGTGATCAGTGAGTCTGAGTCCAAAGGGTTGGAAACAACAGAAGCTCCTTCTAGGAAAGAAACAAGACCTCAAGCTGTTTCAAGCAGAAGTAGAAGAGTTCAATAAGAATTCATTATTTGAACTTTGTCTTTTTCTTTATTTGTCTTTTTCTTTATTCTCTTTCCTTACATTTCCTTTCATTCTGCCCTCTGCTCCAACCCCAGTAGCTTGCACCCATCTGTTAAAATATAAAAAGGGCTCCCTCTGCTAGTGCCTATTAAAGTGCCATATGGCTGAGGTATAGCCTGAGGTGCTGAGCATCACAGAGTGCAGCTCTGCAGAATAAAGATTCCTGCACTTGAGGTTTAATTAGGTAAGTGCTTTTTAAGTAGCATCGCTGTTTCCCCTTAAAATATTTACAACTCCTCACCAAAGAACAAAGATGAAGCTGGTCTAAATCACAGCCCAGCATGTTTCAATGAGTGTTCCCCTCCTTTTCATAATGATTCACTTCTCCTTCATCCTCAGAGTTGGGGATAACAGGCAAAGTGGTCTCCCAAATGTGGATGAATCTTCCCAACCTCATTGCTGCTGCTGCTGCACACAAAGGTGTGCTCTGGGCTCCACCTGCTGCAGAGGAGGAGGGAATTCTTTATTTCCACATGCAGCTGAACTACAGCTTTATTGAGGGGGAAATACAGAGAGGAATTGTGTGTTTGAGGTGTCACTTCCAGTGATGGGCTGGGTTGTGGTGCTGCAGGAATCTGCCGCCTGCAAAGAAGGAATTCCAAACTAGGAACCCAGTGCAGAGAAGTCAAAAGACATCTAAAGAAACACTTGGCAAGGGGTACTTTGATACTGATATTTTATTCTGATTCTTCCAGCTGCTGCCAGCTGCAGGTGAAGAACAATAAGTATTATGCCTCTGGTTGTTTAGTTTGTTTGCTTGGGTTTTCAGTGTTGCTGTTATTCTTGTTAAGAGGAAAGTTCAGTGTGATAGCATTCACAGGGGTCCGAGGATGAGGAAAGAGACAAGGATCTGACTCCATGTTTCAGAAGGCTTGATTTATTATTTTATGATATATATTATATTAAAACTATACTAAAAGAATAGAAGGAAGGATTTCATCAGAAGGCTGGCTAAGAATAGAAAAAGAAAGAATGATAACAAAACTTTCTGTCTTGGACAGAGAGTCCAAGCCAGCTGACTGTGATTGGCCATTAATTAGAAACAACCACATGAGACCAATCACAGATCCACCTGTTGCATTCCACAGCAGCAGATAATCATTGTTTACATTTTGTTCCTGAGGCCTCTCAGCTTCTCAGGAGAAAAAATACTAAGGAAAGGATTTTTCATAAAAGATGTCTGTGACAGTTCAGTATCTGAGGGGAAAGAATCTCCACTTGCTTGGTGCATGTGAGGTGTAGGCTTTTGTTCAGACCTGTCAAATTTGATGTGCAGTAAAAGCCCTCTGAAAAAGTCCATGGGAAGTCCCAAAATTCATTGCTAAATATCATTGTCTTGGAGATCTTGGTTGTGCTGGACAGAGAAGGCTGTGCATCAACTACCAAAATTATTCTGCTTTTCAAACAACTACAGAGACGTTAAAAAAAACCTCAAAAATCTCTATCCATTCCATGGATTCACAGTAACAGCCAGGAATTTCCTATCTTGTATTTTGTCTACACTAGTTTTTCACTTTTATCTTAAGCACCTCAGTCACTGTAGCACACAAGATCTGTTAAAACAGATATCCCTTTTTTTGCTCCTTTGCCTCTTGTTTAATAGACTTGAGCTGTAAAAAGGCTTTTTTTTTCATACCCAAATGCTTCCTCTGTATCTGCTGGAGCCCTTAAATACTTCATCTCCCTTCTTTTCTCTCTTAATCCCTTATAACACTACATGCTAAGGAGTAAGTAAAATCCTAATCATTTCTGCTCCCAGAAATGGAACCAGGGGCACAGTGCAGAATATATAATGTATAGCTGACTCTTCAGTGATTACTCATGATTGCCTTCCCTCCCCAACAAACTCCTGTTTCTTTCCCAAAGAAAATGGAGATACTTCTGGAACTCTGCATAATCCTGTTAGTGCTGCTATTCTCAGCAGTGATAATCAAGAGGGAGGAGTTAAATGGATGCAGCACCCTGATAAATCTGACACCGCTGATTTTGGGGATTTTAGGACACCCAGCCTGGCCAGCACAAAATATTTCACCCCTCACTGTCTCCAGCAGTACCCATGAACAGGCACTCAAGGAAGAATAATAACAAATTATGTACATAAAACATTCCCTGGGCACTGTCCAAGCCTCTGATTATTTTCTGCTCAGGGAGTTCTGACACTGTTTCTTGCTCAGTAACTCAGAGATCTTTCTTTGAAATATTTTTCTATTCTTCCCTTCAACCTGTGGGTTTTATTTTATTCATTTTTTGGTGAGTATGGCAGGAGAACATACATATTAGAGGATAGGATTGCTTTTCTGTGCACAAAGAATATTATGGGGAAAACAAGATGGGAGTTGTATCCCTGCAGTAACTAAAGAATTTATAAGGCTTTAATTAGATGGGTCCCAGTAAGACCTAACATGAGAGTTGATACTTATGCTTATTTCCAATAACGCTACCCAAGAAAATGAAGATCATCTGGATTCCATATGAAAATGGGAACATTTCTTTGTGTGTACATTAAGGGAAGGAAGGAAGGAAGGAAGGAAGGAAGGAAGGAAGGAAGGAAGGAAGGAAGGAAGGAAGGAAGGAAGGAAGGAAGGAAGGAAGGAAGGAAGGAAGGAAGGAAGGAAGGAAGGAAGGAAGGAAGGATGTATAGGGCGCATTATGAATAAAGGCTTCTTTCTGATCCTAGTGGTTGCAACACTCATTTATCTGGCCACTGAAGATTTGTTTGTAGAAAAAATATACAAGGTACACCATAAAAACCTGGGAACAGAATAAGGTAGTACAGAAATCTTTGGTCCAGAATTAGAATATTAAAAAAAAAGAAAGATGATATTAGTGACACTGAAGTTTAGACAACTAAACCTGAACTTGTTACTTGATGTTCCCTTTCAGGCTAAGGCATGGATTTTTTTTTTTCCAGCTATTGAATGGATTCATTGAAGTTGAGCCAGATCCTCTCTCCTCTCTAAAGAAAAATGAGAGTGATTTGTGTTGATCTGGAACATTTGAATTTGAATGCAAAGAATCTCATCCATAATATTCCATATTAACTAATCTGGAGCAGTAGAAAAGGGAATAAACATCCACTAGGCAGGATATTTCACCCACCTACACTGGAAGAATGGTGGAAGAGATCAAAAGGAAAGTAAACTCAGCTGTTTTCATCCTTATTTAGGAGCAGCCCACTAAGGTCCAAATGAGGAGGTGTCCAAAAGATTTATCAAGGTTATCTGCAAATATCAGAGTGAAATCCCTGACATATGTGCATTTTTCTGCCATAAGCAGGGATCAACTGCATTAGTCTCCCTGGTGTCTACTAAAATATCTCTTTTCTGACGGGATTAGGGTTTGCCTTAATCCAGTACTGACTGCTAGAGTGTAAGCAAAGCAAACATGAAGCTTCCTTCCATCCTCTGCCTCAGCCCTGGCACCATCTGTGGGAATAACACCAGCATATGTGTGTAAAACCAGCATCACCCAGAGTTAACAACAGCTAGAGCCCAGATGGATGAAAAAAATGCATTATATTTACATCTATAGAATTTATTAGTTCTTTTTTAATTAGCTTTCTATGCAGCAATTTATTTCCAGTGCTGTTCTTAATGAAAACATTATAAGTTGCAGTTCTATTTCCAGTGTTGAGTTTTGTTCCATTCCATCTCTGTCCTCATTGACTAAAACCAGTTTTGTTTCCTTCATAGTTAAATAGTCTTTAAAAAAAATTATCTGAGGAAGATACTTCTTGTGTTTAAATATGCATTGCTGCTGCTCTGAGAGCACCCATCAGTGTGTGAGACAGCAACTCTTGCTATGCAAGTGTGTTTTTCTTTCCTGATAGGGAACATTTTCAGCTCTCATTTTCCCTAGTTCTGCACAAACCACATTATTCTGCCACCAGCTCCCTTTCAGCAGAACTGGAGCATACAGTTCCTGCTCCCTTAGCTGGAATAGTTTAATGCCAACCATTTTGTGTGTCTTCTGTGGGCTTTTTTAAGGTTTATTTCCAGTAACACGTGAATGAGAATTTAAGGGTTTCTGTCACCTTTTACAGCTGTGATTTGCTTGCTCTGTAGTTAAAAGCAGCTGCAAGGTGAAAGGCTGGTATTTCCCCATGGCAGGTTCCCAGGGATGGTGGGACTGTAACGAGGCACTGGATGGGCACTGAGAGATTTGCATCCTTGGCAGCCTTGGCTGTGTACTCCAGTGCTTAAGCATCCATCTCCTTGAGTCTGTCCTGCAACCACACTCATTTTAACATAAGTCAGCATTTTTCCTCCCGATACTTAATCCAAGATGAAAGTCAAATGCCAGTAACTCTGCTTGTTCCCAAAAAACCACAAGATTTGCCACACTGGGGCAAATGGATGAGTTGCCAGGTCTGCTATCTAATCTCTCTTAGTGTCTCAGCTGGCCAGTGTTTTATGTCTCTGGTTTTTACATTATCCTGAGTGCTTCCCAGAATAATTCCACATATTCATGAAGCTGCTTTTCTCTCTCCTTCCTCCCTCCACACTGCAGGAGTTGCCAAATGTGAGTCAGGGAGCCCTGTCCTGCTAGGGAGAGGCAGTGGCCACTCAGACCAGAAGAGATGTGGCCTCTTTCACAGAACCATCTTGCAGCTGAGCAAAGTTACTGCAGCTTAAATTGCAAAGTGGATGAAGAACAACCAATGGTATTTTCTTGGTCACTCAGTCACTTTGATTTAGATCACACATTGCTGGAAATTTTAACTTTCTTGTCAAGGCAATAAAATAAAGTCATAGTCCTCCTGTGTAACTTGAGCCTCACTCTTTTGAATTTCAGCCCTCAGAAAAAGATGATTTCAGATAAATTTATTTAGTTTGCTATTTGGAATGTTGTGAAGGAAATCCCAAATTACAAGGGTGGGGGGTTTTTTGAGAAATAGAATCATAGAATTGTTGTGGTTCCAAAGGATCTCTAAGGTCATTGAGTTGAGCTGTCCCCCTATCACCACCACCGCCAAGTTCACCACTGAACCAATCCTCAGGTGCATATCCCCGATTTTTTTTTCCACTTCCAGGGTGGTGACTCTACCACTTCCATGGGCAGCCTGCTCCATTGCTTTACACCATTTCCATGAAAAAAATCCTCTGAATATCAACTCTAAATCTTCTCTGGCACAACTTGAGACCATTTCCTCTTCTCCTGTCTTTTGTTACCTGGGAGAAGAGACTGACATCCACCTCACTATTACTTCCTTTAAGGTAGTTGTAGAAAGCAATAAGGTCACCCCTTTTCCTCCAGGCTAAACAGGGTGACAATGCTTCTACAAGAAAAGTAATATTAAGAGAAAATGAGTGCACATTTCTTTGGAGGAAGCATCTCCTGTGACTTGTGACCTTGAGAAGAAGCAAGGCCTAATTATTAAGTGGGTTTGATTCTTTCTCTTTCCTGACTTGCTATAGTACAGGGATGAAGTTTGTGCTTCAGGTAGCTTCTGAGGTTTCCTCTCAGAACTTTCTGGGAGAGCTTGTAAGAACGCAAATTTTAAACCTCACACAACCTCAAAAAATGCATCTGGGACTTAGATCAACTGCATCACTCAAAAAAAAAAAAAAAGGTTTCTGGAGGTTGAAGAAGAACTTTTTCTTGTATTAAACATTGTCATGTTACAGAACTATGCAATGACTTTTCAATCATACTGAACTCTACCACGCACAGCAGGCTATGAGAGAAAAAATGAGGTCAGCTCACTCATAAATAGATTTTCCCCTTGTTTTAATGTGATAAGACAATGCTGCTGAGATTCGCTCTTCACTTGCCATTTAATCAGAGCTGAGTTTGCAATGTCATTACCCGATGTTTCACATATTCAACACCAGGTAATTTAAAAATCTTTATGCAAATGGCCCTGCTACTTCTATAACAGCATTTGTTTTTAACAGGTTGGGCAAAATTACTCTAATTCATTACGTGTCACCTCCCAGGCTCTGGGCATTCCACCTTTGTGAAATGAATTTTCTCATGATCCCCGAAGTTCAGCTAGCAATATTCACTTCTGAAATGTGATATCACTCATTGTATCTCTGGCCATTATTATGTCATCTTCTGCAGCTTTGCCTCCCAGGTGCAAATTCTGAACTGCTGCAGACCTTTTTTGCTTGTTTATATGAGTACCAGTTGCACGTTTCTTAAAAGTTTTGCTGTGTACTGTGCACTGCTAAGACATATCTTTAGGGGTCAGACTGAAATGCACAGGGGTAAATTCCTACTGGGAACATGAGTAAACATGAAGATGGAAAAGATTTGGGATTTCTTTCAGTGTAGTGAATCCCAAGGAACTGATTTGGACAGACAACACCCTTCTTGGACCCCCCAGACAGTGCCTGGACTGTGGGCTTGGGATTTGTTGCTGGGGTTTTGTTTTATTTTGTTCCCAGTAGCATCTAATTCCTTGTTTTAATTTTGCTTTAGGGTTAACCTATACTCTCCACAAAACACACCTCTGCTCTTGTGGTGGTCCCTGACACATACCCATGCACTTGCATTAATATCTTTATCCAAAACTCCTATTTTAACAATGAGCTGCAGCTGCCAAATTTGAAGAACTTCATATCAGGGCCAAAAATACCCTAGACTTCCAAAGGGCCTGGATTTCTACTGGGCCATCTTTCTAAGCAGAAAAAGAAATTATTTCAGTGAAGTTGAATCAAAGGTGGCTTCTGGGAACCATTGATGCAAATAAGAGAAAGCACAGGGGAAATAAAAGTGTAAGTGAATATTAAGCCATATTGCACGGGGTATATCATCACCCTGCCATCTCATTTTTTTTCTGACAGAAGACTCTTGGGTTATTAGGTCTGTCCTATTTTAAGAAGCTGCTGTTAGAACTCCAGTATAAGCAGAAATGACCAGAGTGGCTGAATAAGAGCAGCAGCTTTCCTGCTGTGGGGCAGTCGTGCACTGAAGAAATTCTGTAATGAAAAGTGGACATCATTTGCTTCCCTAGAAAATTAGTGGGAAGGATTCTTTAAAGAGATGAACTTTAACTGATGAAACAACAGTCTTTACTGAAGGCAAAATCTCATCATTGTGTACTACACTTGAAAAAAGGCCCAGCTAAAGGCCTGGAAAATTTACAATGTCAGAAATGTAATTCTCAGACTAATCTGCTATCTGATTAACTTCAGCTTCAAAGAGGCAGGAAACACCACAGGTTTTCTTAGTATTGTGACCTTTTTCTTCCTTTCCTTGTATTTTCTTTATTTTCTATCCTGAAAATACATCATTAAAATTTATGTATAAAATAAAGCTGTTATATCAAGCCCATTTTGAAACCTTCATCAAAGTGATCAGGAAGGGTTTTCAGAGGCCATTCCCTGCCACCACAGATGGAAGAGATTAATTTCAAATGAGTTAAGCCATGAATTGCACCCCAACTGCAGAGAAAGGTTATCTGACTTAGGATAAATTTGATGTTGATGTCCACAGCTGGTGATCTATTGTATCCTAAACACAGAAACAAAGTATATTTACCATATTGTCAGGAAATGAAAATCACAATATCAGCAGCTACAAGGAACTAGAGCCAGAAAAATGTAAACAACCATAGATTTCCTGCTTTCCCTTTTATACTCTCTTAGGGGTTTCAGAAATAGACAATTTAGATCCTCATGTTATAAAATGCTGTCTCCACTGTCAGCCTCACAGATTAATTTAGGTTCTACATTCACATCATGAATGAGATGATGTCACAGGATTTCAGCTTTGTGATATTTGGAAACTACTTTGCAATGTGCATCTGAAACTATAAAGTATGCAGCAGTTTCAGAGGAAAGCAGATAAAGTGTGTTGTGACATGGATTTAATTAGTGTAAATTTGCATATGGGAAGGTTTCAGTTTGAAAATATCAAAAGCCAGTAGTGCCTTGGAAACAGGTTCATCAAAACACTAAAAATCAAAATCAAAATAAGAGAAAACAAAACTGAATTAAAGAAAAAATGGCAAGATCAAGTCAAGGGGCATAACATTTCCTTTCTATGGGCTGCAACTCGAGACACCTGTGCTGAGGGTCCAGCGCTGGCACAGGCTCCCTCCCTGCCTGAGTCTGACATGTTGGGAAGGACCTTTAAATAACTCTGAAGAGCTATTTTCATGTCCATGTTTTCAGTGCTCACCACCAAAATCCAGCTGTTCATTCTGTGACTTTGCAGAGCAGCTGCAAGACCTTTCCTATGGGCTGGATAAAGTCAGTGAGTGTTAGTATGGACTTTAACGAGATTTGGGTCATCTCTCCCCTTTCACTGAGGCAGAATTCCACTTGGGAATTTCATGGGCCACCTTCAATCATCTCAATCAGCTTCTAATGATTGCCATTGTTTCACACTTTTAAAGAAACTTTCAACCACCCAAAATCTCTGCATATATAATGGTCACCTACTATTAATAATGGACTATGATTTATCTAGATGAGACTTCTCCAACAGAGAAGTCCTTTGAGATTTGTGTCTATGAGAAAGTCTTAAATCCATATATAAATTTGCAAATGTCAAAGGTTATATTATCACAGCTTATTTACACAGTGTGATACACATCCTCATACTTGCCCAGACAGAGATCTCACTTGATTTGGAACAACAGCAGGTACAGACAAATTATTATTTATTACTCTGAATAATTTATCTTCCCATGAGACCACCTCTTTAATTCATAGCCAGAACAACCCAGACTAAATAAATGAGCAGAGTCTACACTGAAAACCTCAAAGAGGGGAAAGATTCTTCTCTGAGCTAATGAGGAGGGATCCTTACCTCAGGTTCTTGTAGCAGCTCAGAGCTACCACATGGCTGGAGCAGCTCTTTACAGTCTGCTATTACATTTCTCAGTGAAGAGATCTGTCAGCTTATAGAAGCATAAATTTAGCACCCTGATAGCAGCAGAGTCCTTTTTTTATTTGCCCTCTCTCTTTATTCATGAAAAAAAAAATCAAGATAAATTTATCTGTTTCCTTTTAATGATTATGAAAATAATCACAGAAATATAGACAGACAAAGCCTCAAGACAGACACGTTTATACCAGTAAAGTTCCCAAGACATTAAAGAAAACCTAGGAAACCTATAATCCAGCATAATTTTAATTTATTTCTTTCTAAAGATTGTTATTTAGTTCTCTATTTATATGGTAACTAAGATAAGACTGCATAGTCCATGAGTAGAACTGCTAAACTCAGCATAATTATTACTGCCCAAAAAGTAAAAAACCATCTTTAATCAAAACCTAAGAGTATTAAAAACTCTCTCTCAATAACCTAAATTCATTTTTATCCTCAAGAAAACCTGAAAGGTATATGAAGTCTGTTGGGCTTTTGGCCCACAATATCTTTTAGCCAGTTTGTGTCTGGAGAATCTCTCTTGTTGCACTCCAAGCCTCTAGATTACCTATTTCTTATCCAAATGGCTTTTGCATTTTAAATATTTAAATTTAAATAAATGTTTTCCCTGCCTGCAAATCAAAATTCAGAATCTCCAGCAGCTGCAGAGGCTGCTAAGAGCAATGACCTGTGCTGGACATAGGGTTTAGTTTCACGTCCAACCCATGGTTCTCTTCATCCCAGTGCTTGGAGAATTCTGTGCAAGCTCCAGAGGATCTGTGTTCTTTTTCTCCTGGACAAAGGCCTGTGTGTGCCTGCAACAGGAGCTCTCTGACATATGAGGAGAGGCTGACAGAGCTGGGACTGCAGCCTGGGGAAGGGAAGGCTGTGGAGGACCTTTCCCATCTATAAATACCTGAGACAGGGGGATAAAGAGGGTAGAAGCAGGCTCTTCTCAGTGGTTTCTGCTGTTAGGACAAAAGGCAGTGATCACCACGTGAAAAAAATGAAAAATGTTTTTGAGCATATGAAAATTTTTTTTTTCTTGATATAAGATTGACCAAATGAGGAAATGGGTTGCTGAGAGTTGTGGAGACTCCAGCTTTGGAACTATTGAAAATCCAACTGGGCACAGCCCTGCTCACCCTGCTTCATCTCCAGAATCACCATTCTGTGGTTCTGTAACTTGAACAGGTGCTGAATGTTGTTGACTGGCACCTGCAGAAATATTATAGAATTTTATAATGCCATAAAATGGTTTGGGTTAGAAGAGACCTTAAAGGTTCACCTTAGAGCCTTTCCTCTTTTAAAAGTGCTGGGAAATATTAAATAAACAGAAAAGTGAGAATAGCTCCAAAGTGGAAGGAAAGGTTAAATGATTAGTGGTGCGCGTCCCCTTTCCAGGGCTTTTTTACTTGTGTGAGTGACTTGAGCAGCTCCTCTTGTGACATTAAAAGGACTTTGGCTGCTGAATTTGTGCAGCTAAATTTAGATGTCAACAGTGAACCTCTCTGCATCTGGGAAAGTCATCCTGAAGATCCCTTTGCAGTTAATGTGAGTCAATACCAGCCAGTGAAATTTAGGTCAATATGGAGTTGATTACTTTATTCAAATGATCCCCACCCTAAAAACCCTAAAAATCTTTGGCTGTATTGATTAGATCTGTAATTACTGTAATAGGAGCCTGGAGCCTGGAAGTCATTCTACTCAGATGGAGGTGCTTAGACCTTAAGTTAGCTGGGATGAATGTCATCTTCAGAAGGGTACCCTTCCATTAGAGTGTTTCTATTGCCTCTCTGAGGTGTTTATGTGAATACAGTGCAGGAACCCTCATCTCTGCTTTGTATCTGCAGCAGAGCACATAATGGACATCTGGTTTAAAAAATATTATCTGAACAATCTTATAATGAGCAGTTTAGAAATTAGCATAAATGAAAATATGTTTGTGTCTGATGTCTATGTATTTGGCTGCTTTGTGTCTGATCGTGGTCTATTTTAACACCTTGTTGATTTGCAGTAAAGCATAATTAATACAGTGTTTCTGAGGCTTTCACCTGTATTAAAAAGAGCTAGAAAAAAGAAAAGAAGTTGTTATCAGTTATGCCTTCAGTAATAATAATGACAATCCAGTTTTTCATTCCTTTCCTCACCCTGGATAACAAGTTTAACTGGATTTTCTTAGACTGCATGTGTACACAAACACAGTCACTGAGGAAGTAGAGGTAGAATAAACACAAACACTACAAAAGCCTGCTGATATATTTCACAGTGATGCTTCTTACAAACACTCCGGGCTGTTTCATAGGTGGTGAGTGCAAAAATACAATCTGTGTAACCTCAGAAGTGCAAAGTGCTGATCTTGGAGGTGCTATCCTGCTGCTGATGTCTTTCTTAAGAAGTTTCTTTTACAGTAATTGGATAGAAAGAGACTCTTTGATCAAAAATCGACTTTTTTAAAAATTCCATTAACTTGTCTACATGAATAGTGTAAACATTTTATGGTTTAGATCTACATGTTTTTGATCTCTAATTACACATCTACAAGTTATAATGAGTTGTTCCTAGTCAGAGGAAGTGCCTAAGGTTTTCATTTTTTCATGGCATGGAAAAATGGGAAACAATACAATTTCTCAGCTATATTCTGTCCAGCAAAGTGCACAGTGCCATGCTCTGTCTTGTATTCTTTGTCCATTTTGCAGAAAATGATATTTTTAAAACTAAATGCACTTTTCTCCAGGTATGGGAACTGCCGGCATTGAAGAGAACACAAAATTTATTATTTTCCTTGCTGCAGCAGGTTAAATACTGTATTTTCTTGATGAATTTGTGTTTTCTGTATTCTCAGTCACAGAACCATGGAAAAGTTTGGGTTGGAAGGGACCTTAAAGATGATCTCATTCCAACCTCTCTGCCATGGGCAGGGAATCTTTCCTGGTTATTCACAGCCCATTCCAACTTGGTTTTGAACATTTCCAGGGATGAGGAGCCCACAGCCTTTGTAGATAATCTGTCCCAGTCCTCTCATCCCTTTCAGCTCCACAATTGCCTTAGCCTGGAATCAGTGAAAATACACTTCCCTGAGCTTGATCTGGAGCTTGATCTGCTTTGTTGCTGTCTGTGCCTTTTGGGAGCAGCCACCCTTCCATCAGGGACACCTCTGCACCAGAAACTCTCTGGGGGTCCTGTGAATACTCACCAGCTGTTCTTGGTTTTACAGAGCCTGTGGTCACCCTGGGAAGTGGAATGGATTCTCAAGGCACTGCACACTCAAGCCCCACGTCCGTGTCTGCATTTCTGATCACGTCATGTTAAACCTGCTATAACCAACAAGCACTAATTGTATGAAAGAAAAGCTAAGTTTTATACTGTGTGTTGGTATCATTGTGAATAATTTTGCCTATTTTTCCCCCTCTTCATCACAGGCGTGTTTTACCTTATGTTACAGATCTTAATTATGCCCCCTGTATCTGGGGAATTCTATTTCTTTGCCTCCAGATTTGCTCTACAATGTGCTGTAAGACAAGTAGCTGTTAATTCATCTCTGTTGTTTGTGTTTTTAACATGCTCCTGATCTCCAATTCTGCTCATTTAAAATTGTGAAAGTCAAGAAGTTTGTCTGGTTCTTTTTTTTTTTTTTTGTTACTCTTTTTGTATGTTTAAAAATTAATTTAGCTCAGATTCCCCTGCTGTGCACTGCTGCTTTAGAATTTGCTCTGCTGGATCTGAGCTAAGCATTTCCACAATTTCATGTGCCGTTTACAACACATCAATTAGATGGTTATTTGATCCCACTGTATGCACAGAACACCATATTTATTCATGAGAAACGTCCCTGAAAGAGCAGGACAAATAAACAAAACATTATATTTTTTTTGTGGCCTTTAAAAAAAAAAAAACAAGCAAGATAACTCATGAAAAATGCCAAATCTTGCTTCCAACTTCATTTAATAGGTTTCAATGCAACCAATGTTTGTGAGTTTGTTCCATTTTCATCCATAATGTTTTTTCCTGACAACATGATTGAAAATGCCATTAATATTCATCTTTAAATGTGTCATGTGTTATAAATGCAGTTTTCCTCCAGTAAATAAAGCATTTCAAAAACGGTTTTAATTAAAATGCCATAGGAATTATTGAAGAGAATTTAACAAAATTATATATTTTTTACTCATCGGGAAAAGCAAAATCTTTTGACAAAAATATTTATTACCAGAAAAAGAAAAAAAAAAAAGAAAAAAACAAGTTACCTCTATATGTTATGGGGGTTTGGGTATCATGGAGTTTTAGAAATTAATAACAAATATTAAACTGGATTCTCACCTGCACTGATATCAGTTACATGCTCCTTTTCCAAAGAGCTGACACAGTCTTTCATCAGTAAAGGCTGAGCACAGAAAATGCTCAGAGAAATCTTGTAGGTGCTTAAGCTCACTCAGGGTCAAAACTGTGAAACTTCTTAAATCAGCACAGTCAGGTTTGGAGAAGAAACACAAGTCACAGTTTCTAGTGGCTTTTCTTTAAAAATATAAAACCTACCTAACTGGATTGGTATATGTTACATTATATATTCATTAATTGCTATTAAGAAAAGCTATTGAATAGAGTGACACTCTTCTTCTTTTTCTCCAGCCAAGCTTCGTGCTGGCATGAAATTAGAAATTATGACACCTATGGCTTTACCTTACTACAGAGAGTTTACTTCTGAACTAGAACTCCCCTTTTCTCTCCACCACAAACTGCAGACTGCCTCCATCAGCACATTTGGCAAATCCTGCAGAGATGAAAATAATTTTCATTTAGTTAGTGAGAGCTGAAACAAACCAAACTCGTAGCTGATTGCAAGCAAATATTTTGAGAGCTTCGAGCTGCATTTGAGCAAGGGATCCAGGACAAACAATCCTTGCCCAGTCACTAATCCCATTCATTAGGAGCTCAGTGATTACCTCATTAGTATGATTGAGCTTTCCCTGGGCCAGCTCACACAGCAGATCATTTGGCATTGATGACCCAGGTAAAGAATTTCTCTGCTGAAACTACGGAGGTTGCCTGGCTTCAAGCAAGGAGGAAATCAAATGGCAGCAAAGATGGGCTGTTGTGTATTGTAGACTTGGTTATAATGGTAAATGTCATTAAAAAAAACCCAAACAATTCATGAGGTCACTATAAAACAGCATATTCGTGCTAAAGAATAGAATTATAAAATGGTTTGGTTTGGCAGGGACCTTCAAGGACTGTGTAGTCTAAGTCCCTGCCACAGGGACCTTCCTCTAAACCAGGTTGCTCCAAGCCCTGTCCCAGCCTGGCTTTGAACACTTCCAGGGATGGGGCAGCCACAGCTTCTCTGGGCAGCCTGTGCCAGGGCCTCACCACCTTCACTATAAACGTTTTTTTCCCTATGTCTAATCTAAATCTCCCCTCTCTCAGTTTAAAACCATTGCCTCTTCTGTCCAGTGAAAAGAATCCCTGTCTTTCTCATAAGCTCCCTTCATAAATTGAGATGGTGCAATGAGGTCTGTGCAGAGCCTTCTCCTCTCCAGGCTGAGCAGTGGAACCCCAGCAGCGCCCAGAGGAGTGAGAATGTGTGAGAACAGCCCTGCAGACACCCGGGTCAGGGCAGAAGGAGGGGCAGGAGCTGCTCCAGGAGCTGCAGCAGAGATTCCCCTGCGCCCCTTGGTGAGGCATCCAAGCCCCTGCAGCTCTTGGGGGCTCCTGGCAGGACCTGTGACCCTGCAGAGAGAGGACCCCACGCTGGAGCAGGTTTGATTGTCCCCACAAGCACCCCAGAAGGGCTCAGCCTGTTCCTGAAGGACTGCACCCCGTGGAAGGGACCACACTGGAGCACTTTGTGAAGTGCAGCCCATGGGAAGGACTCACACTGGAGAAGTTCCTGGAAAATTCTCATGTGGAAGGGACCCCACAATGGAGCAGGGGTGGAATGTGGGGGATCTTTCCCCCTGAGGAAGAAGGATCAGCAAAGATGGGTGAGGAAGTGACTGCAAGCCCCATTCCCAGTCCCTCTGCCCCACTGAGGGGGAGCAGACAAAAGACTGAGAAGTCAAACTCAGGGAGGAGTGGGAGGAAGGTGTTTTAACATTTGGGTCTATTTCTCATCATCTTGCTCTGATTTCATTGGTAACACACTAAACTAATTAATTTCCCTAAGCTGAGTGTTTTGCCCAGGGCAGGAACTGCTGAGTGATCTCACCTGATGGGGTGCGGGACTTTGCTCTTGGCCTTGTTCAGCTTCACACAATTCACATTTCCCAGGCCTGTCAAAGCCCCCCTGCCCAGCATCCTTTCCTTCTAGTGTATCCTTCACAAACCTGCAGAAGGCTGCACTCAGTCCTGGTGTCTGTGTCATTTATAATGATATTAAATCATGCTGGCTCCACGTGGACACAACTTGTTACCAATCCCCATTTGGACAATGAGCCATTGACTGCAACTGCAAGTGAAGATTTATTTTCTATTCCTTCACTCACTTCGTGGGTACATTTTCCTTTGCCCTCCTCATGGAAAACAGAGTATCTAACAATGCCATTAAGCAGCTGTTTTTGCTACTGATGTTTTGAAAGAAAATACAGGCACAGTTTCTTCTTTACAATATCTCTGGCAGAGACACAGAGCTCAAAGATTTCCAACAGCAGGCAGTTCCCTTTGGCAGGTCCTGCAAACCACCATGGTGTAGAGGGTTAATTGGTAACAAATAGGTGAGAATGGGATATGATAGGGGAAAATTCTAATAAAACCTCTTTGCAAAGGCACTACGAGGAGTGAGAGCATGCTGGCAACAGTGGAAGAGAAGTTAAGAAGATCCTGACAAAATCAATTAAAAAGAGGCACATCAGAGGCATGGTGAGCTAAGTACCCAGTTCAATTATTAAGTTGTCAGGTCCTCTTAGTCTGGAGTGGAATAGGAAACAGTTCTTTCTCTGGTGCCTTTAGGATAAATGCGAACATGAGAAAAGAAACTTGTTTGGGTGCCTTGTGCTGCTGCTGACGAGCCATGCAGGAGCCAGGGGAATTTCTCAGATTCTGAGACCTTTAAAAATGACTATTTGCCAAAACTGAGTCCACAAAAGGAGACAGATCTCAAAACTGAGAGTGTTGCACATACCATCAACTCTTCAACAATTTATTGACTTTTTCTCCCCTTTTAGGACACACATGAAAAATTTTACTGCATATACAATTCCAAAAGTCAGATTTGATGAACCTTGTAGGTCCCTTCCAACTCAGGGGATTCTATGATTCTGTGAAATCTGCTGTGCTGGGAAAACAGCTGCTTGAACTAAGCAGGAGGAAGCCTTGAGGAGCCTTCTATGCTTCATCAGCACAAGGTAGGACATGAGGACAATTCTACTGCCTCAGCTCAATGCTACACATCCCTCAGTATTCTGTCTCCAGCACTGGCAAAAACAAGTAAACAGGTGACAGAAAAAGTACCTTTGATCTTTTTTCCCTAGTAATCCCACAATCTTCAATCTTAATTTTTCCATTGAGGGGATTTCCAGGTGATGCTGTGGCTTAAAAACAAGTTTCAAAGATCTACTGCCAACAGGGGAAAAAGAAAAAAAAGAAATCCCTGAAATCCTAGGGTTTGTTTTTGTTGTCTCATTTAATTTGGCTCCAACTACTATAATTTCATATCCACTTTTTCCTTCCATTGACAAAAGATGTTGGCAGTCTGTCTCAATACACACTTTCCACCTCATCATAATTCCATCGCCTGTTAAACAAAGGCTATAAACCCCAAAGAGCAATGTTTTAGATTAGATATTAGGAAGAAATTATTATAAGAGTGGTGAGGCTCTGGCACAGACTCCCCAGAGAAGCTGTGGCTGCCCCAACCCTGGAAGTGTCCAGGTTGGAGCAATCTGGTCTAGAGGAAGATGACCCTGCCCATGGCGGGGGTTTGGAACAAGATGATATTTAAGGTTCCTTCCAGCCCAAACCTCTCTCTGATTCTATGAAATGCTGACTTTTAGACAGTCCCATCTAGCTGAAAGGAGTTCAGCCTTTACCCTGAGCTGTTTTGTGCTAGCAGGGGACCCGTTATCTCCTGTGCATGCTGCATTTTGATGCAAAGCCAACTGAACTTATTGGACATGCCAAGCATTTTATTTCTCTCTTTCACCTATTTTGGTAATTTCTCAGTCAAAAACCAGAGAAAGCCACAAAAGTGAAAATGCAGTGATTGACACATTCCTACACTTCAGCATTTCGCGCCTCTAAGAGCGGATGGAGCGAAAGCAAAGAACGATGGAGCAGGTCAGCAGATCACTCTCCAACAACTTATTAATCTGCAGTTCTGTCAGTCCAAGGGGACTTGAAACACTGAAAGTGGCTGCAATTCATCCATTTAGTTTAAGTGTGTTAACCCACATAATGAGGTGCAGTCTCTTCCAAGGCAGCAGCCCAGAGCATATTAATGATCCCTCACATGGAGTCTGGGCTGTGCTTCTCATGTGCTCACTCATTACAGCCTTCCACACTGTGGAACTGAGCTGAACCCAATTAGACCACAAAGAAATATGGTTGTAATTGGTCTGGGGCAGCTCAGTAATATGTAATAAGGAAGTTTAATTGGCTTCTTCTTTGTTTTACTGGTTCTAGAATTTATCGTTTGCTTTGGACATTGGGCCAACTCCACATCACCTTGCCATGGAAAGCAGATGAATAAAAATATGATGACAATTGGTAATTTGGTTGTTGATTATACACAGTGGTGGCAGAAATTGCTGAGTTTCACAATAAAATATGGGGATTCCTGATCCTTGGATGCTGTCAGTAACAGGAGTATCAGGTTTAAGAGTATCAGATAGCATTTAGAAAATGAAATATGTCACTGTTGCTTTGTAATCCTTGTTTCAGTGTAATGGAGTTATGACCAATGCCAAAATCTCTAACCATCATAGCTAGAAATCATACATATATATATATATATATATATATATATATATATATATATATATATATATATATGTAAAAATTAAATTAGAACCTATCTCCAAGGTGAACATGTTTTTGGTTGATATAAACAGAGCAAGGAACGTCATATAGTGGGGTTTCTGGAAAAATGTGTAGGAAAATAAATATTCCTTCCTTCCTTCCTTCCTTCCTTCCTTCCTTCCTTCCTTCCTTCCTTCCTTCCTTCCTTCCTTCCTTCCTTCCTTCCTTCCTTCCTTCCTTCCTTCCTTCCTTCCTTCCTTCCTTCCTTCCTTCCTTCCTTTTAAAGTGACATTCTTCTGCCCCTGAAGTGGAATATTTGGAAGATTCAGAAGTAAACTTTATTAAAAATTAATTCTCACCTCCAGTGAGGGACTCTTACCAAACACCTGGGGAAATTCTTCAACATCCCATCTTGAAATCACTTTTCAAAATATTTTGCTTGAATTTTCAATCTCCTATTGCCACTTCTGCCTGGCTGCTTTGCTCCCTTTGACAGCCTAACAGGATCTCTCTGTGCTCAAGGATCACAAGAGTACAGTAGGATACAGTGAATCATCCCCATGCTAAGCCTCCTTTTTATTTCAAGGGGAAAAAGCCAAGAAGTTCATGACAGGTGTAGCTGGAGCATGCTTTTCCATCCTTTTTTCACACAGCTTGTAGATATGAATGAAAGACTTTGTAGCAGGTATTTACTGGATAAACTTGGGCATTATATGGGTCACTTCTGCCACTGCACTGTATGTCTCAGGGCGTGACACAGCTTAGAGACCCTGCAGGGTCTGGATGTGTTTGTGTAGCTGCAGAGGTGCTTCCATGCTGAGTGCAGTGACATCCCTGCAGGATGTGAACTCTGGAGGAGAAAGGAAGTGCCTGAAGAGACAAACCAGAGAGCCCAGGGGACTCTGGCTGGTGCTGGTGGCAAAACATGAAAGCAGGATCAAGGAATCACAGAATGGTTTGGGCTGGAAGGGATCTTAAAGGTCATTTATTTCCAACCCCTCTGCCATGGACAGGGACACCTGCCACTATCCCAGGTTACTCAGAGTCTCATCCAGCCTGCTGTTGAACACTTCTAGGGATGGGGCAGCCACAGCTTCTCTGGGCAACCTGTGCCAGTGCCTCACCACCCTCACCATAAAGAATTTCTTCCTAATATCTAAACCCAATCTTCTTCAGCTTAAAAATATCATCCCCCATCCCAGCTATTCATGCTCTTGTGAAAAGTCCCTCTCCAGACCTCTTGGATCCCCTTCAGGCACTGGAAGGGGCTCTTGGGTGTCCCCAGAGCCTTTTCTTCTCCAGGCTGGACAGCCCCAGCTCTCCCAGCCTGGATCCACAGCTGGGGTGTTCCAGCCCTGGGGTCAATTTGGTGTCCTTCTCTGGACTCAGTCCAGCATTTTCTTGTACTGGGGGCTGAGGTTTTGCCACAATACTGAAGGAGAGGTCTCACAAGAGCAGAGTAGAGTTCACTGAAAGATCCCAGGAGTGATTACTGCAATCCTCTGTCTAACTGTGGCACTAACTTTGTAGTACCCAGCTTGCTGTCACACTAGATAAAGAAAGAAAACTAAGCAAAAAAGGACTTCATGGAGAATGTTGATGCACCAGAACAACTCCTGGAATTCCTGATCACCAGGCAGTTAGCAAAAGGCAGGAGTTTGGGATGAGAGGCAGTGCTGACAGCAGCAGGCAGGGAAACACCAGGCAGGTCTGGGGTGTCCTTTGCCTTTTGTTTCCTGGCTTTATGATTCCACTGGGGTATTTCTGACATGCTCAGCAGCAAGGCCAAGTGCTGAGAAGCCTCTGCTGGGATCCTCCAGCCCTGCACATTCCAAGCACAGACTCAGCAATTCTTCAATCTGCAGGATGGCTTTAGTGTTCGTTTTCTTTACAGGTAAGTTAGATTCAGTGCTCAGCCCAGATTCACCTTATCTTACTTTAAGCATTTAAAAATGAGCGCAGCCACTTTCAGCTCCTATTACAGTCAGTGGAAAAAGATCTTGGGATAGACTCTACTACCCTCTGGAGATTCTTATGTTTCCCAAGGGCTGATGTGTTCAAAATTTAGAGCCTCAGTTAGGTAGGGTGAGTCTAGACTGATTTTCCCTTCACAAAGCTCCAAGATAAAAACACTCTCTGGTGGGCTATAAAGTTCCATCAGGGCTGCTTCTTCCCACTTTTCCAAATCCCATATTGATCTTTCCTGTGCTTTTAAGTGTTACTAACCTTCTGAGCCTGCATCTTCATTTGACATAAGACCAAATAAAATACTCCACAGAGGTAGGCAGGCAGGCAAGAAGAAGTCAACCTTTATAAATGCCCTGAAATATTTGAGGTCCCCAAAGGAGAAAATGCAAGCACAGTGCAAAGACTGAAAAAAAGGTCACTCTCCATTCCCTAAAGTCATTAGAGGATTCATCAATGGTTTATATATTACTAAAATCAGAAAACTCTGTTGTGAAGAACCTCACTGTAGATGACACCTGAGAAATTATATCTGTGGGTTATGGTCACAATACTCTGGCACTGGATAGTGTGAAAGGATTTATTGGGATAACTCAGAGGAAGAAGATACATCCACAGGGAGGAAATTGAACACCAGCTGAAGAGAATTCACATGATATGGATATACAGTAAAGACAAAACAACTTTTCATGTTTGAGTCAAGATAGGCAGGAGTAGAAACTGTTGCTAATTCTTCAGTTAATGTGTTTTGTTCCTCCAAGTCAGGTGGATTCCAGGTATGACTAATTCCATGTGGGATCCATAACAATAGAATTCTGTTTCTGATCTTTGATCTTACTGAGAAATGGCATCAAATAGTCTGTGTTTTAAAACATAAACAGGATCTATTATGCTATCCTGGCAGTCAACCACCCCTCTTCCATGATCAACAACATCTATGAAGTGTCCATGGGCTAAAAATCATCAATATTTATCTTGTGTTAGAAGGTGAAGAACAACCAGGAAAGGAAAGATCACTTCACTTTTGTCAGCTTCTTATGTGAGGTGAATATTTCTGCCTTTCTCCAGCCACTCAGTTCATCAGGGTTTGCCCTCTCCTGAAGGGCAGGGGCAGTTTTCAAAGACTAAGGGACAACAGAAAAACAATGAGAAGCCAAATTGTCATCCTAGTATGTTGTTATTCTTCACAACTAGTTAATCTTTGCCTGTACATGAGCTTGATTTTGTCTGCTTTTCTGATGAGAAGTGTGCATTGGGTTTTTGCTTCCTTTTTCCTGGTGTGGCTAAATGGAAGTTTGTAATTGAATCAGAAGTTCATTGTTCTGTCAGCTGTGGCAAAAAAAATATCTGTGAGGTGGCCCCAAAAGGCAGAACACTTGCCTGGCACATCTGGGATCCTCACTCTCATTTCCAGCTCTTAAGGCATCAAAAGTGTGGTAGAATTCCAAGGGAAGAATGTGAAGATGATGTCAGGCCTCCAAGAAATACAGGTTAAAAAATAAATTTAGAGAGGATAAAGGGAGTTGATGAGTTGGGAAGACAATCCAGTGAGGTCTGGAGTGGTGAGGAGGTTTGGAAAGATTCAAAAAGCCACTCTTTCACCTTCCACCTCTCTGTCCACAGCACTGAAACCTTTTCCCTCTTCACAGTCTCCCATGGATCTCTCCCAGACTCATGATAGTATAAACAGGGGTTTGATCTGTGCAAGCAAGAACACAGATGCTCATTTTGGAGCAGAGCTTTCTCCTTACCTGTGGCCAAGAGAGGCAATCCTGGCACTGCCTTCTGAGCTCATCAATTCCCTACTTGATCAGGAGTAAAGGCTTGGTGCTGCTATGTGCATTGTTTGCTTTGGACTCAGACTATGTTGACAGTAAAGGATTTAAGGATTGTATTTAATCTCCCAGTAAAACACTTTACAACTAAAGGGACAAAATATTATAGAGAAGTACTGAGAAATACACTGCTCTCCTGCTCTCAGCAGCCCCTCCTACATATTATTAAACATAGCTTTTCACCAAAAAAATGTGATATTTTTACATTTTTGCCCCACACAAAGATGTGGCATTATAAGATATAGTTTTATATATATATATATATATATACATATATATATATATATAGGATCCAAAGGCCCTGCAGTTCATATTATTGTTCCTCTCAGTTTCAGCAGTCTTTGATTCATATCCTGATTTGCTGCCCACTTGACCACACTCCCATTCCCTACTTTTTGCCACATGGAAGCTTCCACATTCCTCTCCAGAAAATTACTTCTGTCTCTGCAAAACCCCTTGAGATATGGCAGGCACTAAAAGCAAGAACTGGATCTAAGAATAGAAGAGCAAGACGGTAATCATGACAATAAAACCTCCCAGATCACCAGTCAGAGCAAACATTTCCATGCTCCTTTGGAGAGTTAATGTTCCCCAGCCACAAGCCAGTGCTCAGCTCCATGGGGGCAGGAGATGGGGGTGGGAGAACAGCCCCTTGCTGGCTTCTATCACAGCCAATAAGTGTCATAAAAACAAATATGAGCCAGGGGAACTGGCTGGGCCGTGTCAGAAGGTCTGAAGGGATGATTGCAGGTGAGGTAAAACCCCTGGAGTGGAACAGGAGAGAGAGAGGTAATTTGGAGGGTGAGCCACAAAAGCCTCAGCAGGGTTGGTGAAAGCTTTTAGTGTTTATTCCATGATCACACAACCACTGCTTGTGTGTAATGAAGACCTGCTTTGTCCATTGCTGGTTTCACCTGGCTGGTTTTGCATTTTTTTTGTAACAAAAGCTATGCTACAAGTTTTATAAAATAAAGTTTTTAAAAACCACTTATTTTTCTCTTAGTCATCTTTCCCCCTTGATTTTAATGGACAGTTATAAAATCCCTGAGATCTATCACAATTATTAAAGCCCCTGCTGCTAAAATCCCTTGACATCTGAGCTACAGAGAGGAAAAATCTGGAAAGAAAAATGTTGTAAAGTTCAGATGGTGGAGGCAGAGATCTACAGGATAAAATGACCCCAAGAGAGCAAGAAGTTTGGGGTGGGAATGATGCGAGTGAGGAGTGGAATGTGATAGGAGAGCATTAAAAATACAATTCACAAGAAAAATCCCATGTGTGCCACTGTGGAAATGTGTCTCTTCTCTTTGCTGTCCCTTTTTAATCTGTTTTCTGGCATAGTCAATGCATTCAGTGAAAATCTAGTTGCAGGGTCCCAAAATGACACACCCCCTCCACTGTGTCAGGTTTGCTGTGATTTCCAGTTCTTGAGAATTTGGAAACTTTAAGCCAGATGCTGATCTTTTTTTTTATGCTTTTTCAGGGCCTGACAAGAGGTTTGCTGCTACTCAGGAGACTTTGTCCTCACCAATGCTAATCTGGATTTTTTAACTCTTTGAAAGTGGCTGATCTTATATGGTGAATTGTTTCAGATGCTAAATTCCCTCACTTCAAAAAAGAATAAAAACAAAACAACAAAAAACTCAACCCTACTGAAAGTTTCCCTGCTTCCACTTGCCAGAATTGTACTCAATCTGTTGATAATTTTCTTGTCATGCTTCTTTTCCCAAAGATGGAGCCCAGCTTTCCTGGGGGTGGCTCAACACTTGCCTGCCCATAGGAAGCAGGGAGTGAATTTCTTGTTTTTCTTTGCTGATGTGTGCAGTTTTTTTCCTATTAAAATGTCTTTATCTCCAATAATGAGTTTTCTCATTTTTAGGGGAGTGAGAGAGTGGTTTTGTGGGGCTGAGTTCCCAGCTGGGGTTAAACAACGAGAGAATTGTATCAGTAAAGTCACAATGCTCTCTTCAAGATAAAAACCATGCTTTATTTTGACACCAAGAAACTTGCCATCAGACAGAAAATGACTTGTCTGGGTTAATTAAAGTAAGTGTGATATACAGTCTTCATAAAATATAATGATATTACATCACAGACTATGACAATACAGTCTGAAAGCTAAGGGAAAAATAGCAATATTACTGGAAATTCTGTGAAATATTTCTAATAATTCTGTCCCTGAGATCCATTAGAATTTGTCTCTTTATATGTGGCTTTTTTTTTTTCCCTGCTAAAATATTTTGTTGACACTAAAGAACACCTTTGGCCTTCAGAGCCTTTTTGTGTGGCTGTCCAAAGGACAGTTTAAGAGAGAGCTGTGAATTTTGTAACATGACCTACCAGATGTTTTTCCACCCATTGGGTGTCTTTTAGTTCAAGATATGGTAAAGAAAAAAAAAGGAATAAAAGAAAAAGAGAAGGGGGAAACATGTTCCTCTTTGAGCCTGGGAAAAGTAGTGATTTAAAAACATATTTCTGCTTTTCTCTGTTAGTGATATCAAGTGGATTTGCCTGCAAGGAACACAGCCTATGGGTTTCAGCTGCCTTTATATAAACTCTCTCTCAATAGAATATTTGATCTATGGGACAAATATGGGACCATATTTGTCCCATAGATCAAAATATCAACAACAGACAGTCATTTATCTTCAACCCTCCCAGGACTGGGATGGTTATTGTTTTTCTCATTAAGAAAGTTGCTAAATCCCGGGGGAGTCTGGGGTTTGCAGTTTCCACTGATACTCATTTGTCATATTTCTATTGCTGGTTAGAGGCACATAAATTTAGGTAAAGAATAATAATTGCTGCCTGAGGTCAGTCTCATGCCTCCCTTAAGAATATTACAGGGTTATGAAGAAAAAAAAAGGCACCTTTAGGAAGAGAAAATATGAAGACCAAGATTATTTTTAAAACCTAGGCACTACTAAGGTGTTGGATTATTGTTTGAATCAAAAAGGGTGGAATTGTCACTCTGGACTTGACATTTTCTACATAATTTGGGAGAAGGAGAGAACACCTGAGTCTGCAGAGTCATGGAAAATTGCCTTGGAAGAAAAAAACCTGTCCCATTCACACCAAGGAGATATTGAGTGACTATTGATGCATCAATATTTTTATGCAATTTTGATGTTTTGAACTCATTCATGGCTGACAAGAGAGGAAAGAATGAAACTGCACTTTTTATGAAGTTTTAATGGCTGTCACAGAAAAGACAGGATAAGGTCAAAATGTCACCAGGACCATTGTGGCAAGAGATGCAGAAGCAGCAGAGGAAGCTCCAAAATGAGACCCCAGAATGATTCCTCTGTGCAATATTTCAGGTAACAGCCCCAAGGTAACCTGGGTGGCTGCAGAGTCTCAGAGTCTGGTGGATTTGATCTCAGCATTCATTGGTATTTTCAAAATATGCTGTGGGGGCAAAGAGATGAACACTGAAACTACAGATTACACCTTTAATAAACCTTTAGGCAGTGCCCAGAGAAGCTGTGGCTGTTCAAGGCAAGGCTGGATGGAACTCTGGGCAGTCCAGTCCAAGTGGAAGGTGTCCCTGACATGGCAGGGGTTTGGAATGAGATGATTTTAGACGATTTTTAAGCTCCTTCCAACCCAAACCATTCTTTGATTATATATATATATATTTTTTTTTTTTTTTTTTTTTTTTTTTTTTTTTTAATTCTGTGTGGGTTTCTCACCAGGACAACTGGAGTGACTCCCCACCAGCAGTTTATGGAACAAAGTCCAGACCAAAACATGCAGCTGCTTCTGCAAGCTTGAAGGGATTTCTGTAAATTGTTAGTGTTTTACGTGTCCTGCCCCCATTCTTCAACATACAGCAAAGTTCTTATTCTGGTGAAGTAAATATCTGGTGAGGACCCTACAGGGCACATCTGGAGCCCATTGGTTTTGTCCAGTGCCTTGGGGATGTTTTCACAGGTGTGTAGTTAAACAGAGCCTCTAGGGCTCTTCCCCCCAAAGTATTTCATCACTGCTGCATTAGATTGTAAGAAACAAAAAAAAAAAAAAAAAAAGAAGAGTTAATAAACCTACAAACATTGTAAGATTCTATACCAGTTTTGTGGGTTTTTTCTGGACAAGGGAGAACAAAAAATCTTGTTGCTTGGCAAAGGTCATTTTTTTCAAGTATCACATATGTTCACTGGTTAAGTATTTCATTACAGTGCAGATAAAAACACAAGATGTCTCCAGTGGTTAGTGATGCCATGTTTTATTTATTACCTTTTGTAGCTTTATTCATCATAAAGGACACCTACATGTCCTTTTTTTAACCTCCAGCTGAGTTTAATTCTGAATGGCAATTCAATGCAATGAGAAAAACCCCAACTAATGAACTAAACCAAAGCAAAATAACATGTATTCTTAAAACATTGGAAAATCTACCCCTAAATTATTTATTTCATTTGATTTCTACAAAGAAAATTGTGAAGATGTGGGTTTTTTATAGCAAAAGGTCTGAATGGCCTGATACATATGACCAGATAAAAGTGAGTCACTTATTGCACTGATATTCCTGGGTTACAACATTATCTCCAAAGAGATAAATAAAGATATGATGTGTATCTTTTGCTGCTTGGATTCCTGGCCCCCATTTATAGGAAACTAAACCCAAATCTTGTTTTTCTCAGAAAAATTAGGATCAAGGCTTGGGCAGACTGAAGCTTCCAGCTATCCTTAAGATGAAAATTTCAGCTTCAAAGGTAGAAGGATACTGACAACAACGATTTTTTATAAATACTTAAAGAGTATTTAAAGAAGAATGACAAAAAAAAAAACATTCAGACCTGTGGAAAGTTTGATATTTTACTCTATTCCCAAAACTAATATCCATGTATCCATATCCTCCCATCCTCTCCATTTCCTTTGGACAAGGAGGCAGTGGCTTCAACAACCCTCAGTGCAGAGGGGCTGTAAAAATCTTCCTGGTGGCAAAGACTGCTCCAAGTTGGGAATGTTCTCTGTATCTTCAACATATGTGACACACCAGTGTAAAAAAGAGGTTAAATCTTGACTTATTTCCACTTTTTCTCACCAAACAGACAGCTCCAGTCTCAGCTGGATGAAGCCAGGGTTCCCACCTGAGTCCAAACAAGACTCAAGAGAATCAGAAGCACTGGTGGGGAGTGACTCATCTGAAACTCAAAAAGTAAAGTAAATAATAAGAGGGACAAGCCAAGCATTACCACCTAATTTTCCCCCTAAACTCTGTGTTCATGGCAAATTAAGGTGTGAAAAATGGTTTTAAGGAAGCAGAAGTTGTGTCAGGAAGGATGAATAAGCCCACAAAGGGATTGCAGAGTGTCATAGATGAGCTCTGTGTGTGCTTAGCAGGGTAAAAATCAGAGCTCTTTTAAGATACAAAGTTCAGCAATAGTCTGGGCTATGTAATTAATCAAAGATAATCAAACAATCTTCAAATTTGCCAAAGATACCATGGAGAAAAAGGGAATAAACAGTTCTGTTTTCAACACAGGTAGAAAGCAACACACACACTTCCCAGGAGGGAATGTTCATGTAGTTTTATGTCAAACCTTTTGATAGAAGGGATGGTGAGGCTTTGGAAGAGATGGTCTCCCCTCAGGAGTGTAAAGGCAACCCCTATCCTTGGGTGATTTCAAGAGCATTGATAAAAACCCACCAGACATTTCAGACACTGACCAAATGACCTTCTGGATCCTTGTAAAATTTATTCTCTTCCTTTGCAGTCCTCTGATGGCTACCAAAACCAACCACTACTCCTTGGGCTTCTCAGTATCCCATAGTAAGTGAGAAAAGGCATTTCCTTCATCTCCCTCCAGCTCTTGCATTAAATGTGGCTCCAGGAGTGATCCCCTGAGAAGACTGGGACTGACAAATTTGTCAAAAAGATTTTAACCAAGAGACAGAGAAGCAGAAAACAGAACTGCAAACTGTGTTTAACAGAAACACGTATTTATAGGGGTTTCCAGGATTGCTTTCAGCAGTTTAATGTCATATGGGAGGAAATTCACAATTTAAGAAATTGTCCTGAGCAAGGCTTTCTTCCTGGGAGCCTGAGGGAGGTTTCAGCAAGTCAATGGCATTGTCCAAGAAAGAATAAATAGGAAGATTATTTGAGTTCAACACTTTTCCCAGAGAAGTTGCGGATGCCCCATCCCTGGAAGTGTTCAAGGCTGGTTGGATGGGGCTTGGAACAACCTGGGATAGTGGAAGGTGTCCCTGCTCATAGTAGGGACCTTGAAACATCCCTTGAGATGATCTTTGAGATCCTTTTCAACCCAGGCAATTCCATGATTTCTGTGATTCTATGATTTAATGAACCTCACTTGAATTCAACCTGAATTTTCAATTGGTGGTGTCAGCTGGGTGAGCTCACCAAAGATACCTGTGCCAAAAAAATCACTCCAGCCCATATCTTTCCAACCAGCTGATGGAAATTATTACTTTTTAGCAGAACTCTTGGAGGCAACCCCAAGATGTAATCTATTCCCACATCTCACTATGCACCTCCAGGTTGCTGACAGCTTTTGTGGGGTTTTTCCTTGTTTGTTTGTTTTTAATAATATCCAATCTAAACTTTCCCTGAAGGAAAAAAGCAACTACTTAATTTAGTCACTGGCTAAATAAATATGTGATCACATCTAGTAGTTCTGTGTGAGCACAGCTCAAAGAAAAAGAGGAAAAAATACCATTTCTTCACAAGTATTCCCTTTCTTTCCCCAAACACTTCTACCATTATTAATGAAATCCAATTAACCTCCTTTGCCCCCCTCTTTTCTACAGACATTTCTGTAGTTATCTATCTCGGTCCATCACATAGACTGGAAATTTTGATAAATTGCTCAGACTAATTTGTACATCACTTGAGGCAGATGAGATAAATCATTCAAAAAGCATCTAGTGTCTCACAATAAAAACTCACCAAACTTGTCATGAGGGTAAATGCACTTTGACCAACCTGGTCTAGTGGGAAGTGTCCCGGCCCATGGCTGTAGGGTTGAAACTGGATGAATTTTATGTCCCTTCTTACCCAAACCAGTCTATGATTCAAAGACCCATCTGTCAAAATTTCCATGGCTAACTAAATTTGATTGTAAAAGGGTATGTCTGCAGCTTGAGGCCACTGTTCAGAGTCTTTGCCAAAGTTTCTGTGTGAGCCTGGAGAATTCACTGTCTGGTCACCCAGAGCACAGACTCAGATTTTTGCTTTCCTTGTCTTATCTGGCAAGTTTTCTGTTGCAATGGCCAAACACTGGGGTGCGAGGTATGGGGGTGCACACCACTGGCATGGGACTGAAATCAGTTCTTCTTTTCAAGAATTATTGTTTGGGTAAGAAGAGACCTAAAATATCATCCAGTTCCAACCCCTTGTCATGGGCAGGGACACTTCTCACCAGACCAGGCTGCTCCAAGCTCCATCCAACCTGAACCTGGACATTTCCAGGGCTGGGGCAGCCACAGCTTCTCTGGGGAACCTGTGCCAGAGCCTCACCATCCTCAGAGTGAATATCTAATCTTAATCTAATCTCTATCAGTTGGAACCCATTCCCTCTTGTCCTGTCACTACCTGCCCTTGTAAACCGTCTTGCTAGACTGGATTGAATCAAACTGGGTTTCCAGTTCTATTCCAAATTAATAAAATGTAAAGTCAGTAATATTTCTATATGTGGGTTATGGAACACACACTCTAAAGAATATCTGTGACTGGAAGTACTTGTGATTTGGTGCACCCCTCCTGGTTTTCCACCAGCATTGATTGTGTGCTATCAGCAATGATTGGAAAAACCAGGATCTGCAGAACTCCCTCCAGGACCAGTTCATTTGCTTTCTCGTTTTTTGGCTTGACATTATGTATGAACACTAACGCATATTTAAAGGGTACAATTCCCTGAATGTACCAAACAAAGCAGCAGCCTCTAATTTTGAATTTCCCTGGAGCTGGGGAGAAAAAGGGTTTGTCAGAACTAATAACGGGTGAATCCCAAAATGGGCTGTGAAGAGAAATTGTCTAATCCTAGTCATTTCCCTTGGTAGTCAGCTCCACTTTTACTGGGAGATTCTGCCTGGAAAAATTGTATTCAATAAAATGTTTTGTCTATATGGACCTATTTCAGTACAATTCTACTCTTGGAGACCCATCTGAAGAACTGCAGCCCCACATGTCAACCATTACATAGGCAAGCAAGAAAATGTTAATTTTGGCTGTGATATATTCTCTGTTTTACTTTAATTGGAGGAAATCCCCAAATCGATCAGTTAGGAAGCATTTGCTTACAGTGGAGGCTGGAGGTTTTTAGAAAGGGCTTTAGTTACAAATAATAAATTATCCCAATAATAAAGAACTGAATGGCAACAGGGAACAAGATATTATGAAGCGAGTCTTCCCAAAGCAAATCTCTTCCCACTGCTGCGCAAGATGCATTAGCATGTGTAACATACTGTTAGGAAACAGTTTATTTCTTTTAGGGAGAAGACCTCATTCATTAGAACAAGCATCTGCCTTCCCACATGATTTAGTTCTGCGGGTCACAATTTAGTTCATCTGGGTCTCCTTGGTGTAACACACCATTGAGGTAACAATTAATGGCTTAGTTCCACCCTGCTAAGAGCTATTACTGCCTGCTCTGTATTCCCAGTGCCTTCCCTTTCCTGGAAGGCACACACAGCCACTGCTGTTCAAAAAGTGCCTGTGCAGAACCCTTAAGGTTTAGACAGAAACTCTCTTTGGGACAGAGAAAATATCTCCTTAATTGAGTAGCTGGGACTGCCTGGATGCTGCAGTAGTTAAGTCTCAGACCACAAGGCTGGTTGGACCTTTCCAAAAATATTTTTAAAATCTAATTAAGTCATAGAATTGTTTTGGTTGGAAAAGACTTTTAGGATTGCGTACGCAAACGATCCAAATAAAATATGTCCCAAAGTCCCACATTTTTAAAATGTTTTTTAAATCCATCCAAACATGCTGACTCTACCACTGCCTGATTCCTTCATCCATATCATTTGCAAAGATATTAAACAGGGCTGATCCCAATTCTCAACCCTGGGAGACACCACTGGTGCCTGGCCCCAGCTGGATTTAACTCCATTCCCCACCTGGCCACTCAGCCTGGTTTTTACCCAATTAACAGAGCACCCACCCAAGCCCTGAGCAAGGAGTCTATCCATGACTAAAGCTTGGCTAAAATCCACCTAGACATCTCCAGCCTTTCCATCATCCCTGAAGTCACCTTGTCATAAAATGGGATCAGGTTGGCCAAGCAGGACCTGCCCTTCACCACCCCTGGTGTCCCCTGGTCCCCTGGGGGCTCTGCACAAGCCACAGGATGCTGCTCCAGGTGATTTACTCCAAAACATGCTTCAACACTGAGGTCAGGCTGACAGGCTGTAAAACAACTCCTGTGAGACAAAATCTTCCACATTCCAGCATTTTGCCTTCAGGCTCATGCCATAATTATGTAAAAACCACACTGCATCCCAAAGTATAACTTTTTACACATAGAGCAAACAATTTTATTTATTTATTTATTTATTTATTTATTTCACTTAAAAAAACCACAAACAAACAAAAAACCTGCAAAAAACACTGATTTTTATCTATTGTATATTCAGTAATGTGGTTAAGGCACATGGCTTGCATGAAGTCTGGGTAAGGATAGCTCCTCATGAAATGTAAAGTAATGCAGTATAAAAACTGAAACAGTCAGCTTTCTTGTGATATTTACTGAATTTTACATGCGCTGAATGTGATATCTGTGCTCTAGTTTCTGCAATCTACTCTGTAGTTTCTAAAATATATACACTAGATTTATGCCCGTTAAAATAACATTATATAGAGATAAGGTGGTTCCACTAGACAGTTAAATCCAGTTCCAACATGAAGGTTAGATTTGCAATTTAAACAGAAGGTGAGAATTACAGAGAGTTAAAAACATTCCTTCATGTCATGAAATGCTCTTGTATTTGCTTTGCCTTAGTTCCCCTTTCTTTAAGAGGAAGACCATTCTCTTACCTCACTGCAGACTGTAGAGGATACAGTGAAGGTGATTAAATAGTCAAATAATGGGTATCAAAAAATTGTTCTGAAGTGACAAACAGACAAAGACATAGCTAGTAAATAAGTGCTTCTGAAGTAATTTAATCTTTTAAACAGTCACATGGATTATTGAAAACTGTTTTCAAAAAGAATGTATTTTCATAGAGTAAAATATGGTAGGTTACAAAATTATTAATCACTATATAAGTTCCTTAAGGAAAACAAGACTTTACCTGTTCTTATCTCAGCCTCTCTCAAGCATAGTAGAAACAAGACTAAGGGCAGATGTCAGAATTTTTTCCACATAAAACACTTATTTTCTTTATCTATGACACCGATTTTGTTAATGCATAGTTTTATTTATAAGACTTTTAACTGAATATTCAATTTTTATTAGTCATGCTTGTTTGTCGGATATTTTATTTAACATTAAAAGGCAACATTTTGTATTCATTAACATTGTACTGTGAAATATTGGTTTAAAACACCTGAAAGCATACCTTGACTTCTCTTGATTTTTCTTTATTTGGGGCTTTTTTTCCCCTTTTGATCTGTGCTGTTTCATCTGTAATGGCTTTAATACATACAACAACAAGCAGTCTTGTTGTTTCTCTCCTACTGAAAACCACTCTGGATTATTCTCTTTCACTGAGATTTCCTTTTTGAACTCTTTCTGATCTCTTTGTCAAACACAGGCACTTCAAACAATGATGGTGTGAGAGATATTTTATGTTCTTCAAGAGCCTGATCAGATCCATAAACATATTTCCCTGCCAAGCATGCTGGCTTTGTTACTCACCAAACACTGGGATGCTGAACATTTGACTTCTTTATGTGCTGGTAACTGTTTCTCCCTTTTTGTGCCAAGGCTCGATGCCTAAAAATAATAACTGGAAATATGGAGTAGTTGTGAATATTCTCCTTTCCCAACTTTTGCTCCATTTCTGCTGCTGAGTCTGCAAAATCAAAGTATTTCAGGTCACTCTGCTGAAGGCAGTTGGAATATTTCAGGAGATATCAGCAGCAAAAAAACCTGAACAATTCAATTTTCTGATTTGGGGTCTCTGCAAAATATGGGACAAGCCAAACTCCTTTGCTTACACATCTTCTCTCTTCTGCATTCCCCACCTGCCACTCTCCCAGAGAAAGTTAAAGGGCATAAATCTGTCAGCTGTCAAGTGATCTGAGAACCTGAGGTGTTAAGGAAATTTCTAAAAGAAGAAGCTGAAATCCCTGAGTTTCTCCAGAAGATCAGAAACCAGCTGAACTCGTACAATTAAGCTCATACAGATGGAAATACCAAGGTCTTCTGCAGGGTACAGTTTGGTCCCTGATAAAAGAACTAAAATGTGCTCTTCTGCTCTCTTTTGGAAGTGCACAATCCAGTCATCTCCACATGAACTAAGGGTTTAGGTTCTCACATTTAACAGCAACAGGCTCTGTACCAGCAGAGTCAATGGGAACAAGGATGTGACTCATCCCAATAGCGATGAACATCTTGTTTTAAGCTGAGCTTCACCCACTGCTGTATGGACTCTGTGTGTGTCAGGAGTCCAGACTGGCTCACACCCTTAGGTTGGGACAAACCCACACTGCAGGCACCCACCTTAAAACACAGCACTAAGGATTTGCCTGCTTTGAATGGGTGCAGATTTTACCTGCCTGGGGCTTAATGAATTGCGTCTTGTCTCTTGCTATGGCTTGGCATTCACCCGCATCCCTACTGACACTCTCAAAATGATGCTAAAACCAGAAAATACACAGAGATGTGAAGATTTATTTGTTTGCACGCAGAGTTTGACAGCAACAAACTCAGGTTTGATTCTCAATGAAGACAAGCTGAGGATTATGTCAAATTCACCTGTCCTCCCACAGTCACTTTTTCATCCATCCTTCCTTGCTGTATTTGGGCAGGACAGTCCTGAAGAGCTGAAGTTGCCCTTTAGGAAATGCATCTGCAACCTGTAGCTCAACGGGGCTCTGCTGTCAGGGGACAGTGCCAGCTGCCGCCATCAGAACAGCAAAAAGCTGTAGAGGCAGCTTTTTCTTCTGTGTTTTCTACCAGGAATGGAAAAACAGAGTGAAACAAGCAGAGACAGATGGTGGGAACAACAGACAGCATAAGTAGCATTAATCTAATTCACTCCAACAGCATGAAAATTGGGTTTCTATCTTATACAAGTTCTTCAACACACAATTGAAACACAGTGGAGCCTCAAGAAAGTAAATATTTTCACTTAGTAACAGATATAAAAATTGTATGGATTACACATACTGCAGTAAGAACTTATCTAAAATGCAGCCTCCAATCTCAACTGCCTTTAGTGAATCTTGGTGCCTTTTGCATATGGAATGTTTAAAAGCTGTGTGGATTTGGGGCATTCTACAGGACAGTCGGAACCTCAAATGTCTGTAATGAAAAAAAAAAGCTTTTAAATACAGGAGGTTTCTAACATGATACGCTGGCATGTTAGCCAACATGATTATTTTATTAGATACAAACTAGTTAATAATCCATGGGGTATTTTTCTTTGCCTTTAAGAAAAACGTGCTATTTCCCTACTGCTCATTTAAGAAAAGCTTTTAAAATTTTCATTATGAAAAACCTCCAAAAATTGCCACTAATTTCCCCCTTTCTCTGCCTTTATACTGCTTGTAAATCAGATGTGATAATAACTTCTGAGGAGCTGGAAAGAGCATATTTATCTCCCTGAGAAAGTTATGAGGATGACAGCTCAGTGCTTCAGCAGTGTCAGAGCTGTTACATTTCCATTCATTAACTTTCCCTTTTTCTATATAAAACCACATAATTGGGACTTCCCTTAGTGGAAACATTTAGTGCATCTTTAATGGGCGATGCAGGATTCCAGCACTTTATGCCTGAATTTAAGAGTTATTGAGAGCTTCCTGAGAGCTGCCAAATGTTGCATGTTCCCATAGACTCAGCATCTTTCAGGATTGGACTCTCTTCATATTTGTAGTGTTAATAATGTCAAATCCCCTGTAATATTTTCCTAATCTATTTACAAAAATGTAATGTACAAAAATGTAAAAACAAAAATGCTCATACTGAACATCTCCAAAATTATCTATTCTTATGGGGTTTTTTTTTAAAGTATGTTTTCTCCAAGTCTGAAGTTATTAAAATAATGTAATTTTTCCCTTCTTCCAGGTGAATTTTCTGGCTAAAATTAATGAGAAAAATAAGTGTTCATTCCAATTGATGGGGTGGTTGAGAGTGAAAAATGTAATCTGGAGCAGAGAAATAAAAATTTCATCGTAACTGTCTTGATGCACCAGTATCCACCAACTAAATTCTTTGCTGGAATTCTGGGTTTGTGAGATTTCCAGTTTCACACCTGTGAGGTAATTTGTTAATTTAAGGCTCACCTGACCATCAGCCTTCAGGAGAGAAGAATGGATCAGAGTTAGAGCACAACAAATAGAATTCTGAGCTTTTGGGGTCATTCTGCCAACTCAAGAGTTCGGTACCCACAAAATGAAGAACACAAGGAATAAAATGAGAAACATGCAAGGAATAGGTATCTTAGAAGTACTTACACAGAGTCATAGAATCTCCTAAATTCATGGAATCACAGAATAATCTCAGTTCCAAGGCACCTGCAGGGATTGTTGAGTCCAACTCCTTGCCTTGACCACAACTGAACCTGTCAGACAAAAACCCCAAGCACTAAAACACACTTTTTTCTGAGAGAAAAAGCCACTGTCAGATTTCCCACGGTACCTTTCCTAATAAACTTTACCTCCCTCAAAGGCTGCAGTGAATCCCAGAAACATCTTCCTCTTTACCTGATCCTGCTGCATCCCCAGAGAAAGCTGGGAATTTTTCACATAATACAATGTGATATCATGAGGATTGAGAAATACTTTTGTGTGTGCTTGACACTTAATCCCCAAAACTATTACTTAAATTTTCTCCTCTTGCAATAAAACAGGCAGAACTGAAACAAATCCCTCAACATTCCTTTACTAAAAAGGAATGCATTGCAGTGTAATTTTTCCTTGAGAAAATTTCATTTTTGCAATTATTCTCTCAACCACTGCATGAGCACTGAGAAAGGAGACCTGAAAATACATGTGTTTTTTGTTTCCAAAAGCAATTAACAAAATTTAAAATGCAGTTACTTCAAGGTTAAATTTAAATTTATTTATGTTTTCCATACCTCCTGGCATTCAGGCACATCTCATATCCCCAGATGTGAGAAATCATTGCTGTGATAAACCACCACATGGGGCTCTGAGTAACCTGGTCAAGAGGGAGGTGATTAAATGATCTTTAAGGTCTCCCCACCCAAACGGTTCTGGGCTTCCATGTTTCTATATAACAGACCATGCACAAGAGTATTAAACTAAGCACTAGCACCATGGATAGCTCAAATTCCTTAAGTCTGAAAGGAGGGAAACCTCTTAATTAGAACATTTGGTACCTCCTTAACCACTTAAATACCACAAAAAGGAATGGAGACAAAGGGAGCCCCTTGCTGTGCCTGTGGGAAGTGCAAATTCATGTTTTTTCTTTTATGTCCCACTCTCTCACTATATGGAGCAGTGACCAAAAGTGGATTCTTCATGAAAGTACGGACTTAGTTTTCTTTAAAGTTTTCTGTTGCACTATTCAACACATCCCAGAGGTTGACACACTGAGCTTGGTGTTTATTTGGCACTTGTTTGTTCATGGAGTACTTGAAAAGGGGATTAGAAACATCTGGTCACATATTCCCCAAGATCTTCAAAAGATCAGGAATCTGCAAAGAAGAAGTCAAGGAACAGTAAATCCAGAAACAAGGACTTGCGTCAGGATTGTGCATCAGGAGGGACCTTGGTCTTCTCAGCTCATGGGATGTTTAGTCCATGTTAAGTCCAGGATAGTTTCTGATCAGGGACATGGAAGAAAAAGATCTGAGTGCCTTGAGACGGAAAATGAAGGGTTGTCAGCAGGGTCCCATGAGGCAGTTGCCTGGAATAATTGGTTCTGGATTTGATGACAGTGGCACTTTCTCCAGCCTAATGCTCTTAATTTATGTCATGTCCCATGCAGGACATACAATGAAGAGAGGAAATGTTTAATATGAAAAAATAATCGCTGGTTGATTGGTCAGGATTCCACATTTTGGTGATGCTGGAGAGAAACCTTTCTCAATACTGATGACATTTGAAATGTTCAGGGGAAAGAAAAGGATAAATGGTTATTAAGAGCTTTTCTTCAGTCTTTCTTGAGTCTACATGCACCAAGAACCAATGCTATTTTTAAAATCATGTGTTCTCCAAAGACCAGATGTTTTCTGTTGTATTAGTGCCTGAAATTTAAGTTTGTTTCTCTTCAAAGATCAGTCTTTGAAAACATAATGGAAAGACCTCAGTGGGAGCCAGCTGGGGGATCAGTCTCTTCTCCCAGAAAACCAGTGATAGGAAAAGAAAAAAGGCCTCAAGTTGCACCAATGGAGGTCTAGGTGAGATATTAGTTAAAAATGAAATTCATAGAAAGGGTGGTAACCATTGGAACAGAGCAAGAGACAATGACAGGTGACAATGGAGTCACCATTCCTAGATGTGTTCAAAAAATGTGTGGATGTGGCACTGGAGGACATGGTTTAGTGGTGAAAACCTGGTGGTGCTGGGTAAAAGGTTGGACTTAATATTTAAGGTCTTTTTCAATCTAAATGATTCTGTGGCTCTAGGAGTATGGTGGCTCTTTAAGTCACGTTATTTAAACACAGTTTGTTGTTCCCCATTGTCCAGTAAGAAATGCACAAGAAGGTAACACAAAACATATAGAAATGCTTAATAAATGTATGAACCAGGTCACTTTAATAACTACTTAATTGCCTTAAATTAAAAAAGACTTTTTAAGAAAGGAAATTAATTAGCATATCAGAACACTGAATTTTCCTTTTGTGGGTGTCTAAGCTATTGCTACCTAGATTGTCCTAAAACCACACAGATATTTTCCATTTTGGGCTTGGTTTGGGTGTTTTTCTGCAAGTCATAGATTTTCCTTGGGCTATGGAGGTAATTCTGCCAAGTGTCCAGATAGCTGATCTAATCATGAGTCTTTATTAAGGGCAGAGAGCTTGAAGATTACAGCTCTAGATCTTCACTTTTCACCTGTGACCTTAATTTGTGACTTCTTCTGGCTCTTTGTTGTTGTGGTGCAATATTTCTTAATAGACTGAGACCAAAGAATACAAGATCCATTTGACATTTTAAAGAGAATTTAGGTAAGGCAAACTGGAGATACCTGTGTCTGGCCAGGGGACCAAATTCACTGATGCTGTATTTGCAAAGAGTGCAGGAAATCTTTCTTTGCACGAGGAAAGAAAATAAATTAAAAAAAAAATCCCATTGTCTTGTTTATGTCTCAGCAGAACAATCCTGGGGGTGCAGTGCCATGTTGCTCTCAGTGAGACACCTGAATCATGGACTCCCTGGCCATGGCAGGGGGCTTGGAATGAGATGAACTTTAAGGCCCTTTCCAACCCAAACCATTCCATGATTCTATAATTAAATATGATTTGTAAAACTACCATCTACTTTGGATCTGCCTGAGAAGTTCCTCATCCAATCACAGCCCCAGGCAAGCACCCTTGGGTCTGCCAAGGTCACAAAACACAAAAAAACACCTCCTGAATCCTAAGAAAAACTTCATCTTGTTCTGATTCATTCATTCAGCTTGACTGAGTTAGAAGTCCCCCTGCTCTCTGCTGCCTGCACAATGAGCCAGGGTGTTGGGAAGCAAAGCAAAATGAATATGTAGCTGTTTCACGGGGTTATAATGGAAATTTCAGAGTAATCTGATCAGATCTGTTCCAATATACCCTCAAACCACTCCTGCCATAAGCATGATGGGTGAACACATTGAAATTTGAGCCCAAATTGTGGGACTAATTCTGAGTTTATTGAAATGAACAAGGACAAATGAGGTGCTACTTTCGCTCCCTGACACACAATCAATTTTAGAAGGGCTGCAGCACCTTTATTGTGAGTTTTAAGCTGTAAATCACATCAGAGATTCGACTTTTCACTTTGGCTTTGACTACAGTGGCTTGACTCCTTGACTCCATGTGTAGATAATAAAAAAGCAAAGATCATTTGCATTTAAACTTGGTCTGCTACTATTAAAATAAAAAAAAAACAAAAACAACCAAAACAGAACCAATCTGAAATCAGCCTGAAGTTCTGGCAGCAGGACATTCTTTAGCACTTTTCCAGGTATGTTTCCCCTTCTTTTTTTTTTTTTTTAATAACATTAATCATATTCAGCATTTGCTTTTTATTTGCCTATTTCTGACCTCACATAAACAGCTCAGCCAAATAAAATGCTTGGAAATGCTTTGAATAGAAAGAACATTCTTTAGCCCGGAGGGCAAATGATCCTCTTAGGATGTTAGAGAGATTTAAACACCTGAAGCCAAGGACATCCTAAAATTCCTGTCTCCCACTTCTTGAATAAGCATTCAACACACGATGAGTTCTGGGTTATTGTGGCCAAAGTTTGCATTGCATTTCCTTCTTGAGAGATTCAGTCTTGCACAAGAAAATTCTGATTTAATGAGGAGTGCAGGGTGGGCTCAACAGATTCAGATTTTATATTAGGGGGAAAAAAAAGTGAAGACACTTCTCTAGGAGGTTAGTGCAGTTCTGAAACTGATCATCCAGAAATCGGTGGGATCTCAGCCATGGAGGATTTTAAGATTTGGTGAGGCAAAATCTGACCTACTGCTGTGTCGGGTTCGGCTGTCTGTCTCTGCCCCGACACGGGTAGTGTGGTTCTTGGGTGGCACGCGTTTTAAAGGACGAGTCTGGACTCTTCAACTTTTCGGTCTTCAGGTTGTTTATTATTTCTTATCTACAAAATTTTCTGTCTGCCCAACAGAGGTCTGATCTGCAAGCAGTCACAGGCACTCTCTGACCACCCACGGGGCGGTCATGTCTTTTTATACTAATATCTACGTACCTTTATTTCCCAATGCTTTTCACCCATGTTAGCAAGTGCACCTTCACCATAAACCAATCCCCAAATGCCAACATCACAACAGGAGATGGAGGACAAGAAGAAGAAAGAAGAAGGACGAGACACGCCCTGATCCCTCCATCTTGTCTCCATAACCCCCCTGTACCCAAAAACCTTAAAGTCTATATTTCACTTTCTAAATGTGTCCCTTTTACACCTTTTACTCTAAAGTGATTCTCTTGTCCTCAAACTCTTGTTATTTCTGTGGATGGATCAAAATCAAGCCACCAGACACTTCTGGCAACATTCCAGGATTTTCGAGACCCCCAAGGGTTCTCCTGGCATCTCTGGACATTGGGAACGATGTGCTGAGATCCCACACTGCTGGGCACATTGTTGTGATGTGCAGATCTCTAGAAGGCCAAGCAATGTTTCCATTGCCATGGGATTCATTTGGCTTGAGATTTGTGTGAGTGAATCATAGAGGACCCAGTCAGAAATGAATGGGGCAGGAAACAGGCACACGTTTTCTAACATCCTGAGAAGGACCTCATAATTCTTGATGCCAATAGAAATGTCTTTATATCAAAGATTGGATTTGGTTTGATTTTCAGAATAATTAATTTAGAAGAGTGACTCCCAGATCTCCCAATCTGTTTGGTAGAAGAAGATGAGTTACCTTCTCCATTTTATTCCAGTATTGTGCCTGATGAACTGAAGGCCCTTTTAGACATATTTAGTTTCAGTGACTGTAGGAGGTAACTAAGAAGTTTTCGTCTAAATGTTGTTAAATGTTCTAAAATATCTCAGACTATTACCAGTAAAGAATTCTACAGCAAATATGTGAATGACTAAAATAACTACAGCAAATAGAGTTTTCATCTCTTTACATTAATGTCTTATTGCTCTTAGCATTACTGGACCATTAAGAAAATGCAGTTAGGGATAATTCCTGAGTTTTGTTTTCTTCCTGAATGGTCTCCATGGCAGATTAAACAAAAATAAGATTTAAACGTAAATAAAGAAGCTGCTTTAGACAGGCTTTCATGAATCCCTCCCCAGTGATGTAGAACTCTGCCAAGTGGATGAGTTATCTTCTTCCAGACTGCTCAGAGAGACTGAAACTGCATTCTAGGATACAACAAAAAAAAATAAACAAACAAAAAAAAAGACATTTGGAATAGTCTCTGGGAGCCTTTGAAAGCAGCAAATAAGATGCTACTTTTAATTCTCCCAGAATACAGAGAAAAGGGAGTCAGAATGGGATTGACAAATGACCATCACAATGACAGACTGGGACAATTACAGTAACAAGAAGGAGGCAAGATTTTATTTTTCAAGTTCTCCAACAGAGCACTTGTAAGGAAAAATTAAAAGGAATACATTAAATTAGGGTGGATAGGTCTGATCTTTTTTCCTATGTCCTGCTATGGAGGAGAAGAACCTGCAAAACCAAGGGATGAATTTAAAAATGGCCCAGAAGAAGTGCAAGGATTGGGGACAAAATATGTGCAGAGCTCAAAAATGTCATGTTACAACCCTAGTCACCACCCTATGGGTAGCATACAGGCCTCAGCTGTTGCTGCTTACTCTTTATTGGCTTTCAGATAGAAAAATTCAATTTCCACACTTGTCAATCCAGTGTTGTGCACCAGCTTCTAACCACATACACACAAATGCTGTGTAATCGTTTTTTTGAAAGATGTTACATGTAAACCTGTCAGAAGGAGCTTTGACATCTCTGATTTTTAAGCATAGTTTGCATTTTTAAGGCAATAAATAAATAAATACAACTGAAGTGACTACAAAAAACCTGTAATCAAGAGAAAAGCCTCAACAAAAGTTGATAAAAAACGTGAATATATCAGATACCTAGAAATGCCTGTCATGTATATAGAGTAGCTAAGTTCTTCCAGAACTAAAGAGAAGATAACAGCTTCATTCTCAATTGCCAGCACATACACGACACTTTTGATATGTGATGTCCTTCTTAGCTGGAATGTCTGAGTGCACAAGAGAACCTCATAATGGGTGGGAGTTTCCTTCAGTTATCTAAGCCTGTTCTATGTACATGAAAGAAGGTGAGGAAAAAAAGTGTACTCTAAAATTCTATTCTCACCTTTAACTTGCAGCTAAAGAGACATCACATTTTAGACAGTTACAATTCCAATGAAAATGCAGTCAGAATTAAGGAAGTAAATTCAAATCTGAATTACTGATAAAGAAAAATGAATAGTTTTTACTCTCAATAAATCCATATGCATGCCTAAAATCTCACTTAATTACAAAAAATATCAAACTTTTTCCTCAGGAGTTGCTCTGAGCTCTTTTTACCCGGCCACAAATGCCAGACTTTTTGATGGGCATGCTCCCAACCTGTGACAGAGGCAGGTTAGGAATTCCTATTTCCTTCCCAGCCAAGACCTACATGGACAGACTGAATAAGAATAACACCAATTTACATGTAACATGCACTGAAAGATGCTGATCACATTCACATGGATGTGACACAGTCAGGTGTGTCTCCAAGTGACACCAAGTGCAACCATGCAAGTCCTTATGTTCTTCTAGACCATAAAGACTGGAGGCTATTTCAGTTTAAATTACCTGCTTGTTCATTTCCTCCATGATATTTCAGGATACATGGAGAAATCCCTTATACAGTTTGGAAACTGGAGTTAGGTTTTCCACAATTCATGGTCTTCCTGAAAGTTGATACTGGGTTATATATAAAAGTTGTGCAGCACCCGCCTGGTGTCCCTGAGGTGTTTACCTTGAAGGTAATAAGAGGTATTCATTTGGAGCAGTTTGTGGCAGGGTAATGAGAGTCCAGGGAGCACAAAATTCAATTATGGGTAGTGTGTAATGTATGTGTGTTTTCATGATTTGTATTGATCCATGCGCATGACAGATTGGTTATAAATTGGGTAATATATTACCTGGTAAATGAAATACACTGGACTGCAGCAGCACATTAGGTGGTGTATTGAATTCTCATGGCCACTGTGACATTTTATTTGTGGGTGTAAGAACCTCTGTTATTGTGTCTGTGTTTGTTTTTCTGTTGTAATTGTAATTTACAGGTGATACTTGGGTCCTTTATGGAAATATTTTGGCACCACAACACATCAGATGACTGTGTGCCCTTGCCATGGGTGAGGGGAAAGGGTGAGTCTCTCCCTTGGGGAGTCAAGAGTCTCCAGCCAACCTGATGGTCACACCTTTCACAGCTTTGTCTGCCTCAAAATGAAAATATCTGCTGGTGAATACCTTGACACATCAAGTTTCCTTCAAGTCTGAATCTGGATCATGTTCTTTTTCAAGAGCATCAAAACCGCCACCACAAAAACAAGCAAACAAACCAAAGAAATCCCCCAAAATCATCCAAAACCGCTAGAAAACTTCCTTGTATAGTGAGTGTACCCCATGGACATTTCACTCAAAGGAAAATGCAAAGGACAAATTCTATTAAGGAACAAGCAGGAAATAGAGAGTTTTGAAAGCACAAAAAAATGTTGCTACATTCCTTTTGGAAAGGAATGAAATAAGGAGAATAAGACAACATTTTTTGTCTTTGTCCTGACGTTTTTGGCTGGCAAAAATGCAGAAGCAAACTCCAAAAATTTTGTTGCTTCTAGAGTGGGAAGTGGAAAGAAGATTTATTACACCTTATTATTTATACGACTTCTTATAGTTGCAAATGTATTTCAATAATCTTTATAGAGCTCAATTATACCACAGCCAATTGATATGAATGATTTCAGTACTTCTTAATATGCTGTTTAAAACCTCCAGTGAAAACTTTTCTTAATGCATGATATAAAATATATGGCAAACTCTTTTAATGTAACTAAGTCCTGGTTTTATTTTGTAGCTAAAATGCAGAAAGTGCAGAGATTGGGTTTGTATTAGTCTATAGAGATGTTTACCTCTTTCCAGTTCTGTCAGTATTTCCACTTCTAATTTGGCAAAGAGTTCTTGCGCTGATCTTGTTTATTTGTTTATTTCAGGGAATAATTATGTCTTCTGTTCTTGATTTATGCCTGTTCCTGGCTGTCTGAAATTCTGTGCTCTGTGCTAAACTAGAGGTTTATGCTCATCAAAGTGCATCCTCTTAACTTTAGCTCCACTGTTACAGCACTGTGTGTGATAATTATAAATTTATTAATTATGGGATGTACTTGGGCTGGAGATTTACCACCTCTTAAATACTCTACGGGAATCAAATTCTGGCATCAGTATTTACCTGCCTGATCCCTCCTTGGGCATCTCATCTTTTAGACAAACTCTGTGCAAGAAAATGAGAGGAGAGCAACACTTGTGCAAAATGTTTCTTGTAAAAACCGGATGTGTTTTTGACTTCTCAAATATGTGGTTAGGAACAATTTAAAGTGTTGTTTTCACTTAACAATGTAAGGTGATGGAGTATAATTTTTCCTCTGTGAAGGAAAGACTGAATCTAGGTCTCAAAAGGTGAAGCTTCCAAAAATGAAAGGCAAGTCTCAAAAAATCTGCAAGGTAGTTGTGAAGTAATTTCTAAAGGTGTTTAAGTAAAGTGGCATGTACATGTTGAACTGAATAGTGCTTTGGAGAGAAGTTAGTTTCCATAATTAGCCCAAGATTTAGGATTAGTCCTGGTGACATGAATATTTCCTTTCTGGAGCTCTTGCACTCACACTACCCAGGTATCCAGCACCACAGCCTGAGGTGCTTTTATTGCACTTTATTAATGTTCTTTTTCTGTTTTGTTTCTCTGTTGTATCAGTCTCCACTAGACCTTCTGGATACCAATTCTCTAAAGAGAAAGAAACTTTGACTTCTGTGGTAATTCACACCTCCTGTCTTCTGTACTGTCCCTCCTCTGAACTTTCCTCTACATGTTATGAACCTGCAGTGCACAACCCCTGAGAATGACAACCTGTAAGCACAGAATTCTGGTGGCAGGTTGTGTTTGTCTCTCCTCAGTCATTTGTACAAAGGAAAGGAATATTCAGAATTAAATAGCAACCTGTAGCAGCGCTGTGTAACTTGACAAGCAGACATAAGTATATTTAGCAGCCTAATGCTGTCTGAAATTAGATTTCTTCAGAATAACAGTGCTTTCCAGACAAGCAGGAGGATGATGGGCAGCCTGATTCTTTGCAGCAAATTAAAAACCAAGTAGTCTTTACGGTGGGAACATTTATCTATATAAACAGGATGAAATGAAATGATCTTAGGTCTCTTATTTTCACAGAATCACAGAGCCGTTTAGGTTGGAAAAGACCACCAAGACCACCAAGTCCAACCTTTGACCAATCATCACTTTTAGACCAGAGCACTGAATGCCACATCCAGTTGTTTCCTGAACACCTCCAGGGATCAGGTCAAATACCTGACCACCCTTTCCAGGAAGAAATTGTTCCTGATGTCCAACCTGAACCTTCTCTAGCACAACTTGAGTCATTTCCTTCTGTCCTGTCCTTAATTTCCTAGTAGAAGAGGCTGAGTCCCACCTGGCTCCAATCGCCTTTCAGGGTGATGCAGAGAGTGATAAGATCTTCCCTGAGCCTCCTTTTCTCCAGGCCAAACACTTCCAGCTCCCTCAGTCACTCTTCCTATGACTTTGTCTTGGTTTAAAAAGACAGGTATCTGCTTAAGGAAGGTTGGAGTCTTCCTTGAAATGGAAAATGTAAAACCCCTCACTCCAAATTACTATAATTTTGAAATTAAAAGGCTTTCAGGAAAAGATATGGGAATAGGAATAACAGTTCTTTAGTAGGAAAACTAAAAATACAAATGCAGTAATACAAACAAAAAAACCACTGACAGAGTCAGAACAGGAGCTGACACCCCATGGGTCAGGGTGGTGGCTGCAGTCCCATTCCATGGTGGCTCAGCCCTCCTGCAGTGCCAGCTGTGGCTCTGTTGGAGCAGGGATCCTGGAGAAGGGTGGAGTTTCCCTCTGGAGGTCCAGTGGTGGTGTGGATGGGCCTGGTCTTCCTCTGGGAATGCAGTGGAAAAGAAAGCTGCTCCTGTGGGAATGCAGTGGGAAAAGGCTGCTTGTGGTGTTCCAAATCAGATTATATCCAGGTAGGAATGTTTGGCTCCTCCCCATGGGCAGAGCATCTCCCAATGGGATGATGGAATTATATCAGTCATGCAGGGACGCTCACTGGCCATGAACAGCAGATATCTCCTGGAGGGAGGATTGGTTGTGGAAGAGATAAAGAAAACTGCCCAATGAACAGAAGATAACTGCACCACCTCTAACAGATGGCAATAGAACACACACCCCCAGCTAAATCTTTCAGCCTAAGACAGACTTGTTCTCAAGACTCTTCACCAGCTCCGTTGCCTTTCCCTTTTCACTTTGCCTGAGACAACTATACTTTTCATATGAGTAATAAAATATTCCCAAAGATTTTCCTGCCAGGCCACCAGCTATAAACTAACAGGAAAAGCCACAAGGCAAGAGGATGAAGATAGCATTGATCAAGTAAATATTCTTTTTTCAATGAATGTGCGACATCTGCACAGCATCCCCACTGAATTTTTGACCAGTGGTTTTTTTCTGAACAGGGAACAAGTGTCACCATCTCTTCCCTTTGCACCTGCCTTGCCTCCCTGATCTGCCTGCTCTGCATCTGGCAAAATGCACAGTAGCATGGGATGTTCCACCTGAAACTCTTATTTTCACTCATATTTTCATACTTCACTAAAGAACTCCTTGATGTTTTTATGGCTGTAAAAGTAGAGGTCCCACAGTTGCATGACTTTGCTGCCATCAGGAAGTCTCAGAGAAACTCAAAGGAATTCTACTTTGTGGGAGGAATGAAAGCACACAGATTTTCACTCAACTGATTCACACAGGGTCAGGGTTTTGCCTTCCTTTCTACAGTTCTTCTTCCAGGTAACAAGCAACAGGATGAGAGGAAATGGCCTCAATTGCCCCAGGGAATGTTTGGATTGGATATTAGGAAAGATTTCTTCACTGGAAGGATGGTGAAACATTGGAACAGGATGCCCAGAGAAGTGTTGGAGTCACCAGCCCTGGAAGCGTTCAATGTGTAGATTGTAGATAAATGTGCAGCACTTCAGGGCACGGTTTAGTGATGGACCTAACAATGTTAAATTAATAATTGGACTTGAAGGTCTTTTCCAGCCTTTTCCAGCCTCTTTCCCAGTGATTTTGTGGTTCCATATCCGTGCCCCTCTGGTTATTTCTCTGTTCATGGTGAGATGCAGAGTTGGAAGTTCATGTCAGCTTGCATGGCATGTTGCCCCATGGAAAGCATATTCTTCCCAATTACTCTCGACACTAATTGAGCTGAACTGAACAATGATGTGTTAACTTGGTTTGCTTGCTATGACTCAAGGATTTACAAAAGATAACCCATTTAGGGCTCAAGGTGCCTGTTCTAATTGTTTTCCTGAACAATGCATCTTTCAATCACCTTTTCCATTATCCACGTAAATTAACTTCATTGTCTTTGGAAGTAATTGACACTGTTTTTTATTCTTCTATCATCTCATAATGATATCAGTGTAAACATAGCCAGAGGTAATTAATCCAGCAAAGGGGATAAATTCTGCATGCTGTGCAAACAAAAATGAAAAATCCAGGGAGATTTAGTCAATAGCACTGTGAGCTTAATCATCTCATAAGCTACGTTAATAGGGATAATATCCAGCTTTGTTTGTAATTTATTTTCCTCAAGTTTGCAAGTGTGAACAATGGTTGCCCATAAGTATCAAACAATGGTAACTGATAAACCAAGGCAGCTGTTTATACCTAAACCTTGGCTCATTGTAGGCAATGGCTCATGAATGTTAATTTTGTAACAATGATTAATCCACTTGACCACACTCTTAAATAAAGAAGCCAAACTATTTTTGTTCAAATCAATTTATTTTTTTCTGTATCATGAGCTATCAAAGTGTTGTTTGAAGAAAAGAGCACAAAAACCTTTCAAGATTTTCTTTGGTAGGCTTTGTCTAAAATGGGTTTGTAGACAGTAATTGAGGCTTAAACTACTTTGTCCATTATCTGCTTATCTACTTCCTTTGAAAGCACACAGAAAGAATATATTGTTTAATCAATCTGCATCCTTTTTCAGGCATAATTTCTCTTTAGATTCTGAGTTATGAGTGCAAGAATTTTGTGTTAGGTTGCACAGTGTTGGGTACAAAAGTCTCAAACTGCAGATCAAGCTCTGACATGAATTACAATACAATAACTGATCATTAAGAACATTGATTAAAAGTAACAGCTAAAATCATCTGCTTCACATTCAGCTGAGAGCAATTATAAGTAGATAGGAGTACTCCCAGGTTTTGCTTGCTATAATCTGTTAATTATGTGCAAAGCTGTGTTTTCCCTGCCAGTTACTAAAATGTTCTGTCAACTTTTTGGGGGAGAAAAAGTCATTCAGAATTTCTGAGACACAACATGTTTTAAATGAGAACTTAAAAGGCTGACTCTGGAACTCAAGTTTCCAAAAAAATACTCAGGTTTTACATTTTTGGTCTAAGTGCCTTTCCAATACAAGTCAAATTCTGCTAAATATCTGGGACAGAGAATGGAGAAAAACATTTCCTAGTCCAGAACACAGATTCCTGAGGGAAACATGTTTAATAAGGTCCTTCCAAATATTTTCCAGAATGAAAATATATTAAATTAAACAACTAAGTTAATAATTAAATATATATAATTCAATAGAACTGAAATATAATAGTGGTATACAAATATCCTGAGTTTCAAGTCTCAACTACATGAGGCCGTAGAGTAAGTTCATGGGTCATAGAAGAAGAGGCTCTTGGTTTTTAATTGGTAAAAAAGTAAAACATTAAGCAGTAATAGGCTATTAGACCACACACTAATAAGTAGAACTCAGCAATAGAACTGGACAACAATTTTTTTTCTTGTCAGCCTCACATTTAATCTTATCAATTCTTTTTTTGAGAAGAAGAAGAAATTCCACAAGGATAAATGTTCTTATTAAAAGCAGTGCACATTTGTCTGCTAGATGGTCTTTTAGCAGTTTATGGATGGACAAAACTATAGTTCAAGGAACTAAAACTACTCAGCACTGCATATTGTCCTTTTACTCCTACAAAGACAGCAGATAATGCCAGGTCCTTAAACATATCCATCTCACAAAACTTCCCAATCCTAGAATGTTTTGTTGATCCAACAGACCCAGCAGAATGCAGAAGAAAGGCTGTTCTGGCACTGAGTGCTCCTCTTTTTCTGTGATGATTAATGTTGTTTGTATTGTCACATATGTCCTGGGATCAAAACTAACCTTTAATAATGCTGATTTCTTACTCTTCTGTCTTTGCTGACACAAGAAGATTAGTATTATGGGAAAACTGGCTCATCTAAACCAGAAAAAATATTTTTTAACATTAGAGTTAATTTGGCTTTAAGTAGGACTTTTTTCACACTTCTTTCTCATTCTAGGTAATTTCAAACAATCACAATAATTACAAGTTGTTTTGCATGATATTTTGCTTTCAGTTAGTTTAATGACATGCCTGAAAACGAACCTATTGATTATTTTCATTGAAACACCTAATGATAGATTTTTTAGGAAAAAAGTCCTACAAACAATATAGAGTGCAATGTCTTCTGAATTTATCATAGCCCCCAACGTTAAGATCAACAGCTTCTTGTAGATTTCTTTGGCTGATGTCAAACACCTTCCAAATCTGATCATGTTACTGTATCTGTTTTACTCACTGTTTGTGCAGCCAGGTTTCACAGCATGTCATAAACTAATCCAGAATAAAACAACTCACCAAAATTATACTTACAGTATATATGAATACATATTTATTGAAAGGGGGATAAAACAGAGCTGGAGAGGGACTTTTCACAAGGGCATGAAGTGATGGCAAAAGGGGAAATGACATTGAGATGAAGGAGAGTAAAACTCAATTAGATATTAGGAAAAAACCTCTTTACTGTGAGGGTGGGGAGGCCCTGGCACAGGTTGTCCTGAGAATTTTTGGATGCCTCATCCCTGGAAGTTCAGGCTGGATGGGGCTCGGACCAACCTGGTCTGGTGGAAGGGGAATACCTATAAGGTCCTTTCCAGTTCAAACCATACTGATTAAATGACTGAATGATTATTTGCCATCTTAAATATTTCCTTAACCCAGTTCACCAAAGAGTTGCCAATCTGAGTCATTCTGGCACAATGCCTGCAGTTGTTGGAAAAACCAGCTGGAAACTTGTGGGAAGGGAAGAGGGACTAAATTTGTCTAAGTTGGCTATAGCAGCAGTACCACCGAATGTGCAAGCAAGGAAATAGTTCCATTTTGCTCTGAAAATTAACTTCTTTATATGGAAAATATATGCAAATCGACCAGATGCACCGAGAGGGGAAACATAGAAGTCCTGATTTAGCAAAGTACTTAAGCACACTCTTAAAGTTAATCATGTGCTTAAGTCTATTCACTGAAGCACTTGACACATGTGTGTGCTTTTGCTGAGTTAATGTAATAAAGCAGAGACCATAATGATAGTCCTAGGATAAACAGACAGGCTGAGTTGTTAAAAGCAAAGCATGTGCAGGCTCCTGCTTCCTATATCCCATCCTAAAATAGGTCTCTAGAGCAGAGATGCATCTCACACTGCAGGCACTTCTCCCCTTCCCTTGAGGGAACTCAAGGATTACTTTAGACAAGACAGTAAATCCTCACAAAGCCCAGATTCAGAGGCACAAGCTGGCTTCATGGGCTGAAAGCTGCCTTTCTTTCAAGCACCAGCTCATTCTCCTGGTCAGGGGAGTTGGAAGTTTTCTGGTAGAAAATGCAAAAAGATTGATGTCTTGTGGAAAATTATGATCTCATCCCCTAAGAAGATGGCTGAGCCTATGGAGTGTTAATCTCAGTACTGGGTCCTTGTTAAAAACGAATGAGCTTCCTGCTTACTACCTGCTAAAAAACCCCAAGGAAAAGCGTTGAATTATAGAATCATTAAGATTGGGAAAAACCACTCAGATCTTCAAGTCCAACCATTAACCCAGCACTTCCATGTTAATCACTAAACCATATCCTCAAGTGCCACATTTACACACATTCTGAAACTTCCAAGGGTGGTGATTCACCACTGGCCTGGGCAACTTGCTCCAATGCCCAACCACCCCTTCAATGAGAAAATTTTTCCTAATATCCAGTCTAAGATCATGTAGGAAAGGTTTGTTCAGTCTAGAACTACTGTTCCTAGGACGAACCTACACACCTGAAATCAGACAAGCAGTGGTGATTCAGAGGCACAGTTACCACAAAAATTAAATCTTAATGGAAAAACATGAACCCTATTTCTCATTAAGGAGCATATACATTGCCCGTGGTCATTAACTGCTAAATGTGTGAGTGAGCCACAGGTGAAGACACCTGTGAGGCTGTGGATTCCCCAGTCCTGGAGATGGTCAAGACAGGCTGGATGGGGCTTTGAGAAACCTGATCTGGCTTTGAGAAACCTGATCTGGGTCCATGGGAGGGGGGGTGGGATTAGAAAACTTCTAAGGTCCCTTCCAACCCTATCCATTCTATGGTTCTGTGACTATAAATTTAGAATTTTGCTTATAGCTGTGTACAGGAGGAGGAGAGGTCAGAGCTCCTGTGACACTCAGGGAGATCAGGTCCATCTAATTACAGGAGCCAAGAAAGTGAAAGGGCTCGTCCTAAAATGATTGGCTGTTCCAGCTAAATTCCTTCTAGATTTTGTGCATCAGATAGAGTTCATCTTTCTTGGTTTCCATGGAATGCTCACATGTGGGTATTCACCTCAAGTCTTTCACTGAATCCTATCCTGAGCGAGTTAAATTGCTCAAGACACTCCTGTGGTACACACAAAGTTCATTTAGTAAATATTTGTTTTACCCTCTTTCTCTGGGAAGCTGGTACTGCTGAAGGCAAGACACTCCTGGTCAACCTGGCAGGCAGCTAAACTCCACAGAGTTGTTCACTCACACCCTCCTCAATGGGATGGGGGACAGAATCAGAAAAAAAGCTAAAACTTGTAGGCTGAGTTAAAGCAGTTGAATAGGACAGAAAAAGAAGGGGAAATTGTAATAGGAATAAAAGAATGTACAAAGAAGTGATGCACAATTTCTCTCCACCTTCTTTCTGACTGAGGCCCAGCCACTTCCTGAGCAGAAATTGCCACTCACTGGTCAACTCTTCTGAGTTTCTTTGTTCAGCCTGATGCCATAAAGTATGGAATTTCACTTTGGATCAAATGTCCCAGCTGTGTCCCCTCCCAGGTTTTTGTCCATCCCCAGTCTCCTCACTGGCAGGCAGTATGAGTGAGAAATCCTTGACTTAGAGTAAGCACTAAGCAACAACTAAATCAGTGTATTACCCACATTATTCTCATCCTAAATGCAAAGCACAGCCCTGTACCAGCTACTACAAAGAAAATTGACTGTATTCCAGGTGAGAACAGGGCAATACTGAGCAAGGTGAATCCTGCTCTGACCAACTCTGGCTTTTCTTACATCCTGACATCATGTTGGGCTTATACACAGTCATTGTTTACTTTGTCCAGTGGTGGGACGTGACTCTTTTGTACTTCATTCTTTCACCAGAATTTCAGTGGCTTTTACAATATCTGCAGTGAAACCCATCACTTTCCTTCCCTCTTTTTTTTTTTGCTTTATGCAGGATTTTGCTCATTTGGCATTTTCTCAATTTTTACTTGTTTCTCATAGCTCTTAGCAACCAAAGCCTATTGTAGACTTGAAAACTCATGCAAAGACATTCAGATGGATTCCAGGATGTCAGCCAACTATCATTTCAAACTTAGATGCAACTTAAAATGTTTTCAATTGTTTTTTTACTCTTTTCAACATTGTCCTTTCTAGGACTTAACATTCCACCTGCTCTTTAGTCACCACAGAATCATAGAATGATTTGGGTTGGAAGGGACCTTAAAAATCACCTTGTTCCACCTCCTGCTGTGGGTGGGGAGACCTTCCACTGGACCAGGTTTTTGCAAGTCTTGTCCAGTCTGGACTTGAACACTTCCAGAGATGGTGCAGCCACAGCTTCTCTGGTCAACTTGTTCCGTTGTTTCCGCGCCTTTACAGTACAGAATTTCTTCATAAATTGTTTCTCTTAACAAAGGTACTGTGCTATTACCTCATTGCACAGAACAATTAATTTACCCATTTAATCTTCACAGCTGTTTTACTGGAGTGAGTAAAGTCATATGTGTTTATGATTACTGTCAGAAAAAAAAAAAAAAAAAGAATATATCTTCATTACTCCAAAGAAAGGCCAAAAGAAAATTTCTATGTATTCATCAGAAAACCAAAAATATGGATCAAGTGTACATAAAAGCAATTTAATATTTCCTTTTTGGAAAGGGGCTAAGGAAGGCAGGACAACCTTTGGAGAATGGTTCATGGGTTGAAATGGAACATGTTGCCTTTTCTACTTCCATTTAGCATCTCATATTCTTCAGAGGAACATTTTAATAACATATGTGTAAGATATTATAATCATATTAATGATTGTATGCATTCAGTTGAAAAAATAATACATTAAAATAATTTCAAATAGAGGGGAAGATGACAAAAATAGATTTTGTGCCTATAAATAATAAGTAAATCACCATAAAATGTTGCTGCCAGAAACCCTGTTGCCACTGGTGTAAATTTGCAGCATGGAGCAAATATGTGTGGGTTTGATTCATCACCTGTGCTCGAGTTATGCAATACCACCAAAATATTCTATATAAATACAGTTTTCTTAACATTTACCTGGACCTGATAGACTGCAGGAAACATAAAATCAGATCCCTTTTATTCACTCCCTTATCAGTCTGTTTATACTCTCTTTTCACAAGAAAAAAAGGACCTTGAGTTTACAAAATGTGGAAGAAGTTTATTCTTGTAACTTCCATCTCCCTATAAATTTTACACTGTCGTGCCCCTATTGACTGAAGGGGAGTTAGTACTGACTTAATGACTGGTCAGAAAAAGTTCTTTTTTAACACAGCTGCTTTACAAGGTAATCTTGATGTCTGCACTGGCTACAGGATGCATTTGCTGAATAATGATGATATTGGACATGGAGTTATTTTACTTGGTGCAGGCATAAATGGATGCAACTGCATTGACTTTTCCAACATATATTTTACACACCAAATTTCCTCTGTCTATGAAATAATAATTACTCATTCATATCCTGTGCATGCGAGAGCTGCAGGCTCCTATCTGAAGTCTGGATGGGTTTTGTAATAACAGCTTAGACTGGAAGAAAGAGCTTTAATGAGAAATCAGTGTGACTGTAAAATATACTAAATTAGGATCTTCAGGAGTTGGTATCTACAGTGCACATCTGAGGAAATCACTCTGGGTTCCTGTCAAAGGTAATAGAGAGCTCATTTGTGTAGTCAATGACTTGAGGATGTGATTCATCTCCTTAAATAGGCACCTGCACTCAGTTCAATATAAATTCTGTTGACCAGCTTTTTATTGACTATTTTAAGAGCCTCAAGAACCATCTCTGAAGCAGATGCCCTCCTGCAGATATCGGGAGTTAGGTGAGGGGAATTCATGAGTGTTTGGCTCAAATTTGGGGTAACTAAACAACCCTTAGAAAAATTACTACCTTTTATTACAGAAAATAAAGGCTGCCCAACACGTGAACTGTGACAGTGCAACTTTTATTCCTTTTGTATTCAGAGAATCATAGAATCCTTGAGGTTGAAAAAGACCTGTAAGATTATCAAGTCCAACCATCAGTGCAGCAAACCCACCCTGTTCAGCACTAAACCATGTCCTCAGGTGCCATTGCTACAAGTTTTTTGAACACTCCCAGGTGTCTTAGGTTGGAAATAGGGGGGTGGATTCTATTCCCATCTGTTAGAGGTGGGCAGTTTTTCTTTATTTCTTCCACAACCAATCCTCCCTCCCGGGGATATCTTCTGCTAATGGGCCATTGAGTGTCCCTGCATGGCTGATAAAATTCCATCATTCCACTGGGAGATGCTCTGCCCAGAGGGAGGAGCCAAACATTCCTACCTGGATATAATCTGAGGTTTGGAGCACCAGAGCAGCTTTTTCCCACTGGATTCTCAAAAGAGCAGCTTTCTTCTCCACTGGAATCCCAGAGGAAGACCAGGCCCACCTACACCACCACTGGACCTCCAGAGGAAAACTCCACCCTTCTCCAGGATCCCTGCTCCAACAGAGCCACAGCTGGCACTGCAGGAGGGCTGAGCCACCACTGAATGGGACTGCAGCCACCACCCTGACCCACGGGGTGTCAGCTCCTGTTCTGACTCTGTCAGCGGTTTGTTTTCTTTTTTTGAACTATTGAATTTGTATTTTTAAAATTTTCCTACTAAAGAACTGTTATTCCTATTCCCATATCTTTGCCCAAAAACCCCTTAATTTAAAAAATTATAGTAATTTGGAGGGAGGGGGTTTACATTTTCCATTTCAAGGAAGGCTCCTGCCTTCCTCAGCAGACACCTGTCTTTCCAAACCTGGATGCCAAGGAAGCTGACTGTCCAATCAGAGCTGCCTCTGTTTCCAGACTTCTCTGTGTTTCTTCACCTCAAATTCTTTTGTAGCTATATGGAGCTAAAAGGGCAAACATTTTTAATGAACTTATGCTCGGTCAGTTGTGCTTTTGGAGTGGTTTTTCACATGACTTCTTGAGCCACAATGCCTCTTTTCCTCACACAGCAACAAACTGTAGGATCTGTTTGGCTGGTTTTTAATTGCCTTCATTCAAATAGTATTACCTCCATTCTATGAAAACCAGACCTTCAGCAAAAACATATCTCTGAAAATGCCTCAAAACCATTTTATGACTTTATCACTGCTAAGCTTGTGATATTATGGATTAATGTGAAAGTTTTCCTGATAAAAAACCACCCCACCACCCAAATGTCTCTTTTTAAAATGTCCAAGTCTCACTTTGGTAAATCAATGGAACAAAAAAAGCATTTTTACTTACTTTTCATACATTGGAGATGTCAGATCATGCTCATTCAATAAACTTTCCACAGACCTTTTTCTAGTTTAGATGAGAATCAGCATCTCTTCATCAATGCTGGCTTGATAATGCAGAACAGGGAAGGTAAGTGAGATTATAGATGATGAAAAGTTAAATATAAGTGGTATTAAAGAAGAATATCCTACAGTGTCTGCTTGACATTTAATGTCAGATTTTTCTCAAATAAAATAAGATATTAAAGGAGAAAGGTGGATTTTGATTAACAGCAGAATATTGTGCTTGAAATATCAAACCAATGGGCAATTGAAGAATCACAGAATAATTGGAGCTGGAAGGGACCTCTGGAGATTGTCTGGTCCAACCCCCCTGCCAAGGGAAGTTCACCTAGTGCAGGTGATACAGGAAAACATCCAGGTCAGTCTTCACTGTCTCCAGGTGGGGTTATTGCCATGGAAAAAGTCACAAGTAAATTATATGGTGAAGAAACATGGCAGTGTGTGAAAGTGAATTCCTTTACTCTGAGCTGCTGTTCACCTTTTGGTGTGGTACTGCAGAGTAAGACATCAAACACTGATGAATCCCAAATCACAACTTAGTCTGACATTGCATGGGAAAGAAGCCATCAGGTAGGACTTAGGTGAAATTTACTCTGTCAGACATCCCAGCCTGAAAACAAGCAAGGATGGGTTTGGGACACACCTCTTCTATTTTCTGGCTTAAAAATTCATACTAATTTTTCCAAGTCCTACCAGTAAGTAGACATGAAATTACCTCTGTGATTCCAGATTATCACCAAACACTTTGACACCTCTGCTAAGTGTATGTTAGAGGAGCACAGTTTGCTTCCATCCCTCTCCTTTTCCAGATTGCTTGCAGATTATTGCTAGCACACATTCATTCATGCAGCTCCAAGCAGTTTGCTGGCTGGGGACTCCAAATTGCCAGTATTGCAGAAGCACCAGTAACCTCAATTTACTTGAATGACCACTGAATCAAGCTAAGTATTTGCAATTACACCTGCATGTGTGTGCTTGGGCTGTGAAAGGCAACTTTATTTCCTTGTAGATGAAAAACCTCTCTGTATGTGAAGTATTAATATTATTCCTTCAAACCACAATCTTTAAATTAAAGATCTGAAGTTATTACAACAACAAGACACATTTGTCATCTGCTGTGGGTATTACTTAAAAAATTTATGCTTTGCTGGTTTAAATATGCATTCAAAACACTAAAAGCTCTTTGTTCAAACATCAAGATTGGAGTATTACACTGAAAATCCTTAGTAATAATTAATTTTATATTTTCAGCAGAAAAGCTTCTTGAGCTGCTAACTGAGGGAGGTGTAGGAGATGCAGAGTTTGACGGTTGATTTATGTTTTGGGGTTTCTCTGGTTTTTTTGCCACTTCTTTCAGGCATATATCAGACTTGCGGCTTTGGTGGGACCTGATCCACTTCCAAATGATCTGGATTGCCACAGCAAAAGGACGGAGGAGGTCAGTACTGAGTAAATTGGATTTTTAAAAGTTCACTTTGTGTAATTATCCCCCCTTCTGTGGTGTGGATCTTGGCTTGTTTCTTTGTAGGGTTCTCCTTACCACCATTGTAGTGGTTTCTCTGCTTAGGGTGGCAAAGGAGTTGGGCTGACAGACTGTGCAGACTGGAGGCCACTGTGAGGAAGGAGGGGTGACACTGATGCTGCTGCCACCTCTGTATTTCCTGGAACTCACCAGAAATTCCTTGATTCCAACATGCATGGGTTTTTCACAAGCAATGCATTTAATGAAAGGGAAATAGAGAGACCAGAAATTACTTTTGCAAGCCACAACTCTGTTCTCACTTATTGGTGAAATATAACAGTGCTACAAGGGAATTAAAAGTTTAGATAACTCAGTGGTCATTTCACTCATCTAATTGAAGCATCTGTACATTATCTGCAAAATAGTTATCTAATCTCTTTAGTTTGTCCAGATTTTTTATTTGTTGACATATCTTTCTAATGCAGTATCAGTATGTTAAAAAGATAAGAATGTAAATGAGAAAGAGAATTTTAAAGGATTGTGGTTTTGGCATTTGGTTAACATGCTTTGTAATTAAACTTCTAGTGAAAAGTTGTTTTAACATCTTTTTGAACTCAGAAATCTCAAAAATTCCTCAATCACAGTAAAGAAACTGCCTCATTAGACATCTCTAAGTTGCAACTACAGCACAAACCAAAGATTTCTTATTTACTGGAGTAACTGATGTGTTTACATGTAACTGGAGTGAGCTGTAGATCATGTCAGGCATTGTGAAAGATGAGACTATAACCAAAGAGAGAAGAGAGCTCATGTGTTCATGTGCACATCTTAGAATCACAGAATGGTTTGGGATGGAAGAGACTTCAAGGATCATCCAGTTCCAACCCCCTGCCATGGGCAGGGACATCTTCCTCTAGACCAGGTTTTTCCAAGCCCCATCCAGCCTGGCCTCAAACACGTCCAGGGGTTGGGATTGCACAGCCTTTCTGGGCAAACTGTGCCAGGGCCTCACCACCCTCACAGGGAAGAATTTGTTCCTAATATTCAATCAAACTCCACCTTCCTTCAGCTTATGGCCATTCCCTCCATGTCCTGTCATTCCATGCCCTTGTCCAAAGTCCCTCTCCATTCTTCCTGTAGGCCCCCTTTAGACACTGGAAGGAGCTCTAAATTCTCCCTTGAGCCTTCTCTTCTCCAGGCTGAGCTGCCCCAACTCTCCCAGCCTTTCTCCATGGGAGAGGAATCTCCAGCCCTGTCACCAGCTTGATGGCCTCTTCTGGGCTCATTTCAGCAGGTCAGAGTCCCCAGGTCTGTCTTGCTTAGCCTTGGGCACTTAGAATTTATTTTTGTGAAAGGGAGGATGTCCTGATGGTCATGATTTTTAAAGTTTTTTTTTGATAAATGTGAAAAACAAAGGATGATCATTGTAAGAAATGAAAAGTAGATTATGCAAAGTGGAGCAAGAAGATGAGAGAGTTATGTACAGGCATGGAGAGAGAGAGAGAGAGAATAGGAGCCACAGAGCTGCAAGTAAAAGGCAGATATTCAGGGAAGAGTGCAGATGACAAAATGCATGTAACTATTCATTGCCTTTTTGTTAAGAGGAGTTCACACATCCTCAGACAACCCAAACAGAGACTCACACAATGAGACACTACCGAGGGGAAAACAAAAAAGAACAAGCATGAATGGCAGGGCACAGACTTTGCACTCAGTCAGCTTACACTACATTTCAGCTGGCAAGTGAACAGTCTGACATCCTCTAGCTCATTCCCAAAGCAAGAGAGGAGCAACATAAACCTTTAGCTCTGCCCACAACAACACCAAGAGCAAGGCTGGAAGAAACCCTGTCAAGGAGTCCTTCTTCAGCCACAAAGCAGCAAAAACTCTCTGAGATAAAGATCTGACCAAATGTCTGCCTGACCACGTCTCTAGGCACACCTAGCCATGAAATCCATGTGTCAGCTCTGTGAAATCTTCCATGCACCTTCACCTTCCACAGGAAATGTTCTTTTTTCCCCTCAGCATTTGCTGAAATTCAACTGTCAGGGTACTGTCAACTCAGTTACTGGAGTACAGGCATTTAGCACCGTTTGAGAGATCCTGAGGTGTCCAAATGTCCACATGGACTGACGGATATGACAGAGAAAGAAACCACATAAGACTCACACCCTTCTGGAAAGGGGGTGAGGCCAGACAAAACACTGTAGGAAGTGTCAGATTGTGTGAGTGGTGATAAATGCCATACAATTCACTGAACTGGAACTCTAAAATCTAATCTAAATCTTCCCTATAGAATTTGATAATCCCCCTTTGTGCTTTATTGGAGAAATCTCCCCTATCATAGAATCTGAGCTGTGGAATTTGGACTGTGTTGTTCAGCTGTTTTTTGAATATAATAGAAACAGAAACTAAGGGAGCATGAAATCTCTATGCATGGCATCTAAACAGCTTAATATCAGAGCAGAAAGTGAGTTTTCCCTACCAGCTGTGGCCAAAACTGAAATGTTTCACATGTCTAACAGAGCACAGAGCACTTCATGCTCCTTGAACTATTTCTTCACCGTTCTTGTCTTTTCATGGAATCACAGAATCACAGATTTGGGTTGGAAAGGACCTTAAAGGTCACCTAGTTCCAACCCTCTGCCATGGGCACAAGACCAGGCTGCTCCAAGCCTCATCCAACCTGGCCTTGGACACCTCCAGGGTTGGGGCAGCCACAGCTTCTCTGGGTATTCTGTGCCAGAGCCTTGCCTCCCTCATAGGGAAGATTTTCTTCTTGATATCTAATGTAAACCTACTCTCTTTCCGTTTAAAGCCATTTCCTCTTCTTCTGTCACTCCATACACTTGCGAAATGTCCCTCTCCAGATTTCTTGTCAGCTCCCTTCAGGTACTGGAAGGCTGCAAATTAATCACCCCAAAGTCTTCTCCTTCCTAGGATGAAAAATCCCAATTTTCATGGCCTTTCCTTTTAGGAGAGATGCTCCACCCCTCTAATCATCCTGGTGGCCTTCTCTGGACTTGCTCCAACAGGAGATTGATCTCCTTCCTGTGCTGGGGATGCCAGAAGTGGATGCAGAACCCTGGATGGAGTCTTTTGGTTTAACTGTGTGGCTCCAAACCTCTTGTGAACCAGTAATAATCTAGATCCTCTGCTGCAGAGTGACTGTCTGGCCTACATTTCTCATGTGTATCTTCAGAAAAATAGATCATTCAGCCCTTTAGATTAAAATATGCATTTGCCCTTCCTGAATTGCAGTGTAATACTTTCTTCAGTCCACTTTGTCAAGATAATTTTGTTGAGTTTGTGCTAATCCTGTCCTCCTGGTTGTCCCACCCATCACAGTGACACCTACAGATCAGATAAGAATATCTTTTACTTTCTGTTCTGACTCGCTGTGCTCTGAGGACTGATAAGTTCCTGCCAGTTCAGAAGGGGATTCCTGCCACAGAGATCTCCTGATAATCACACCTCAAACATGATATTTCTACCAGTTATTCATCTACATCACGGTCATTCTGTTTAGATCCTGTTCACGATAAAAATACCATTAGTGTCAAATTTTTTTTTCTATATCTGTGAGTCTTTTACACTCTCACAGTATGATTTTAAAGGGCTTGGCACAATTTTGTATTGACAAATCTATTTTGGTTTTAACGCGCCCTTTTGTTATCTTCTAAGTGTGTACAGATAATTTGATTATTTGTCACTGTGTTGTGCCAGGAACTGAAGTTAAGCTCACTGGTTTAGAGCTTCTTGGGATTTCTCTTCTCTCTGAGTTTTAAAGATAAATATTCAGATTTCATTCTGCCAGTTATCAAGAAATTCATTTGCATTTCATAAGTTCTTGGAAATGTCCATGAAGAAATCTGCAGTTACCTCAGTTTTCAGCCTAGGTACCCTATCATGAAATTCATGAGACCCAAAAGACTTGAAAACTATTTTTTCTAACTGTGAAAACTTCTGCCTTTTTTCATTGCTTGCTCTCAAATTTCATTTGCAAAGATACTTATGGTGTGGGGCTAAGGTTTTTTTCCTTATTCAAGCAACATGCATGATGTAGGGTCCTTTCAATTCTGTTCATTTTCAGAACAAATAAATTGCCTTTTTTCCAATATTGACTTGACCTTGTATTTCACAATAACATGTTACAGCCTATTCATGACTTTCAGAGTATTGTTCTTATTTATTTGCTGATGTTTGTATTCTTACCAGGAACTCAGAAAAGTTTCTGCTGAGTTAGTTTACGAAATGGTTGCCTGTGCAGAGTTTAGCAGCTGTGTAGTGCATAGAAGTCTTTAATATTTTTTTAACATTCTCCAGAAATTACTTACTTTTCCCCATTCTCCAGAAATTACTTACAAAGTAATTCCCTCTTTTGAACTTCCTAATCCCTTGCATATTAAGTTTTTTTATCTGGGGAAATTATCAGAACTATCTCAAATGTTTCAATGTTTATAGGCCTATTAGTTCTCACTTCATCTCTTTTTTTTTTTATTCAGTAGAGATTTCCCTGAGCCACAGAACTCAGTTTGAGTTGCAGTCAGTTTCTAGTTGTTCACAGTAAGTATTCTTGAAAAGCAACATTTAGTAAGTCATTAAAAAATCAGAGTTTTAGTGCTTTGTTTCTCAAGTAAATCATAGAACTTCTACCACCCTGTGTAAAAGGAACATTTGCAGACATCGGTGTGTTACTTATGCATCCTTTCCTCATATGCATTTTACATTTTTAATAGGACTAATTTCATTATATGCCACCATTCTTCATTGTTTTATTTCTACCCTCCACACATTCTACACGTATTTGCCAGCAGTTCCTAAGTGCAGCTCAAAAAAGCCCAGATTCAGCCTTGTTCAATTTTCTATGTAAAGGCAATCTGGATCTGAACCTTTTCCTGGCCTTGAACACTTCAAGGAATGAGACATCCTCACTTCTCTGGGCAGCCAGGGCCTCACCACATTAACAGGGAAGAATTTCTTCCTAATATCTTAAATAAATCTACCCTCCTTCAATTTAAAACAAGTCTTCATTTTAGACTATGCTCCCTGATAAAGAATCCCTCCCAATCTTTCTTGAAGCCCTTTTAGGCACTGGAAGGAGCTCTAAGGTCTCCCTGGAGCCTTCTCTTGTCCAGGATGGACAACCCCAACTCTCTCACTGTTTCCTTACAGTAGAAGTTGTACCATCTGAATTCTTATTCATGTTTAAAAAACCCCAAAACCATCCAAACAACCCTCTGCCTCTAGGGAGACATAAATCCTAATCTGTAAAACTGAGTTAAGGCACCAAACACATCAAGGAATTGGCCAAAGTCACATTCAGGCAGGAAGTGATATAACATTACCCCACTTCTACTATTTCTACAAGTTCATATCCCTGTAGTTAGAATAGAGTAACAGAAGAAATAGCAACATAATTTTTGTTCCCATTCTAGATTTTGGGAGCTAATTGGATTTCAGGAAGAACTTCTGTGGCTAAACCATAGGTAGCAAACCGGTCCCAAATTGTGATGATGACCAGGCTGAAATTTGCTTGCAACAGATTCAATGATATTGTACAAAACAGATCTGTAATCTTCCACTGCCATGGGTAGAGGATATGTAATTAGCTGCTAAAATTAATTACAATCTTGCAAATGGAAGCCAGGCATGTAAAATGTACAAGTATCCAGCCTTGTCTGCATCATTAATAAGAGTCATAATCCCTTCATCTGAAATGTGGAGCACATGTGAGTTGTAGTGTGAACAGTAGGTTATTAAATCAAGAGGGCTTGGCAGAGAGGATAAGTATAGGAATATAGATTTGCCCACACAGGGATAAATTCCTATATTAACAAAACATTAATTTTTAATTAAAATCTTTTGAACCAATTCAATTTCCTTTTTCCATTTCTCTCATTTGATTCCTGTCTTAAAAAAAAAAAAAAAGCCACCAAATTTCAAAAAATCAAAACTTAAGAAAAATATTTTTCCTTTCCAGATTTACAGCCTTTTGGAGAAAAGCTAGAAAAAGTATTCGGCAAATCAAAGTGCAAATGAGAAGCCCTGTGCATTTGCTGGGAGCACACACAGAGATTGACTACTCGTGGACTCCAGGAATGACTTTAAACAAAAGCACTCGGGGTAGAATGAAGAGCAGAAAGTAATTATAATGCCAAAGGATAAATTTTCAAAGATGCTTCTGGGAATTTGTTGCTGAATTTCCATTAGAGTTAAATATTGTCCTGGTGCAAACCCTGTCTGAGGATCACTGAGTTTAATAAGGTAGAACCAGTGGGCTATACAGGAAATCAGAGAAGGGAAAAATCTTCCCATAAAATACAGGAAAAGGAGTCATTTGAAGGTACAAGTGTGTGCAAAGTACAGAGAGGTGTGGGAATAACTTCTCAGGTGAAAATAATTGTGTATTACATTTGTGGCAGTTCTGTGCATGAAGTAAAACAGGAAAGGAAGCAATAAAAACATTTTAACATTTATAAAAACGCGGATGCATTACAAGAGTAATATCCCCAGCTGGTATAAATCAGCATACACCCATTTAAGCTAAATTGATAACTTTTGGTAAGAATATCTGCCTTGCCTTAACAAAACAGTTAGTTTTCATTTTTACTCTTGATCATACTTTTCAGGAGGCAAAGATTCTGCTTACCATGGGGTGCACTGTTCCAAGAAATCCACAGTATTTACAAATTTTGCACGTGGTGACGTGTTTTATAACCAGTTTGGAGCAAAGAAAAATCTCTATTAACTTTATCATTGATTTCTTGGTGAAATGCAGCAGAAAAACTCTGAGGGCACCCAGGAAAACAAGAGCAGCAAAAAATTATAGTGATGTAGACATATATCCAAGCCTATACAAAGTGTTGTTGCAGTTTAGGATGACAAACAAAAGCAGGAATTAGTGAATGTATTTTGAGCACTTCTATTAATAATTCTGTAAATACTGAAATAATTGACACTATTGTTGCATTTTCCCTGATTTCTAAACCCAGTGATTTCCCAGCCAAATTGGAGCATTGAATACAAATTTCAAAGGCCCTCTCCACCTTTGTGTAGCTATTGTAAGCTCATTAAATGGATCAGTGCTTTGGATGAAGCCTTGGCCCAGCTGAAATCAGTGGGAAAACTTCAATTGACTTCAGCGGGGTCAAAATTTCATTTTCAGCATTCATCTTCCTTTCTCTTAGAGGAATGTTATTTTTAAAGCCTCCCTGCCATGCTTTGTGCCTATTTATAAAGGGAAGATGTCAAAGTGTACCTCTCCACTCCTTTCAGACCTAGAGCCAGGGGTTATTTTGCCTGGCAAAGGTCTTCCCAGTCAGGACATTCAAGGCAGTGGTTTCATTAGAGAGGGTGAACCAGCAATCAAGAGGTCAGCACCTGGTGAGTTTTGAAAACCCTCAATCCTCCAAAGCAGAACATATCCCAGTGGGATTAAGAGGGAATTCTGCCTTCAACTCCTCTGTGTGTTTTATAGCTCCTTTGAATGGAACAACTTTATTTTAAGAGGCTGGGGAATGAGAGTAGATGCCAGCAGGTCTCCAGCTGGTTTATCCAAGGTCCCAGGCCCGTTCTGATGATCCCCAGATATAAAAGAGGAGGTGGGTGGGCATGGTTAAAACTGCCCCACACGTATCAATAGCCAATTAGGGAACATAACTCAGTTTGATCCACTACATACAGGGAAAGAGTAAATGGCTTGATATGAATAAATCAGTTAAAGAGAATTATTTCTCCCTCTTTAGAAATTATAAATGATTCTATCAAGTGCCATTATCGGCTTTAGCGGAAATAAAATCTGACATTTTTCTCTAGAGCCTATTACATTAAAGCATGATTTTTACAATTACATTCTCCAAACTTTTAGTTCACTAATGGCAGGAGAAGAGGCATAAGGGCAACAGTTGGCAAAGAAAGGAAGCTCATTCTCATGAATGTAAAAATTAAAGAAACACTTAGGAAAACTCAGGAAATAGGAAAGGTCATATTGCAGGCTTCAGGACTCTGGATGTAGACAACATTTTTAGAGTAACAGCCCACTTTCCTGTAGTTAATAAGAGTATCTGATTGCATTTGTAAAGAAGAGAAGAAAACTTTTGGAAACAATTGGATTTACATGTCATAAGAACTGAAAAAGGCTTTAATTGTAGGTTATCACACTTAGAACATTTTTAGGTCTTTTGTAGACCTTCAAGTGGCCAATATGAAACTGGCCAAGGTTCCCAAAAGGGTCCTGTACCAAATGAGTGATAACTCTCATTCACTGTGATGGGTCTGATGGTTTTCATTAGTGTTTATTTGCCCCAAAATAAAAGTTACTGTCTGTTGTATTTCTATAAATAAGACAAAATCGGTTTTAAAATTCATCCCTCCTATTCCATATGAATCAATCTAACTCACCTTTGGAAGGAGTACAGGAGCTGATGAAAACAATGCAATCCTACACCAGGTTGTAAAGACATCAGTAAAACAAAAATTGTAAAACCTCACCCTTCACTGACTCAGAGTATGAGACAAATTATTGTGGCTGGAGGGGTCTATGGAAATCTCATATCCTGCAGGACAAAAAACCAACCTTCCCAGGACTGACCTGGAAAGAACTGTGAGTTTCTGCTCTATCTTGACCCACAGTCTCTGCTGGCTGGGCTCTCTTGAGGAGTGTATGGGGAAAGAGTGGCCAGGGACTCCATGGACATGGACCAGCACCAGACTGGCTGTTGGCATCTGTGGCCTTCAATGCCCCTGTCAGCTCCTCTGACAACAGAGACACTTCAAGGAGGGTTCTTTTCAAGTATGTTCAAATTATCTTCCTCCTTCCTGGCTCATGGATACACTGTCAAAATATATTAAAACTTTGGTCAATGTCTTCAGTTTTTCTTTCCTTCTCAGGATTTTCAATATATTTTAATTTTTTTTCTATATTTATTCAAAATATGGACCTTGTTTTCACAGAATAACAGAATAGTTAGGATTGGAAAGGAGCTCTGGAGATCCTGCAGTACAATCTTCCTGTTAAAGCAGGGTCACCCAGAGCAGTTTACACAGGAATGTGTCCAGGTGGGTTTGGAATGACTCCAGAGAGGGAGACTCCACACCCTCCCTGGGCAGCTGTTCTAGGGCTGTGCCACCCTCCATGGAAAGAAGTCATTTCCCATGTTGAGGTAGAACTTGTTGTGTTTTATGGTTATTTCTACTTATCCTGTTGTTGGACACCACTGGAAAGAGTGCTGGTGCCTGCTTTGGGCATATTTATATGGGTTGATGAGATTTCTCTTCTCTTCTCTTCTCTTCTCTTCTCTTCTCTTCTCTTCTCTTCTCTTCTCTTCTCTTCTCTTCTCTTCTCTTCTCTTCTCTTCTCTTCTCTTCTCTTCTCTTCTCTTCTCTTCTCTTCTCTTCTCTTCTCTTCTCTTCTCTTCTCTTCTCTTCTCTTCTCTTCTCTTCTCTTCTCTTCTCTTCTCTCCTCTCCTCTCCTCTCCTCTCCTCTCCTCTCCTCTCCTCTCCTCTCCTCTCCTCTCCTCTCCTCTCCTCTCCTCTCCTCTCCTCTCCTCTCCCACTAATCAGCCCCAGCTCACAGTCTCTCCTCACAACAGAGATGCTCCAAACCTCTCATCACCTTTGTGGCCTTCACTGCATGGTTATTTTAGAATTAAATCTTTCTGTGCTGCAACTGAACCCTTACAAACGCTTTTACTGGAACAAGAATCTTCTGCAGATCTCATGTTTACAGATCTTCACTGTTACTTAGGACAAAGCATCGATGTCTCAAATGCATCTGCTCATGCCAGGGCAGCACCAGAGCACCCCAAGGAAAAGCACAAGGGGTCAGCAGCCCTTGTAATGAATGCTCATCTTTGGATAACACTTAATCTTCACTTCCCTCTAATTAACACTAAAATAAGTACTCAGAACAGACTGCTTTTACATAAAAAGGAATTCCTGATAGAGACTGGCATTTATAATTAATAGCTAGCTAGCTCAAGTGCTGGCTCTTTACTTTTAAGTGTTTCATTATTTTAATTTCTCCTGAAATTCATTGTAATAACACTGATCACAAAGAGGCCATTTCTCTTTGGTTTAAAGAGCTGTTGCCAGTGATGGCAAGGCAAAGATTTGACCTACATAAAAACATAAGGGCACGGGCATGCTTTAGCACTTGGACATATGGAGCTACAAGAGCCTTGTGGATCATGATGACAGCACTCAGCTATGCAGTTGACATGAAGGAAATTTTCAAATGCCCCCCTCTTAGAGAAGCCTCTCCTGATTTAATAGTGTTGAGGTGCAACCATCTGAAGTCTTGCCTACCTCATTTGAATTTAAACATTCTAGCTAAAAAAACACTGAGGAATTTTTTATGATGAAAATGCCAGAAGTGCTGGGCTTGTGTTTGACCTCCAATTGTTTGACAGCAAGGAGGAAATTTTCTAGTCTCCTCCAGTGCCACTGTTTACAGGGTGATCAAATAAAGCCAATAACCTCTTCTGGGAGAATGTCTTGCTGATCTGTGTAAGATCAGCAGAAGGTGTTTAGGGGTCTATCCTATATCCATGACTCACCAGAGTTAGGGAAACATAACACATAAAATGTATAAACTGTTAAATGCACAAAGCAGCCAAGCATTCACTTGGACAATCTTTGATCCTATAATCTTTGATTAAGAGCTAGGGACAATAAAGTTAAAGGTTGATTAAGGAGCAAAACGGCCTCACATTTTTAAAATATAAAACTCCCTGCTTAAAAATCCTGTAATTAAGAAAATAATCTAATAATGGTTCCTGGTCAGAGGCAGAGGCAGACTTCTAAGTTCAGCTCAGTTTTTTAAGCTAGGGAAATATCTCACCTAACTCACATACCTAAGTGATGAAAGGTTTCAAATAATAATGTGCTCCCAAGGTGAAAAGGGACTCCAATTTCTTTTAGCACTGCTACAGACATCTCAGAGATGACTGCTATGAAAATAAAACCAATCTTATAAAACCAATGTCCAATTCACTTAGACTTGCTGAGGGAACTCCCTCAGAGCTTCAGTACATGCTTGTTACAGGTTCCTTCATCATTCCAGTCTATGGGAATGAGAAATTATGGGTAGTCAAGTTAAAATGACCTCAGATTTAAATTTTTTTTCCTCAAAGCTTTCATTGAAAATAAAAACAAATGGAAAGGGGAACAAAAATACCAGTCTGGATTAAGTTTCTTGCTGTTGGTTTCCATAGAGCTTAAGAGAAAAAAATCAACTCAAGCAATATTATCCATATAATCTGTTTATAAAACAGATTATATGGATACCATAGACTTTTTACACTCTGAAAGACTGTTCCACTACAAAAACTTCTAATTTTGTGCCCAGTACAACTGGACTAGTTTTGCCATGTAGCACACACAATCCTAAATTATTTCCAACTTTCTCTGTCCAAGAAACAATCCAAAATCCATAACAGAAATTACATTTTCCATTTCTGTAGCACCTGAAGATCTTGTAGCACATTCCTAAATAAGATTCCAAGTTCATGTGTATGAATAGTTCACCTTTAGTTTTGCAAGGGCAAACAGAGAAATGGAGTAATTTATTTAGCTGACATTGTGGGGGCATTGACTTTGCTGAAAATAGAGTCCAGATCTGCTGGTTCACAGCCCTGTGCTGGAGAGAGCACAGTTCCCTTCACAAGTAGCCTCCCAAGAAGCCCATAAAATTCCTAAGTGGCAGCTCTATATATAATGCTGATCCTACATTTGCCGTGGGTAATGTTTTACAGTAGATCTGTTGCAAATCATTTCTTTTAAAGCATTCCTCTGTCTCTACCTAATGATTTATTCAGTCTTTGTTGCCTAGTGTGAATCTTCCTTGGAAAAAACAATATGCAAATCCATAAAAATGCAACTTCAGGGTTTTTCTTTTCTTTCCTTTTTTATTTTTAATTTTATTTCATTTTCTTCAAATCATAAATCTTTACGTTGTGGGAAGGAACATTAAGAAACTTGAAGCAAACACTTTCTAAGCTAATTTATTTTAGCCTACAAATAGTGCACTTCCTCTCCCCTTCAGAATTTTCTGTAAAAATGGAAATGGTGAAAGGAAAAGCTGCCAAGAAGGTTTTTAAGGCAGTATTTGGAAATGGGAGGCTGAGAAGAAAATGGCATTCCTCTGGTTACAGTGTTTTAAGAACATTTGCTTATCTTTTAATTGATTAATGTTAGTGTACCTGCCTATAATCCACAATGAGACACAGGATTTCCAACAAAAAAAGTTCTTTTTGAAAGACCAAAAAGGAAATAAACATTGTCTCAGTAAACAGACAACACAAACTATCCCTGTCCTCAAGCAGAGGGCTTGAGAGAAGTAGGATTTTTTTGGGACGTAACAGAATACGTGGCAAATGTTGGAACTGAACTCCAACCCACACAGAGGTATAATTGATTTATTTAATGTTAATTTTCCAAAAGCCAAGAGTCATGTTTGAAACCTAGAACCAAAACCTGTATATCAAAGGGGAAATGGTGATTAGCAATCCTAAGTAGCTTTCTGGGACAAGGAAGGCTGGGAGATGGAAGGAGAGAAGATTAAGATTAGTTATAGGGAGAAATTCTTTGCTGTGAGGGTGGTGAGCACTGGGATGGGTTATCCAGAGAAGTTGTGGACTCTCTATCCCTGGAAGTGTTCAAGACCAAGGGTAGATGGGGCTTGGAGAAACTGATCCAGTGGAAAATGTCCCTGGCCAGGGAAGGGGGTTGGAACTGGATGATCTTTAAGGTCCCTTCCAACTCAAGTCCATTTCAATGACTCTATGGGACATCTTTGAGTAGCTTTCAGCAACTTTCAGGTTTGAGCTTATCTTTTAGTGGAAATAGAGGTTGTCTTTCAAGGTGTGCAGGAGTTCAGGTTTTCCATTTAAATATCAGTGATTTATCTATGCTTTAGCTCTGGCCAATTGCTCCTTTTCTTTAAAATATAAATTATGTCATGTCATATGACTTAGAAAGATAATCCTTGATTATGTGGGATCAGACACTTCAGCAGTGGAGACTGTGGCATTAAACTGAAAGGAGCTGCAGTAACAGCTATGCAAATAAACTCTATGAAACAGTTTACACTGGATTGTCCAAACGTGTCTGGAGAGCAAAACTGGGAAAATCTCTTCCTCAGTCAACCATGAAAATGCACCTTGTAACAAGGCTGGTACATACAGAAATGTAACTTGCCCTAAGCCTACACCTCTCAAGCAGACAATAACAGTGCTGAAAAAGGAGGGTTTGCTGGATTAACACTCATAATAAAGGTGGTGTGCCCCACACTTCTCTTTTCCTTGAACTCACTGTATTTTGATGTCTCTCTTTCTGCATGTTCATGCTCTGTTGGTTTCTTGCTCATTGATGGCTGTCCTTTAAAAAGAATTCCTCTCACTTGCCTGCATCTTTCAGCAAAAAAATCAAAAGGAAAGGAGGAAGAAAAGGCTGACTAGCAAGAAGCTGGCTGAGTTTCTCAGAGCACCTCAGGCTTTGAATATAACTCATCAAATGCACTCATCAACATCAGAACTGGGTTAGTAGTGCTCCCAAGTTCCCGTGTCTGTGTTTTGGATGTAGCCCAGTTCTGTGGGGTTTAGAAACAGGGTCAACCAGTCCAATCACACCCAAACCTTCCTTTAGGTGGTCTAGAATCCCCCATACCTGGCTAAGAGATGAGCTGACCAAGAGAAAAGGCTCTCTGGACATGCCTTAGCACAAACACACATGTCACAGAATTTCAACTCAGTCATTGTGATTAAAGTAAACATCACTTTTAGACAATCATTTATTTATTATTATATTGATATGATGTATATATATACATATATTATTATATATATTTTATCTATCTATCTATCTGTCTTACTCTCAAGGCAGTGCTGCTCTTGAAGATGACGCCAGTGAAGAAATAGCAATTCAATCACTACTATAGATTATTATTATTATTATCTTAATTTTAAAAGGAAAGGTTGCATGCTTCAGGCAATCCTTTTTGCTCAGGGGAAGGTTAAAAATCCCTGGGATTGCTCCTGACTGCTCCCATTTTCTTCTCAAGTTACCATGATCTCCCCATTTCAATTTTGATCACAGTTTCTCTACAGACTGATTTCATACAGTGCCTGGGACAATTGACTTCTCATAATTTCCTTCTAGGAATAAACAACCAAAAGGCTTTTGCGAATAATTTGTTGAGTGGGCTCCCATCTCATCCTGCACAAGGTCTGAAGAGTTGAATTTCAGATTTTTACCTGCAGTCATTGATTTTATCTCTTTTTTTGAAGAGATGTTGTCCTAACTTTTGTTTGATCTTGGCCTTGCTAAGCAGTTCACTTGTTGTTATGCTTTGGTTTACACATTTTAATTTTAGGGATGATAATTATAATAATCTATGACTTTTTTCTCTCCTGGGAAAACCAGAAAATTAATTAATGAATGTACTTGCAACTGCCTTCTGAGAGGGAAGAAGACTACTGTTCATAACTACATAGTTAGAGAGACCCCGGGATCTGAAAGCTTTATTTTTCAAGTGGTAGCCAGATATTAATATGAGGATGTCATAGAACTTGGTTTTAAAATATGTATTTTGGACACCTGTCTTTTCAAGAGAGCCTGCCAAAGAATTTTTAGTGGAAAAACAATGAGAAATGGCTGTCAAATTAACCTGTATGTCATTAAAAAGAGAGGAAATTTAATGCTATGACTCATACATGGAGCTGAAATAGTCTGTCACAGCAGCCCAGGGCAAGTGTCTCTCATTCCTGGCAGCACAAAGCCCAGCTGATTGATCCTAAAGCCTTCTGAATTCAGCAGAAAGACTCCCAAGCTACCTCAGACTAATTAGTTCTTCTGTTGGTCTGAATATTGTCAGTCACAAGAGGCTTTGAATAACAGGACTTAGAATTGCTGGCAGGGATAGTGAAATACTGAATTTTCCCAACCCACCTGAAACATACTGAGCTCCTACAGCAAATCTGACTACAACTACAGCAAGGTGTTGCATAAATTATAAGTTTATCAAAGGTGAGAGCAGTACAGGATGTGACTCTTTGTGTTAATGTCACAGCAGGGAAAGCTGCCAGAATGATGGGAATTATGCTAATTTATGGGAAAATTTCAGGATTTTCCTTACTCTAAAAGTTTCTCAGTGCCTGAAGGGAACCTGAAAACTGTTTGTGAGAAGCCTGCCAGAAAACCCACTCCCAGAGCATTGTTTGGGATCTCTGATGGCTCCATTGCAATCTCTGGCTTTCTCTGCTGCAATGCCAGAGCCACAGCCAAGGCTCAGGCACAAGGCTGCAAAATCCCAGAATAAAAAACTCATATATGAAATAAAAAACTCAGCTGCATTCAACATCATGGGCTGCCTGCTGGAAACAAGGCAGTTCAGCCACCCTGTGCCTCAGCCCCCTTAGTCCTGGTCTGGTTTTTTATCCCTTTGCCTTCTCTGTCATGGTCACTGGCATGTAGAGAAAATGACCATTTCTCATTCCTATGTGGTTGCTGCTGCATTTCCTCTTCCCCACAGGATATTTGCATGAAGCCAAGAGGTCCACAAACTGATTTTGCTTTATTTTTATTCATGCAAGAAAACATGTGAGGGGGTAAGTGTTTGAAGTAGATTTGATGTACCACAAGGTCCAGGATCCTCACCACTTTTTGAAGATTTTGAAGGCAGCAGGGTTTTGTTTTGCAGAAGGTGCTCCATGTCTTCAATCTCTGCTTTGTTATTGTCAGGTTGTAATGTTACCTTGCATTTTTACCACCTTTTATACAATGTGTGGGCTGAACTCCCAGCAGTGAAACACAGCACACTTCAACTAAGTCAAGATAATATAGGCAATGCACATTAGATAAACATCTACCTTATTAGACTTTATTTAGTATCAATTTTTTGTTATCAGTTTGCAATTTACCAGTATTACTATTATTTATTATCGAGCTTGTTTCCTCAGACATGATGAATCCTCCTTACATAAATGGATTTGGACATATATTACACCCCCAAGGCAGCAAGATGAAAATATGAAGAAGCTTAGATGATATTTTCAAGACACCTAATTAGTTCACATCCAAAAAGCTGTGATATAATGGATATGTAGTGTGTCTTTGACTGATAGAGAGGCAGTGCCAGAATGGGGATAATGACCAAGACCCATCTGGTGCACAGGGAGGTGGCAGTAGGCTGGAGATGCCTCGTGATGGAGCAACTGTCAGAGGTTATAGTGATGCAAAACTCATCTTACATCAGTCCCTGATGTGGGCTTCAGGTGCACAAATTTCATGGAAAGCACAAAATTTGACCTGCCAAACCTCACTGGTCAAAAGCTTATTTTCAGGAGTTTTCTGTGGCTGTACCTCGAGGCAGGAGGATGAGTTGTGGCATCTGCTTTTGTCTCTGGCTGGGATGTGATGGATTTGGGAAGGGGGATAGGAGGGAAGATGTTTGCAAATCAAGACTTTCTGCACATTTCTCAACAAGCACTAAGAAAGGACTGGAAGGAGTCTCTGAGCAGGTGCTGCTCTCTCCACTCTATCCCTCTGCCCTCTGGAGAGAAGGAGATCATCACTTTTAAGCTGCTGGGCTCATTTTCCATGGATTGGAAGGGGGGAACCGTTTCTCTGTGCCTACAGCCAAGAACCAATGACTGCCCACTGAGGTATGGCCTAATTTTCCACCCTGCTACCTGTCTCAATCACTCAGACATCATGGATGCGTGGAAATACTGCCATGGTGTTAGAACATGATGGATGTCATGGTTAGTGAATCTTCATTTTCATGGGTAATGAGCAGAAGAGGCCTCTACATAATTCTGCCTCCCTAGAACAATGGTGAGGAGCTGAGACATGCCTAAATAATGTTCTTTCATAATGCTGTTATTTAGCAGGAATCGATGTTCACACCTGTTTATTTCTCTTTCAGACACAAATGAACACACTATGCACAATTAATATAGTTAAACTGAAAAATAGCCCAGTATTGATCAGCCAGCTTTCCATTACCCTGCACAACATCATTCAATCTCTCCCAGACACCAGGAGAAACCTAATGGGCTTTTATTCATCACAGCCTAAGAAATCCCCATGGAAAACTTTTTCAACCCAAACCAGTAAATCTCAGGAATTTTGTTTCTTTCCACTAGTAAATCTCAGGAATTTTGTTTCTTTCCACTGACTAATATCTTCACTGCCTGCGCTATAAGTGAGAGTCACATCCCAAATGTTTGTGGCATTTTTCAGAAGTGTTTGGTTCCCAGCAGCCTGGCAGCATTGCTGGTTTTTGGCCTCATTTGATGTGTTTTGAGGTGTGTTGTATATAAAACCCAGGTCTGATTCCAGTTTCATTTTCCCAGGTCTAATTCCAGTCTCATTTTCTGTTCAAGCTGTTAGAACCCAAGCTCTCTGCTCTTCATCTCTTTGTGATCTAAATCCCCAGATGGAAATGCTCAGGTCAGACACAGGGCTGAGCTGGATTCAGATGGAAAGTGAGACAAATTACAGCACAGATGTATCCAAAAAGCTGGTCTCAGTTATCTCTCATCTCTGACCTGCTGCTGGCTTTGCTTGTTTGGACATCAGCACTGGGCATAATCACAGCTGCCATCCTACAGCAGTTTCATGAGTGAAGAGAAGGCTTTGGGAAGGAATTGCTATGCAGACCTGCTGATTGCTGATTTGCAGTAGAGCTCAGTCCAACTGACAAGTGACAAAATGCCACAGGTTTCAAAGGACATAATTGAATTCTACTTTCACAACAGAAACAGATGTAGTTACTTAGGGTGAAAATAGCACACAATTTTTTGTAGAATATCCTGGATTGGAAGGGACTCAGAAGGATCAATGGGTCCAACTCCTGGCACCACACAACTGGACAGTTAAATGCTGTACCCAAGGCTGTTGCCCAAACATTTCTTGAACACTGACAGGCTGGAAGTTCATGACCACGTTCCTTTGGAGCTTGGTCCAGTGCTTGACCAAGCTCTCAGTGAAGACTTTTATCCTAATATTCAATCTGGACTTCCCCTGACACATCTTTTAGCATTCCCTCACATACTATCACTGAAGAGATCAGCACTTTTCCCTCTCCTGCCTCTTACAGGAAAGATCTACACAGCAATGAGCTCATGCCTCAGGTTATTTTTTAATATTTTTTTATTCCTATTATAAAACTAACCTTTAGTAAATTTGCAAAAAAAAAAAGTTCTTAAAATCACTTATCAAAACAAAAGTAAAACCATGAATATCAAGTTGTTTTCAAAGAAAAAATAAATCAAATAGCTGTGGTTTTCAAGCACTTTTTTTGGATTTTGGGTCATGGATTCTGAGTCCATGTCTAAAGATGAATACTGGGGATAACATTAAAAAATGCAGGGTATTTTGAGTTTCAGTTTCTATTTTGCCATATGATGATCTATATTTAAGACATCTTTAGAGGCATACAACCTCTAGTGGAAAATGTTCAAGGATCCTCAAAACAAAATGGGTTGAAAAACAGTGCAAACAACCTAGCAAGTATGCCTTGAAGTGATGTACAGTAATTCCACAACTACACAGAAGGCCTCTGTGGATTTAAGAAATCCCATAAATGTAGTTTAACACATTACAAAGAAACTAAAATGTAAAGACCCAGTCCAAACTCCCCATGCTCATGCTGGAATTTACTAGCTAAGTGAGTGGTTTAGTGAAGATTTATGATCTCAATATTGTCTGGAATTCATGGGTTTCCCATAGATTTTGTTACTCTGTGTTCCTCAGATGCTACACTTTCATTTCTAGAGTGGTGAAAGCCCTTTATTTTTGTTTTCTCAAAAACAGATGTGGAGAGGGAAAGCTGCCCGGGTTTGTAAATAATAATAATTATGGAGAGCAAAATTTGGTTAATTTTTATGTAGATGGAAAGGATGAAGTGAGCACATGTCACAGGGTCTTGTGAAGCTTCTCCTGAAGAACCAGCCCAGTTTGTTTGGTCAGTGTCCCACATGGTATCAAGAATAAACATTGGGGTGGAGATAAAGCTGGAAAGAAGTTTTGGGTAAACGTGATCCCTCAGCATCTGTCTCATATTCAGGCATCCAGGTGCCAGAAACCAGCATAAATTTCTGAGACTGGCAAAGAGAGAACATAGCACTTATTTTCCATCTCAGATCAGCCAGAATGTGTGCATTGTCAGCATGGTGCCACGTTCCTTCTCCTGCCCCATGAACGTGGGGATAAGGCCCAGGTCATCAGATGCCTGAATGTCCCCATCCATGGGATCTCTGCATGGGAGTTGTGCGGCTCAGAGTGGGAAGGAGGAAGAAACTCTGCTGTTTCTCTGGGGTCATGCCTTCTAATCATGTCTTGATGGCCATGACAGAAAGTCTCTTCCATGGCATAGGATCACAGAATCACAGAATGGTTTGGGTTGCCAGGGACCTTAAATATCATCAAATTTCAAACCCCCCTGCCATGGGCAGGGACACCTTCCCCTATCCCAGACTGCTCCAAGCCCTGTCAGTCTGGGCTTGAACACACTCAGGGACTGGCCATCCACAACTTCTCTGGAAAATTTGTGCCAGGGCTTCACTACCCTCATGAATTTTTTTCCCAATATCACATCTAAACCTACTTTCTTTCAGTTTGAAGCCATTTTCTCTTGTTCTATAACTTCAGGCTCCTTAAATAGTCTCTCTCCATCATTCTTGGAGGCTCCCTTCAGGTATTTAAGGCCACAATCAGATCACTCCAAAGCCTTCTCTTTTCCAGGCTGAGCAATCCCAGTTCTCTCAGCCTTTCCTCGCAGGAAAGCTGCTCCATCCAACAGTTCCAGGTCCTCCCAGTGCACATCACAGCCAAGGCAGCTGAAGAGGCTGATGAAGGTCAAACACTTTCAAAAAATCCCAGACAAAGAGATGCAGCTTTACTTCAAGAGATTCCACACAACAAAAAGTACAAGGCCATGAAGCAACAAGGCCTCAACAATATCTCACCAACAGACATTGCAAACTCATCAGTCCTGCTTCTGCCACTCACCCAAAAGAATGGGAACCATTATTCCTAATTACACAGAAGCTGAAACACAGTTAATCAATTTACTTTGAGGTACAGGGCTTGTTCTTGGGTGCAGAGAATTAATTTTCTTACAGTAATGCCTGGGAAAGTAGAAGATTGGTTCTAGTTGATTTACGGTGTCAGCATTTTTTTGTTATTATTTCATGAACAACATCCATTTAATCACAAGGCATCTAGAAATTGAATACAAAAGGAAACCTTTCATTATTCATAGATAGTATCTTCCCCAATCACACATTTGTTTGGTTAATAATAACTACATTAAAAAAAATTGCTCAGGATACCCTCATTAAGTATCTTCTTTCTTTCTTTTCTAATTTAATACCTAAAGGGATACTGACAACGAGATAAAATTCTCCTCTGCTGCTCTTAGCTGGAGGATAAAAGTTTTTGGTTTTTTTTTTTTTCAGATTATCTTTGATTCAATATGTGGCAGTTTGTGTATTAAAGTACAGTCTTACAAGAGGGAAAAAGTTTCTGGTCTCTGCAGTGCAACCACTGCTCATGGTCCTGTTGCTGCTGCTTGTGCACAACCTGTGCCAAGGCTGACCTAGGACCTCCACAGGGGTAATTGAATATTTTATGTCTGAACTTTGACAACAATTTCTCAATAAAAACTGTCACATGTCAATCTGATTTTTGGCAAGTTTTCAGTGTCTTGTTGTCTAAACCTGAAAATGTGCAAGGAAAAAATTATTTAATTATTCTGCAGTTTCTGGTAGGAGTGGCTGATGGCTCTGAATTATTTGTCTAAGCAAAAATTTTCCAGAAAAAAATAGAAAAATCTTAAAGAATTATCCTTCATAAAAATTCTATCTCTAGGGAAGTAAAATAAGAACTAAAAGAGGTTTTTGGTTCCCAGGACTTAGAGAATTATTTTCAAATACTAATGATGAGTAGTTTCTCCATGCACATAGTTCACATAGTGAGCCTCAACTTTCTGCTTGGGATGCTAGGAAAAGTTGGTTTGCTAATGCTTGTAAAGTGCTTTAAAATCCTCAGCCATAAGAAGAGTAAAATGTAGTAATTACTTTTCAATGAACTAGAAATACTGAGCAGTAGGTTTTAATGATTTTTTCCTTTCCTCCAAGAATGTTTCCTCTTAAGTTATGTATTTAATTCCCTCTATGTATCTACCGAGATCTATTTTTCTTAACATCCACATCACAATTTTATCTTGGCACTGATGCAGAGACCAGAGTTTGCTTGTTTCTTTCCCTGACAACTTCTTTAGCTCATTAGTATCGATTTAGGAAGTATTGAAGATAAATTAAGAAGCAGAGTCAGCAAGCAATAAGGTGCCTCCAAGGGTTTCGGGCCATGAGATGAACTACCTGCAAGGAAGAGGTTGCAGCAGGGATGTTTCATGAGCTCCTTTTGCAGGAGCTGCTAAATTTCCCCAGGTATCTTCTGTAAAAGGCAGAATTTATCCACTGCAAGCAGAAACAGCTCAGTGAGCTGGTCCATTTGGGGCACAGCCCACCTGAACCCTGATTTCACCGACCACCACTGCTCACACAGATTCAGCAAGATCAGAGACTTGTGAGCTTTGCCCTTTGAGCTTTACAGATGGGCTTAAAGCAACACTCAGTGCACAATTTCTGCAACAACAATAAGTACAGAGCATGAAATTATTTCCTGGGGTGAATTTATAGAGTGCCATTGATTCCATGTGTATTCTAAAGTCTATTCTTAATTCCTAAGGACTCCTTAATTCTCTTGCTTCATGGCAGCCTTCCTAAGGAGGGAGGCAGTGCCAGGTTTTGCAGCAATGTAGTGAGGAAAAACAAGAATTAATCTGACCGTGATCTGAGAAGACAGCATAGTGCTTTACATCATCAACTTCTTAGAAAAGGCTTAAAACCAAGCTTTTGTGTGTGCAGTATATACCTGTGGTGCTATAGCAAGAAATAAAGGTTATAATAACAGTAATTAGGATTGTAAGTAATTGATATAACTGAATTTTTTTTGGTAATAGCAGTTCCTATTCACTGCAGAAACTTTTCCAAGACAATTATGTTTATGTAAGACCAGAATCTGATGGGTAGGAATGTTATTCTGATTCAAATACTGTTCTTATCCTCAAATATCCTATCTCTGTGCCATCAAGAAAACAAATGGCCACTGTACAAGGTGACATTGAAGAGATATGTATATGCTAGGCAAGAAAATATGTCTTATTCTTGCACTGATGGATACAAAAATATAGGTCTACTCTTCTAAAAAGGTTTCTTTAGATATTGTAATAATTTAAAAACTTCAGTGCAACTCTATTGAGATCTTTGCAGTTGTATTTGCCTCATGTTAGAAAAGTGTTCCACTTAATCTGTTGATACACAGCACAAGGACACTTAACTTGACCAAAACCAGAAGTGGTTGTGTCTGAATTTTTCTTCAATTTATTCAGCTCTGTGTAGTTTCCTTAGTATCCATTACTTTTAGAGTGCATCTGAAACCTCAACATGATTTGTTTCCACATTATGAGTAAAAATGCTTTCTCAAAACAGAGAAATCAGGCACACAGAATGGGTCAGGCTGGAAGGGACCACAGTGGGGTCACCTGGTGCCACCTCCCTGCTCCAGCAGGGCCATCCCAGAGCACAGGCACAGGATTGTGTCCAGAAGGTTCTGGAATATCTGCAGGGAGGGAGACTCCACACCCTCTCTGGACAATCAGTTCAGTGCTCACTAAAGTTCTGCCTCGTGTCCAGGTGGAACTTCCTGGGCATCATTTCCTGTGGTACTTGCAGGGGTCCCCAGGACGAGGTGAGAGACGAGTGAATCTGACTCCATGCTCTTAGAAGGCTAATTTATTATGTACTTACATTACATTAAAGAATGCTATACTAAAACGATACTAAAGAAAGAGAAAAGCTACAGAAAGAAGGTTTGACAAGAATGAATAGTAAAAACTCGTGACTCCTCAGACCCTTGACACAGCTGGCCATGATTGGATATTAAGTTAAAACAATTCACATGTTAGATAAACCATCTCCAGACCACATTCCAGAGCAGCAAAACAGGGAGAAGCAATCAGATCATTATTGTTTTCATTTCCCTCTGAGGCTTCTCAGCTTCCCAGGAGAAGAAATCCTGGCAAAGGGATTTTTCCAGAAAATATGACAGTGACAATTTCCTGCCCGTTCCTCTTGTGCCATTGCTGGGAACACCAAGCAGAGCCGGGTCCCTGCTCTGAAGCCTCCCTGCAGACAGGGACAGACAGGGATGAGGTCCCTTCTCAGTTTTCTCTTCTCAAGGATCAACAGGCCCAGCTCTCCCAGACTTTCCTTGTAAGAGAGATGCTCCAGTTCCTTCCTCATCATCACAGTCCTGCCCTGGACCTGCTCCAGGAGCTTTCCCTTCTCCTGAGGAAATCAGAACTGGACAGGGCACTCCAGATGTGCCTCACCAGGACTGAGCAGAGGGACAGGATCACCTCCCTTGACCTGCTGGCCCCGCTTTTCCCAATGCAGCCCGGGATCCCACTGACCCTCCTGGCCCCCAGGTCACAATGCTGCTGGTCTTGGGCAGCTTGTTGCCCACCAGGACCACCAGGTCCTTCCCATGGAGCTGTCTCCAGCAGCCTGTGCTGGTGCAGGGCATTATCAGGTGTAACAACCTTTAGAGAACACTGAAAGAAAATTGGAGACCGCTCTCATAGTTCATGGATAGGCTGTGTTTTTTGGGGCACACTGTCTCTGCAGGTGGCTTGGAGGCCATTCATGAAAGCAGAAAGTCTGTCTGGGGTAAATCAGGCTGTCTTTTAATACAAATAAAGGGAATTTGGGGTTGATTGGATATAGCAAGGTCATCTGCAACCACTCCTCAGGTGACAGCAAGTGTAGGGAGTGTGCGCAACCTGGACCTGCTTCCTCCTCTGCCTCCTAAAGAAGTCTGGACAACACAATCTTACTTAGATTTTGTGAAAGAGACAGAAAAGAACATTTTTTTCCTTCGCTTTGGTTGGGATTTGGGAGAATGACTACTGAAAGGAGGGAGAGGGAACACAGATACTGCCAGAGAGATCCAGTGATAAATGTATTGATGGGATGAAGGAGCTTCTAAGATAATGTATGTTAGATGCATTTTAGTTTTGTACAGCAAAACCAGCAATTTTCAGTGTCATTTCCTTTCCAGAGTCTTCCTTCTCTGACTTTCTTTTTTTCCTTCCTCTTGTTGCCCTTTTTTTTTTTTTAATGCTTCCTAAACTACCTGATTTGAAACATTGGCAAGAAATTCCAAATGCATCAAATGAGATATATTTCCATTATAAATGGGATTCTTCTTTCTCATGGTCATAGATGTAAGAATTATAATACTTTTCCTCTCTGGATTTAGCAGTGGGTTTTGGAAAAACAAAATGAAAGGAAAAACCAGCAAGTGTAGTCATAGCCTTACATTTAACTGCAGGCAGAGCTTGGCTGTCTCTGGACATATTAAATAGGATTGCCTGTTTTTCAAAGGACTTGAGAGGAATTTTTTAATGGTCCCTTAATCAGGCTCCATAGGTGTTGGTACTGTAACCATGAGGCTCCTACAATGGTGATTTCTGCATTAAATGTAATATACAGGCAAAGAATCTTCCCAGAGCCACAACAGAAATCAAAGAAGTAATTATTTTATTGAATCACTCCATGTGCTAATTCAGCATCCTTCTGAAGGCTGGAGGAAGGCTGATTCAGGGGTTAAAATGACACAAAGGTGCTCCAGGGAATGGGATGTTCCTGCACCCCAAAATTCTGTGTCCTTGGGTAAGTCATTCAGGGCAGTTCAAACTTTCATTTCCAGGCATTGGAACAGGGAAGAGGTGGAGTCACCATCCCTGGAAATGCTCCAGAGGTCTGTGGATGTGGCACCTGGGGACGTGGTGAACACAGTGCTGCTGATTAATGGTGGAACCCAATGATCTTGGAGGTCTTTTCCAGCCTTAACAATTCCATGCTTGTTATGCAAGTATCTATGGGAATAAATCACACAGGACTCCATTTTCTTCATGGTGGAAAAAGGCCTATTCTTTATTCAAATAACTCATTTTTTTACAGTTTTATAGACCTCGTGTGGGACTCTGTCTCCCTGTTCTTCTAAGCCTTCTGATGTTTGCATTTTTGTAATAGAGTTTCTCATGCACTTTTCATATAAATAATGATTGTTTTGCATTCCTTTCTAGAAGAAGAAAAAATTAATAAATTATTAGTTTGACCAGTGTGGTTGGAGAAGTAGCAATTTCATCCTACAATTCATGGTCACTTTTAAAATTCTGTAAATATAAAAGTCCAGAAATAAATGCACCTTTTTAGAGTGTGCCATTCATTTCGTGTCATATTGGAACAGGACTCCAATTGGTTTGTAGCTTCCTTTCTAATTACTTTCATTGGTTAATAACAAGTTATTCTGTATTGATTGGTCACCCAAACTCTTGGTGCAGGGATGTTGTTTGTGAAAGATAGTTTTCATTTTTCTATCTAATGGTGCAAAAACAGTTTATGCAGGTGCAAGTTGTTTTTTATCCAGGAATAGATTATTATACTAATGAATTGCTCACAACAGGATTGCTTTCACATGGGAAGTTGCAAAGTGCTAGCTTTGACAAGGCCAGCCACTGATTCCAGGAGAGCAGGCTTGATTTTATGAAGCCTTTTTTTATGATTTTTCCACCTTTCTTTATGATTTTTCCACCTTTTCCACCATTTTTCCACCTGCAACAAGTATCCTCCTTAGTTTCTGTGTTGCCCTTATATGCATGAAAGTGATATTTTAAGAATCAAATAGGGATATAAATGTTCTGCTTCATATGACTGCTGTGAGATTAAAGACATTAAAAATGTTGTAGAGACCAGACACTGTGATGACAGAGGCTGGAAGTATCTCTTGGTCAGCCAACCCAAGTTCCAGAAAAAATCCATTTCAAGTACAGTTTTAGTAGGCCTGTACCAACTGGAAGCAGATGTTCCCCTTCAGCTTTTAATTAAAAAGAAATAAAGCAACTTTATTTTAAGCATTGCTTTAGTAAGGGTGAGATAGCCTTTGAATGTTGCGATAAAGCTGTTGCACCAAAAATATTCAAGTGGTCCAAATATCCTGCATTGTTTTTTTAGTTTATGGTATCTCCCGACATCCTTTGGGTTAATAGTGCAAATTTACAGGAATTGAGAGCATGGGAAAGAGTTTGGAGGGAAGGGAAGGGAAGGGAAGGGAAGGGAAGGGAAGGGAAGGGAAGGGAAGGGAAGGGAAGGGAAGGGAAGGGAAGGGAAGGGAAGGGAAGGGAAGGGAAGGGAAGGGAAGGGAAGGGAAGGGAAGGGCAATCAAACTTCAGGAACAACAGGTTCCCTCTGCTGTTCTGTATTTGGAAGGTTTTGCTATCCTCTTATTTAGGTAGGATTTTTGCCAAGTGAAATGTGCAGGTATCTGGGTGATAAATACACATTTTCCCAGAAGTGCATTCACTCATGCTTTACATTTCCAGCATTACCTCCTGAACCCTGTCATGGACCACCACCTCTGACTCCTACAGAGCATTGGCCATCCAGTATTTTCTAACAGAAAATACTGTTAGAAATATCCTGCTGTCCCAGGCCCTGCTGCAGAGTGGATGCCTCAGTTTTTGTTCCAGCTGATTAACTCTTGCTCCACTTCAAGAGTTATTTTTGTAAGGCCATGGAAATGAAGAAATCACAGCCTTCATTTTGCAGTCAAAAATGAAAGTGCATTACCTGTAATTTCCCAAGCATTTCATTTCCTTGGAAGATTTATTTGTAAACAAACAAGAGCTTTATTGTTGCTTGTTGCAGACACACCATAAATTAGTTTTTTCCACACTGAAATGCAGTAGCATAAAATCCTCACTCGAGGAAAGTACTAACTGGCATTATGGCATTACTTTGTTAATTATGTTGGCACATACACTGATGCTCTTTAAATTATTCCTGTACACCAGAAACACTTTGTACCTAATGATTTCCTGAACTGCTTGTACGTTAGTTCATATTTAATCCAATTTAAATAATTGTCAAAATGACAAATGCAAAGAAGACACAGACAATGTTGAAAGCAACATGGCTCCTGAGCCAGTGAGTTGTGGTCACAGGAACTACCACAGTAAAGATTGATTTTAATATGTTGAATTTGGCTTTGACATGTTTGACAAGATTCTGATTCATTCTTATCAGTCTGACTTGTCATTTTTAAGCAGATTAATTTCCCACATGCTCCTCTTCTCTACCCAGTTCTAAGTCATTACATTTTTGGTTTTTGGTTGCCAGTGCTATGTAATAAGATAATGAACTTGGAAGACTATGATGATAAATTTTATTTAGGTGGTTGTTTAGGACTAGAAGGTTCATCATTAATCCATGATGTAAATTATATATACCCCAGTGCTTATCATTGTTTGACTGCAACATTCCTAATGGAAAACTGTTTGATTGACACAGTCATCTTCCCAGATTCCCTCTGTGCTGTTTACAGCAACAGCCCTGTTACTGCATGCCAAATATCTTACAAAACCAATTTATGATATTTTACCATCCCGCTCTGAATGGAGCTTTTCAAAATTGCAAGAAATGTCAAGACATCTATTATGGTAGTCACCACATAAATTTTCCCTGAGCTTGAGCTCAAAAGGATCTGTGAAAATCTGTTTACAACATGCAGGAGAGACACAGGCTCTCTTGAAATTTGAATTCAGCACTTGAGTTCCTGCCTTCCAGAGATACTCAGTGATGAATCTTACACTTATAAGCACCAAGGACTTTGTATTTACTACTTTAGTCTTCATAAGTACTAAGTGGACAGAAAAAGTTTCCAGATTTGTCTCTTGAGGAGCAGCCTCCTGCCAAAGCACTTTCCATCCAGCTGGAAGGAGCATTCCTCAGCTCTGCAAAGAGCAAATCCAGTGGGAGCCATCTCAGCTCTCCTGGATAAACATGCAAACATGGGATGCAAAAAGGAAGATCTGCTAGGAGGGAGATAGAAAAGAGGGGGAAGCAAAGCACAGATTTGTGTTTTCAATTCCTCACCTCTCTGCTACTCACGTGTGTTACTCAGGGCTGCCTGGAGAAATGCCATGGCACAAACAGTGTCACAACAACATGGCTGGTTTGACTTCTACAATTTGTCCAGTGGAAGAAAGAATGGCAATAATGCTACAGGCAAAGTGCATGATAATTATCCCAGTGATCATTTCCATGTCCATGCACAGCTGCTTCGTTCAGGGTGCCAGGAATTCCTCATCCCAGATGAGCTCTGCATCCACTTGTTTGCTCAGATTTGCACTTTCCTTTCATTTCCACCAAATCAGTCATTATTAACCACTGACAGCTCTGCTGGGCAGTGGGATGGACACTGTGCTCCAGGGCACCTTCATGGAGGGTGGAAGGAGGAGTTTAAAATCACGCCTTACACCTTCATTATCCCACTTACATGTAGAATGCAGTTTTTTGTCCATGACCTTGACAGAGATGGGGAAGAATCTCTGTGTTATCACTTGTGAAATGGGTTTTCTTTCTCTGCAGTGTAAGCATATCATTACTTTTAATACATAAATTTTATGCCCAGAGTTCCTATGTTGTGCTATCACTTCTCATTTCTTTTCTAGCATCATAATGTTTTTCTCTCACAACTTTCTAGAAGCTTTAAACTATTTTTAAATTGCTGTTTATTTTATTTTAACTATGAGCTCCCATCCCTTTTATAGTCCCTTGCTATATTTCCCTCTGGTTTTGCTTCATCTTCTAATTTCATTTTCCCTGGCTTCATTATTTTTATGTTGGCTCTTTGAAGATTGTTTTCCCACATGTAGCTCTTTTGTTTCATTGTTATTTACTCTTTGAAACAGAGATTTGGATGCCTCCACCTAGCTGGTGGTCACATCTCATATATAATGTGTTATCATGGATTGTAAAAGAGTCCACCTCAGTGGTGATTATTTTTATTAACAGCGGCTCACCCTGGGAAGATGCTGAGCATACACAAAGAACAGCAGCTGAGCTCTCCTCAAAGCTGATAAGAGTTTGCTGTGACAAAGCCTTTGTGCTTTAGCTGGAGCAGTGATAGAGATCATTTCCAGCAGAAGGATTTTCTCTGGGATTATGACTACACAGGTACTCAACCCATTCTTGAACTTTAAAAAGTGCTTAACACTTGGTTTCCAGATTGCTTAAACCTTAACCTGACATATAAGATGTCACCCTCCAGGAATTTTGGGGCAGCAGTTAAGACCAGACACAAACGTCTAGAAGCAGTGCTAAAAGCAGCCCAGATACAATGTGTAAGCAGGAATTTTTCCTTTTCTGTCTGTATTGAGGCGAAAAACAAACAGGCAAGTCACTTTTGCTCTATTGTAAGAGGTTTTCAGTTTCTTTGTGTTTGTTTTTTCCCAATGAACAGTGAATGAATTGTGTCAGGAAAGCTTAGTATACGCTCTGCAGCAGGGCTGCAAATTAAAATTTTTGCTGTGTATTTTCTTTTGAGGAAATTTAGGGAAACCATTGATTCAATGGGTAACTAAAATCCTGCCTTCTACTTCCCCTTCATGAACTAAAGCCTGGACAGTGAAAGTATAAATTGTCCTTTTTCTTCCCATTTCCTTAACATGGCTGTCAATGTAGCACAGATAGACAAAAACCATGATTAAAATACTAATTTCACAGAATTTAATCTATGTTTAGCAGGAAGCCTGGAAGTTCTCTTTGTTTCTTCCCTCGCCCCCTCATTTCTCTTTTTCATTCTTAAAACTTTGTGGTTTATCAGTGTAAAGTTCATCAGCAGCACCTTTAAAAGATTGAAATGGAGAATCAGCAGCATCTTGAAATGGAGATGGGATGGGAAGGGAGGAGAAGAACAGAGGAGAAATATACAGGTTATTAATACCAGAAGTTCCTATGCCATAAATAGTTTCATTATTGGAAATCTGGATACAAGGCTTGTGGTTTTGGTCTTGGACAGGGAGTGTGAATTTCACAGAGGTATGGACACAACCACAGACTTGCTTTTGGAGCAAAGTCAAATCCAGGAGTGTGAAATAAAGTGAATTCAGACAAAAAGAGAAAACTCTCTGGAACGACTCCTTGTAATGCTTCACAATCTCATTCTCTTTCCATTGAATTCTACCTGCCATAGTCTATATTTGATTCGTCACTTAAAGAACTTTATCTATAGTCAAAGTTGTCCTGGCAGCAGGAGGATGTTTTGTATTTAAGACTATTTAGTTCCTCAGAACTCAGGATCTTTTCAGGGTTTTTACTTGACAAAATAAAGACAGGCATCAGAGCTAAGCTTGTCCTTTTACTTTCTGATCTGAGAATGAAGAAAAAAAGAGAAAAGAAACCTCAGAAAGTGGCAATTTCCTCTTGTCCTACCATTTGTTGTCTGGGCCTGGCCTTTGAAGGAGTGAGAAGGGCCCCCTGAGCCTCCTTTTCTCCAGGCCAAGCCCCCCCAGATCCCTCAGACAGGGGGATCCTCACCAGACCCATGCTCCAGCCCCTTCCCCAGCTCCATTCCCTTCTCTGGACATGCTCCAGCACCTCAGTGTCATTCCATGAGAGTAGCAAATCTCCTGGACAAGAAATCAGAAATACATGAGAAAACGGACCATTACTACCAAAATACACCAGATTTATGGCACAGTTGTTATTATTATCATTGCTGTCATTATTATCATGAACATAATGTGTGTTACTATGTGTGTGGGGTTGTCACCAAATGTGGTGGTGTTTGAGGGTACCCCGGACGAGATGAGGGCAGAGATGAAAATCTTGACTCCATGTTTCAGAAGGCTGATTTATTATTTTATGATAATATATTAAAAGAAAATTATATACTAAAACTATACTAAAGAAAGAGAAAGGAGACATCAGAAGGCTAGAAAAGAATGCATAATAAAATCTCATGACAGACTCAGAGAGTCTGACACAGCTGGACTGTGATTGGCCATTAATTAAAAGCAATTCACATGCTGGGTAAACAATTCTCCAAATCACATTCCAAAGTAGCAAAACATGGAGAAGCTGAAGCTTCCCAGCTTCTCAAGAGAAAAGACCCTGGCACAGGGATTTTTCAGAAAATATGTCAGTGACACTATGTGTGTTCCGCTGGGCTATGGGGTGGATGCAGAGGTCCAATGTATTCTTGTATATCCAGACTAAGGAAATTGATAGCTTTGATAAATTCAAAAAAAAAGAATTTACCCTATAGGTATTGTTCAGTCTCTCTTTTCTGGGCTTTTCCAGTCCCCCATAAGCAAGTGGGGTTCTCCATGATGTCCCATGACCATCCAGAGAGAAAGGATGGAACGAAACTATCAACATTCAGATACTGCTTCTCACAGCTAGTGATTCTTAGGAGTATTGAAACATTTGGGTGATTAAGGAATATATTCACCTTGATATGCAAACTGGGGTTTTCTAAAGTCTCCTGCATCAGAAATCATAGAAACATGATATGGTTTGGGTTGGAAGATCAATCTTTAAGATCATTCTGTTCCAGCCCCCTTCCATGGTCAGGGGCACCTTCCACTATCCCAGGTTGCTCCAAGCTCCATCCAACCTGGCCTTGAACATTTCCAGGGATGGAGCATCCCCAGCCCCACTGGGACATCCATGCCAGGGCCTCACCACCCTCACAGGGAAGAGTTTCTTCCTGATTATTTTAAACCTATTTTCAGTATAAAGCTATTGTTTTCTCACATCAAAGACCCACACAGAACCACAGAATTCCAGCCACAGGTTGGAAGGGACCACAGTGGCTCATCTGATCCAACCTCTCTGCTCAAGCAGGGTCACCCTAGAGCAGGATTGCATCTGGAATATCACACAGAGGAAAAGATTTTGTTTAATTCTCCCAACACGTTTGCCAGAACTGCTCATTAAAAAGTTGTCAGGCAATCAACATGGCAGGTTGCCCTTTGTTACCTGTTTGATTTCCTCTTATGAAACAATAAAGCAAATTTGCTGTGATTTCTTCTTCTTCACCAGAGGGAAAAATAATAAAAGTAACTTAAACAACACTACTTTTTGCCTTCAAATTCAGGTTTAAAAAGACTTCAACATGCAGGGAGGAATCCCCCTGTTCCTAGACCAAGGCTTAATTATCTGGATTTTGAACACATTTTTTTGATTTACTAGTGCTGCCTGATAATTAGCTCTCTGTTTTTTTTTTTTCCCTCACTGACTTTGTTTGATAAAGCTTTTACAGAGTCTTGGCATGCATAACTCTGTAAGTCCCTTTTGTAAGGCAGCACATCCCTCTGCCTCTCTCTGCTCTGTCCCAGCTTGGAGCAGAACAAGAGTCTGATTGGCACTGTGTACAAACCCCTGCACTTGGGAAGAGCTGTGCCTCCATTTGATAAACAAAGATGCAAGAGATGAGAAAATTACAACTAATTCATGCCTTGAGCCATATACAAGTTAAGAAAGAAAGAAGTAAAATGGGAAAAGAGGCTCCAAAAGAGAAACAGGTGCATTTGGAAGGTAAATAGTCTACTTTGGAAGCAAAGAATGTGGAGTTTTTTAAGAGATGGTTGAGAGCAATTGATGATTTATGAGGTGCGTTGGATCAATAAAAAATTTCCACGCTGAAGGTGGAGAGGTTAAAAATCAAATAAATTAAATAAATTAAAAAAAAAAAAAAGAAAAAGAAAAACCTTTGCAGGACTTTGCCTTGCCCTGCTTTTTAAGGAAAATTTCTATGATAAATCAGAACCTGGCCCACATGGACTGAATAAAATCTGGATCCCTGCCCTAGAAAGCTTCTGTTATTGTTAACACAATATTTTTTAGTTAACTTAGCATATAATTTATCAGAGAGTCTTTAAATCAGGTGTCTGGACCCTGGAAAGGGGACACTGTGGGGACAGCCCCTTGGCACTGCAAGGACAGAGCAAGAATTGAGCCATTCTCCCCTAGAACAGCATTTCAGCCTGTGGTGACTTGCTATGAAGGAACTTCCAAATCCAGAGATGTCTTCATTGCCTGCAATACCCTTCAGCAACACAACAGAATAATAGATTTTAAGTGTTCTATAATAGTACCTCACTATGTAATCAGAAGCATCACTGATCTAATAGTGATGGTGAAAGTCATTCAAATGTTTATTTTTTAAATAATCTGATAGAAAAAAAAAAACATATTTTGTCTGCTGCTTTATAGCTTAGAGGTTAGGATGATAGTTCAGGCTGAAAGGTAATCATCCATATTCACTGAAATCTAAATGTGTACATGAGAATTGTATAATATAGAATAAGAATATAGAATTGTATAATTGTGTTTGGGAGCGCTTTCTTCCTTTCTTAACTCTAATTGATTGTAAATCAACTTTCATGTGGTACTAAATCCTCTGAACAACCTAAAGTACTAAATCACTTGAACAATAAAGCTTTATAATTGAAGGAGTCTGCCTGTTCCCTGTGGGAAAACTGGGAAAATCTTCTTTTCTGGGATGGAATACCAGTCCTGGCTGCTTCTCAGCTATCCTGGGACAAGATGTGAGTTGATCTTGGGGGGGTAGAAAGGAAATGGCAACAACTCAAACAATTTTTCATAGAGCACAAGAACTCTTGATTCCAACATCCAAGGAAGGAAAGGGACCAGCGTGGCTGAGTAAGGAACTCATGACCATAATGGAACAGGGGAAAAATTGCTTAGGAAAGGGAAAAATGCCTAGGAAGGGACACTGACATTGGGAAAAATCTTGGGATATTACAGTGTTCAAGATAAAATGGAAGAAGCTCTGAGTAACCTGATCTGATGTCTGATGTCCTGGGCCATGGCAGCATGGCAGGACCAGGTGATCTTTAAAGGTCCCTTCTACCCCAAACCATTTTCTGATTCTCTGAACCATTTGTCTGTGCCATATCTCTGCTCAATGCATGGGAGTTTGTGGATGTAGTTTGTGGATTAATAAGAATTTCTAACATATAGTGTTGTGCCAATTCCAGAGTTCTTTTTTTATTAATTAATTCCCAGAATGGCCTGACATTTTAATAAAGAGTTATCATCAGATGTGTCCAGGGAGGAGGGATGACAGGAGGATTCTAGTTCAGTGGAGCCATCAGCTACACTGAAACCTGCACATGTTTACTAACTAGCAAATATTACTGTTTCTCCCTTCTGGTGTGTTTTATTAGATCTTCTCTTTCCTGAAATAAAACAAGCTCTCAGCTTCCTGAAACAGAACAAAAATAAAACCTGAACTTCCTTTGGAAAAATGGAAACCCAATTCTGAGACATAGGAAAACTTTGTCACACAAAAATTTCAAGACAAAAACCATCAGAGTTTGATATCAAACCTGAGATTTTATTCCATTTTGTTTCCATGACCTAAATAATGATTTTTGAAGGACAGGTGAAAAATATTGGCATCTTCACCGTATGTGGAAAAAGGCTTTTTGTCACTATAGGTGCAGCACACAGGAAAGGTTTTGAAATTACAGACAGTGAATTTCTGGGAGACAAAAGGGCTGCATGAGGAAATGTAAACTACCTCTAAAAAATCCTTGTAAAGCCACAGAAGAAACACAGCAGCTGACAGCACACTTACATTGGCTCTTCAGAACACTGCATTGACAGCTGAAAGTTTACAGGGGGTCAGCCATTTCTGAAAAATTAGGAATTCAGTGGTCTACAGAGAAGGCAGCAAGCATTTTAAACTATTAGCTCCTCTGTGACAGAAAATGAAAAACATTTATTGAAAGTAAAAGAGAGGAGAGAGTGTTCTGGAGTTTACTCCATTGAGCCAAAATACACTTCTCAATTTTTTTTCTTCAGCTTCACTTCAAATATCATTGCAAGATATCACAAAGGTCTGGTCTCTGTGGATTCTTAATTTGATTTCTGAAGAGATCTTCAGCTTAAGAAAAAAAACCAAAAAACCAAAATCAAACTTGCAGAAGGCATCCACCTCCTTTGTAGCAGAAACCTTGAGATTATCTAATGAAGCTAAACATGAAATGAGCAATTTCAGAGTCCTGCAGCCAACAGATCCTGACCTGGGGTACTGCTAGATGGAAAACATCTGGCAAATTCAGAAGTGCAGGACAGATTTAGAAAGGTAACAGCTTGCAGGGGCTGGAGGTGAAGGGCAGAGTAAGGCTGGGAAGAGGGATGGGGTAAAGAGGTGGAGGAGAGATGGAGAAAAATGTGGTTTTGAAATGTGAGCTGATGAAGGGATCCTATAGGGAAAGAGGAATAATTCTCTTGGATGAGGTTGGCAGGACAAGAAATATCAAGCTTGAATTGAGGTAAGCAATGTTGTTCCAGGGCATTTTTGAATAAAGGCAGCACAAATAACAATCAGGCAAAAACCTAATGGATCTGAGAGTGTGTGAAGACAAACACAAACTGATTTCTCAAAGGCTTCCCTGAAAACATCTCTGCAGTGACAGGACAAGGTGAAATGGCTTTCTGATGAAAGAGGCTGGATTTAGACTGGGTGTTAGGAAGAAATTGCTTACTTTGAGGGTGGTCAGGCATTGGCACAGCCCAGAGAAGCTGTGAATTCCCTGTCCCTGGAAGTGCCCAAGGCCAGCTGGATGGGGCTCTGAGAAACCAGGGATAGGAGAAGGGTCCCTTCACATGGCAGGGAACTGGAACTGGGTGATCCTTATGGTCCATCCCAACCAAAACTATTCTAGGATGAAAAAAATCCACAATGAATTAAATCCACAATGAATTAAAGCAATGACAACTGACTGTGTGTTTTTCAGCAGCAACAATTGCAATCAATGCTCGTGAATTTCTGGATGTTTTCAAGAATCTGCTACTTAGAAAATGGCAAGAAGAATTATCCACTATCTTTTTTCTCAGAGTTATCCCTGTGAGTGATTGCCACAGCTTCTGACTGACATCCCAGCCATCAGATGTCTCATCACACAAGTTCACAGTCTCATTTGACAACTGGTTGGGAATTGAAGTGAGTCATGTTCGCCCATGGCCACACAACCCAGCAGTGCCAGCAGCACAACAGAGCAGATTTCTTTAACTTCCAGACTTTTATCTAATGTGTTTTAAAGAATAGGAGCTTTTTAGGTGAAAGCAACCAGTTAAAATGGAGAGTGGAAATTATTATTATCACTAATGACTTAATTATGGGACATAAGAGGCCAGATAAATAGACAGATGAATAAGTAGTTCAGAGGAAATCTGGTAGAAAGAGGATTCTCCCTGCTACAGCTTAACTTGCTACAATTATCTAATAATCACAGTAAATATGGAGATCAGCAGATTATTTTCTCAACATCGAATGACTTATGTGGCATGTCAGCAAAACACCCAGGAGAATAAAACACACCAGCAACTGCTCTCTAATTACTCTTTTCAGATGGAGTAATGATCTTTAATGCGCAGTGGATCTCATTAATTAACTCCCAGATTTTAATTAACTCTTTGCCTAATTTACCTGCCATAATATATTATCAAAAATGTCATCTTAACAGGTTTTTTGCTCATTTGGGGAGGAGAAAGAGGAAACTGTATGCTCATAAGGGGTTTTGTTTCCTCTTTTCTGGAGACTCTTCTGGTAATAAGCAACTTTCCTAATACAGATATATGGAGTAAGAACCTATTGAAACCTCCAACATGTTTGGTAGCCCAAATCTAATGAATTCAAGGAGAGATAGAGGATTATGCTCTTCAAGCGTGCCTCACACATTTTTTAGGGTTTCTTTAGGTGATTTAAAAAATTGTTAACTGAAGCAGAACTCCTCTCTTCAAAAGGAAAGAGCAAATCTGTGGGAGTCAGAGCCAGTTTGTGACGTCCCAGGTCTGCTACACCAGCCACTGAAAGAAATGTACTCTAAGTCTTATTTATTGTAAACAACAGTCTCCTTAAACAATGGATATTCTTCCTGTCCCATAAAAACAAATATCTGACTGTTCCCTACACATTTTAAAATTTACTTTTAATCGAGGTAGTGTAATTGAAAATAAATACAAAGTGCCAGTTTAGCCTGTGGCAGGAATCCCATGGAATGACGTACAAGGTTCTTCCTTGGGTTTGCTTCACTAGTGCTGCCCCTGTCGAGGAGCACAAACTTCATGGTGGAAATTAATCCATTTGGGGTTTCATTGCCCTTAATATGAGTTTTACTCATGCTGGAGTAGATTTATCTTTGCTATTCCTTCCTAGGGAATAGTGGTAGAGTCAATATCTTCTTACAGTAAAGGAAGGATCTTTCCTTAAGGTCTTTCCTTAGAAGTCCAAAGTGAGAGTTCCCTCAGATTTCTTCCTGCCTAACAGCTCTCCTCAAAGAATGGAGACCAAATTATTGTGTCCCTCTGTGGTTTGTAGGTGAGCACCTGATTTTCAGTCCTGTCTTCACCACTATGTTCCTATTAAATCCTTGTTTCTCTCATTTCCTCTTCACACATCTCCCATATTTAACCTCACTTTGTAACCTTAGCAAATCATAGAAAATCAGGGAATACCCTGAGTTGTAAGAAACCCCCAAGGATCCTTTAAGTCCAGCTCCTGATCCCTCAGAAAGTATTTCTCTCTTGGCTTGGACAAGACTATAGAGTTTCTATTTCATGTAGCACTTAAGGAATAGAGGAAAATAAATGTTTTCCTAACACTGACATTTTGGCTCACAATTTTGCAGAAGATCTATTGCATTTTTCTCTCTCCCTCCCTCCAGTATTTCCCAGCATTTCCAAGGCACACTGATGGATATTTTTAGGCAAACCTCAGTGGAAAGATGCTCTGTTTATAGTCAGGCACTTATGAAGATGAATTTGCTGTAAACAATGACTATGCTTGACAGTGATCCTGCCCTGATCTTACATTTATTGATGTAGGAAATTAGAGACTTGTGCTAAGCTGAACTAATTGCCATAACTACAGCTGCAGACAACGGAGACCCATTAATTAACCTAAAATAATAACAATAAAAGAGTTCTAATTTGTTTCAGGGATATTAGATTTTGTCAGATTCCCCTTACTTTATCACCCCAATATTTATGGATCCACAATATTTTTTCCTGATGTTTCCTAAGTAGGAGAGCAAGTTTATCATGAAACATGACAAACTTCTGGAATGTAGACTGTGGAAGGAGTTCTGTAAGGAAAAAAGAGGTGGCTGAAGTCACTTGTTTTGGGTTTGGCTGTGGTATAAAAATCAAAGACATAGAACCTACTCTTGAAGCACTTGAAACCAACATTTTCTGGAATTTTGAATTGGTTTATTCCTTCTGTTTTCAGGCAAGTTATTTCATCTTGGACAAGAACATGGTGAGATTAGAAAGACTGTTGACTTTAGATTAGGCTTCTTCTGGTCCTTCTGAAAATGTTTCATGAAAATTATGATTTTGCAATAGCAAAAGCAAAAACTATACTTAATAACTGTAGTAATTTGATTTTCCTCCTCTGTTATAAATTTAATGTGGATGCAAGATTTGATAAGGAAGCAGTAAGAAGTGAAAAACTACTGGATGTTTTTCAGTCACTGGGATAAAAAAGCAGAAATGGTAATCTTTAAAACAACATCCACTGCTGTGGCTGCAACTTTTGGAGTGAAATGTGCCTGAAGGGGATTGACCAGATATAGCAGTAAGTTAAGGGTGAGTTAAATTCTAAGAGAGAAAAAAAATTTAGAGGTGTTTATCTGTCCATCTTGCCCTCAGGTCTTCAAAAATGATGCATGGTGTTGAGAAGAACTTAATTATGTTAAGTGAAATATTCCTCTCTAAGTTGCAGAATCTCTTGCCTGTAACAAGGAATTGCTCATTTTTGGTAAGACATTCATAGCCAGATAAATATTTGATCCTAAGCTGTCCAAATAGAAATTTATCCACTTACAGGAAAATAGCCCCCATCCTTGCTGTGCCTTGTCTTGATCCAAGAACGTGACAGGAGACCTATGGATGTTTGTTATCTCAGTGCTCAAGCCTGCACTGTGGGAGACCATTACACGGTGACTCCTGCTGAAAGGGATGTATTCCACAAGAAGAAATTCAAATTTTGGGCTTTTCTCAGAATTCCTTTCAGGTGTTTCTTGAACGGGCATGTGAATTTCCCATTTTTAATCCATTGTTAACTAGAATAAAATCCCAAATATATCAATGCAACATGATGTTGGAAGACATCCTTATCCATGATGAAAGAACATCCAGCATTTGTATCCCACATCCTGTAATTTCTTCCCTTCTGGGTCTTACCTGCATTTATTGCTTATTGCCTACACTTACTGGAAAATGACGATAGGTGGCTTCAGTTTTAAAAAATTTTATTCACACCTTCAGGAAGCCATGTCCCATTTTAAGTCATTAAATAAATGGTTCTAGGTTTGTGTTTCTGCCTTTTTTTAAATTGGTTGAGATTTGTCCAGAGTTCCCAGTATTGTAATCATAAATGGCAAGAGACTGAACAAAGCCCTGATTCAAAGGAAAGACAAATTACCTCTTAATTTTGTAGCATCATCCTAAAGGATAAACAAAGAGAGAAATGTTGATAAACTGCGGTCATCCATTGTTGCAGTGTTGTGGGTCCCCAGGATGAGGTGAGAGATGAGAATTCACACCAAGTTTTCAGAAGGCTGATATATTATATTATATTATATTATATTATATTATATTATATTATATTATATTATATTATATTATATTATATTATATTATATTATATTATATTATAAAACTATACTAAAGAAAGAGAAAGGAGACATCAGAAGGCTAGAGAAGAATGATAATAAAAACCTGTGACTGACCAGCGAGTCCAACACAGCTGGACTGGGATTGGTCATTAAGTAAAAACAATTCACATGGAACCAATCAAAGATGCACCTGTTGGTAAGCAACCTCCAAACCACATTCCAAGCAACCAGAAAATTATTGTTTACATTTCTTTTCTGAGGCTTCTCATCTCCTCTGGAGAAAAGATCCTGGCAAAGGGATTCTTCAGAAAACATCATGGTGACAGTAAACACTGAACAGAGACCTGCAGAGTCTCTGGAAATCTGGAATTTTGACTTAAGTTGTCAGTGCTCTTCTGGTCCTAATACCCACAGACAGCCCAGCACAATTCTGCCTCAGAAATTTCACTGCTGAGGGTATCCCACACTGGATCACACGCCAGGTGGGTGACTTACATGTTCAGCACAGAGAAAAACAAACTGATAAGTCCTTGAGTCAGTGACCTAATTGATGAGGACAGAGAGGCATCAGCCTTGAGAATCCCCTCCTCAGAGCAAGAAATGCCTTTCCTCTCTTCACAACAAAGCAGAGCTCCCAAACAGCAACATCCCCTTTCCTATCATTCACCAGCGTCTTGATTTACAACACAGGGATCTAGAATTCTCCTGCTGATCTCCAGTAGTTGATTAATTGATTGATTGAATGATTGTTTGATTTATTGACTGATTGATTGACTTCCAGTGCTTTCCAGCTATCAGTGATGCAATGCCCAGGGGAAAGGCAGTTGCTGCTCTCCCACTATTGGGTCAAGGTCAGATATATTTTTCTGATTCAACCCAATATGCCCACTTTACAATGGGAAGATGGGCCTGCAGTTTCTTCCAAGTCTAATTGTCCAACTTTGCTGCTGATTTGCTGGGCTTTAATTAAAGACAGAAAAGAGTTCTTTCAGATCATTGGGAACGTTGACTTTTAATGGGGCTTAATGACACTCATTAGATGTTTCACCACCATCCCTCTATTTATATTCAAATGAAGGAAGCTTCCTCAGTGTGGCCTAAAATATCTAATTATGGATTTCTGGCTTCAAATGGGACCATGTAGGTTTCCCCAATCATTCCCTGTGGTTTTCAAGCACTTTGTTTTATCTCAAAAGCTCATAACAAGGCTTGAATAACTCCTCTGATGACAATTCCACAACTTTCATTGACAATTACTTCTAATCCCAGAATGATTGTTAAGTTATGATATTTCTTTTCATGTTACTTTCATGTCCTCGTTAGTGAAGTCCCCCAAGTTTTGCACACCCTGATTTGTTCTGTTTATGGGCTCCACTTGACTCTAAGAGATGCTTGAGCCCTTCTACAGCAACTCTTTAAGCAATGGCTGCATCATTTTCTCTGAACAAAGGCTGCTCAACTTATTTTAAATTACCAAAACCCTATATACAAAATTTTCATCTTTATTTCATATCTCCCCTCTCAGGTCTCTTCTAAAGAACTACTGTATTGGGATAACTTCAGTATTTGTAGTCCAACTCATTAGTTAGTTGTATAGATTATTATATTTTTCTTGTAAGCACTCCCTTTTGAGCAGCCATGCAATTTTTTTGGATGTTTGAGGAAGTCAGAGGAAGAAATTATTTTTTTTTTGTTTTCAGTTATTAGGTTTTTCATGTGCGCAAAGACTTATTTAATCACACATAAAGAACTTGGGCTGTTTGTCTTAAAAAAGGACAACCAAGAGGTGACTCTATTATGGTTTAAATATCTCCACAGGGAGAAATACCAGGTAGTAAAAAGATCTTTAATTGAGTAGAGAAAGACATAACAAGAAACAGAGCCTAGAAGCAAGAAACATATAAATTCAAATTAGAAACCAGACATGAATTCTAAAATACGTGAAAAAAATTAACATAGACTAAAACTCTCAATGATCTTGGTGCATGCTCCCATCTTCCTGGGCTTTGCAGGCCACATGCAGGTGGTTTTTGGTTTTTTTTGGTTTTTTTTCCTGGAAGGTATTTCTCACAAATATGCATTTTGGATTCATCACAGGAGAAACAGGAAAAAATCTTGTTTTTTTTCTTCAGAAAGCTATAGAAGATATTTTAATAATTTTTCTGGGCCTCAAAGCTTGTGAAATATTTGATTGACAAGACAATCCTGTCGCTATGGATATTAGAAGAAAAACTGACAACAGCAGGATGGGAACTTAGTTGTGAGACAGATAGCTTGATGTATAAAGGGTCAGAGCAAATTTAATTTCTGTGTGACACATACACACAGAACCTGTCTTCACTAACAGAAATATATAGAAACAGGCACACTGAGGAGAAAAAAAAACCTCACAGAAGCATATGGGCCATCCTGCTCCCAGATCTCGCTCTGGATATAAGTGGGTGGAAGAAAAAATAGTGTAGGACAGATATTAATTCATATACTCACAGAACAGCCTAGGTTGGAAGGGACATCAAAGGACCATCTGGTCCAAGTTTCCATGGGAAAGGGAGCTTAGATGAGATCATCCAGGACCCTGTCCCATCTCATCCTGAGAACCCCTCGTGAGGTTGTTTTGTTGGTTGATTGCTCTCACTATAAACATTTTCTCCCTTATATCAAGATGAGACCATTGGTACCCATTTCTCCTCTTCCTCTGCAAGTGGCTCCTCATGAAGAGAGAGACTCTGTTCTTCTTGAGCCACCCTCTTAGTATTGAAATATTTTGCTAAGGTCTTCCTGAGCTTTCTCTTTTCCATGGGAGAAAGGTTCTCCAGCCCTTTGATCATCCTTGCCTCCTCTTGAGCTGTTCTGCCAGTTTTCTTGAATGCAAAATTTTCGTGCTGGATTGCATTTTCTACAGAAGAATGATTCTAATTTTGCTTTAAGCCACTCGCTCTATCAATCTGAGCCCCACATGTTAATTTCTCAAGATCATTTCGAATGTTAATCCTATCCTTTTAAATCCTTTAATAACCTCTTTCTTTTTAATGCCTGAAGTGCTTTTCATATAGCATCTTCTGCATTTCTGGTGAAAATACTGAAAATATAAAATCCAGAAGCAGTTGCTACTTGATTTTTTCCCCTAAATACTGCAACATCATTATAGCCAGCTGCACACTTATTTTACAGTAGTTACAAGGAAAATGCATATTTCCCTTTTTAAAGACTTCATGAGGATTCTGGTATTGAAAGGGTGTGGGTGTGGTTCCCTGCCTTGCCAGTTAGCCATATTTTGCTAAAAATAACAAGGAGAAAGGGAAGATCAAAGTTTTGTGCTGTAGATGCTCAGAGATGTCAATAGCAGTAAGATCTTGAATGAATTTGCAGTTTCGTCTGCTAGTTCTGTAAATATTTCTCTTTCATTCAAGGTTAAAGGAGAACCTGGATAAATCAAGGGCCAACTCAGATTTAGGATGAAGTGCTTTTGCCGTGACATGCAAAGTCATGGTACAGACAGTTACTGCAGGAGAAATGAGCAACAACAATCTCACCTGATCTTAATCTCCTGCTCTTTACTTTGGCGAAAGTTCAAATTAACCCAGTTGAAGTTGCTTCTTAAATTGGTCACACTCAATCTTATATATTTTGTTTCTCTTTGCTCTGCTTTGGTCACTTTGTAGCTCCTTTCAACAAAAGAAAAGCAAAATGGAAACCCTTAATACACAGGCCTCAAGCTCACAGCAAACACATGGGGCTCCAAACACTCCTTTTCCCACTTTTAAAAGCTTGATCCTTCTGAAAGCTGTGGTCACACCAAATCATAGAATCGTGATATCCCTGACATTGTAAAAAGCCAACAAGATCATCAAGTCCAAGCTTCAACCAAATACCACCATGCCCATTAATGTGCCACATCTGCTTGTTTTTTGAACCTTTCTGGGGATGGTGGCTCCACCACTTCCCTGGGGAGCCTTTTCCAGTCCTTAATGATCCCTGGAACACCACTGATAAATGAAGAAACCTTTCTTACAGATTCACTTCCTTATTTCCCAGGATGTTTTGCTGCTGTCAAACATTTGCTATAGCACATGTTCCTTTGGGACAAAAACCCCCAGTGTCCAGGGACGAGTGGACCCAGCAGCAGTACAGTGGTGCATGCTCAGCCTGATGGATCAAAATACTGCAGGAAAATAGGATTTTATTCCGTGCACTGCGAGGACTGATGCAGTTGCTCATGCAATAGAGATGTAACGACACCTCTGGGTTATACACACAATTATTTCAGTGTAAACACAGGAAAACGTTGCCTACAGAAATAGTTACCCGCAGTTCTAACTTGCTCTGCTCAGGTATTTACCTAATTTGAAACAAGAAAGGCAGTCATTATGCATTAAACTCTCCCAGGACACAGTGAACAAGTTTTCCCTGAATAATTGTGTAGATAGCTCTGAAAAATTGGTCTTGGAGTGCCGGTAGCAATAGATACATTCATCATGAGAGCAGTACCAAAATGCTATATTTAAACTTATCTAAGACTCTGAGAAAGTGGGAGTCTTATTAATGCAATTGTATTTGCAAACACAATCTAGTTAAAGAAGAATGGAAGGAATATAGATTAGTCTTCCCCAGAGAGAGAGTCATTTTCCCTAGAGGCTAATAAAAAAATGATCTACACTCAGGAGGTTATTTTTCTAAGTTAGTTGCACTCAAAAAATCATAAATAAATAAAATAATATTTAGCACTGTATTAATTGGTGGGAAAAACACTTTTAACACATCAGACATCTGTAATATGTTTTTCTACACACCCATATTGTAATACAGATTACAGATTTAATTAATGCCTATTTGTTTGCAGAAGTGTTCCCATCATTTATTTTAATGGCATCCATCATGGAAAACCATCTGCTGTTCACAGGGATGTTATTTATATTTCTATTGAGATTCCATTTAAGGGTAGAATTATCAAGTAATTGGCTATCAGATGTTAAAAAATATTTATATCCCCTCAGTTTATTTGAAATGAAACCTGCTCAAGGTGTGATAATCTCTGCCTGTTTCAGTCTCTAGATTTAATTAATTTAAGGACTAAAATAGAAATAAGTTTTTTGTTTCAATTTTTTCTACTTTTTATACAGATAATAAGGGCAAAATATACAGAAATAGGGCACACAGCTTCCTCCCTAGAGAAAATCATCATTTCAGGCTGGCTACTGAGGCTCTCCCATGCCACAGAGGTATATTTAGAGTCCTGAAGTCCTACAAGAAGAAGGTAGCATGAAAAACTGGCAGCTACCTAAGCTACACCTTTAAAAATGCATGCCAGAATTACAGGAATTTAATAACTCGGTCTCCTATATCCCTCGTACATATTTTCAGGAATAAGACACTTCATTTTCTTATCCCAGGTAAATGTTATAACTAATCAGACATTTCTATGGTGATGATAACAAAGATTTTTGGAACAAAATGTGTCAAAGAAAGTTTCTAACCACAGGATGGATTGGCACTTGGCTCAGCATTGAAGCAAGAGATATTTAAGGTGAGCATTAAAAACAGGGAGCAGGTGACACAAGAAACAGGTTTGTACTGTGAGGAGGAAAACACAATTCCCAGGACATCATTTCTACTTCTAATGCTGTAATTTTTTATTTGCTTCTCACTGGAACAGAATCTTGTATAATTCAGAGTGAAGAGCTGAGTGCAGATATTGGTGTGAGGTGTTCAACAGATCCATCTTCATATTGAGATATATCTGTGTGAGAACATCCATCCTTCTCTTGGAGGTCTGCAGTTGCTCTGCATCTCCCTCACCAGGAAGATCTCTGCTCTCTGGTGAGCAGTGACAGCACCTGAAGGAATGGCTGGAGCTGTGCCAGAGGAGGTTTAGGTTGGATATTAGCAAACAATTCTTCATCCAGAGGGTGGTTGGGCACTGGAGCAGGATCTCCAGGGAAGTTGTCCCAGCACCAAAACTGCCAGAGCCCAAGAAGTGTCTGGGTGTCGGAACCCAAGAAATTCCTCTGGCTGCCCTGGAGGGCTCAAGCCCCTGACCAGGGGGCTCAGAGACCTTGACACAGAGCCCAAGACCCCTGTGCCTTTGATTTAGCCCTTGGAAAAAACAATTACCAACCTTTATATGAAGAATTACAAGTCACGAAAGTTTAAGTAGAATGATAGTGAATTTATCATGGGGTGTGTCATGGTTTGACACTGGCACAATGCCAGTGCTTCCGTGAAAATACACTTTTTCTGGTTTCTGCTGTGAGATGTGACTAGGAATAAGCAAAGCAGGCACTCACTTAGAAATAAAGAAAACAAAACTTTATTAACTACACTACAACTATATATAAAAAGGAACACACAGGAAAAATGAAAACTTTACAAATACATTTCCTTCTCCTCCCACTAAATTTCTAATACACCTATCTTTTAAATCACTGGCTCTTGGTCCGCCACCACTCTGTAGATAATCAATTCTCAATTGGTCAAGAGGAGAGGAGTCCTTTTTGGGCCATGGTGACCTCTTTCTTTCATGTCTAGTGCTCTCACCACTGAACACGGACCAGAGCTGCTTCTAGGGTCGTCCTTTAAGGATGCTTTGTCTGGTTCTAAAAAGAGCACAGTCTCAACTTTGGGACATTTGTCTTCTCCATATTTCACCCCCTGGGGCTGAGGGGTACCAACACTGAACCCTCTTGGTTCTGAGGCATTGCCTCCCTCTGGATGAGGTCTCTGTGTCACAAGGAACATGGTTCTGTCGATGGCTGTACAAAAAGAGTCCAGCAAAAGCCACTCCATTATCTCTTCTCACTTAAGAGTCTTGTCTATTCTTCTAACATCTCTTACTGGCTCAGACCTTCATCACACTTGCCCATTTCCTTCTTCATCTTCCACTCTACCTCTCTTCTAGGAAGGGTTAATGTTCTGTAAAGTTTTCATTGTCTAAAAAGGGGTTAAAAGCTCCCACAAGCGGCCGGGCACCTTCTCGCTACACTCCCTCCTTCCTCTCCTTCTCAGCCGTGCTGCCGGCACAGGTTTATCAAGTTTCAGGGTAACACAGGCACAAGCACAGGCTATACTCTCCCTCTCTGTCTCCCAAGGGGGAGGGAGGCCTGCCCGATGGCTCCTCTCTGTTCTACTGTGTCTCTCTCTCTGTTCTACTTGTTCACTTTCGGGGTCAGGCCTACCTCTCCCGGCCGCATGGCTTTCACCTCTCCCTGCCCAGCCAGGGGGAGAGATCCGAACTCTTTTCTTGCCGGAAACCCAAGAGAGCTTCCCAGGGAGTGCTCTGCTTTTTAACCCCTGTGCTCTCAGAGGCGTATCCAATGCCCCTAGTGGCTACACCAGGTGCCAATATTCAAATCTGAACTCTATTGGTGTGACTACAGCATATCTCAGAAAACTTACTTCCTGTCAAACCACGACAGGGTGAAAAATAGATTTTTTAGGGTTTTTAGAATGGGGGTTCAGGGGGCAAGATGGAGGGATCTGGGGATCTACAGCCTTTCTCCTTCTTCTTCTTGGCCTCCATCTTCTGCTGTGATGTTGGCACTTTTAGATTGGTTTAGAGTAGAAGCTCACTGTCTAACATAGGTGATAGGTATTGGAAAGTAATTGTAAATATTGTTTACATAGTTTTTAGTATAAAAAGATAACACCTCCTCTGAGGCAGGCAGAATGCCTCTGTCTGTCCTGCTGAGTGAACCTCGGCTGGACAGGAGAAAGAATTTTATAGATAAGGAACAATAAAAAACCTTGGGACCAAGAAATGAAGAACTCTGACTCCTTTTTCAAGCGCCGGGCTGGGAAAAGAGACTTTCCAACTTATCTAGGGGTTACTCTGGTCAGCAGAGATTCCGAGATCTGGACAACTCTCTCAGGCACAGGGTGCAATTCTTGAGGTGCCCTCTGCGGGGCCGGGAGTTGGATTCACTCATCCTGATG